>NC_062549.1:74589198-75214198 GCF_016906955.1 Phacochoerus africanus
ATCAGAATTATAGTGCTTCCAGTGAGTTCTGCGAGTCACTGTTCAAACTTGAAGGGGCATTGTGGGTGTCTCTAAATCTGTAGCCACATTGGACAGAAATAGATATCATGAAGATGCCATCTGTGGTCCTTATGTGATGTGGGTGCAGTCTCATTAGAGATCCTGTCCTTTGACGAGTAGGACCTGATACTAACTCTGGGTAGCAGTGCCAGATTAAATGAAATTGTGGGACACCCACCATGGTGTCAAAGAACCCTTGATGGAAGGGAACACACGCTAGCCAGGAGTGAACCCTGATGTGCAATAATGTATCAAGATTGGTTCATCAATTGCAACAAATGTTCAGACACTTACACAGGAGGTTAAGAAAAGGGGAAATTGGGGAGATGGAAGTACATGAGAACTCTTGGTACTATTTCCTGAATTTTTCTGTAAACCTAAAACAGTTCTAAAAAAGCCTATTAAAATATAATAATTACACAAATAGAGTTGCAATAGGTGTTGAAGAAAATGCTCAAGGGTATGTAGAGAATGGATAAACAACAAGGTCCTACTGTATGGTAGAGGAAGCTATAGTCAATATCCTGTGATAAACCATAATGGAAAAGAACATGAAAAAGAATACATGTATGTATAGCTGAATCATTTTGCTATACAGTAGAAATTAAAACAATATAAATCAACTGTAACTTTTTTTTCTTTTTTTACTTTTTAGGGCCACACCCTCGGCATTTAGAGGTTCCCAGGCTAGGGATCCAATCAAAGCTACAGCAGCTGGCCTACACTACAGCTACAGCAACACAGGATCCTTAACCCACTGAGGCAGGTGCAACCTCATGGTTCCTAGTCGGATTCATTTCTGCTGCGCCGCGATGGGAACTCCAACTTTAATAATTTTTTTAAAAAAGAAAAAGCTTGGAGTTCCCTTGTGGCTCAGTGGGTTATAAGGATCCAGCAGCTTAGATCCCTGGCCTGGGAACTTCCACATGCCTCAGGCGTGGCCAAAAAGAAAAAAGCTTGAGCGACTATGGAAAGACATTACAAGGGAACAAAAATTAGCCTAAGAGTTCAAGGAAGGCATCTTTGACAATGTGGCTTTTAAGCAGAAGAGTAAGAGTTTGCTAAGTGACAAATGGAGGGAAAGTGAGTCAAGCAAAGAAAAGAGCAACCACAAAAGCACTGTGGTTAAAGTGACACTTGATGTGGTTCAGGATTGGAAAGGCCCTTTTGGTCAGCACAGCGCACACAGTACGAGAGGGATGGCTGAAGGTGAGGCTGGAGAAGTAGGCAGGGTCGTCCAGGAGCTTCTGAAAGGAGTGACATGATGAGATTTGCATTTCAAATGACCACTCTGGTTACTGCTTGGAGGGTGGACTGGAAGAGTGGGTAAGTGTGGGATGCACAGTGACACACAGGGGACTATTATTGTAGTCCTGATGTCAACCACAGTGCAGATGGAGGAAATTGGGGAAATTCAAAAATATCAGATAATAGGAATAAAGAATCAGGAAGACTTAGTGGTCGGTGGGATGAGCAAATAGGTGGATATCCGCACATCTGCCGAGGTGGGGGGAAAGGGGGGAGGCAGAGGGAGGGCACAGTCAGATGAGCAGCTGCCGGAGGTGGGAAGGTCAAAGGTTGGTTTTTGCATTGATTAAATCCGAAGTAACATGTGAGTTAGTGGTGGTGGTAGCTGAGTCATGACTCCTCGAGATACCCATGTCCTAATCACCCAAACCTGTAAATGTGTTACCTTACATGGTAACAGGGACTTTGCAGATGTGATCTGGCTAAGCGTTTTGAGATAGGGAGACTGCTCTGTATTATCCAGTTGGGTCTCTTACCGGGTGGATGGGGTGGGGGGGGGGGTGGCAGAGAGGCTAGAGGATCAAAGTTGGCTATAGAAGATGTAAGGAAGAAAGCAGAGATCCAAGTGATGTAGGCATGGGTCAAAGAACACAGGCAGCCTCTAGAAGTTGAAAAAGATAAGGAACAGATGGAGTTCCCATTGTGGCTCAGTGGTTAATGAATCCAACTAGGAACCATGAGGTAGGGGGTTCAATCCCTGGCCTTGCTCAGTGGGTTAAGGATCCGGTGTTGCTGTGAGCTATGGTGTAGGTTGCAGATGTGGCTCGGTTCCCGCACTGCTGTGGTTCTGGTATAGGCCTGCATCTTACAGCTCCGATTCAACCCCTAGCCTAGGAACCTCCATATGCCCTGGGAGTGGCCCAAGAAATGGCAAAAAAGACAAAAAAAAAAAGGATCAGATTCTTGCCCCGGGACTCCAAAAGGAGCCAGATCTCTCAAAATCTTGTTCTGCAGACCTTGGTGTATCCATCACCTCTGTCTGCAGAAACTGGAGACCTACTGCCTAGTGAGTAAAGGGAGAGCAAGTGAAAATCTCTGTACTGGACAGTAAACCCACCAGCTCCCTTTTTCCATCCGCCCGTCGGCTTCAAGAACACTCACAGTCAGACTTGTCACCATCCCCTGCCTTCCTGCAGGCAGTAGATTGAAAGATTCCTTGAGTTCCCTAGTAGTTAAGGGTTCAGTGTTGTCACTGCTGTGGCTTGGTTCAAGACCTGGCTCAGGAACTTCCACATGCCACAGGTGTGAAAATAAATTAAAAAAAATGTGTATTTAAAAAGTATAACAAAAACATAAATTCCTAGAAGGTTTAGAAGGTAAAGTCAATGATATGTTCCAGAAAGGGCAACTAGTATTTCAAAAAGATGGTAAAAGAGAAATAATAAGATCAAGGATTGATCCAAGGAGTCTAGCATCCAAATACTATGAGTTCCAGAAAGAAAAAACAAAGATGAGGAAATCAGACAGTAAACCCAAGAACAGCACCAGAACTGGAGAACAAATGTCTCTAGGATAATAGGACCACTGAGAACTTAAAACAATTCACCTTCAGAAGGACTCACACCACAGCACATCACTGTAAAATTTCACACCTCAAAGAGAAGATCCCAGAAGTTCCCAGGTAGAAGAAACAGGTCACATACCTATGGCTGAAAAATCTGAATAGGTTTGAACTTCTCACCAGAAATGCCTGAAGCTGGAAAACAATGGAGTGATGCCTTCAAAATTATGAAGGAAATTGATGTCTAACCCAGACGTCTATGTGGGGCCAAGCACTATCATTGCAGCGTGATAGAGTGAAGACACTTTTATATCAACAAGGCATCAAGTTCTCTGTCAGGCTCCCTTTGTCAGGAAGTAAATGACAAAGTTAATGTGTATTTGCCGCACTTAAGAATACTCCAAAAAAAGGAAAAGGGGAATAAGAAGGTGCCTGCGGCACAGAGGCATCAGCACAGGAGAGAGGCGGCCGGAGTCGAGGGATGACGTTGAAGGGAGATGCTGGATGGCGGCCATGCGGGTCCCATGTGAAACTGGGTGACAGAAGGTTCTCGGATCGATGTCTCCATGAAAAGTAATAAATTTGAACACAGAGAGTCCTGCTTCTGGCAGTGGAGAGGTGAATTAATGATAAGAAATTAGAGTACAGAGCAGCAAAAAAAAAAAAAAAAAAAGAGGAAAACTGACCAAGAAACAATCATATAATTCCATACAACTCATCATTGAATTATATATATATATATACATATATATATATATTTTTTTTTTTTCTTTTAACCACCACACATGTGGCATATGGAAGATCCTAGGTCAGGAATCCAGAGCTGCAGCCTACACCACATCCACAGCAACGCAGGATCTGAGCCATATCTGCTACCTATGCCACAGTTTGTGGCAACGCTGGATCCTTAACCCACTGAATGGGACCAGGAATAGAACCCACATCCTCACAGACACGGTCAGGTTCTTATCCCGCTGAGCCACAATGGGAATTTCCATGTAGATAGAGTTAAGATCAAAATACGACTGGTTTAGGCCCAAACCATGATCATAAGTGAGCAAGAAAGCTAATGTAGTTATTTTCCAGAACATGCTACCTTCTTTAGGACTTTCAGTGGTCTGATACAAAAACAAGACCCACAAATATGAATATACACTAACAATTACCACGTGGGGTGTGACAACCCCAAGGTGTCACTGCACACTAACGTCCCTTAGTGTTCCATGCTACGCCGAAAGTGCAGTGCTCTTTCTTAAAAGGGTGCCTCTCAGGTCTTTTTCTGTTTATAATGTTACTTACGGGAAGGCGTAAAGATAATAAATCACATACCCTTTCATGCAATTTTCCGAACTGAGACTGTTGTCCCTGTCAGGCTCCTGAGAAGTGACCAGAACACTCATCATCAGCCTGGTTGTTATTTCCAAAGATTTAACTTCACCATAAAGACAAACACAGCCAAACCCTTGGGATCCCTCGCCCTATGCAATTACGCAACTTCCTCTTCCCTTCTGAGACCTCGGCCACAAGACGCCCCAGACTGCCCTCAAGGCCTCATGACTTCGGCTTTAGTCCGGACACATTTCCCTCCTCAGGGTTTTATGTCAACAAGGTTCTGAATAATGCTTTGTGGAGCAGTGAAACCACCACTCAAACCACTCCTCAGCTGACTTTCCGGGAACAAATGTTTTTATGTCCACTTTAGAGAACCTCACTTAAGAGAGTGTATAGTCCTAAACAAATTGAAAATGAGATGTTGTCAATTCAGTCACTTCTTAAATGTACAGGGGGTGCTCCCAATTTAAAACGAAAGCTGAAACAAGTCCGTTTGCAAAGCTTAGACATCTGTGAAAGGTGAATAATCATTTTTTTATTGTATGCATAAGTATTATTTAGGAAATATTACTTTTTCAGTTCGGATCGAGTGTAGCTGGTTATTTGACAGAACATTCCCGTGTGAGTGGTAATAGTCTCTGGAGCTAAATTACCATTTCCCCAGCTACTTATAATTTTTACAAAGCCTTTTCTCTTTCTTTTCTTTTTAGGGCTGCACTTGCAGCATATGGAGGTTTCCCAGGCGAGGGGTTCAATTGGAGCTGCACGTGCCAGCCTACACCACAGCCACAGCAATGCAGGATCCTTAACCCACCGAGTAGGGCCAGGGATCAAATCTGCATCCTCAGGGACACTATGTCGGGTTCTTAATCCGTTGAGCCACAATGGGAACTCCTACAAAATCATTTTTTAAAGTGCTTTTATCAGAGATTATTTTGCCATAGTGAAGTTGGTATCTATATTAAAGATTCCATACAGTCATGAGCTATGTCTTTGACATTTGATAAAAATATCATTGGTGGACATATAACTTGCAAATGTAAGTTAAATTAACTTACAGGATGGCACTTGGCTCTTCTTTCAAGTCTGTATGTTGAATCTTGTTTTCCTAAAAAGATAAAACAAATTTTACCATGTTTAGAAATTCTTTCCTGCCTCAACATAGAAATATTTTGTGGGGCTACTGAAAAGTTTTAAAGCAAAGATAAAATAATGTGAGTTTTACAAAAAAGAATTTTATCAAAAAGGAGTTTCAATTGGGTCATTTGTTTCAAGGTTGTATTTTCTACCTTCTTGGACTGGCCACGATGAATAAAAATTGCAAGGAGATAAATGTAAACATATCCTACCCCCCTTTGTACAAGATTCCTACAGTAGAAAAGTATAAAAAGTTATCAATACATAAACATTTACTATGGTAGCTTTGAAATAGCCATGCTGGTAAAAGGATGCGGTTTTTCTGGTACATCGATGTTCAGAACTATTATAGGAACACTGTAATATTTTGTGACCACTTATATTCAGTTTAATTTTTAATCATCTCTGGAACATTTAAGAGCATCTGGGTTCCATTAAGAATGTACAACCAGGAGCTCCCTTGTGGCTCAGTGGGTTAAGGACCTGGCAGTGTCACTGCAGTAGCTCAGGTCTGATCCCCAGCACCAGGAACATCCTCATGCTGTGGGTGTGACCCCCCCCCCTCGCCAACTAAACCCATAGTCATTGAAATATCTGAATACATCTATCCCAGTTCCTCAGGAGACGTGCCACCCTGCCTTCAGGCTGCCCTCAGGCTGCCCTCTGTCCCGCCCTTTCCTGGCTGCTGTTTCTCCCCCACAACAGGCGAGGGTTCTTTCCATGCAGCAAAAAAAAAAATTGTATTTGCTTTTCACTGTGGAATTCTATTTGGCTTTCCTCCCCACGCTGTGAACACACACCCTTAGAAAGGATGCCAAATCTTGGTTCCAAGTTACACGCGGCCCCAAGAGTTCCAGATGTGCAGAATCAACCATTTTAGTTGTGCTTACATCTAAAAATACAGCCAGGAAAGTGTGTAACTCCTGCGCTGTAGCCTATGGAACATTGCTATAGCTTCTTCCATTCATGTCCTTTCCTGCGTGTGGCTAACAGGACACCTGTATGAACTTGACTTTGGACCTCACCTCTACCCTATAGCTCTTGTTACAGTCCTGACCATAAAGCTTTAAAAGTAATCAGAAGTAGTCTTTGCTTTTCCTTCCCTGTGGTTTCTTCAGTATTAATCAGAACTTCATCTTACAGAAACTTCCTGAGGGCTGGGGTTATGCTTTAAACGGTCTTTGAGGCCCGGCACAATGCCTAAGGAACAAAAAACTTTTCTGGAATCCTAGAATTACCGTATTTTCCTGTTTCTAGGAGCCACACTGTTTTCCACACTTCAACAACTTGGAACTTAAGATTTTTGTAATCATCAGTATCAACAGAATAATCCAGCTGCCGGGAGAGCAGGAGCTCGAGACAGTTTTCTTTCCTGCTCAGTGGTTCCTTCAGGGTCACTGGAACCCGGAGAACACCGGGCTGCCTTATCCACATGCACAACACTCCAACTGTTTCATTTTGTTGTTGTTGTTGCTTTTTAGGGCTGCACCCGCAGCATATGGAGGTTCCCAGGTTAGGGGTCCAATCGGAGCTACAGCTGCTGGCCTACATCACAGCAACACCAGATCCGAGCCGTGTCTTTGACCTACACTACAGCTCACGGCAACGCTGGATCCTTAACCCACTGAGCAGGGCCAGGGATCAAACCCGTATCCTCATGGATGCTAGTCAGCTTCGTTTCTGCTGCACCACAACGGAACTCCCAAACCGTTAAATTTTTAACTTAAGTCTGGATTCCTTGTTGTCACCAAAAAGCCCTTCAAAAGAGAGGACACAATGAAGGGACTCAAAACCACTAGGTGAGAAGCAGAGTCCCTGTGCAGTTAAACGCAATAAAACCAAGCCAGAAAGTGTCGGTATTCCGTGATCTCTCCCTGTGCGTGTTTTGAGAGGTCTGATTTCCTGAGGGTTTGCCTCTGCTCCAAAGAGTGACCCAAGGTGACATCCAGAAAGGAGGTGGACCAAACAAGCAGGAGAAGCTCTGAGGTGTGAGACTGGGGCTGGACACAGAAAATTGGGAGACTGGGGTACACGGCTGATATTTGAAGCCAAATGCCTGGACAAGGAGCCTCAGAAGAGCACAAGGGTGATGAGACTTGTACGCCCATGGGAAGGTGCAGAGATGGACTCTCCGACCAGGACTCTGGGAGGTGAGCAGCCCTCTGCACGTGGCCACTCACAGAAAATGGGAAGAACTCCACGTGCTTCGTACAAGGAAATCTCCTGTTTGAAGTATAGGGCTGTTTGTGGAACTCTTGAAAGGAACAAGAGTTACCCTTTAAAATCTTAAATCTCAAATGCCAAGGCAGGACGTATGGTCCCCACCACAGAGTGGGAGGCACCAGAAATGGCCTATCTCTTGTTTCATCAAGTTAGAACTGGCCCCATGTGGCCTTACAGCTCATTCTTTCTGGTTTCCCCAGTAGAGCTGCAAGAAGCTTCTCATCGTTGTCTCGTCACTTCTCTGTACACTCAAGCACATGCCCTCAGCTCTGTTTCCCCAGGAACCTCCTTCCCCACCCCTGTCTGAGTAACACAAGCCTTCCTGGACCCCAGAGCTGTTTTCCGGAGCTCCATCGCCATCGCCCTGGTCCTTACCCTCTGCTCTCCTGCATCCCTGACTCCTGCATCCTCCTCTTCTTGCTCCATTTTGGAGGACAGCATCCTCTAGTAGCTGCCCGAGAAAAGGAACATGAAAGGTCAAATGTGTAAGGCTTTGCATTTTTCAAGACACCAGAAAAGCATGGAAAGAAGCAGGCTGCAAAGTCAACCTGGACTGAAGACTTGGTGTTAAGATGTGAAAGAGGAGTATTTGGGGTTAGAGTTTACTCTGATGCTATTCTTACTATTGCCTTTAAACCATCAGTTCTTTATATGGGATCATATATGCATTCACTTAGAGCTTTTCATTCCACAAAACACATCCACTGAAAACAACAGGGCATGTAGGCTAAAAGACATCAGGTTGGGGCAGATCACACCACCCAACTTTGTAGCAGGAGCACCAACAAAAACAGTGAACCTTTATTTAAAAAAAAAAAAAAAAAGCCTCCGTCAATCTCCACTAGAGTCTTTGAACTTGGGGGCTCGCATCTTCTTTGAGATACAGAGGCGTCTGTTTCTAAGAGACCAGATTTATCAAAATTAGAAATAGAATGAGGGGAGGTGTCATCTCTTTTAAACACAAAGGACAATACTTTTGCAACTTTCTGCTCTGTCTCCACGGGCGTACCAGACAGTTTAATGTTGGGAAATGCACAGCAGTTTTGACACCACTAACCCAGCCCTCACTTTCACTAAAAAGAAGGTACCTCTGCAGGATTTCTTTCTTAAGATGTCTGTATATTGCCACAGTCCACTTTTTAATTGTGCAGAGAGTCTGCTCGTGATCTCCTGGAAATCATTTGCTGGCCAGCACTCTTACACCAATATCGTCCCCCACCTGTCAATTGCGTATGGGACGATCCCATTGCTGAAACACAGGTGACAGCAGAACAAACTATATATACATTTTGTTCATTGAAAGCCTTTAGGGGACACACCATCCCTAGAATCCTAACACTGCCTTGGTTTGCTTTTTTCGTCCCATTACCTCAGTCCTTTCGCCACATTTTTTTGCTCAACAAGTAAGAAAAGAAAGTATGCTTGATTTAGTATTGGGTTCAGCTGCCTACAGAAACCTAAAGTAGCTTAAACAAGACAGACATTAACCATTCTCACATAAAAGAAATTGAGAAGATCGCTCACCTTGTGGTGCACAATGCCTGCTCTGCTCCGGCCATCACACCCACATCCCGATAGAAGAGGAAGAGCAGATGGGCCAAAAGGCGCGGGCCCCCTCCCTCCTTTCATGAAGGGGTGAGGACAGAGGAATTTCCCCCTCTACCCCTCTCCTGTTCTTGTGCCTGGACTAATAATAAAATTGGCACAAGACCAATTAACAGGAGAAAAAGAAGTACATTTTAATTGTGCAAAGGTCTTTAGAAATGGGACCTAAGAAGGGGCCAAAGCAGGCAGCTTTTGGATGTTTTAGACCAAGAAACAGTACATTAGTGAGGAAGCCACAGGACAAAGAGACCCAAGACTTGGTTGCCCAATTAGTGAAGAATGGAAACAGAGTTCGGGCTTGGGGGGAGTCAAAGTAGTAACAAGGTTTGTTTGTACAGCTTCTTGGCCCCAAATTACCAATCCTGGGTGATAAGGGTGTCCTACTTCCAGATGGGGCAGTGGGGGGGGGGGGGAGCAGACGGGAGGGTCAGAATGTTTCTCTTGTGTTGGTCATTCCTTAAGTAACTTCAAAATAATCAATATGCCACATTGAGGGGGCACATTTGGGAGGCAACAGAAGCCTTCTGAGAGGTTTCAGAGACCACTGAAATTACATCCCACTGGCCACATATAGTTGCAGAGGGTTCTAAGCAGTAGCATCTTGTAGCCTTGGGATTCTGTCATTAAAGAAGAAGGGAGAATGGGTATTGGGAGGCAATTTGCGTTCTTTGCCTCAGTGTTATTTCAAAATATTAAATACATATTGAGCATTTTTCATATCCCAGAAAATGTCAAAGATAAGTAAAACCTGATTTCTATCAGTAGAGAGAGTGACAATATCATGTGCAGAGTTTAGTCATAAAAATTCAGGATAGGTCACAGAACAAGGGTTCAAGCCCAGTCATGGGTGTAACCCCTGAGTCACATTGGTTTAACTCACTTTATATAAGAGAGACTGCCACGTGCTCCACAGTCACTGCCAGGGACAGAGCCTTCTCACACAGGGAGGAGGAAGAGGACCCAGTTGGGTTAAAGCGCCCAGAGACTTCTGGCAGGAAAGGCGGCTGTGCTCCACGGCCTTCAGATTTGAAGTCACAGCGACCTTCCGGAATCTACACGACAGCTCAGCTAAAACTTCAGCGCTAGGTACGGAAAGTGGGGTGCCCCAAATAGAGTTACTGCAAGGCTTGGAGGGGACCAGCTCTGACACAGAGTCAGAGAAGTGAAGGGGGCGCCGGGGTCGAGGCCAGGAGGCACCTGCACGTCTGAAAGAATATCCAGATGCGGGGGTCGGGGACGGCTTGGTGAGGATGCGACCCTAGAGGTTTCCTTCCCCCCACAGGCCACGTCGGAGCCGAGAAGTCAGCCCAAGACCACGCCGTCCGCCCAGCTCGCAGGTAGGGCTCCCTCGGGGCAGAGGGCCTGTCCCTTGCTTCCCTTCCGCACATTTCTCAACAATCCATCACCCTTCACTAGCCCCAAACCCCTTCTGGGCCACGCTGCCTTTCCTGCAGCCATTAAAGGGCTAAGAGCATCGTTCCATGTCCCACCTAAGAGGCGGCCGGCACTGTCCATTCTCTGAGTCCGAGGCAGGGAACGAGGACACAGGTGGTCCTGAAGAGCTTTGGCCTCTTCGGCTGGGACCGCCCAGCACGTCCAGGAGAGACAAGGGGAGAGTAGGAAACCCGCACCCAAAGGGCTCTATTGCTGAGAAAGGGGCTGCCTGCCTCTGCTTCCTGCTGCCCCTGTAGCAAAATGTGACAATCGTAGTGCCTTCGGGCAGCACACAAGTGTTAGCGCTGTGCAGGTCAGAAGTCGGAGATGGGTTTTGTGGGCTATTCAAGGTGTCGCGTCCCTTCTGCAGACTCTAGGGGAGAACGCACCTTCTTCCCTCTCTGAAAGGAGGGCCTGTGCACCTTGGCAAATGGGCCTTTTCCCCACTTTCAAAGTGCATCACCCAGGAGGAGTTCCTGGTTTGGCTCGGCAGGTTAAGAACCTGACTAATATCCATGAAGATGCGGGTTTGATCCCTGGCCTTGGCTCAGTGGGTTAAGGATCCAGTGTTGCTGTGAGCTGTGGTTTAGGTTGCAGATGTGGCTCAGATCCGATCCTGCGTTGCTGTGGCTGTGGTGTAGCTCCAATTCAACCCCTAGCCTGGGAACTTCCATATGCCACAGGTGCAGCCCTAAAAAGATAAAAAACAATAACAAAAAAGTGCATCACTCTGGAGTTCCTACTGTGGCTTAGCAGGTTAAGAGCCTGACCTAGTATTCATGAGGATGTGGGTTCGACCCCTGGCCTTGCTCAGTGGGTTAATGATCCGATGTGGCTGTGGCTGTGGCTGTGGTGCAGGCCAGCAGCTGCAGCTCCAATTTGACCCGTAGCTTGAGAAATTCTATATGCTGCAGGTGTGGCCCTAAGACGAGAAAAACAAAATCAAAGTGCATCACCCCAAACTCTGCTTCTGTGCCACCTCTATGTTCCTCCCTGGCCCCTTCTAAGGCCCTGTGATGACAGGTGGGCCTCCCAGCTCAGTGTCACTAATTATACCTGCAAATCCCTGTGGCCGTGTAAGCTAACACAGTCTTGGTTTCTGAGGATTAGAATGTGGATATCTTGGAGGGTTACTAGTCTGTCTCCTACACATCACCCTGGTGCCCATGGCCACGACAAAAACAGGAGATGTTTAGCTTCTGCCTTGGACGCGACTGTTCAAGGCCAGATCTGATGCAGCGAGCAGGCCCCCTGCTACAGGGAGCATGCCAAGCAGGTCCCTGTGGGACAGGCTCCTCCCCTGGACACCCAGAAGCACCTGGGCAATGCGCATAGGTGTGGGGGGTGGGCTTTATGTCCTACCACGAAGAAGCACGGAAGGAAATTTTAGCCCCATAGATGGATAGGAGAGCTGATTTGCAGGCAAGAACCTTTCACAGGAACTCCAAGCCCAACTAAGTAAATATAAGAGAGCATTATCCATATTGAAAGGTTAATTTCTAGTAGCACATATATGTCTGCACACACACACTCACACACACGTATATATGCATTAGCTCTTAAAAAGTAACCAAACATCTGAAAGTGCAGGTTGCTTCTAGATGTAGGAATTGGGGTACAGAACTATTAGGACATAATCCTGGAGATCTGCTTCTGTGTATATATTCTCCTTATATATCATTTCAACAATATACATATTATGGCAACTATACATGCTTTTGAACAGACACATGTGTGTATACATCTCTATCTCCTATGCCACAAGAGAGAAGGAAAATTAAACATAAAGGGAAAACCCCGGAGTTCCTGTCGTGGATCAGTATTAACAACCCTGACTAGGATCCATGAGGATGTGGGTTCAATCAATGGCCTCGCTCAGTGGGTTAAGGATCCGGCATTGCCGTGAGCTGTGGAGTAGTTTGCAGACATGGTTCAGATCCTGCATTGCTGTGGCTATGGTGTAGGCTGGCAGCTGTAGCTCCGATTCCACCCCTAACCTGGGAACCTCCATATGCAATGGGTGCGGCCCTAAAAAGATAAAAACAAACAAAAACAAAAACAACCCCATAAATCCTCAAGCCAACAAAGGTAGGAAGGGGACAGGAATTAAGAGAAAGTGGTAATTGGCAAACAAAAAGTAGGATGGTAGATAGGAGAAACCAAAATAAAGGTGAAAAGGATAATTTCATTCTATTCAAAGACAGAAGCTTTCCTACTGCAACAGAAACATATTTCAGGTCTTTGGTATTTAAAAACCATACATTAAAAATTTAAAAATTTCAAGAAAGGAAGAGAGATATTAACTTCTTTATGTTAGTGCTTGCCTTGAATAATACAAAACTAATTAGCCTATATGGCAAAAAGCTTTACTAATGAGACAGTCATTCCTTAATCATGAACCTATGCAGTTGTCCCTTGGTACCCACTGGGGACTGGCTGCAGGACCCTCATGGACACCAAATCTGTGACTGCTCAAGTCTCTTATATGAAATGGCATTTGCATATTACTTACACAATCCTTGCATATACTTTAAATCATCTCTAGATTACCCATAATGCCTAATATAAATGCTGCATAAATACTTGTAAACACACTTGTAAATGCTGTAACAGTGAGTACATTCAAGTTTTTCTTTTTGGAACTTTCTGGAACAGGCTGGTTGATTCTACAGTTGCAAAACCCATGGATACTGTGGGCTGACTGGATATATCTATCAACACAGCTTCAAATACAGAGTGAGCAAAACCTGACAGAATGATGAGGAGAAATTGATAAACCCTCAACCATAGTAGGAAAGTACATTAGAACTCAGAAATCAAACTAAGAATAGTAAGGGTATAAAAAAAAACTTTAGTATAATGAATAATTCTTATTCATAAAGGAATATAGAACCTACTCTTAACATATACCAATATAGTAGTTTATTGTAAAATCCACATGGAATACTCAGCAAAAATTGATAAAGTGGGCCATACCAAACATTTTCAAATAGAGCTCCAAAAGTGGAATTCACTTAAGATCACATTCTCTGACCACAGTGCAGAAGATGTGGAAATTTATAACAAAATGATAAAAAATCAAAACAAAATGCACCTTCTCCCTTTAGAAATTTACAACCATCCTTTTAAAATACAGCAGATCCTTGAACAATGTGTGGATTAGTGGCCCTGGTCCCCCCACCCAGTCAAAAATCTGCATATAACTTTTGCCTCCCCCCAAACTTGACTACTAAGGGCCAACTGTTGACCAGAAGCCTTACCCATAACAGTAGATTAACACCCATCATGTATGTGATACATATTTTATATTGTATTCTTATAATAAACTAGAGACAAGACAGGGTTAAGAAAAATCATAAGGAAAAGAAAATACAGTCTCCATATGGTACTGTAAATCAAAGCTGATGTTTTTTGTTTACAAACTGAATTGTCAGGACCTACATTAACCTCGTCTGATACAAAAGAATATTGCAGGATACAAAACACTGTGTTACATGTATTACCAACACCAGACATTGGAGCGGAAAAGAGGACGTGAAAAAGAAATGCACATTTACTTACAGGCGTATCGATTCAGGAGCACTGACAATGAAGCAGGAGCAGCACGACTGCTTTGCAGTAGCCCAGCCTATACACTAATGAATGAATCATTATAAAAATGTTACGGCACGGAGTATTACAGTCCTATTCCTAACACAGTATTGGGCATGTTGTTACACTTAAAACACTTGTGATGATGGGCTGACATGCAGTTCTTCCAATGATGTGAGAGGCATACTTACAGTAAGATCATTCTTTGAAAGCAAATAGTAAGAAACAAATTTTATAGTAACTATCACTCACCTTATGCATATGAAGGGATAGGCTGTCCATTTCAATACAAATCTTGCACATGATGTTCTACCTGCATATTTTTGCATATGTATTGAAAAGAACCTGGGTATCAGTGAACCCTAATGTAGTCAAACTCTGTTGTTCAAGTATAACTTTTGGGTAAAGAAAAAATAGAACAAGGGTTTCAAATTAATGTACTTAGGGCATTCTTTTTCTTTTTTTTTTTTTAAAAATGACTCAATGAATTTTATGAAATTTAAGGGTATTTTTCTATATCAAGTAAATATGAAAACAAAAACCATAAACAAAATTGCTGGACCTGATATTTATCATTCATTATTTGGATTAGAATCAAACTTTCCTTGTTTGCTTAGTCCTTACTAATTTTTGTTTACATAAACCAGGGAAACAGTTTGATAACAGTCTGCATAAACCAGAATTAGGAATTCACAACTTACTATGTGCCAAAGAGATTTAGGTAAAAATGGAAATGTGTCTTTGTCTAAATGAACTCTCTAGGAACTAAGCTACAAAATACCCACTTAATGGTCAATACTGAACATGCAGATGAAAGAGTGTGGTAACTATAACTTGAGATCTGGCAACCTTTTTTTTTTTTTTTTTTGTCTTTCTGCCTTTTCTAGGGCTGCTCCCATGGCATATGGAGGTTCCCAGGCTGGGGGGTCTAATTGGAGCTGTAGCCGTCAGCCTACGCCAGAGCCACAGCAACGCCAGATCCAAGCCGCATCTGTGACCTACACCAGAGCTCACGGCAATGCCGGATCCTTCACCCACTGAGCAAGGCCAGGGATTGAACCTGCAATCTCATGGTTCCTAGTCAGATTCATTAACCACTGAGCCACGACGGGAACTCCAAGTTGATCCTTTAATTTTATTTTCCATTATGTTTTCCCTGATCCTCTTGCTCTTGATAATAGCAACTACTCTTCAAGGCTAGGAGTCCATGTATAGCATTTAAAATAAGAAACTCTCCCCTCGAGTGATAGTGGCATGACTTATAGCCATCTGATCAGCCCTCATATTTATGGAAGACTGAATTGTACCAGTGTGCCCTTATTGAGTGGCCTCTGTGTGGAGAAGCAGCCAAGGGCTCTCTTAAAAATGCCCAGTGATATGTCTAGGAGGAATCCGTGGGAAGAGGCTGAGCTATAAGGCAGCAAACATACCTACAGAGAAGTGATCCAACTCTTTTTTGAAGTAATTGATAAGCAGAACCAATGTCTTGAAACAAACAATTATTGGTAATTGGTATCGACACGTTAAGACTTTAAGACAAGGTCTGAACAAGTGGTGTGTGAACAGAGTGAGAAAGCAGACCAGAATATATCCAGCAATTTTTTAGTATAAATATTTCACCAGCAAGATGAGCTATTCACCAAGTGTCCACTGATATGACTCCAGGTGATAGAATCTATAAAGAGACTCTTTTCAAATTTATATTTGTGCTATATGACAGGGATTCCGGGTGGGGACATTTCACGGCAGCCAATCATTAAGAATTCCGTGGACCAGAGAAACACACTAACTAGAATAAGAACACACAGAAAGGGCTAAGTTCTGACCTGGCTGTAGGAATGGATGCAGGGCTGGAGTGGGGCTGGCAGGGAGGTGGAAGAGAGGGCAGGGCAGGAAGGGGAGTGGAGAGGAGATTGGCAGTCTCTGCGCAGGGCTGTGGCTGTGCACAGCTCACCGTGCGGTGTGTTAGAGCCACCGAGACCTAGTCATCCTTATGGGTTAAGTTGTCTAACCTAACACCTAGGATCAATCAAGAGCTGTGGTGGACCAGGTATAGACAACCTGTGGAATGATAAAACGTGTTCAGGTAAACTCGGAACTAGCGTTTCATGATAAGTCACGGGATGCTCAATATGTAGGTCCCACAGGAAGCAGAACTGAAAAATGCTGGGTAAGTAATAAGAGATCAAAACCAGGCATCTGGTGCAGCAGAGGAGGAACATAGATGTTGCTGAAGCATTAGAGCTTGTTCCAAGTTCTAGGGTTTGGTATCGGAGTCTCTTGGTAGGTACAGATCTGAGATCTGCCCAAGTTTCCACATCCACAGAAATGTCAGTTCTCCATTCTCTTCTAACCAGAGGTCTTCGATTTTTATCTTGGGCAAGGTACTTCCCAGCTTCCCCTTCTCTGCGGCTATTCCTATAGGAGATGGTAGTGGCTCGGTTTGGGAACCCTGGCATCGTCACTGCAGTTTCTGAAAACTATCTGCCTTGCTCCAGACCTAGGGGACAGTGGGGGCCGCATCGTACCACTACTGCTTGGGCAGATCCTGGGCAGTTCTCACATTGATCCAAATCTCAATAAATGATGAGCTAATGAAAGCAATTCATCTTCTTGTGAATAGTGCTTTGAAGGCCACAGCCTGAGAGGCTATGGAAACTCCGAGATCATCTCTGTCAGTTTAAACCAACATAAAACAGTGTTATCGACTGCCATACAAAAAGTCAACACCATACAGAGAGGCCATAAAGTTAGTCATTAAACAAACTAAAAACAGGGCAACACATGGCCTAATGAGCAGCCAGTTTAGAATTCATAGACGGTGATCTCTGAGCAGGGGGGGTGAGCCCCCATGGGGGACAGCCCTGACTTTGTACGTCATTATTTCACCGTTTATGGTGCAGCTGAACCACATAACAGCCATCTTCTTTCACTGTGTCCTGGGTAATGGCCAGATACACAGAGTTCTCATGCCTTCAACACATCCATCAATTTCCAATCAATAAACGCTGAGAGGTAAACTAAAGCACGGACTCTTTAGAAATTGTGCCTCGCTAGATAAGGCTGCTTGGCAATTTGCCATGCCATGGTGCTTCCTTCATTTGGGGAAAACAGGTAGATCACGTACACGGTCACTTAGGACAGGAGGGTTGAGGGTTTCACACAATGTGAGGCCATGCCCTCCTCGAGGGGAGATTTCTATCAACTGGTGCAGCAAAGGAGGAACATAGATGTTGCTGAATAATGCTTCCATGGAAATTCGCTCTTGCTTACTGATTTGGCCCACATCTTTGAGGGAAATGGAAGAAGTCTGTCTTTCAGTGCTCCTCGGGGAACAAAACAAAACAAAACAAACACAACTAAAAAGTTACACAGCTAAACATCATCACTGCCAATTACCTTCAGATGCAACCACCAGGCTGTTCCACAGTGGTGGTCTGTGAAGATAGCTCTTCCGTTTGTGTCCTTCCTAAGACAAAAGGGGGGGGGTAGTTTCTTCACTGTACACAGCTCTTAAATGATGTTGGAGAAATCTAAATACAATATGGTTGAGATACCACAGCAGGGGATATTCAGTTACTCAATGATCGCCACTACTTCATCTGACACCTGTCTTTGGTCACTCAGAATCTCACTGCCTTATGAAGAAAAATTAACTTTGATGTCATAAAAGAAAAAGGGCATTTCTGCAATCTTTGAGTATGAATAATTTTAAACAGCATTAATATGAAAGTCAAGTGAAAACAGAGCCTTATAAACAGATTAGAAACCTAGAAAGATTGAAAACAAGCTAGGCCTCCAATTGATGAGAACAGGCAAAGTGTATCAAATAGTCCCAAAGAAAGGAATGAATAAATATAAAAGTAGAAATGAAACAGGAAATGATAAACATAGATTTGACCAGTATCATCAAAAGTTATTTGAAAAACTCAAATAGATGAAGCTGACCAAAGAAGAGAGAAGATACATATAAACGACAGTGGAAACAAGATAAAAGTACAGGTACGGATTTTTTTTTTATGTTATAAAAAAGCCAGCATGTACATGTCTATCAACACACATGGAAATTTAGATTAAATGATTACCAGAGAGAAGCCATGAGCTGAAGAATTGCCACCACAGGCGGGTCAGCGGTCCAAGTGCTTCAGGAAGGTGGACAGTGGTCAGCAATGGACACTTCACAAGGAAACCCTGACAGCTTAGGATTGGGGACAAAATCCTCTGTGCACAGAGCTGGTAATAAGGAGAATGGAGAGGAAGGAGGAGGATAACGAAAGACGACAGAGGATGAGAAGGACAGAGAGACGGGAGCAGGGAGGGCAAAGACAACCTACAGCATAATTACAATCTTAGAGGAAAATTGAACAATGATTACTCTGAGAAATGTATTCAACAGGCTTATAGGATAAGTTTATTAGGGATGATGGTTTAACATAACTTTTTTTTTTCTGAACAGTTTGCCAGCAAATCTCACAGTTTCTCTTGTCTTAGTTATAGATAGATTTCCCAAGTCTGATTTGTGTGTGTGCAACTGAAGCCTCTCCCCTCCACCAGGTAACACCTGACTTAGGATCAGAAACCTGCAGGAAGGTGGTCTCCTATTTGTCTCCTCAGTGACAGCTCCTCTGGCTGCTTCCTACACGTCACCCTCCTCTCACCCCCTTCTCCCACTGCCGCCCGCCCACCAGGCAGTGAGAGCTCTGCCTGAAGCTTGTAAACTCTTGGGCGGTTGCCAGCTGGCCTCCCTCATCCATTTCGCCCTTCCTCTGACCGGCTGCTTGGTAGAGTCTTAGGGCTCAGCAGGCGGGGGGATCTCCCATCAGCAAGCCCTTATTTGTAACTCACTCTGAGCTCCTGCTCTCTTGAAACTTCATCCCACATGCCTGCGACCTTCCTATCAGAGCATCCCCCCTGCCCCCAGGTCATCCATTTGGGCAAGTCGTCTTCAAGATGACTCAGCTGGACACATTCTCTGCCCAATTCTGGAGGCTGGGCTGCTTTCCCTTCTGTCGCCCCCGTGGCTCCAGCAAATCTCTCAGCTGGGTGGTCCAAATGCCAGGGGCGCATGACAGGCTCCTGGAGGAGAGCTGTGGAACCCCCTCATTTGGTCTGATAAGGGAAGAAAACCCCTCAGGCTCCCATCATCTGGGGAGCACACAGCACAAGGACAATTTTCTCCAGAGAAACCTCACTCTTGACCTCTCATGAATTCCTCATCTCCACTAAAACCCCTAGAATGTCAGACAAAAGAAAATAAATTTTAAAAGGTATCCAACTAAGCAGCTTTTCCTTATTAGTCCTCTCTCTCAGGATACAGCCTTCTGGGAGTCCTGGCTTTATCTACCTTGGCTGCATGCTCCAGCTGGCACAAATCAGGGACATTCTAGTTCCCCTCACCATTCTGATTTTCTGCCCCAGTTGTATATTTAACCAGAGTCAGCTCATGGCCAGAAACACCCAAGCCTTCCTATTGAGCCTCAATTCCCAGTATAGACTCTCCCTTCTCTCACAATGAGTTATTTCCTGCTAACATAAAGGAATTTAAGTTTCATCGTAGATGGCTTCAACAAAAAGAAAAATGAGCCCCACTCAGAAATAAACAAAGCAGGCAACAGATCCAGACTCAGAGATGACCAAAATGTTGGAACTGACAGGGAATGTAAAACAACCCTGATTAAAATGTTAAAAGATCTAGTGGGCTAAGTGGACAGTAGGCACTAACACATGGGGAATTTCATTAGAAAGATGGAAACCATAAACCAGTCAAGTAGAAATTCTAGAAACAAACAAAGGTGAGTTCAGAAATGAAGAATTTCCTCAATTACCCTACTAGCAGCCTGGAAGCTACAAAAGAATCAGTGAATTTGAAAGTAAGTCAATAGGAGTTATAGAAACTGAGACACAAAGAGAAAACAGAATAATAAAGAACAGCTGTGGGCTAATACAGACTAACATACGTAAATGCAGTCCCAGAGGAGCATGTGGAAGGAGTAGAAGAGTATTTGAGGAGATGATAAGCCAAGAATCCCCCCCACCACTCGACCCCCTCCCCAAAAAAATCAATAAAACAACACAAGCCAGAGATTCAAGAAGGAAAAAACAAAAAACCCTAAAAAACATCATTGCCAAACTGCTGAGCACCAAAGTTAAAGGAAAAATCATGAAGACAATCAGGGTGGAAGCTCTTCACAGTCTGGCAAAACCACACAGAGCTCAGTATGAGTGGAGAAGTGGCTGTGACAGGCGGTCTGACCTACTGCTGGGGTTCCAGTCTTTGTCCACATGCTGTGAGAATGGAAAAGCTCATGCAGACTAGTTCTGTCATCTCTGGGTTTGGAGCTTCTCCAGGTCCTGGCACTTTGTCTTACCATCTAGTTTTGGAAATACCAGTGTTTTGGTTTACAGCAACAGAATGGCGGCTCCTCAAGCCTAGTTTTGGTGGCTCCAAAGTGTAGGGTGCAGGACGGGGCTTTGCTTCTAGGAGTTGAGTTTCTACAGTGTTTTCTAGGTTCTAGTTCATTGTTCCATCCGTGCGAGTTAAGGAAACCAGACAGAAGTAACCCTAACTACAGAGGAAATGTCTGTGTATATGGATGTCCACTAGAGGGCGGTATAAGCATTAACATTAAAAAAAAACCTGACAATCAGATTTCTAGCACAAACACACAACAGTGGAAAAAAAGTTAAGAACTCCAAAGTAACAAATTTAACTTTTCATATTACCTTCTGGTTTGTGCTATAGTTGGGGCATGTTTAATAGTTTTTTAAAAATGCACATTAATAGAAAAAGTAAGCAAATGTCAGACACAACGAGCCTCAAAATATAGGAAGCAAAACAGAATTTAGGCGAGAAGATAGGCAATTCAACAATAATAGAGGCTTCAATACCTAACTTTCACATTTCAAATAACCTTTTACCTTAAGAACCTAGAAAAAGAAGAGCAAGATAAACCCAAATCAAGCAGCAAGAAGGAAATAATAAAAATCAAAGCAAAAATAAAAGAAATTGAACATAGAAAAATAGATACAATTGACAAAACCAAAAGTTGGTTCTTTGAAAAGATCAACATTGATAAATCTTTAGCTAGATGACAAGAGAGAAGACTCAAATCACTAAAATGATGAATAAACAAGGAGACATTACTACCAACATCACAGAAATTCAAAAAAGAAAAATAAGAGAATGCCAAGAGCAACTGTATGCAAACAAATTAGATAAACCAAATGAAATGGGTTCATTCCAGAAAGATGCAAACTTTCTAAATTCGTGCAGAAAGAAATAAAATTTTGAGTAGACCTTAACACGAAAAATACTGAAGTCGAAATTAAAAAAATAAAATTCCTGGAATGAAAAACTCAGAACCAGATGGCTTCATTGGCAAGTTCTATCAAACACTTAAACAAGAATTAACACACAATTCTTCACAGATTCTCCCAAAATTAGAAGAGGAGGGATTACTTTCACATTCTACAGAACCGGTTTTATCTGATACCAAAATAAGATAAAGTTAACACAATAAAATTAACCACAGACTGGAGTTCCCATCATGGCTCAGTGGTTAACACATCTAGGAACCATGAGGTTGGGGGTTTGATCCCTGGCCTTGCTGACTGGGTTAAGGATCGGGCGTTGCCATGAGCTGTGGTGTAAGTTGCAGACACAACACAGCTCGGATCCCGAGTTGCTGTGACTCTGGCGTAGGCTGGTGGCTACAGCTCCGATTAGACCCCTAGCCTAGCCTGGGAACCTCCATATGCCACAGGTGCAGCCCTAGAGAAAAAAAAAAAAATTAACCACAGACCAATATTCTTTATGAATACAGGTGCAAAAATCTTCAACCAAATAAATATTTGCAAACTGAATACAGCAACATGTGAGAAGCATTATAAACCATTACCAAGTGTGATTTATCCCAGCAACACACAAGTGATTCAACATGTAAAAAATAAAATTAAAATAAAAATAAATCAATGAAATACATCATATTAATAAGGATAAAACCCCCATGATTATATAAATAGATGCAAACAAGATATTTAGTGAAAATCCAACATTTTTTCATTATAAAAACACAGAGAAAATAAAACCTAGAAATAGAAGGGCCCCTCCTCAAGACGACAAAGAGTATCTCTGAAAACTCCACAGCTAACATCATACTTTAATGGTGGAAGATGAAGCTTCTCCTCTAAGGTCAGAAACAAGGCAGGGCATCTGTGCCCTGGCCACTTCTATCAACACTGTACTGACGTTAGATCCAGGGCAGTCTGGCAAGAAAAGGAAATAAAAGACATACATATTTGAAAGGAAAACCCAATTTTCAGAAGACAGTATCTTTTTTATAGGGTGGCATATGGAGGTTCCCAGGCTAGGGGTAGAATTGGAGCTGTAGCCACTGGCCTATGCCGAAAGCTACAGCAATGCAGGATCCAAGCCGCATCTGCCATCTACACTATGGCTCACAGCAATGCCGGATCCCTTAATCCACTGAGCAAGGCCAGGGATCGAACCTTAGTTCTCATGGGTGCTAGTCAGATTCGTTTCCACTGAGCCACGATGGGAACTCCAAGAGGACATTATTCTTGCATGTTGAAAATTGTAAAGGATCTCGAACCTTAGTTCTCATGGGTGCTAGTCAGATTCATTTCCACTGAGCCACAATGGGAACTCCAAGAAGACATTATTCTTGCATGTTGAAAATTGTAAAGGATCTCCTGTTGTGGCTCAGAGGGTTAAGAACCCAACATAGTATCCATGAGGATGCAAGTTCCATCCCTGGACTAGCTCAGTGGGTTAAGGATCTAGCGCCGCTGCAAGCTATGGGATAGATGGCAGATACAGCTTGGATCCGGTTTGGCTATGGCTGTGGTATAGGCCTGCAAGCTCTGGCTCTGATTCAACCCCTAGCCTGGGAATTTCCATATGCAAAAAAGAAAGAAAAAAGAAAATCACAAAGTATCCACCAAAAAACCTTGGAGCTAATAAACAAGTTCAACAAAAGCAAAATCAGCACCCCCAACATCAGCTTGTTTCTATACACTAGCAATGAACAATCTGTAAATGAAATTGCAAAAACAATTCCTTGTAAATAGCATCAATAAGAATAAAATATCTTAGGAATACACCCACGGCATATGGAAATTCCTGGGCCAGGGACTGAATCCAAGCCACAGCTGTGGCAACGCCAGATCCTTCACCCCACCTGCCCTGAACCACACCTCTGCGGCGACGCAATTCTTAACACACAGCACCATGGTTCGAACATCCAGGAAGAAATTTAACAAAGAGAGTGCAAGATTTGTAAACTGAAAACTTGAAAACGTCATTGAAAGAGATTAAAGACCTAAATAAATGGAAAGACATTCCTGTTAATGGATCAGAAGACTTAGTGTTAAGAGGACATTACTCCCCAAATTGATCTACAGAGAGAATTCAATCCCTATCAAAACTCCAGCTTTTTTTGGGGGGGGGGCAGAAATTTACAGCTTCATTCTAAAATTCACATGCAAATGTAAGCGATCGAGAATATCCAGAACAATTTTGAAGAACAACAAATCAGGAGGACTCATATTTCCTGATTACAGAACTTGCTACAGGCCTATAATAATCAAGACTGTGATGCTGGCCTAAGGATGGACACATGGATTGATACAAAAAAAGGAGTCCAGAAATACATCCTTACCTGAACGTCAGTTGATTTTCAAAAACTGCACCAAGAGATTTCAATGGGAACATTCATGTCCACAAATGCTGCTGGACAACTGAATACTCCTGCACAACACAGTGAACAAGGACCCCCAACCTTCATACCATATACAAAACTTAACATAAAATGGACCCAAAGCCTACACATAAGAACTAAAACTGTAAAACTCTTAGGGGGAAAACAGGCGTTAAGTCTTCTCGACCTTGAATTAGGCAATGTTTCTTAGCTATGGCACTCAAAGTATAAGTAACCAATTAAAAAAATGGGTAAATTGGACTTCGACAAAATTAAAAGCCTTTGTGCACCCAAAGATACTATCAAGAAGGCGAAAGACAACCTGCAAAAGGGGAGGAAATGTTGGAAAATCCTGTGAGGATATGGCCTGCAGATTACGGAAAGAACTCGTAATTACACCCAAACAAAAAGACAACCACGGAGCTAAAAAATGAGCGGATTTAAACAGACATCCTCCACAGAAGATTTACAAACCGCCAACAATCACATAAAAAAAAAAATGCTCAACATGATGAGTCATTAGGGGAGTGAAAATCAAACGCATAATGAGATATTACCTCATATCCACTCTGACGGCCATAACTAAAAACAGAGACAATGGAAAACTGGAACCTTCTTACCTTGCTAGTTAGACTGTAAAAGAGTGCACCCACTTTGGAAAACGGTTTGTGCAAAAAAGTTAATGGTAGTGTTCCCGAACCAGGTTTGTTTGCCCAGCGCCCAGACAGCCAGAAGCCAAGACACCAAGACGCTAAGGTTGGCAGCGGCGGAAGGGGTTTGCTCAGGAGGCCGGGAAATCGCAAATCCACCTCCCAAAGGTGAGGGGCTTGGGCTATTTATGGACTAAAGCCAAGGCGTGGCTGGTGTAGGGGCGTGGGCAGCGTGGGCAGCGCGGGCAGAGGTGATTGGAGATGAAAGAAAGGCAAGTGAACCTTCCTCCTGCGCAGGTGCAATTAGCTGTGGAGGCGGGGTCTGAGGGTGGGGGTTTGAGTCCTCTGATGTCAAAGGTCCCGGATCAGACATTTGAGCAGGAGCAGGAGGAGGATCTGTGGCCCCAACTGGCTTGAGCTCAAGCTGGACACAGCTGAGTCCAAGTTCCCGGCCAACAACTCAGGAAAGCATCTTGTTGAGGCTACGTGGAGGGCAATTAAAGTAGCTTGATGAGTGAAGGCAGGTGGCAGCACATCATTTCTCGAGCAAGTTACAGGTTAATGGACCTAACTGCTCTAGGTTTCAGCAGAGCCCCGATATGACCCTAGGACCCGGGAAATCCACCCTTAGCTGTAGACTCAGGACTGAAAACATACATTGCCACGGAAACAGGAATGTGAATATTCACAGCAGCACGATGCATAACAACTAAAAAGTGGAAAAAAGTCCAGCCTTCCCTCCCTCTTCCCCGTGCCCATCCTCCCCTCCCGGTGTCTCCTTCCTCTCTCCCCCTGGGCTCTCTTACCCTCCAGGTGAGGTTGGGGGAACCCCTGGGTCCCAGGGACCATTGCTCTCACTTTCCTCTGTCCTGGATAAACTCACATTAAGGAGAGACTTAAAGCAAAGCTGCCACTTAGCTTTCAAGTCCAGTCCGAGGCCCGCCGTTACCTAGGGGGACAGGTGTTCCCCTGTGACACAGCACAGCAGGGGCTGCAATGGGGCTCAAAACAGTATTTGAGGATAAGATATTCTGTATATACTGTAACAACACTGGTTTGTTTTTTTCTAAAACAAAAGATGAAGACGTGGCTCAAATGGGAAGACACTTTGCCTAAGAGCTGCTTATGAAAAGGGACCCCCCCTCCGCCCGTTAATCCCAGCACGACCCCTCCCAGCCCTTTCTGCATTGTTCTGCCTCTGACCCAGGGGCCCGTCCCCCGCCCCAGTGAGGCTCCTAGAAAGGGCAAGGTTTTGCATTAACGGAATTGATTTGACTTGTGAATTCAAGAAAACAGCTGGTGTGACTCAGTTGTTTGACCACATTCACAGCTCATTCTACTTAGAGGACCCGCTGATGGGTGAATCCCCGTGAGCTTTGTTTACTGCATTTCTTAATAGAAACCTCATCTGTGCCATCGGGTTACGTAAGCGAATAGGCTGAGCCGTTCCCTCTGCTTTCGGTCCCTCTAGTTCCCAGGTTTTGCCTGGATCTGTTGGGCGGAGCTGGGGTGTGGGACACGGGCCCTCTGCTCTCTGAGGCCCAGGAGGAGCTCTCTCTCTACTGGCACCATGTGCCCTTCACGGTGCCTCAAACCCAGGGGGATGGACAGACTCTGGTGGGCGTGGAGGCTTTCGATACTAAGCCTGGTCCATGCCAGGCCTCTGGCAACTAAAACACACTCCTTTCTGCCTGAGGGGGTCACTTACCCTTCCTCCTGCTGCTGTGGGAACCCCACAGGCCAGGCCTCCCGGCTTCCTCGTGCACCACTGTGTTCCCAGTGTAGACCACCGCCCCTGGCACATGTAGTAGGTGCCTAGGGTGCACACGCGCTCGTGTGCATGTGTGTGTGGGGGGGTGGGGAATAAAACTTCACAATGTGAAATGTAGCAGAGAAGAAAAAAGCAAGCAAACAACTTTCCCACTCAGCTCGCATTTATTTATTTCCGGTCACTGGGATCACTTTGTCACAGAATCCACACCCGAAACTCTATGTGTTTGACTCACCAGGAACCCTGGTGGGTATTTCTTTGCAGCCTGTTAATAGTTTTGAGAGTTGCTAAGAAGCATCTGAATTCCCCCTCACCAGAGAGGCAGCACGTTAGGGGTGTGATAGATGCCATGTATGGACGTGTGACAGTAACAAGAAGTGACACATGCAGAGGAAAGACAGAAACTGTATGTAAACAAGAAAAATATGAGTTGATATTCCTGCCTCAGCTTTTTCTCAGCCTACCAAGGAGAACTGGGTGTGTGTGCTTCCTGGGCTTTCGTTGTGTGGAAGAGGGACGGTGTGGCCAAAGTGGGAAGACAAGCCCGGGTTAGGAGAATCAGGCTGCACCCGAGGGAGCTCCTGCTCTCTGAGAGAGGCGTGAGGAAGGCAAGACTTAAGAAGTTTTCCTGGAATCATCAATGGACTTCTCTTTTACCATTTGGAAAATCTTTTTTTTTTTTTTTCGGTCTTTTTGTCTTTTCTAGGGCTGCACCTGCATCATATGGAGGTTCCCAGGCTAGGGGTGGAATCGGAGATGTAGCCGCTGGCTTACACCACAGCCACAGCAGCTCAGGATCCAAGCCGAGTCTGCACACCGGATCCTTGACCCACTGAGCAAGGCCAGGGATGGAACCTGCAACCTCATGGTTCCTAGTCAGATTCATTAACCACTGAGCCACGTCGGGAACTCCCTAGAAAATCTTTTAATTTTGCCAAAATTATAGAGTCACAGGAAGTTACAGATAATTCCAAGGGGTCCCAGGTACCCCCTTTCCCCCACATGTTTATTTCTATTTGTTTGCTTGAGAGTTGACTCCAAAGCATTAAAATGTTTGGCTGTCAGATGGCTGTGTTCTCTGACTATGATACCCTGTTGTGACAGCCACTAAAGGTTCTGCTTTTAACGGAGTCATGTAGAAAACAGACATAGTAATTCAATAAAGCATATCAGTCTAAATATGCTTAACATACACAATGCCTTGCAAAAATCTAAATAGATGGAGAAATCTAGGTACTGCCACACAATGCTTGATATTTGTAATTATGATGACAAATAGCCTGTGAAAAAATATAGACGGTCTCTGTTTAAGGAGGCAAGAATCATGAAATAAATCTATGGATTCTGTAGCCAAAAACTGGAAACAAACCAGATTCCCCCCCCCCCATACCCCCAGTGGAAGACCAGTTATTAAATCATAGCACATTCAGTCAATGCAAGACTATGCACACATAAGAAATGAAGAGGTCTATACAGACACATATATAATACCTACATATTGTGGGAAATACCTGTAATACTGTATTCATTTTTTTTTGTCTTTTCTAGGGTCACACCCGTGGCATGTGGAGGTTCCCAGGCTAGGGGTCTAATCGGAGCTACAGCTGCCGGCCTACACCAGAGCCACAGCAACTCTGGGTTCTGAGCTGCGTCTGAAACCTACACCAAAATTCACAGCAATGCTGGATCCTTAACCCACTGAGTGAGGCCAGGGATCGAACCCCCAACCTCATAGTTCCTAGTCGGATTCGTTAACCACTAAGCCACGACAGAAACTCCTGTATTCATTTTTTAGTGCTGTAAAAAACCCGAAGTCTTTCCTAGAACCCCATCTTGGCGTGTGTGTTTATGTGGCTCACAGGCTCTCTCCATGCTGTCAAGAGCGATGGCCAGTTCAATGTCGTCTTCCTTGACCTCAGTGTAGCACTTGTGATGTGGATAATCTCTCATTTTGCTTCCAGCACCCCTCCCTTTGCTCTCTGTGCGTTTTCCTCCTGGCTTGTCTCAACCCATCTCCTCTTTTCCTGCTCTCTGACTGACTTCAAGGAGAGAGCAGCTCTCTGGGCTGACATTGGGCTTGACTCTCTTCTGGCTTTATTGCCTCCCTAGGTGATCTGATAAGGTCTTTGGGCTTTAAATGCCATCAAATGCCAATGACTTGAGATTCCTATTTCCACCCCTGACTTTCCTCCCTAGTTTCAGACTCAAGTTCAGTTGTCCACCTGACAACACAGCGATCTGCATAGCTGAGGCGAGCGTTTTGATTTGTTGCCCTCAAAAATCTCTCTCCCCGCTCTAAAGCATCCCTATGGCAACTAGCTCTTGCCTATCTTTTGGGCTTGTATCTTCACCCAGGTTCCTCTTATTCATCTTCTCCCATCTATCCTACTTCTTTCTGGTTCTTAATACAGAAAGATACACCAGGTTCCCTAACTCAGGACTTTGGCACCTGCTGCTCTCTGCCTGGAGTTCTCTTCCTTCTGTTTTTCACTTGGCTAATCCCTTCTTGTCATTCAGATCTTAGAGGCCACCTCCTCTGAGAGACCTATCTGTATCTCCCATCACTCTCATCTTCCAGTAGCTCTGTAGAGCTTGTTTTATTTTATTCATGTCATATCTTATTATCTGTCTCTCTACTGAAATAGTTTATTCATTAGAGTGGGGGGATTGGTGTGGTTTTTTCCTGGGTTTTTTGTTTGTCTATTTTGTATTGTTTTTTTGCTTTTTAGGGCTGTACTCATGGCACATGGAATTTCCCAGGCTAGGGGTCGAGTTGGAACTACAGCTGCCAGCCTATGCCACAGACACAGCAACGCAGGATTTGAGCCTACACCTCAGCTCAGGCAACGCCAGATCCCCGACCCTCAGAGCAAGGCCAGGGTTTGAATCCGAGTCCTCATGGGTACCAATTGGATTCAGTTCCACTGCACCACAACGGGAACTCCCTTCATTAGAGTAGGAATCTGTTGGTCTTAATAATCCTGTAGCCAGAATGCCTCTGAAGACTTCTTGGCACAGAATAGGTGCTCAATTACTGTTCAAGTGTGCATAGAACTAAAGTGTGGAAGGAAAAATATCAAACAGCAGCTGTTACCTCTGAGTGAGCAGTAATAGAGGAGGTAAACTATGAATTGACTTTCCCTTTCGACCAAGATATGTTTCAGTTAGTCTTCAATTGTTTGAAATGAAATTGTATTCCTTTAGCAATCAGAACAATTACAGAACATATTTCCAATTAGAACAAAATGGCTGATGAAGTCCGAAGGCTTTAAGATAAACTGTGTTTAACTGGAAGATGCAATTATGTGGATGTTTGGATGCATCTAGAAGATGCATTTTTCAGGACATTAGGTAAGTAACATGTTACCATATATAGTAACATGGCTATGATTTTGTAAAAGTATTGAAATATGAAGCAACAGAAACATTTCACTCAGTTCACTTTCCTTTGAACTTGGCCACTATCTCTCTGATAAATCATTTCAACTGATTTCTTCTCAAAGGTAAAAAGATTAAATCATTAGCTTAATAATTACACTGATTTTTCCTTATTATAGCTGACATCTCTATGTGAGATGTTGATCCTGTACAGATTTATTTGTTCTTTTTATAAGCATACTAAATTTGTAATATTAGCTGTCATTCCCAGGTCCGAACATTAAGTCAACATAGGTTTGAGAGACCTTCAACTTATCAAGTATTGCAGGTCTCTGATTGTTTTGGATCCGCTTCTGATACCTGTGGACTTAGTTCAAGGCCAGTTCTTTTTTTTTCTTTTATTCCTAATAGGGTGGTTAATTGTTTGCTTTGGTCACTCAAGTGTACCATTTTACCTTATATATAATGTCTTGCTGGAGCCTCTGTTGTGACGTCCTTACCTTTCTCGCTACAGACGCTCCTCCTCAGAAGTTTGCAGGTGATTCGCAAAATGATGAGCATATCTTTGCTTGGGGGGATTGTGACAGCAGTGTGCTGTTGTTTATGGCTTCTTCTTGGAATGAGGAGAAGGTAAGGGAAATTTTACCTGTAAATTGCATTTTTCTTCCTTCATTTAATGCCCTTTTACCTTCACTGTTATACCATAAAGTTGGTTTTCTGTACTTACCTGTGCTAACACTTTCTTCCTTAAGTTTTTAAATGAAAACATTTTGATTTAAAATTTTTAAAGTATCTTTTTATATCTCACAATCTTTTGTGAGATATAAAAAGATACTTTACAGACTTTGAATAATGACACTTTCCTTTTTAGTATTGACATATACTAATGGTGATGTAAAAATGGACAAACCTGTTAAACATCACTGGCAGAAATTTTATAAGCTCTCTGTGTGCTTATATGTCTGTATAAGGAGAAAGTCTGGATAAGTCAGGATACAAGTGGTAAATTGGATCTGCAGTTCCCATCTTAGGGATTAAATAGATGCTTTGACTAACTAAGTGTTCTCTTTTCAGCCAATTCTTATGTGTTGTGTAGATTCAATCTGGGCTGGACCAGAGCACAGAGTCTGCATCCATCATTATATTACTCTTTTTTTATTAATGATAATCAACCATGGCAAATTGGGAAACTGCTAAATGTATGAGACATCACTTTTATTTGTATGTATCATTTATAATTGGTTCAAGAAATACAAATAGAGTCAGAGGTATAGCCATAGTTTTTTTAACTTCTGATTGGCTCAGAGACTGTGTGTGTGTGTGTGTGTGTGTTTGTGTGTATGTGTGTGTGTGTGTGGAGGAGGGGGGTTATGTAAATATTCTCTGCAATATCAACTTCCAAAAACAGAATTACCCAAGGCAGGTGTATCTTTAGTTCTGTTGATTGTTATACATTGTCTACCTTTTATAGGTTTCTTTGTCCATTAAGATATTTTAATTCAGGCCTGATAGTTTCTATCTTAATTAAACTACTTACCTGCAAACTATGAAAAGAAAATTAAGTCTTTTACGCTATGTCATTCTACCCAGAGGGATAGTGGCTTATGTTGGAAAATAAACATTTATATTCTTTTTTTTTTAAATAGTTATTTATTTATTTATTTATTTATTTATTTATTTATTTATTTATTTATTTATTGTCTTTTTGCCTTTTCTTGAGCCATTCCCACGGCATATGGAGGTTCCCAGGGTAGGGGTCTAATCAGAGCTGTAGCCACTGAGCAAGGCCAGGGATTGAACCCGAAACCTCATGGTTCCTAGTCAGATTCGTTAACCACTGAGCCACGACGGGAACTCCAATATTTATATTCTTAAATAAAAACATTTAAAATAGCAGGAAAGAGCACTGAATTATCATAAATGATCATGGCAATACTTATCTGACAATTTCATTTTGTAATATGTTAATTTATCAAATATTCCCCTCTTCAACTATCATTACAGAAGAATAATATATTTAAACTATGAAGATTTTGAAGACTTCAATTCTGCAATTCCTCCTGTTATTCAGTATTCTCTATCTTTAGAGAAAACACATGAAACATTTTGAGATACTTGGGGAAATGATGCCTAGAAAAAATATCAACACTAGAAAGTAGTTTCATCTCTCTATCAAGAGCAGAAAGCTTATTGGTCTTGTTGATCCTATCCTCCTCATCACCAGTAACAGTGCATAGCACATATTAGACATTCGGTGTTTGTCAAATGTATACACATGGATGGATGGATGGATTTAACTATCACTGTCACTAGCGTATCCTGTTACTAGGTTAATCTAACTCATTTTAGTGAAGGACCCCACCAACAAGAAAAGTATTAATACACTAGCATTTTGAAGTCAGTGGTAAAAAAATGAATGTAAATAGATAGAAAGATAGAAATGAAGAACGATGTGTAATTTCCCACATCTGTCATCTATTTGTGTCTTACAGGCAAACGGGCGAACCACCTCTGGAGAATGGGATAATTCCCTATCTGGGTTGTGCACTGCAATTTGGCGCCAATCCTCTTGAGTTCCTCCGAGCAAACCAAAGGAAACATGGTCACATTTTTACCTGCCAACTCATGGGAAACTATGTCCACTTCATCACAAACCCCTTGTCCTACCATAAAGTGTTGTGTCATGGAAAATACCTTGACTGGAAAAAATTTCACTTCACTGCTTCTGCAAAGGTAACTGGGTTTACATTTATACAGTGATTGGTTTGTTTATTATCTACTTTTCATGCATCCATCTATTTCATCATTTTGATTTACTTGGATTTACAGATAAAGATGTTGACGAGGGTGATCCTTACATGGAGATTCTTGGAAACACAATGTCTCTTTGTCTTTTTAGGGCCGCACCTGCATCATATGGAGGTTCCCAGGCTAGGGGTCTAATCGGAGCTGTAGCCACCAGCCTACGCCAGAGCCACAGCAATGCGGGATCTGAGCCGCATCTGCAACCTACACCACAGCTCACCGCAACGCCGGATCCTTAACCCACTGTGCAAGGCCAGGGATCGAACCCGCAACCTCAGGGTTCCTAGTCGGATTTGTTAACTACTGAGCCACGACGGGAACTCCCTCTTTGAAACACAATGAATCAAATTAGACTTAATCTCTTGGTACTAATTATTTTAAAAAGCAAAATAGGTATAGATTTGCATTTCTTAATCAGCTTATCAGTGTGAAATAAAAGTTAAATGTTTCACTGAGCCAGAGGGCGCTATATGAATGAGACATGTACAAACCTCACTCATGTAAACGATTTCTACACAAGACCCAGAGCGCATGCAGCATCTGCAGACTCAACCTGTGTGCCAAACAATTGGTTAATTTTTTTTTGGCTTTTTATGGCCATACCCATGGCATATGGAGGTTCTCAGGCTAGGGATCCAATAGGAGCTACAACTGCTGGCCTACACCATAGCCACAGCAACTTGGATCCGAGCCATGTCTGTGACCTACACCACAGCTCATGCAACACCTGATCCTTAACCCACTGAGCAAGGCCAGAGATCGAACCCGCAACCTCATGGTTCCTAGTTGGATTCGTTTCTGCTGTGCCATGATGGGAACTCCCAATTGTTTAATTTTGTTAAGGAATTGACCAGATATTTTGGGACCACTTAGATGCAATCTAAGAGGCTCTTTTATAGAGAAAAAAATTAATCAGTATTAGCTGAGCCTCTGCAAAGAAATATTAGACATGGTCTCTGCTACTAAGTAACTTAAAGTCTGGTTCTAGTCTACAGAGAATATAAAAGAGAACCAATGATTAAAAACCATTCTTGATTAGTGTCAAATTAATGTGGAAATTAACACAGAAGCATAAGGAAAATATGAAATAGAAGACCGGAGTGGTTGTGAGGAAAGTTTTACTGATAATCCGGGATTTAAACTTGGCCTTGAAGGAAAGGCATGATTTGGCCATTTATCTGTACATTTGTAAATTTGCTTTGAAATTGTATGTGAGAAGTCCAGTTTCCCTTTCTTTAACAAGGAGAGAATCATGAAAGCATCTAATTTGTGTTTCAGCCATTTGCAAATCCTAGGTCAGGTGTAATTTCAATTTTCACACATTTCATTTACCATTAGGCATTTGGGCACAGAAGCATTGACCCCAGTGATGGAAATACCACCGATAACATAAATAAAACTATCATCAAGACCCTGCAGGGTGACGCCTTGAATTTGCTTGCCGAAGCCATGATGGAAAACCTCCAACTTGTCCTGAGACCCCAGGCGGTCCCCCAACCGGAGAAGCCCTCCTGGGTGACAGAGGGCATGTATTCCTTCTGCTACCGAGTGATGTTTGAGGCTGGCTATGTCACGCTCTTTGGCAAAGACCCTATAGGGCACGATGCACAGAAAGCACTCATCCTAAACAACCTTGACAACTTCAAGCAGTTTGACAAGATCTTTCCGGCCCTGGTAGCAGGCTTCCCGATTCATGTGTTCAAGACGGGCCACTATGCCCGGGAGAAACTGGCCGAGGGCCTGCGGCTCCAGAAGCTCAGAAAGAGAGACCACATCTCGGAACTGGTCAGGTTTCTGAACGACACCCTCTCCACCTTAGACGATGCAGAGAAAGCCAAGTCGCTCCTCGCTGTCCTCTGGGCATCGCAAGCCAACACCATTCCGGCGACTTTCTGGTGCTTATTCCAAACGATTAGGTAATGACTAGTAGCTGAAGTCATTTATTTATTTTAGTAGAATGCAGAAATTCAACCATTCTAACTAAAAAAAAAAAAAAAAAAAGGAGTTCCCATTGTGGCTCAGCGGTTAATGAACCCAACCAGCATCCATGAGGATGTAGTTCGATCCCTGGCCTCACTCAGTGGGTTAAAGATCCAGCATTGCTGTGAGTGGTGGTGTAGGTCATAGACACAGTTCGGATCTGATGTTGCTGTGGCTGTGGTGTAGGCCAGCAGCGGCAGCTCCAATTTGACCCCTAGCCTGGGAATCTCCATATGCCACAGGTGCGGCTCTAAAAAGCAATAAATAAATAAATTAATTAATTAAAATAAAACAAAATAAGAATGTGCCATTCACCCTTGTAAATGTTTAACAGTATCAGCTCATCCTCTGAAAACAGCTGTGACTGGTACAGGCATCTCACAAAACAGAGACTCTATAAAATCTCAGCTCCCAGGTGAGATTCTAGCGAAGGGAACCCGCTGGTACAGGGTCAATGCGGGCTGTCTGCTCCCAGAGCCCTTGCTCTAACTCCAGGCCGCTTTTCATGACGCCTCCTTAAGTCCATGAATTTGGTCTTCAGAACATAAAAAGACTCTCATGATTGCCACGGCATCGTCAGTGAAAGACGCAGTGCCCATACCTTCCTAATTTGTGTTAACTGCTTTTTTCTTTCATTCAACTAGTCATCACTCACTACCTTACTACAGCCAACTCTGGTGGCTATAGATCAAACATTATATATTGTTATTGATGGGGTTTAGCTAGAGTTTGCCTTTTAAAACTGTATATAACAAAAAACCTACATGCAACCTACATTTTGTACAACGCGATTTCTTTTGGGGATTTGACATTCAAATGGTTTATTGACTTCTTCCAGTTAAATTGGAAGTTTAGTGTCACGAAGACACAGAATTACTAGTTCGTACGATTGGGAATGCCAAAGGTTCATTGAGGGCTGATAATTTTATGTCTTTAATATAAAAAATATCTTTAAGCAATTTTAGATATTAAAAAAAGTGCTAATCTGTGTCCAAGGTTAAATGTCTTCCACAGTTTTTACAAGAGAAAGCACCATCTGGAATAAATTCCAGTTTTTAAAGTAAGGTTACACCCTGAATTTTATATCATATAGGGAATGAGTAGCTATTTTACGATAATCACATAAAGACTTATCAGTCAGACATTTCTGAGGCTCAGTTTCTGTGATCCTGTTCTATGGATATGTTGCCACGGCACCGAGTGTACAGAAAATGTCAGTGCACTAAAATGAAGCAGCATTCATTCCCCTAAAGTGTTAGAAAAATAAAGTATCTTCTAAATGGAAAAGATGTTCTACATGGACTCATATGGATTTTAAGGGTACATTTAAATTTCCTTTGGCACTTTAACCAGCATTTTGGAATTATTTTATTTATTTATTTATTTATTTTTAAGGGCCACCAGGTGCATCATATGGAAGTTCCCAGGCTAGGGGTCAAATTGGAGCTGCAGCTGCTGGCCACAGCCACAGCCACAGCCACAGCCACAGCCACAGCCACACCAGATCCAAGCCTTGTCTGTTACCAGCATTGCAGCTCATGGCAACTCTGGGTCCTTAAACCACTGAGTGGGGCCAGGGGTAGAACCGACATCGTCACGGATACTAGTCGGGTTTATTTTCACTGAGCCATGATGGGAACTTTCTGATTTATTTATTTGGTTTTTTGGCTGCCCTGTGGCATGTGGAAGTTCCCGGGCCAGGGCTCAAACCTGTGCTGCAGTCACAACCTGCACCAGCACTGCAGCGACACTGGATTCTTTACCCACTGCACTACGCAGGATCTTCCTAAGACTGTTATCTTAGGTGGAATTTTCCTTCTCAATTTCCATGCATTTGACTGATTTGACCATTGAATCCTTATCAGAATCATTTAAAAGTCTGGCCAAACTCTTACTTCTATGTAGCAAGATGCTTTTAAGGCAACAGTTTTTGCTAATATCCAAGGACTTAAACACAACTATAAAATAAAGTAAAAAATCAATGGGAATGTCCCTTTCCCACTTTCTCTGTATCTTTTCTTTTTGTCTTAACTTTTAATAGGAGCCCTGAAGCAATGAAAGCAGCTTCTGAAGAAGTGAATAAAACACTGGAGAAGGCGGGCCAAAAAATTAGCTTGGAAGATAAGCCTATTTATTTGAATCAAATAGAACTGGACAGCATGCCTGTGCTAGGTGGGTTTGGGGTGTTGGCTCTCATTTGTGATTTTATGTACAACCATGTGATAGCGCTTAAAGCATGACAATAAAAAGGACAGAGATGGGAAGGTCAGGCAGGAACTCGTCATTATATGTATTTTAGCTATTCTCAGCCGGTTCCTTTGTGCCCTCTGTGTCCTTACCAGAATACAGGGCATTATCACACAACACCAGGAGTGGAATGATCAAAACGAGTTCTTGTCAACACCCAGGTGAAGCTGCACTAACCATCCGGAAAAATATTTTTACAGAAAAGTCTTCAGATATTGCATCTCAACAGTGATAAACTTTGAATAATTCCCATAAAAGTGATTTAATGATTTTTCCAGTCATGTCAGATGGCTAGTGTTGTGTAGAACTAAGATGATCTTTCCCGAAAATTATGAAAGTCTAGTTTCTATTGATGACCAACAAGATTACATCTTTGTCAAAAGATTGTTAACTCAGATTATCAGATGAAAAATACATTGGGATACAACCAAATCATCGATCACAGCACAGAAAAATTGGAGACGTTTTTACCTGGCCAGCTTCCCAGAGTCTGCTCAGCTATGTGTTGTCGGCTGCTAGAAGGATTTCAGACTCTGCATTACTTGCCCTTTAAATACTTTGTCCTTCCTTCTTTCTTCCCTCTCCTCTTTCTTCCTGTTAAAACGTTTAGACAGTATCATCAAGGAGTCTCTGAGGCTTTCCAGCGCCTCCCTCAACATCCGGACTGCTAAAGAGGATTTCACTTTGCACCTCCAGGACGGATCCTATAACATCCGAAAAGATGACATCATAGCGCTTTATCCACAGTTAATGCACCTGGATCCAGAAATCTACCCAGACCCTTTGGTAAGTGACTCTTCCTCAAAGTTCAGCATCGAGGTGATGTCTACCCAGGTTGAAATAAAGAGGAAAGTTACGATGGCAGGGTTGATTTCATCATCAAACCTACAGGGATTCTCTCCTTTATTATGTCAGATATTCATATATTTTGGAAACTTTAGATGATGCTTGAATTTTTAATTTTTATTCCTGATTTTTGTCATCACATAGTCTCTAGTAGATTATACGTGCTATTGTGATAATAAAGCTGCTGCCTTTCTTCTTCCTTAAAAAGTGCCTCTTTCCAAATCCAGGAAATTAGGGGCTGGTATACAGACTCCTCTAGTTTCTGATCTGAATCCTTCTTTCTAGTTCTGCCTCTTGGGGGAAGGAACTAGTCACCCAGGCAGGAGTGGAGGTATAAAGCTTTCGCATTCTCTTTCTCTCTTTTTTTGTCTTTTTAGGGCCACACCTGTGGCATATAGACGTTTCTAGGCTAGGGGTCGAATCCAAGCTGCAGCTGCCGGCCTATACCACAGCCCCAGCAACACTGGATCCAAGCTGTGTCTGTGACCTACACCACAGCTCATGGCAACACTGGACCCTTAACCCCCTGAGCGAGACCATGGATTGAACCCGCATCCTCATGAATACTGGTCAGATTCTTAACCCTCTGAGCCACAAGGGCAACTCCAGCTTTCACATTCTCATCAGTTGTCCTGAAGTTCTTGTTTCTTCTTACTCTCTGATGGAAGGTGGGGCATTTGTTAAATTGCTGATAGGTTGGATTAAAAAAGAAAATTCCTTCCCAGTTAAGAAAAAGAGAAATTCCCTTAAAAAAATAGCTTATGAATGTGTTTTGTCTCTTTATCACAGACTTTTAAATATGACCGCTATCTTGATGAAAATGGAAAGACAAAGACCACCTTCTACAGTCATGGACTCAAGTTAAAGTATTACTATATGCCCTTCGGGTCAGGGGCTACGATCTGTCCTGGAAGATTATTTGCTGTCCAGGAAATCAAGCAATTTTTGATTCTGATGCTTTCCTATTTTGACCTGGAGCTGGTGGAGAGCCACGTTAAATGTCCCCCCTTGGACCAGTCCCGTGCAGGCTTGGGCATTTTACCACCATCAAATGATATCGAGTTTAGATATAAACTCAAACATCTGTGAACATATGGTTGGAAAAGAGGACAGCTGATGACGTTACAAGACTGCAGATTACCAGTCCCTTTGGACAGACGCTTGAATGGTAGTAGAACGGAGGCGGCAGCAGATCCAGTTGTGTTCACTAGTGCTTGCTTGTGCATCTAACCAATCTGGTGATGGTTTCCAGATGCTATTTCAGACTCTGCAAGGGAAAAACAAAAACAAAAACAAAACTAGTGTCTAGAAGCACCATAATTTGTTTCCATTTGAATAAGTCAGTGAATATTCATAGAACCAGGGACTGAAGATTATTTTCAGAGGAAAAAGTCTTTTTTTTTAGGGTGGAGATATTCCAATTGGCAAACGTTTTTCTTTTTTTCCTAAGGAAAGAGCTTTATTTTTATAAAAGCCACCCAACTATTATGAAAAAGGTACAAATTCACGTTTTAGTGAAACCGCATGATTTTTGACCAGATGTGGGGTGCTTCGGGTGTAAATGTGTACGATAAAGGATATTTTGAAGGACATATCACGCCTTGTAATAAAAAGAAAATGTTTTTCAGGTTTCCCTCTACCCAGAATTCATGATTTTAAAACAACTATCTTGATATCCTGAAAATATTAAAGATGGTTTTGATATTTTCCCCTTAGGTTTTGACTCACTGTTACTGGAAACCCTAATGTCCATGTCAGCTTTCGGCAATCCTATCCATACTTTCTTTTCATTAGATTTCATATTAATTGGAAGACTTTTTTCAGAAAAGGCAGGTTTTTTTTCTGACATTACTAAACATGCCTCTATGAAAAGAATGTAGCTCTCATGTAATATATTCTAAAATTAAAATTGAGTGAATATGCCTAAAGTGTTCAGGTATGAAACATGCAAAGAATTCATTAAGTGTGGCTTGCACTGTGTTTTATTTAAATACTTTTTATCTTTAAATGACTTGTAGTTGAAGGAAAAATAACGTAAGCCACATGGTTGTGTTTAACTACTGTGTACAACAGTGCTTTGGTAAAATATTTTAAGTACTGAAGATATTAGCTATCATATTTTTATTGATATTTCTGTTTGTATGCATGAATTATATTTAACCTTTTCCTTGTACTACAAATACTAAGAATATATTGTAACATTTGATAATGTCAAAATGATTCACCTTTCAGAAATAAAAGTGTAAATTTGTTATGTTTTAAATGTTAAATATTCAGATTTTTTTATGTGTGTGTCCTTTCTTGCCTTTTCTAGGGCCGCTCCCACGGCATATGGAGGTTAAGCTCATTCAGATGAGGCTCAAAGTCGTCTATCAGTGTTTGGAATCAACTTTTTCCAAACTTCTGTTAATATTGATATTTTTGACCTCTTCCCATGTATTATGAATGTTCTTAATGGCATCGAGAATAATGAATCCTTTTTCAGAGCATTTTCAAATTACTTTGCCCAGATCCAGCAGAGGCATCACTATCTATGGCAGCTATAGTTTTATGAAATAAATATTCTTTTTTTTTTTTTGGACATGTCTAATCAGAGCTGTAGCGGCCTACACCACAGCCACAACAAGTGGGATCTGAGCCGCGTCTGCCACCCACACCTCAGCTCACGGCAACACAGGATCCTTAACCCACTGAGCAAGGCCAGGGACTAAAACCCGCAACCTCGTGGTTCCTAGTCGGATTTGTTAACCATTGCACCATGACGGGAACGCCAATGTTCAGAATGTTTAAATAGTCACCTGCCAATAAGTGGCAACACTTTTGTTCATGATTCATCTCTTAGAAAAAGCAAAATAATTATTGACTCAAAAATCTCCACACTTCATAAAGTTCATTAAAGATTTTTAAACTTGCTATTAAATATTGCCATGGAATTATCGTCTACAGAAGTTATTTTTCACATTGAGAAAATTAAGCTCATTCAGATGAGGCTCAAGATTAACCAAATTCTGTTTTATAGAAAACTGTTCTAAAATAATTTCTAACATAGCTTCCTAATATTTTTTAAGTTTTACTGAAGAATAGTTAATTGACAAGGTTGTGATCATTTCTGCTATACAACAGAGTGGCCCAGGCGTATATACACACACATCCATTCTCTCTCAGATTCCTAATATATTTTATACAGGCCTAACTCGGAGAAATTACAGGTTTGATTCCAGACCACCCCAATAAAGCAGGTCACATTAATTTTTTTTTTTTGGTTTCCTAGTGCATACAAAAGTTATTTTTTACATGAATTTCAGTCTATTAAGTGTACAATAGCGTTATATTTAAAAATATACATACCTTAATTTTAAAATATTTTATTGCTAAAAAGTGCTAATCATCACCATCTGGTTTGATCTTCTTTCAAAATTACAGTCAATCCTCTCATACTCTGCTGCTGCTCTGTCAACCACATTTATATGTTTTAAATTCTTTGTTGTCACTTTAGTCTTCACAGAATCTTTGCCAGGAGTATATTCCATCCCAAGATACCACGTTCTTTGCTCATCCGTAAGAACTCATCATGCGTTCAAGTTTTATCATGAGATGACAGCAATTTGGTCACATCCTCAAGCTCTGTTTCTTTTCTTTTCTCTTCTTTTCGTCTTTTTAGGGCTGTACCTGCAGCATATGGAGGTTCCCAGACTAGCGGTCGAATCACAGCTGTAGCCACTAGCCTACACCACAGCCACAGCAACGCCAGATCTGAGCCATGTCCTCAAACTACACTGCAACTCAAGGCAGCACCAGATCCTTAACCCACTGAGTGACACTAAGGATTGAACCCGTCCATCTCTAATTCCAGCTCTCTTGCTGTTTCCACATCTGCAGTTCCTTCCTCCACTGAAGACTCGAACCCCTCAAAGTCGTCTATCAGTGTTTGGAATCAACTTTTTCCAAACTTCTGTTAATATTGATATTTTTGACCTCTTCCCATGTATTATGAATGTTCTTAATGGCATCGAGAATAATGAATCCTTTTTCAGAGCATTTTCAAATTACTTTGCCCAGATCCAGCAGAGGCATCACTATCTATGGCAGCTATAGTTTTATGAAATAAATATTCTTTTTTTTTTTTTGGACATGTCTACAACATGTCGAGGTTCTCAGAGTAGGGGTCAAATCACAGCTACAGCTGCTGGACTATACACCACAGCCACAGCAATACCATATCTGAGCTGCCTCTGCAACCTACACCGCAGCTCATGGCAATGCTGGACCCTTAACCCACTGAGTTAAGCCAGGGATCAAATCTGTGTCATCATGAATTGAAGTTTTGTTACCACTGAGCCATGACAGGAACTCCCAAAATACATATCTCTTAATCAATAAGACTTTAAAGTCAAAATTACTTCTTGATTCGTGGGCTCCAGAATAGATGTTGTGTTAGCAGACATGAAAGCAACAGTAATCTCATTGTCTATCTGTATCAGAGCCCTCTGGTGACCAGGTGCATGGTCAATGAGCAGAAGTATGTATACACACACACACACACATATGTATATATATATTTAGGGCTGTACCCACGTCAAACACATGGAGGTTCCCAGGCTAAGCAGGCTAGGGGTTGAATCAGAGGGTAGGTGCAGGTCTATATCACGGCCACAGCAATGCCAGATCCGAGCCTCATCTGTGACCAACATCATACCTCAAGGCAACGTTGGACCATTAACCCACTGAGCAAGGCCAGGGATCCAACCTGTATGCTCATGGATACTAGTCAGATTCATTTCCACGGAGCCATGACAGGAACTCCAGCAGAAATATTTTGGAAGGAATCTTTTTTTCTGAGCAGTACATCTCAGCAGTGGGCTTAAAATATTCAGCAGACTATGTCGTAAGCAGGCTCTGTTGTTCCATTTATAAACCACAGATAGAGTAGATTTAGCATCACTCTTAAGGGCTCTAGGATTTTCAAAATGGTACATTAGCACTGGCTTCAACTTGAAATCACCAGCTGCTTTAGCCCCTAATAAGAGAGTCAGCTTGTCCTTTGAGGCTTTGAGGCCAAGCAGTGACTTCTTCCCTCTAGCTGGGAAAGCCCTGGATGGTATCTTCTTCCACTGTAAGGCTGTTTTATCTACAGTGAAAATCTGCTGCAGAGTGTGGCTGTCTTCGTGAATATTTTAGTCCCTCTCCTGGATAACTTGCTGCAGCCACTACATCAGCACTTGCTGCTTCACTTTGCATTTTGATGCTACAGAGACAGCATCTTTCCTTAAACCTCATGAACCACGCTCTGCTGGTTTCAAACTTTTCTTCTGAAGCTTCCTCTCCTCTCTCAGCATTTATAGAACTGAGGTGTTAGGGTCTTGCTCTGGATTAGGCTTTGGTTGAAGAGAATGTTGTAGCTGGTTTGATCTTTCATCCAGACCACTAACACTTTCTCCATATCAGCAGTAAGGCTCTTTCACGCTCATAATTCCTGTGTTCACTGGACTAGCATTTTCCGTTTCCTTCAGGAATGTTTCCTTTGCATCCATATCTTGGCTGACTGGTGGAAGAGTCTAGCTCTCAGCCTGTCTCAACGTGGTCATGCCTTGCTTGCTAAGCTGCATCATCTCCAGCTTTTGATTTGAAGGGAGAGACATGTTGGCGTTCCTGTTGTGGTACAGTGGTTAAAGAATCCGACTAGGAACTATAAGGTTTTGGGTTCGATCCCTAGCCTTACTCAGTGGGTTAAGGATACGGCATTGCTGTGAGCTATGGTGTAGGTCACAGAAGCGGCTTGGATCTGGCATTGCTGTGGCTGTGGTGTAAGGCTGGCAGCTGTAGCTCTGATTAGACCCCTAGCCTGGGAACCTCCACGTGCCATGGGAGTGGCCCTAGAAAAAGCAAAAAAAGACAAAAAAAATAATGAAGGGAGAGACATTGTGTTCTTCCTTCTGCTTGAACACTTAGAGGCCATTGTGGGGTCCAAATTCAACAAGGCGTCATCTCAGGAAATAGATGCCTGAGGAGAGGGTAGGAGATTGGCGGTAGGTGCAGCAGTCAGAACACACACGTGAAGTTTGCTGTGTTATATGGACATGGTTCTTGGCGCCCTAAAGCAGTTACAATAGTAGCATCAAAGGCCACGGGTCACATAGCAGCATAGCAAATGTAACAATAACGAAAAAGTGTGAAATATTGCAAGAATTACAAAAATGTGATACACACATACAAAGTGAGCAAATGGTGGTGGAAAATGGCGCCAATAGACTTGCTTGATGCAAGGTTGGCACAAATCTTTAATTTGTAAAAATATAAAATAAAATGCAGTATCTGCCAAGCAGAATAAAGCACAATACAATGAGGCGTGCCTGTCACCTGCTGAGCACATCCTACATCTCTCCATGTCTTTCTTCTTCTTCTTCTTCTTTTTTTTTTTTTTTTTGGTCTTTTGTCCTTTTAGGGCCGCACCTGCGGCATATGGAGGTTCCCAGGCTAGGGGTCTAATGGGAGCTGTTGCTGCCAGCCTACCTAAGAGCCACAGCAACGCCAGATCTGAGTGTGTCTGCAATCTACACCACAGCTCATGGCAACACTGGATCCTCAACCCACTGAGAAAGGCCAGGGATCGAACCCACAACCTCATGGTTCTCAGTCGGATTCATTTCTTCTGCACCACAACAGGAACTCCTCTCCACATCTTTCTTCTTGTAAAGTTGGGGTTGGCAGTCGATAGATCTGGGGGCCCAAGGTGTTCTCTACTTGCTTTTGTGTAGAGGGAATGCTAAGCATGGTTTTTACATTTTTAATTGGTTGTAAAATAATCAAAAGAAGAATACTATTTCATGACACATGGAAAGGACATGAAGCTCAGATTTCCACGTCTGTTAAGTGAAGTTGTGCTAGGACCCAGCACATCCGGCTCTGTGCACTGGTCTAGGGCTGCTCTTACAATGCAGTTGCAGAGCTGGGTGGTTGTGACAGAGACCAGGCGGTTGCCAAGCCGACAACATTTACTCTCTGGGCCTTTACAGAGACGGTTTGCCAAGGCCTGTTGTAGAGCAATCCCAAAGGCTGTTTCGTTTTATACTTTTCTTAACTTTTAAAGAATGCCCTAGTAGATGAGACATTCTTTTTCACTTTTAGAAATAAGCAGGTGAGGGGACTACACTAAAACAATAACCAGATGCAACTTTCTTGTAAACAACTTTCATTTAGAACATTTTTTTTTTGGTCTTTTTGTCTTTTTTCCTTTTCTAGGGCCGCTCCCATGGCACATGGAGGTTCCAAGGCTAGGGGTCTAATCAGAGCTGTAGCCGCTGGCCACAGCCACAGCCACAGCAACACGGGATCCGAGCTGCGTCTGCAACCTACACCACAGCTCACGGCAATGCTGGATCCCCAACCCACTGAACAAGGCCAGGGATAGAATCTGAAACCTCATGGTTCCTAGTCGGATTCGTTAACCACTGAGCCATGATGGGAACTCCCATTTAGAACTTTTTTGAAGGCTAAACCATCCCATTTAGCCAAGAGATCTTAATATAAAATAGGGGCCTAAGGTAAAAAAAAAAAAAAAGACGGTAACCTGTTATAAGATCAAACGGGCCTAGAAAAGAGATGTTCATGGCTATTTTTTTTCAGAGTCACTGTGTTCCAGGTCCAGCCTCAAACACTTCACATGTGTGATCGCATTGGAGCCTCATAAGAGTCTTGTGAGGTGCTTGGTACTCTTACCTCATAACAAGGGGAGGAAGGGAATTCCAGAAAGTGTCAGTTCTGACCCAAGGTGACAGTGCTGGCAGGTGTCAGAGCAGTGGGGTCTCCACTCCAGAGTTAGCATTCTTTGCTCTGTGGCACATCCATGTGACAGACTGTCTTGACTCAGTCGCTGAAGACAGGCCATGTCAACAACATCCACAGTGTTCTTTCTGTCCTAAAATCTCCACTGTTTGGAGGTCACCTGGCCAGAGGGTGAGGACACGGCACCCGCCATGCTCAGCCGGTCCAGGGCTGCCAGGACGCTGAGCACCCCTCACCCACCCCCTTGCAAGGACTCTAACCCTGATCTAGGACAGAGGGCAGTGTTAAACCAGGCCTTCCTCCAGCTCATCACCAGCCTGGACTTGTGAACTGTGGAAGCTCACACGGTTCCTCTTGGATCAGCGGGAGACATTTTCCAGCTGACTGGGTCTAAGGGCTTGTTCTCATTAATAGATGATGAAATGCCAGCACCATGCTCACCAGCCCCTCTCCATCCACCTTGGTTGATAACAAGGCAGAAGTTCAAACCTGGAAAGTGACACCAAGACAGCAGCACAGATGCTTTGTAGAGCCCCGAAGGCTATTCAAAGCGATTAGTCTAAGCTCTCATTTGAGTTAGAAGCTGACATCTGGTCAAGGAGAGGTGATTATGTAAGAAGGCTGCATAGCAGGTTACAGGGCAGCCTTGGTCCTAGAAACCTGTTTGCACAGCAAATACATGTAATATTAAGAACCCCAAACTCCAAAATAGAAGCACTAGGTTTCTTAGCCTTCACACAGCCCATTTCTTCATCTCTAGTCTCAAACCTGAAAAAATTTTTTAAAAAAGCGTAAACTTTAACATGAGTCTACTTTGACAAAATCCTCATTTTTACTGAAAAAAAAAAAGTACACCCAATGCCTGGGCTCCCCAACTCATTTGCCAAAGAGCCGCTGTCCGGTGAGAGTCGCCCAATCTGTTGCAAAGTTAATTAGAATATAGATGCAACACTTAGCTCAAAAGACTTGCCACAGATTAAAAGAACAATACTTTTGGAGCTCCTGTTGTGGCTCAGCAGGTGAAGAACCTGACCAGTATCCATGAGGATACGGATTCTATCCCTGGCCTAGCTCAGTGGGTTAAAGGATCTGCCTTTCTGTGGCTGTGGTATAGGCTGGAAGCTGCAGCTCCAATTTGACCCATAGCTTGGGAACTTCCATATGCCATGGTGTGGCCCTGAAAGACAAAAGAAAGAAAGAAAGATGGTTTGAAAGCGATTTAGTTAGAGTTTTCAAATTCTCTCTTTATAAGTGCCCACTTTGGGGCTTTATGTCTGGGTTCTCCCAATCCCTGGAGAGGAGACAGGGAGGAGGGAACCAGGAGGGGCTGAAGGGGTACAGCTTCCCTTCCCCTCTATCGCCAAAGCTATACCTAGATCCCTAGAGGCTCTGACACTCCCAAGGTCACAGACATAGTTAAGTGTGACCAGACCTGGGCTCTCTTTTCCCCAACTTGGGCAAATGCAAGCTGACTGTCATTAATTTGAAGCATGAGCTCACATGACAAGGGCTGTCCCAGGGATGAGGTCCCCTTGTGGCCCCGGGAGGACAGACCATCAAGCTGAGTCAGCAGTCAGTTTCTCAGAAATGTGGCCGTGAATCCCTTTGCCTCATCACTTTCTTGGAATGATTCCAGGGAGCAGCAGCCCTACAGGGAGAATGGTTCGATTTTATTCAGCTCAAGCCCTCACCGAGGCTCCTAGCTGGCGCCACAAGCACAGTAGGAGCACACACGTTTGGGAACAGCGCCCAGGGGAGGGAGGACTTGTGCGGAGGCGGTGTGCTCCAGCGTCGCTGTTTTTCTGAGTCCAGGTGCCAACAAGTTGCAAACGCCCTACCTGGCTGCTTTGCGAGCAGACTTTTTGCTTCTCTATTGATCTCCCCCCTATTAAATATTGGGAAAGAGTTACACACAGAACTGAGGACATAGCTAGCGGGGCTCAGGCCCCCGCTGCGTGATAAGGCGGGTTCACTCTTTGTGAAAAGCATGCGGGGTTCCCGCAGGGGCTGAGGGGAGAGGGGGTGCCACTCCACAGCAGAGATGGGTATGGAGAGAGGCCAGGCAGGGAATGAACAGAACTTTCTGTCCTCCCGTTTGGCATTAATTTATTGAATACCACATATTTGTGCTCAGTTTTGTCATTCAGGCAGTTTCAGAGACGTTCAGCCTGTGTCATCAGGCCTTTGCCTGTGGCCGGGCGAGGCAACCCACCCGCAGCATGGTTTTCCTGGCTGGAAGATGAAGCAGTTAACGCCAGTCACCTCTTAGGTTTCTGCTCTTGTTATAATTAGGTCAAGGTGCTTATCTCATAATAATAGAAGCCCATTGCCAGGGAAACACTGTCAAGATTTATGACGTCTTAGGAGTTTTCACTGGGGCTCAGCAGGTTAAGAACCTGACTAGTATCCATGAGGTTGCTGGTTTGATCCCTGGTCTCGCTCAGTGGGTTAAGGATCTGTTATTGCCATGAGCTGCAGTGTAGGTTGCAGACACAGCTTGGATCTGGCATTGGTGAAGGCCAGCAGCTGCAGCTCCAATTCTACCCCTAGCCTGGGAACTTCCATATGCCACAGATGTGGCCCTAAAAAAAAAAAAAAGTTATGCTTTCTTTCAACTCAACCATGTTTAGACAGGCCTAATTTAAAAGTTGTATGTTCCCATAGATTCACTTGTGAACTGAATGTTTGGAACACACACCATATATTATTGGAGAAACTATTTTATAAGTGAAACTAAAATTCCCAGAGAAAGGCACAAAAGCTAATTTAATCCGTAACATCACATGAGTCATTCTGTCAAATAATTGTGCAATGCAGAAGAAAAGAGGGGGAGATGCTTCAGCATGACTATTTTATTTTATTTTTTGTCTTTTTAGGGCCACACCCACGGCATATGGAGGTTCCCAGGCTAGGGGTCGAATTGGAACTGTAGCCACTGGCCTACACCACAGTCACAGCAACATGGGATCCAAGACGTGTCTGCGACCCACCCTAGAGCTCACTGCAACACCGGCGCCATAACCCACTGAGCGAGGCCAGGGATCGAATCTGCATCCTCAAGGATACTAGTCAGATTCATTTCCATTGAACCACCACAGGAACTCCAGCATGACTATTTTAAATTCACCAGGAAATAGTGTTAATTCATCTTGAAAACAGATGTTTCAAAAGAGGATGGGCGACAGAGCTCGCCAGGCACTTCGAGAGGAGCTGCTCTGCAGGAAGTGGTGTAGAGCCAGCATGTCCAAGATATGGAGCCTCACAGTCTGGCAGCTGAGGAGAACAAGAGCCAGAAGCTTATTTCCATGTTTCCTCAAAGCCTATCCATCAGTTTACTTTCCGTTTAGCTGTATGGCTGGTGGTGGGAGGTGGAGGGACAAGGCACCTGGCAGGTAAAGGAGAGTCTGAGGAAAAGGGTAGCTGGTTTTCTCCAGCTGCCACAGCAAAATACACAGGCCTGGGGGCTGGCTGTCTCAGATCATGGGGTGGTGGCAGGCTTCTCCTCAGGCCCCTCTCCTCCCCAAGATGTCACACGACCTTTCCCCCCTGGGGTCCCATCCTCTTCTTCTAAGGAGCCAGTCACACTGGATTAGGTCCCCCGCCCCCACCATGACCTCGTTCACCCTTAATTACTCTTTAAAGTCTCTATTTCCAAATACAGTCACATTCTGAGGTACTAGGGGTTCAACCATGAATTTTGGGAAGATGCAGTTCAGCCTGGGTCAGCAGAGGAAGCAAGAAGACAGTTAGAGGCCCCAGGGCTGCCTGTCAGCAGGTGCACAGAGCTGGGGGCACAGGGGCAGGGCCCTGAGTTAGCCTCACCGTCCCTTGCGTGTGTGTGTGTGTGTGTGTGTGTATACAGCTGGGGGTGACTAAGGAGCCTCCATTCTCATTCCTGTGAATTTCACTTTTCCCTTCTGGGCCCTAAATGCCAGCGCCACCACACACAGTCTCCGTGAAGGGCACTTTTATACCATTTCCAAGGTCATGAGCAGGAAGCTGGCCAGAGGGCTGTGCAGCCCCCTGGAGGGCACACTTCCCAGGGGTCACTTCGGACCTGGAGAGCAGAGAACTGTAGGCTGCCCTCACAGACAGTGCCACCCAGGAGGCAAGCAGCCCCTCCCCCCAAGCTGGACGGTCTTCAGGGCATCTCCCTGGGGAATTTCAGGATGTCCCCAAAGCAGTGACTGCTGTGTGTCTCACTCTTGCCCACGCCAAATGGGAGTGTTTTCTCACACTTATCCTGCCCCTCCCCGCCCTGCTTCCTCAGCTTGGGTCTCCAGGTCAAGGTTGGGCACCTCTGACTGATGGCGCTGTCGGGGGGATCCCTCAGGAAGCGGGGGCGGTGAGAAGAAGGGATGGTTCCGAGGTGGTTACAAGGCAGATTGGTGCAGAGACAATGCCCGGGGCTCTTCACATTCTGTTTCCTCATCCTCTTCCTGTCAAGTCCTGCTCCCCTTGCAGCAGGGTTGGGGCTGCATGGCCGGGTTCTGGCTAACTGGATGAGACCACAGCACTGGAGGGGACTCCCAATTTGGCTTAAAAACCTTCCTCAAGATCCGAGACTGCCCTTTCCCCGAGCCGTGGTGACTTCAGATGGTATGTTAGAGACAAGCATGTGATGGAGAAAATCCACCTGCATGTTGCATCAGTGAGAAGGACACCTGCACAGTCTTAAGTCACTGAAACGCTGGCCGTCCAGCCTTTTCTAACACGGACATCGCCTCACTGTCTTTATGGGTCTCTCTTTGTTTACTTCCCTTGTGACCTTCCTTGATATTTACTTTCATAAAGATTTCGTATTTTACATTCCAGCCAGTTCCGCGTGTTCACTCACTCCTGAGAGTCCACGGCAGAGCTCTGCTCTTCCAAAGCCTGGAAGCGCTTCTCAAGCAGCTGATCTGAGGCTTTGCTTCCCTGGTCTCAGCTTTGCTCTCCTAAGTTGCACCCAGCTGCTTCTGCAGCTGAGGCAGACGCAGGGTGGGTCAGCTTGTTCTCCGGTGGCTGTGAGAGCGCTGAACCCTAACCCCTAGACCACAATGGTCGGCAGGGTTGATGGGGGTCCCCAGTCCAAGTCCCTTTGGAGAAAAACTTTGGCAAAGAGTTGGAGAGCCAGAGAAAATACATGGAGGGAAAGGCTTGGAGGGGGCAGGGGAGAGACAGACAAAGAGAAAGAGGGTGCCCATGCTTTGGGGGTGCTTTAAGTCATGTGTATGGGGCTGTCCTTCCGGTGCCCTCTGGTCAATTGTCCCACTTTGTCTGGCCTTGAGTCCATATTGGGCCTGACTCAGGGCCTCCCCTGTGTGCGCACCTGCATCTTATAACCAAGATGGATTCTGGCACAAGGGTCTCTGGGAAGTTGACAGGATGGGGGGTCTGACATTCCCCTCCCTTCTCTGACCCCTGAGGAAACCCTGTGCATGTGTAGTTCAGGAGGTCTCCTGGCCCTCAAGAATGAGACATGGTAAATCAACTATATTTCAATTAAAAAAAAAAAAAAGACTTAAGGGCTGCTGGGGTCAGGTTGTGCCACCCATTGCACTGGGAATGAGGATTTACAGAAATGAACAGAGCCAGTTCCTGCCCCTAAGACATTTGGGGTCTAGTCCAATCATGTCAGAAGATGGATCTAATCCCAACACCACACATACCTAAGGGTAGATTGAAAATAACCCGGTATTTTGGGGGGTGGTAGTTAACAAGTGACCTCTTCTTGCAGAAAGAACAGACTCCATCCTGTGTTAGAGCATCTTAAGTGGCGGGTGGATGATACTGTTTCAGGAGCGTGAGGATGTCTTCCCACAGTCCCACGGTCAGGCCTGGAGGCAAATGCGCTTTGGCGCTGGCCCTGTTCCGAGAAAATGATGGCTGCCTCTACCATCTGACTGCTCGCTCACAAAACACCAAGGGTTGTTTTTCTGCTTGATTCATCAAAACTCTCTTGCCCTTAGCAAGCTTCATGTGCCATATAAGTCCTGCAAAGCAGCCTTGGGGGCCCAGTGCTCCAAACTAAAAACTTGCATTGACTCTCTTCCAGTGCTGTCTCATGGTGTTTGAAATTTTGGCAGGAAACCTACAGTCAATAGTTGTTTGCAAAGTATTCACCTTGGTTACCTCTGGTGAAATGATGTAAACACTGCTGTATCTTTGGTAAATCAAGTAGCCTTTGACTCCAAAGTCATTTAAGGGCAGTGGCAAGGCTGAACGGTAGAGTAGAAAACCCAACTCTTGCCCAAACATGGCATGGTTAACACACACCCACACATACCCACACACATGCAATTAGGTAATGTTTTGCATTCATATAAAATAAGGGCAGGGAAAAAGTATTTTTACATAATGAAATCTCTATAAACTAGAAGGCAAACTAAAAATGATGCGAGCCAAGGAACTCGGAAGAAACAAAACAACAAACAGTTACCCCCCTGGCACTTAGAGGTGTATTTTTTAGATCACCTAAATATGTAAATACCACTGTAACGTACAGTTCCTCCAGAAAATATGCCTGCCATAAAGGACTAAGCTAAGATGCTGGGATGATGGCCAGGTGTCTACTGTCCAGGTAAGTGCCTCACTCCTGTACACATGTATCAGGGGGCAAAACCTCAAATTACTAAGCGATATGGACCTTCCTGAATGTCCCAAACTGTGATGGCCCTCAAAGAAGGGTTCTAAGGGACCCTCTCATGATTGTGGGGCAAAGCCTTAAGGAATACAGGGTGTTGACTCAGATTAAATACATCCTTGGGAGTTCCCGTCGTGGCACAGTGGTTAACAAATCCGACTGGGAACCATGAGGTTGCGGGTTCGGTCCCTGCCCTTGCTCAGTGGGTTGACGATCCGGCGTTGCCGTGAGCTGTGGTGTAGGTTGCAGACGCGGCTCGGATCCCGTGCTGCTGTGGCTCTGGCGTAGGCTGGCGGCTACAGCTCCGATTCGACCCCTAGCCTGGGAAGCTCCATATGCCGCGGGAGGGGCCCAAAGAAATAGCAAAAAGACCAAAAAAAAAAAAAATACATCCTTGGCTTCTGTTTTTATGGAGGACTATACTGAAGAGGTCCTTATGTTCAAATGTATTCATAGAATGTACATGGTGGATGGACAGGTCATGTTATAGTTGCTTAGTATCTCTAAGCTAAACTGAAAAATAACAAAAGATATTGCTGAACCCAGATGAAAATAATTTGATAATTTTGTGGGAAACTAGGAAAAAAGTTTCCAGTCAGAGTTATGTCCATCAATGCCAGATGAGAAGACTATACATGGATTTTCTATATGCAAACAATCACAGACACACTCACACACAGATGAAGAGGAAAGGAAGAAAGGAAAAAAAAAAAAAAGAGAGTGAAGAGAAGGACACTGAAAGGAGCAGGGAGGGAGGAAGCCTGGGTTTCCCTGCGGGTGGTATGTCGGGGCTCCCCGCCCTGCTACGGGCACAACTGCTCCTCCTCAAACAAGAATCATTCAGGTAAACCCTGTGAGGTGTTCATGACAAATGAATGTCTTTGAAAGAGGAGACAGATCACAGGGAGCATTGATAAAATTTAGAATTTTAGAAAGTCTTTGATCAGTTTATTTCGTGTGCATGTCTTTTTTTTTAGGGCCATACCTGTAGCCTATGGAGGTTCCCAGGCTAGGGGTCTAATCAGAGCTGCAGCCACCAGCCTACACCACAGCAACGCCAGATCCGAGCTGCGTCTGGGACCTACACCACAGCTCACAGCAATGCCAGATCCTTAACCCACTGAGCAAGGCCAGGGATTGAACCTGCATTCTCACAGATACCAGTCTAGTTCATTACCACTAAGCCATGTCAGGAACTCCCGGATAAGTTTCAAATCCTCATCATGAAATTATTGTAAAAATAATTCTGCTTGAATGTGAATAAGGAATGTGCTTGGACCAAGCAGTCAACACAAACATCACAAATAGCTAAGTGCCCTCACTAATACAGGCTTTATGAAGAAATCAACTTCTCAGAGTTCCCTGGTAGCCTAGCACTTAAGGGCCTGGTGTTATCACTGCTGTGGCATGAGTTTGATCCCTGGCCCAGGAAATTCCACATGCTACGAATATGACAAAAAAAAAAAAACCCACAAAATAAAACTACTTCTTAAAAAAAAATCAACTTCTTAATGTAATAACATATTGGGTTTTAAACAAACCAAATACCCAGCAGCTTGGTTTAACAGTTGTTCGTTGCTATGTAACCCATGACACCCTAAACTTAGTAGCTTGAAACAAGGAACATGGACTCACGGTTTCAGGGGCCAGGAGTCCAAACCTGTTTGCTGGATGCCTATTGCTCAAGGTCTTCCCAAGGCTGCCATCCTCTCAAGCCTGAGTAGGGCTGAGGAATCTCTGATTCCAGGCTCACGCGTGCAGTTGCTGGCAGACCTCAGAAAAGTGCCCTCAGGTGGACTTGTGTGGGCTTCTCCATGGGGCTCCTTCACACCATGGCAGCTGCCCTCCTCAGGGTGAGGCATCCGAGAGCCAGCAAAAGGGAACACCCCAGAGGGGCCCCACAGTCTTTTTTCACGCAGAAGTTCCAAGGTCAGGGATCAAATCTGCGCCACGGCAGTGACAATATTGGATCCTTAACTATGAGGCCACCAGGGAACTCCCCCTGCAATCTTTTTATAACCTAACACTGAAGCAATATCCCATTGCTTCTGCTGTGCTCTCTTTGTCAGAGGCAAGTCAACATTTTCGGCTTCCTGAAACGACTACACGGCCCAAGACAATCTACAGGTGCAGTGCAACCCCTATCAGAATACCGAAGGCCTTTTACACTGAACTAGAATAAATAATTTTAAAATCTGTAAAGAAACACAAGGGACCCTGAATAGCTAAAACCATCTTGAGAAAGAACAGAGCTGGAGGAAACACATTCCCTGACCTCAGACTATCCTACAAAACTACTCAAAACTACTTTCTGTCTCTGTGGCACAGAAACAGGCCGATAGATCAGTGGAACAGGATAGAAAGCCCAGAAACGGACCACACACTTACAGTCAATCAATCTACGACAAAGGAGGCAAGAATATACAACAAGAAAAGCAGATCTCATCACTGAGCAGTGCTGGGAAAACTGGATACTATGTATAAAAGAATGAAATTGGAACATTTTCTCACATTATATAAAAAAATAAACTCAAAATGGATTAAAGGCCTAATGCAAGACCAGAAGCCATAAAACTCCTGGAAGAAATCATAGCCAAAGCTTTATAAATCATAAATCCTAACAATATTGTTTTGAATCTGTCTCCTAAAAGCAAAGGAAATGAAAGCAAAAACCAACAAATGGGACCTAATTAGACTTAAAAACTTTTGCACAGCAAAGGAAACCACTGACAAAATGAAAAGACAGCCTACTGAATGGGAGAAAAATATTAGTTAATGATATGACCAATAATGAGTTAACAGCCAAAATGTATAAATATCTTATATAACTCAACATCAAAAAACCCAAACAACCTGATTAAAAAATGGCATAAGACCTGAACAGACATTTTTCCACAGAAGACATGCAGATGGCCAAGGGGCACATGAAAGAGCTTCAATATCACTAATCATCAGAGAAATGCAAATGAAACCACAATGAGATCCTACCAGTCAAAAGGGCTGTCATCAAAAAGACCACAAATAACAAGTGTTGGCAAGGATGTGGAAAAAAGAGAACACTTATACACTGTTAGCGGGAATGTAAATTTGTACAGCCACTGTGGAAAACAGTGCTGAGGTTTTTCAAAAACTAAAAACAGAACTACCATATGACCCAGCAATTCCACTCCTGGGTCTATATCTGGAAGAAAAAAAAAACCCACTAATTCAACAAGATACAGGTACCCCAATGTTCATGGCAGCATTATTTACAATTGCTAAAATACAGAAGTAATCTAAGTGTCCACCCACAGATTTCACACACACACACACACACACACACACACACACACACACACACACACAGTGGAATACTACTCAGCCACATAAAAGAATGAAATTTTGCCATTTGCAACAACATGGGTTGAATTTGAGGGTATTATGCTAAGTGAAATAAGTCAGACAGAAAAAGATAAATACTGTATGATATCACTTAAATGTGGGATCTGAAAAATAAAACTAGTGACTATAAAAGGCAACAGACTCACAGGTGTAGAGAACAAACTAGTGGCTACTGGTGGGGAGGGGAAAGGGGGAGGGGCATGACAGGGGAAGGGGATTAGGAGGTACCAACTATTATGTGTAAAATAAATAAGCTACAGGGATATACTGGGCCATATAGGGAATATAGCCAATATTTTATAATAAATAAAATGGAGTATAACTTTTAAAACTGTGCATCACTAAGCTGTACACCTATAATGTATGTGATACTGTACATCAGTTATACTTCAATTAAAAAGAGTTTTGGGGTTCCCATTGTGGCTCAGTGGGTAAAGAACCCGACTAGTATCCATGAGAATTCGGGTTCAATCCCCAGCCTCCCTCAGTGGGTTAAGGATCCAGCATTGCTGTGAGTTGTGGCGTGAGTTGGCAGCTGCAGCTCCGATTTGACTGCTAGGCTTGGAACGTCTGTATGCTGCAGGTGCAGCCGTTAAAAAAAAGAAAAAAGATGTTTCAAATCCCACTCAAGGAAAGGGATATAGAAGGCAGGGATTGCTGGGGCCACCTTAGAGGCTGCCTTCCACAGGTGCCAGGGGCCTGGATTCTGTAGCCAGGATGCCTGCAGCCACTTCTCTGCCCTTCTGCTCTCTTGGCTCACAGTCTTGAGCTTTCTGTGCCTCAATTCCCTCACCTTTAAATAGACAATAAAGCGCCAACCTCACAGAGCTGTATGTGGGGTCAATGAGCGCTTAAAACAAGGCAGAGCACTAAGTAAGCCTCACAGAAGTTTATTATTACAGGGGTTTGCTTAATGCCCTTGGTTTCAGAATGTTCTAGGGATAAACACGAGAACTTTCTGTATTATTCACATAATTGGCAATGTATTAAGAGCATCAGCTGCAGAGAGAGGGTGCTGAGAGAAAGGAATAAGGTTCAGCATCCCGAGTAGCAGAGCCTAGCTTCTCCCTCTCTCGGGAAGGGCCCCCCATGAGAGGCAGAGCTGGCCAGTGTGAACCCATATCTCCCCGTGAAAAGTCTGCAAGTCAGAAGTCTCAGAACCCGAAGAGCAGCAGCTTCGACCATTTTCCCAAAGGTCCCTTATCTCGATTCCTGCAGAAAACAGGGGACGGGAACCTCTTGACTTTGCCCTTCAGAAAAAATACATTTGAGAACTGTCCTCTCAGCCCAAGGTTACAGGGTTCCAATAAAACCTAAGTCAAAGTAAACATAGGCTTGCAAGTCAGTATTGACCTCAGGGCATGGCTCTGCCTCCCCACCAGACCTGAAAACATGCCACTGCCAGCAAAGAAAATCTGGAGGGAACTCACGGGTTGACTGCCAGGCTGGAGGGTGCAGGCACACGCGCAGTCAGAGGCCAACCCGCAGCCCTGCGAGGATCACACATCACATAGGGCACGGAGGCCCATCTCCTGAAACATGTCTTCTTCAAGTAGTAGCACAGGGAGAATTTTAGAGATTTTATGACCTCTATCCCCTGGCCCATGTGCTCAGGAGAAAAAGACGTGTAAGTCACCTCGCAGTTTCTGCAGCTAATGACCTCCGGGGATGGCAGTGACAGGAATTCTGTTGAGAGTTTCAAAATTGATTAAATCAGACTAAATCTCAAGTACCTCATTCCATAGAATATATATATATATACATTTATATTTTGTCTTTTAAGAGCCACACCTGCAGGATATGGAAGTTCTTAGGCTAGGGGTCTAATTGGAGCCAGGCTGCCAGCCTACGCCACAGTAATGCCAGATACCAGCCCCATTTGTGACCTACACTGCAGCTCATAGCAATACTAGATCCTTAACCCACTGCAGGAGGCCAGGGACCAAACCCACATCCTCATGGATACTAGTTGGGTTCTTAACCCACTGAGCCACAGCGGGAACTCCCATCTAATATTTTTAACTGAGACTACTACTACTACTAATAAACTTACTGCATGATTGTTATGTATTCAATGTGGTGCTAAGGGCTTCCACAGATTGTCTGATTTAACCCTCACAACCACCCTGAGAGGTGGTTACACACACACACACACACACATTTTTGCTTTTTTTGGCTGCACCCATGGTGTGTGGAAGATCCTTGGTCAGAGATCAGAATTGAGCTGCAGCTTCCACCTATGCCACAGCTGCAGCAATGCCGGATCCTTAACCTACTGTGCCACAGTGGGAACTCTGAGGCCTGTACTTTAATCATTTCTTTTTACAAATGAGGAAACTGAGACTAAATGAAGTTAAATAACACATGGTCAAGGAATGGTCGGAGCCCTCAGGCCCCAATGCAAAGCCCCAAAGACCTTCTGCTGCTGACGTGAGGGGAAGGCATGGTTGGTTGTGGATGGGCATCTTCTCCTCTCAGAGTTGGGGCCCATGCTGAGGATAGGCTCTTGCTTTGGGAGAGTCTGGAGTCCCAGGAGGCCAGGTCACTAAGGACCAGCAGCACACACTGAGGATGTGGGGAAACCAAAAGCTCCATCGGTAGGACTAGCCACTGATTCCATGGCATAGGGATTCCCCTGGGGAAAGAATTGGTCTGAGGAACACCTGCTGGGTTCAGGGAAAGTAGTTAAGGGAATGGAGTTCCCAGGTGGCTCAGCAGGTTAAGGATCTGGTGTTGTCACTGCTGTGGCTTGGGTTACTGCTGCACTGCGGGTTTGATCTCTGGCCAGGGAACTTCCATGTGCTGCAGATGCCACCAAAAAAAAAAAAAAAAAAAAACCAAAAAAAAAAAACCTGCTCTCTTCCGCCGGAGCACTTGGGGAGCAGGGGTGGGACAGAGGCATGGGGCGGGGGGCGGGGGGGGACAAGGTAGAGCTGCAGCACCGGGGGCATCTGAAGAGGATGAGCCTGCAAACAGAGGGTTCTGCTGAGCCACGTTCAGGCTGAGGACATGGGGAAGCGGGGCTTGGATGAGGGCAGTAAACCCCTATCTGCAAAAAAGAAATACGACAGTCACTGCCCCTCAGCAAAGACAGCCCGTGATGGCAGGACGGCAGGTGTTGTGGGGACTCCCGGACCTGCAGTTCTGGGTCCCTTTAGCTGACCTTGATCGTGGTGTCTTGGAAGAGCCGCGTCCTCGTGGTCACATCTGAAGTGGGCTCTGGGGCATCGGTGCTCCTGGAGGGCTGCTGAGGCCAGTCAGGGGCTGAAGCCACTCTGCTTTCCGCCCGTGGAGAAGGCCGGCCTACATGGAGAGGAGGCTGAGGCCCAGAGCTGAGGGAGGTAGAAGGGGGAGGGCCAGGTGCCACCTGAGTTCCTCTTCTTACAGATCAGGCAGCCCTTCCGTCCTGCTCCTTAGGTCCTCCCGAGGGTTGGTGATATGGCTAATGAGTCCATGGCAAGCAGGAGCCCTCACAAACGCAATCCTGTAATGAATCCAGTCATCGAAGGTATCCTATTCAACATCACACTCAAATGCATGGGCCCAGACTAAAGTTCTAATACTTTTTTTTTTGGTCTTTTTGCATTTTCTAGGGCTGCTCCCACAGCATATGGAGGTTCCCAGGCTAGGGGTCTAATTGGAGCTGTAGCCACCAGCCTACGCCAAAGCCACAGCATCGCGGGATCTGAGCTGCATCTGCAACCTACACCACAGCTCACGGCAATGCCAGATTCTTAACCCACTGAGCAAGGCCAGGGATCGAACCCCACAACCTCATGGTTCCTAGTCGGATTCGTTAACCACTGCGCCATGACGGGAATTCCTAAAGTTCTAATACTTTTGGCCCCATTTTTATTACATAACCTTCAGGCAAAAAAAGATCAAATATTGTGGCTATATTAGAAGCAGGTGCATTTACTTAAGAGGCATAGTACATGGAAATCGATCATAATGAGTGACTTCTAGATGCTCCGATCTTGCTCCAGAAGGTCAACTAAGTTTGTGTCAAAGATAAAACATCCTCAAACTCTCAATTGGTTAAGCACAATATGGTAGATACTCTGTTTTGAAAAACAAGGAAACTCTGACACCTGCTACCACACATGTGAATCTTGAGGACATTATGCTAAGTGAATAAGCCAGTCACAAAGGGACAGATACTGCATGTTCCCACTTATGGGCAGTACTCAGAGTGGTCACATTCGTAGCGGCAGAAAACAGAACAGTGACTGCAGGGACTTGGGGGTGGGGAGGTGAGAAATTGTTGCTTAAGGGGCCAGTTTTCAGATTGGCCACCTGAAAAGAGTTCTGGAGATTAGCTGCACCACAAGATGAATGTACTTAATACCCCTGAACTTAAAAATGGCTAGGATGGTAAATTTTATGTTTATATCACACACTCACACACACACACACACATCAACTGGTAGACTCAATGCTGTGGAAAATTGCTGTTGCTAGAAAACAAACCTAATGGTTGAAAAGTTGGTCCAGATGTTAGATAACCTTTCACTCGAATACTTATGCATTTGATGATAGCATTATCCATTATTTTCCCATCATGGTGCACATGGGAAATCATTCTCTTGGCACACGGAGGACAGGAAAAGCCTGCTAGAAGCTGGAGGTCATTGCATGGGGGCTCTCTGGTCCCAGCACCCAACAGCTCAGGTGCAGGCTGTCTCTGCCCAGAGTTACCTTTCACCACATCTCCTGGGTCTGCTCACGTGGTGGTCACCTTGGTCAGTGGCTTGATTCCAAAGCTGACAAAGCGGTGGCATAACCTATAGTCTGGGTGGTTTGGCTCAGGTTGTTGTTTTGTAGCTGATTTCATCTGCAAAGCCTTACACATGCAGGCAACATGTAGTTCGTAGCAGCTGATTAGCTGCTATTAGCTGGCCCTCAGATGTTAGAGAGACTAGATTGAAGATACGAACAAGTGTTAGTGATTTACTAAAGTAGATAAAGCACAACCACCAGACCCGGAGACATTATTTTTAGGGTTCAGTGTGACTTTTGGATGTGAATATAAAAAATAATTGATTTTGGAAGACTTATTTCTTCTCCCTATCCCACTATCCACAACTTCTACTGAAATAACTTATCCTACCCTTAGTGGGTATTTTCTTTATTTTTTTCTTTTTGTCTTTTTGCCATTTCTTGGGCCACTCCCGCGGCATATGGAGTTTTCCAGGCGAGGGGTCGAATCGGAGCTGTAGCCGCCGGCCTAGGCCTGCGCCACAGCAACGCTGGATCTGAGCCTCTTCAGTAACCTACCCCACAGCTCACAGCAACGCCGGATCCTTAACCCACTGAGCAAGGGCAGGGATCGAACCCGCAACCTCATGGTTCCTAGTCGGATTCGTTAACCACTGTGCCACGATGGGAACTCTAAGATGTTATTTTCTAAAGTCACATAATGAGGGAAATGGATCCCTCAAATTGAGCATTAGCACTGTGCTCTGTCATTACATGTGATGTTACGTGCAAGTACGCTTATTTCCAAAACAAAGAAAAACTCTGTATCTTCAATCAAATGTTGCCTCTGTTAGAGTCAATCTTGACTTTTTTGAAATGACACTTTAGGTAAAAATGTTTGAGGCTGATGTTTTTGGAGAATCAAAGTACGGCAAACTAAAGGTGATATTCCAGTCTTTGAGAAGTAGGGTTAATTTTCCATCCCCTTGGTCTGGGTGGGCTCCTGTCTGACTAGGAGCGATGCTCCCTATAAAATGCTGACTTAGCAGAAGCTTTGCTCTCACAGGAATCCTGCCTTTGGCATACAACAGGTTAAACCCATCTGTGAGCTTGGATATGCACAAACCTCACTGAATTCTGGAGAATTTTATCTAGAGTTCAAAAGTCAACCAGACAAGGGGGAAGAGGAGGGAGTGGGATCAACAGGGAGTTTGGGGTGAGTAGATGCAAACTATGACATTTAGAATGGATAAGCAATGAGACCCTGCTATACAGCACAGGGAATTATATCCAATCTCTTATTATATCCCATCCATGATGGAAGATAATATGAGAAAGGGAATGTGTATATATGTATGACTGGGTCGCTTTGCTGTACAGCAGAAATTGTCACACTGTAAATCAACTATATTTTGATAAGAAAAACTTAAAACAAACAAAAATTCAACCAGTAACAGTGCTAGGAAAATGGGGAGACAAGCATAGATGGCTTAACCTAAGCTAAACATGAGACAATCCATCCAAAGAAAGCTCAAATAACCCTTCACTAAGGGTGTAAATGACTAGCATGTTACATCTATATTTGTTTTATCTCTTTCCATCCTGGTCACAGCCTTCAAAACAATCTTGAAAGCATTGGAAAGTTGAATCTCCCAAGAACTGATCAACACTGATTTCCTGTTTGGGGAGAAATGAGCAGGTTTCTGAGTCAGCTTGTGATGATTAGGCTCAAGTGTCGAGAGGCCTTTGGAGAGAGGATCGTGACAATTACCAACCGGGTGGCTTTGTTTTTCATCAAATGCCAAATTATTTAAAGAGGACAGACCCCTTAAAATGCCAACAAATTTTAGAGCAAGTAAAAGGAGTAATTGCTATTTCAGAGAGTTGTGAGCAAAGCAAAAGCGTGTTGAACCAATAGATGGTAGACACATAATAATGTATTAAGTTGTGTAACATTTTACAGGAGGGACATAATCTAAGATCTCACTGGTGGAAAGTGGGAAGTAATGACTAGGATTCAAGGTGGAGTCCCTTCCTCTTCTCCAAGCTGTGCTCCCTCTACAGCCCACACAGCGCCTAAGGACGCCCACACGAGACACAGTCACTGGAGAAGTACACAACTTCAAATACGTAATAACACACTGCGCCCATGACCATGTCCATCCATGAACACTTAACTGGAAAGGTGGTTTAAGCATCTGAGGTCATGGGAGATGCAGGTGTTGTTGGTCGCTTAACTGAAGGGCAAAGAAAAACAGCAAGAACTTTCACTACTTGCCAGCCCCCGGTTCGTATTGGGTACATCTTATACTGACCACACACTAGAAAGTATTTAAAAAAATAAACCTCTCCAAAAAAGCAGGAGGATCCAAAGCTGGTTCTATGGATGTGCGTTCATTGATTTAGGATCATGGGTTTTTTTCTTCTCTTTGTTTTGGTTCCTCCTGACATGGCACACTTTTCAAAGCTTATAAATATACAGGTTGACACAAAGAGGTCAACTCATAACTCTATCTACTAAGGACAAAGAGACCTCAGCGGGGGTGAAGCGCATGTTGGTGTGTATGCTGGAAAGCTCAGAGATCGATGGCAGCACGGCCCTGAAGAACGTAGAAGCTTCCAGAGTCAACATGAACCCGAAGGTTATATACAGACTCCGCTCAACTCTGAACCCAATAGCCAAGATCAAGGCCATTTACTGATAGAGAGAGACCTTGAACAGTATTTATTAAGGCCTTTTTTTAAAAGCACCACAGCTATTTGGAAACACAGAAGCCACAATGCGCTGATCCCTTGTGTGCTCCATTTTTGTGTTTACGCTGAGGTGGTTCTCTATTCTTAGGTCTACAAACTAGGTAAATGGCTTTAAAAAAAAAAAACCAAAAACTGAGATTTTTAGCCCCGCTTTCATGGAACCCAAACTGTTACGTAATGGGTGGGGCGCATATGCTATTCTAAGGAAGGCGAACTTGATTGGATGAATCCCCCAGCCTTTTCCACTGGTGCCGCTGAGGCTTAAGTTTTGAAGAGAGACAGAAAAAGGGGATTGTCTCCACTTACTAGAGAGGCTTTGGAGAGGGGCTGGCCTGATGGCCTTAGTCTGGAGGTTTGGCATGGAATACAGTGGCCAAAGAAAGATCCCTCGGGATGGATGCGGGAGGGAGTTTTGAAACTAGGAGGTTGAGTGTGTGAAGATGTTTGCGGGGCTGTAATAGTTCATTCTCTTTCCCCTGCAATCTCCCTTTATCAGTGTCGGCTGTGGAAGAGGCCTCTCGTGGGGAGTTTTGTTTTGCATGGGGGAGGAAACCACAGGACAGGAACTGTACTGGGGGGCGGCGGGCTGACCCCTCTGAGAGCCACCTACTTAGATGGAAGCCAGGAGCTTGGGGCAAGGCTGCTGAGGGCAGTGATGGGATGGAGGGCTCTTGGAAAGGGCTGCTGATGTCCTGGGAGGCAGGATGGAGGTGGGAGCTGATCTCCTCCGGAAATTAGAAGGAAGGGAAACCACAGCTGTTCCCAGCAGAAGCCCTTTGTTGGCCTGTGTTTCTCTCTCCCCTCCCTCTTTGGGAAGGGGATTAGTTACCAAGTATGTATCTTTATACAACTTCGATTTTCTCACCCTTGGGAGATATTCTTTAGTTTCTCTATAACTTTGTTGTGGGAGCTCTGGGTCGCTTTTCCAGGGCCCCTGGGGGATGGAACTGAGCTCTGACTCCAGGGCAATGTTTATTCTACCACGCTACATGCAGGTGACACAGACCTCGGAACGTCTGGAGGGCGAACTTCACTAGGGGCAGGGGGCCCTCTGCTGACTTAGGCTCTACAAGGCCCCAGTCGAGGAATTTAGCCTCATTCCTCTGGTTCCTACAGTTTAGATCTCCCCCTGGTGATGAGTGTAATGTTTGTTGATTGTACTCAGGCAAACCACACACAAAACTCAGCCCTGACAATCTATCATCTAATAATTTTAATACCAACTGAGGATCCTTGTCTGAGTCAGTGACTTCATCGGGGACTGAAAAGTGATGATTTTGCATGTTTGTTTAGCTCCATCTGCCTGTATTAGCTGGTGTTCTGTAAAGTTCAGCTTTCACTTATCAACTAGGACTACTGGTTTCTAGAAATAAAAGTCTTCCTGGAAAGGCAGAATTAATGCAAAAAGTTTTCAAAGTCAGGAACTGGCTTAATGTCTACCTCAAATGGTGACAAGGAGGTTTTAGTGACCATCTGATAATCATGAAGAACTTTGGGAGTTTCACAGACCTCACTCGTCTCACTTAACTGTGATCTCGATGCTCAAATGGGGCCACATTAGGCCGCTGGGAAGCACATCATCCTGGCTTTTGTGTCCTTGTGATGTGACCCCAGCGGCCTTTGAAAGCTTCTTTACTTTGAGGCCCCGGATAACCTGAGCACCCGTACATCCCTTTTCCTAACCTGGAGTCAGCCTTTTTCTAAGGGGCTCTGGCTATTTTTAGTCAGGAATAATATTGAGACCAAAATTTGGGCTAGAATTTTTTTTTTTTTGTAAGTCGTCTCCCCCCACCCCATAACGAAACTGTAATCCCATGGCGAATGTTTTCTAACTTGACTTTTTTCACATCATTATTCTACTAGACATGTTTCAAAAAACTAAATAGTGTTCTAGGAGTTCCCGTTGTGTTGCAGTGGTTAACGAATCTGACTAGGAACCATGAGGTTGTGGGTTCAATTCCTGGCCTTGCTCAGTGGGTTAAGGATCCAGCTTTGCTGTGGCTCTGGCGTCGGCTCCGATTAGATCCCTAGCCTGGGAACCTCCATATGCCTCGGGAAGCGGCCCTGAAAAGGCAAAAAATAGTGTTCTATAAAGGCACCATCATTCTTACTGAATAAGTCTGTGCAGTCAGAGTCTAACATAATTTTTTTAAAGGCTATTAAATAGTAAGCCAAGGAAAACTGTACTGGCCTGCAAAATTTTCACTGTCTTTAACCTATTGGTTAGTGCTATCCTTTACCAGCTATTCCAGATATTACGAGACTAAAATGTTTTTATTAAGAATTCTCAAATTTTCTTCCCTGTAGACAGTCCCAGAAAAGCAACCTCCAAAGGAAGAGACTAAAAAACACACGCTACATTTTCTCTGGGTTTATTTATGGATTTCCGCTGAGTTGTATCATTTTCCCAGCTTTACCTCCATCATAACATCTGTAGGCACTTCTATTGGTCAGGGCTTAATTTTGTGGAAGAGAATCAGAATTTAGAACTGCAGGACTGTGTTCTAATCTAGTTCTGGGGGGTGAGAAAATGGGCTGGTAGAGCTGGTGGTAGAGGCAGGAGGAGGAATTCAGGACGTCCCCACCCACCCCAGCCCCTCCAGTCCCACTTGCCACACGGCCACTCAGTGCCTGCACAGTTTGGGAAGAGGAAAAGGTCAAGACAAACTAGAACTCACTATGGTGAGACCTGGTGACTGAAGCCGGAAAAGAATCAAGAATGGAAATCCAAGCGATCAGCATTTAGCCACAGAAAACAGGAGGGGCTCCAGTGGTTAAACACACACACACACACACACACACACACACACACACCCGAAGGGACGAGGGTTACGAAGTCACGTTACAGCAGTGCATGAAAACAGAAACTACCTTATGGAGAGGGTTGAGAGCCTTCGTGGGGCATTTTGAACGCTTTCCGGGGAGAGTGGCTGGTGGAAAAGAGAGCATCCGGGTGCTGTTTAAAGGACAACATCAAGCAAAAGACCCCAAGCCTAGGACACTGATATTAGCTGTATGTTTATTCTTCAACATTGCTACATTTCTAAAAATGCGAATTACATTTTGCCAAGTATTTCTTATCTATACTGTGGGAGGTCAGAAAAAAGCAGTGCTCCATGATATTGATGTCTGGGTAATTCCTAGTTCTTCTTTTAACAACTTTTACCCTCTATTTTATTAAGATATTGAGGCGTTCCCATTGTGGCTTATTGGGTTGAGAACAGGACACGGTGTCCATCCATGAGGATGTGGGTTCGATCCCTGGCCTCACTCAGTGGGTTAATGATCTGGTGTTGCTGTGGCTGTGGTGTAGGCCAGAGGCTACAGCTCTGATTTGCCTGGGAACTTGCATATGCCACAGGTGCTGCTGTAAAAAGCAAAACAAGTTTACAAAAATATCAACTCCCTATGTTGTACATCTGAAAGTAATATAATACTGTAAGTGGTCTATACTTCAACGAATAAGCAAACAAGCCAGCGAAGGCCACGATGATGATGACTTAGGTTCCCAGGGCCCACACCCCCTCTGGTGGAGGCCATAAAAAGTCACCAAATTCCCACACACAGATGTCCTAATGTTACCTGGTCAGGGGTAACTCGAAGACTTTGTTTTACTATCAGCAACACCTTGATCTTTGTAAAGATTAACAGGGCTTGTGGCCTTCGATGTCTATTGCCAGATGATGACATACGAAAAATCTTTTTCTTCACTCACCATTTGACCCCACGTGGCTCCTCCTCTATGCATGCGTCCTGGTGGTAAGAAAGGCAGTTCTTCCTCCTCTTCAATCCTGGGCTGTTCACTTCAAGAGTGGAGTCATTTTGTGAAAGAAGTTAAAGTGCAGTCAGCAATAGCATTTTTGATATTGTTCAGTGCTGCCAGGCACTGATTTCTGCTGCAGCAAATCTTGTATTACACAGAGTGGTCTTCTCACTACCCCTCCCTCCATATTTTCATATATTAGATTTTTTAAAGGCTGAATTATGAACTTTTCAGAGTTCTAGGTTTATGAATCTCATTGGCTTTCAAGATATCCTGGCTCGTAGATGTAAGAATACTAGATTCTGGAGTTCCTGTCATGGTGCAGTGGTTAACGAATCCGAATAGGAACCATGAGGTTGAGGGTTCGGTCCCTGCCCTTGCTCAGTGGGTTGACGATCCGGCATTGCCGTGAGCTGTGGTGTAGGTTGCAGACGCGGCTCGGATCCTGCGTTGCTGTGGCTCTGGCGTAGGCCGGTGGCTACAGCTCCGATTCAACCCCTAGCCTGGGAACCTCCATATGCCGCGGGAGCGGCCCAAGAAATAGCAGCAACAACAACAACAACAATAACAACAAAAAAAGACAAAAAAAAAGAATACTAGATTCTTGCACTATAATGACATAAAAAAGAATTTGATTTCTATCTCCGGCTTAAAATAAACATACAATGTTTTTCAAGAAATAGTACCCAACGCTTTCAAATAATCTGCCTTTTATATTACATCATTCTTTTATTGTTATTATTTTTTGGCTTTTTTTGTTGTCATTGTTGTCTTTTCAGAGCCGCACCCGTGGCATATGGAGGTTCCCAGGCTAGGGGTCTAATCGGAGCTGTAGCCGTCGGCTTATGCCACAGCCACAGCAACTCGGGATCTGAGCCATGTCTGTGGCCTACACCACAGCTCACAGCAACGCTGGATCCTTAACCCACTGAGCAATGGCAAGGATCAAACCCGCAACCTCATGGTTCCTAGTCAGATTCGTTTCTGCTGCACCACAACAGGAAGGCCTCATCATTCTTTAAAAAAAAAATTCTTTTTGGTCATGACCACAGTCAGGGATCAAACCTGTACCACAGCAGTGATCTGAGCCACAGCAGTGACAATGAAGGATCCTTAGCCGGCTGAGCCACCAGGGAACTCCATGTCATTCTTGATGTAATAAAATTGCTAGGAAGATGGCAAACATTGAGGAAAACTATAACACAACATTGAACTGCATTAGAACACGCCACACAAGAAAGCCGAATGGAACCCAGATTACCAGATCATTATAAATTAACACTTCACCTGAGGATGTTTCTGGTGGTGAAACCAAGAACTACCATGTTAACTGAATATCCTTTAGAATTTGATTTCATATGCTGAAAATTACTTAAAATGCTGAATACTCACCATATTTGCTGACTATGCTTTAGAAAACCACCTAATTTTTTTTTTTTTTAATCCTTTTTAGGGCAACACTTGCAGCATATGGAGGTTCCCAGGCTAGGGGTCTAATCAGAGCTGCAGCTGCCGGCCACAGCCACAGCCACAGCAATGCCAGATCCGAGCCACGTCTGCAACCTATACCACAGCTCACGGCAACGCCGGATCCTTATGAGCAAGGCCAGGGATTGAACTTGCAACCTCTTGGTTCCTAGTCGGATTTGTTTCTGCTGAGCCACAACGGGAACTCCTTGTACATTTTTTTTTTCTTTTTTTCTTTTTTTCTTTTGGTCTTTTTGCCACTTCTTGGGCTGCTCCCCAGGCATATGGAGGTTCCCAGGCTAGGGGTCGAATCGGAGCTGTAGCCACCGGCCTACGCCAGAGCCACAGCAACGCGGGATCTGAGCCGTGTCTGCAGCCTACACCGTAGCTCACGGCAACGCTGGATCGTTAACCCACTGAGCAAGAGCAGGGATCGAACCCCACAACCTCATGGTTCCTAGTCAGATTCGTTAGCCACTGCGCCACGATGGGAACTCCGAAAACCACCTAACCTTTTATCAGTAATCTCGAGCATCCTGATCGCTCTGTGTCCACTGCACATGGTCAGTGGAAATGAGGCTGACTGTCCCCAGTGTGGCAGCACAAGGGGAACCAAAGCACGGCAGAGGAGGAGGACATTGGCTTCGTGTGATCCTTCCCAGGTCACTGAGCCTTGTCCCCGTGAAGACAATGGGGACACAGGTTCTGTTTATCAATTGGCTTCTAGTGAAGGCCTCGCCCTGATCCTGTCCACACTTGGCTCTTCTCCCTACACATTTTAGGGTGGAGAAGAGGAAGGCAGGAGAAAAAAGAACAGATCCCAGGCCAGTACCACCACTGCCCTCAACCCCCACCTCCTCGCAGGACAAAGGTTTTTAGGTATTTTGAGTAAAAGGAAGAATGACTGCTGTTTACGACAGGAAGGAGGAAATAGCCACGGAGGCTTTTGCATCCACTTACCTGCAACTGTGTAGGTAAAACCCCAGCCTTGATGGGAGCACCAGCTCTTTAACTGGAGAATTTAAAAGTGGAGTTAAGGGGACCTGGTTGTAGCCATGAAACAAGAAGCTGGTCATAAAACATAACAACCTCTAGAAATGCAGACATCTCTTATAATTTTATTTTCACCAATAGATTAAGGTAGATCCTCCTATTTTAAAAAATAATTTGGAGAAAGAAAAAAATATAGATTGAGACTCGTCCCGTGGTCCCTTCACCTGGGGAGATGAGAGCAGATGTATTTGCTTCGTAGGCTCACTGAGCTTGGGTGTGACTTAGCGTTAAATCTAGCCTTCTTGCTCTTTTCATTACAGCTAAACCCCCAGGCTTAAGATTCCTGAGGACACACTTCCATGTTAAAAGTCATGTCTTATTTCTACGACTGCACAGACGGAACCCGCTTCACTTAGAATTATAAGCTTTTGTACCATGTGTCATGTGAAATATACTGAGGATTTTATACTTCTGTTAAAGGAAACATGAAGATTAAATAAGCACTGCTTGAGTAAGTGAACCTACATAAAAGGGTGCTACTTAGGAATACCGACAAGAGAATTTTATCATTCTTTCTGAGAAATCATTTCAAGAAGAACACTGAAACTCATATATGTTTGCAGAGATCTTGGCCTGTTTATTAAGGTTATCTGGAAATCTGTTAACTCCAGGTCATTTCTGCCTTCTTTGCTTGCGTGGAAGATTGGGTAATGTGGTTAATTTGGAAAACAAGAACAATATATGACTAGTGAGTTTTTTGGTTTTTTATTAAATAAGTTCAGCCAAATTGAGAGCAGAGCCAAAGTCAACAGCTCCTCAAACTGGTTTGATTTCAAAGGCAGGAGTGGTATGTGGTTAAGGCCTCTAGTGTTCTCTGATTTTCTGCAGCTTTTCAGTTAACAAGAGTGCTGCCATATACATTAGCACACTCCCGATTTATTGTGATTCAATTTCATGAACTCAATGTTCACATTTCCAGGTCTCAGCATTAAAGCGAAAAATGATGATGGAGTATTACACTCAAAACTAAAATATGAATGGAGTTCCTGTCGTGGCACAGTGGTTAACGAATCTGACTAGGAACCGTGAGGTTGCCGGTTCGATCCCTGGCCTTGCTCAGTGGGTTAAGGATCTGGCATTGCCATGAGCTGTGGTGTAGGTCACAGATGAGGCTCAGATCCCGTATTGCTGTGGCTGTGGTGCAGGCTGGCAGCTGTAGCTCCGATTAGACCTCTAGCCTGAGAACCTCCATATGCCATGGGTGCGGCCCTAAAAAGACACATACACATACACAGAAAATTAAAATATCAATGGCCAAACATTTAGAGTAAATTATGTGATGTGAATAAATTAAATAGCTATTTTAAGATGGATATGAAAGTACAATCTATAAGAACCCTATGATAAGCAAACAGATTACATGAGGCATGAGCAGTGGGACTTTGGTGTGAGCAAACTGAACTTAGCCTGTGGAGAGGTTTCCGCCACGTCTTTCTAGAGCAGGTTCTTCCTTATCTCTAAATGTCTAGGATCATAGCCCCTCCAAGGGCTCAGACATTCCCAGGGACCTCACCTGCTCAGGTTCCTTCGGAGCGTGTTCTTCAGCCTCTTCATCCCGGTCCTGCCCCGGCAACTGCCAGGCCCCTCGCTCACAGGTGTAGCTGCTCCCATTGGTGGAATGAGTCAAGGCTGCCACTTCCAGATCAGCTTCCTCCTTCTCCTTCCTTTAAACCCAAACAAAATGCACACATGTTTTCTATCAACAGTATCAACGCTGTTGGCAGGCTTCAGAATCTTTTTTTTTCCCCTTTTTGCCTTTTCTAGGGCCACTTCCCATGGCACATGGAGGTTCCCAGGATGGGGGTCTAATTGGAGCTGTAGCTGCCGGTCTACGCCAGAGCCACAGCAACACCAGATCCCAGCAGCGTCTGCAACCTACACCACAGCTCATGGCAATGCCGGATTCTTAATCCACTGAGCAAGGCCAGGGATCGAACCCGCAGCCTCATGGTTCCTAGTCAGATTTGTTAACCACTGCGCCACGACAGAAACTTCAGAATCTCTCCTTTTTAAAACATGAATTTTTCCAAGGTTCGGGGGCCCATTCTTAATTCCCTGACCTATGACTTATTGACCATATACCGAGTGACTCGCACATTTCAGTTGTTCTAGGCTCTAAGGACACAGCAGTAGATAAGAAAAAACCCCTGTTTTCACAAACCCACATTCTGAGAATCTGTGGCGAGAAATTCAGGGAGGGGAGTTGGTAAGACAGAGGCTGCCCCAGGGGCTTGGCCCACGTCACCAATAAACCCAAACCAGCCTGCGTTTGTGGACACCTGTCAAGGAATTGTGAGGCACACCAATTGCAATCCTTGGATCCAATTCCACTTCAGTGGCTCCCCTTGCCCTAGAAAAGGGGACCCACCAGGCTTGAAGGAAATGCCCCACCTTGCAGCCGGTCACCCCTGTCTCCGGGCTGTGCCTCTTCTAAGCCCCTATCGACCCACGCTTGCTCCCCAGCCCCATCACTGCCTGAGAGGCACTGTACCCCCAAAGCCTGGATTGTTTTCTCCTGGATCAAGGACATCAAACTCACCACTAAACTGTCTTAGTAATGTCACCTGATGGGAAAAAGATAGGGTGCCTGAATGTCAGGAGATAGGGGTAAAACCAAACAACCTGTCAAGATGCTACTGGCATTGCTGAGGCAGGGCAGTGGGACCAAGGAACAAGGGGACGGTTTGGGTGGAAGCCGAAGGGCAGGGGGAAGAGCCTTTCTGAAGAAATCATATTCAAGCTGAGGTCAGAGTGACACCCGACCGTGAGTAACACGCTGCCCGCCAAGCAAAGGACTCTGCTCTGAGTGAGCCCTTGATAAATGTTAAACCCAAGCAGGTATCTTATTTAAAACTCCTCCTGCAGTTCCCGCTGTGGCGCAATGGGCACAGATTCGATCCCTGGCCGGCACAGTGGGTTAAAGGATCTGGTGTGGCAGCAGTTGCAGTGTAGCTCACAGCTGTGGCTTGGATCTGATCCCTGGCCCAGGAACTCCATATACTGCGTGACAGCTAAAAAAGGAAAAAAAAAACAAACCAAAAAACTACTCCTATTGCAAATGAATCACACATTTTTAATATTAAAGAATAAAAAGATTAATTTGAGTAGCAGCAGAACAGCTATGTACACAGTATTTCAAACCATATCATTTACTTGAATTGTCAACATTTATTTATTTCAGCCGTGCCCAGGGCATGTGGGTGTTCCCGGCCAGGAATGTAACCCTCACCACAGCAGTGACCTGATCTGTAGCAGTGACAATGCCAGATCCTTAATCAAGAGGCCACCATATAAATATTTATAATAGGTTTTCAAGGAGGAGAAAAAACCCTCACCTCTCAGCCTTGGTGTTACCATGAATTTATACTATGCATATATGAAACTTTTATTGGCATAGAGTTTGATGACACTAATAAAATGACCACCTCTCCTCAGAGAATGTTAAATCTGACACCAACTTGTAGGAAGGATGAACATTTCTTTCTACAATGTGTTACTTCTGAGCTTACAAGTCCAGACCCAGTTAAAAATTCCAGGCTGCTAACAATAAACACATAAATAAATGAATAAAATAAAATTCCAGGGTACTAACAATAAGAACAACAACAACAACAAAAAATCCAGGCTATTGGGAGCAGGACCTCAACTTGTATTCAGCTGTGTTCATGCTTTCACTTCCAAGCCTACTGATTATCTGACTCTGTGGTATTTATGGTTGCTACTTCCCAACTGGCATTGACTCTGATAGAAAACTGAAAACTAAATTTTCCAAGTTCTTGATCCTAGGATAAAAATGACAAAATCTATTAACATGACAAGAATCAAGCCTTTCCCACAGAGACAAAGATGAAAAGCAAAGTGGGAAAGTTACCAAATAGAGAAACTCCAATGTAGGACCTAATTAACCATGTTCTAGAGCTAGCTGTTAACTCTGGGCCACATGAGTGATTTATATGTGCTGTACACGCACATACACACCCCTCATACACAGGCACTGGGGCTCCTTTTATAAAATATTTACTTGGAGTTAAAAGACACTTTAAAATTGAACAGAGCCTTTATACAAGTGTTTTATGACACACTGGACACATACCTTTATTGGCATCACTGATCAGGGACAAAAACTCCGAAGGGGAAAACATGAGGCACTTTCTCAACAACATACATTGTGACAAGGTTTTCAGAGATCCATTGTGATAAAAAGGTAAACATTTGCACCTTTATTTTGGTGGAATAAAAACAAAATCAGTCATGGGAAACCAAGATAACATTGCTACAACTCAGTTCCTCCTGCCCATCAAAAAAATGAGCCAGAGCTACTCACGCTTAAAATACTCCAGGAAGCCACTCAAATAAAATCGCAAATTGAGGCCATCTTGAAAAGGATTTTCAATGACTTTCAGGGAAAACATTCTTTATTGGTAAGCAGACACTTAAAACTTTTTACATGTCATGCAAAACAACTGACATCACACATGGTTGTCTGTTCATTGTTAACAATCTTTCTAGAGATGATCATAAATTTTAAAAGTTACAATGACTACAACAGTAAAAAAAATTCAGGAGAATTCTATATGAAGCAAAACCCTCTGCAGAACACACGACAAGTGCTGTTCTTTCCTCTGGATGTTTAATTCTCCTCCCACGGGAACCTATTCTGGAAGACTAGTATGTACAGAAGTGGCAGTTGTTTCTGTATGTGCATCTGTAGGCACTCGTTTAACTGATTAAAAAGAAACTGCAAGAATAAAACGTCAAATAGTCTTCCACAGGGTTTGGTTATTTTTTTCCCTCCATTTTCTTAATCAAAAACAGGGAAATGCCCTTTTGCTTAAAAATGTGCATTTGTTTCAATAGATTATTTCCTTAGGAAAACGACTTTGCTCCTTGAGAATAGTTTTCCCTTGGTCACCTTTCTGCACAAAGACTGGCTTTCGGTGATGTCGTGTGTGTGTTGAGTGTTCTCCGGGTCGGTTTCAGTTACTGGCGGGCACAGGGCCTCCTCCCGTGAGGAGGAGACTTGGGAACCGCTTCTCTCTCTATCCCGACGCCAACACCGAGAGGGAAACTCTCCGCGTGGCGGCAGCGAGGGCACCACTTCCAGGGGGGCGCTTCCGGCCGCAGCCGCCCCCGCCCCCCCGCCCCAGGTAAGTGCAGCTCCCTGAAGCCACCCGAGCCCCTGAGACAGGTGGAGTCCGAAGCTCCTATTGGCACATTCAGGTCAACTGGCAGTGAGCAGGCAGGCAGGCGTCTCTGGCCACCGGGAACCGGGTGCCGCTGTGACGCACGCCGACAACCGCGGAGGCGGCTTTGGCACTGGGCCCTGGGCAGCAGGTGGGAGAACCCCGGAGGGCGGCAGAGAGAGCTGAGATTGTCTTGAGCACTGTGAGCAGGTACATGGACGGTGACAGCAGCGAGGGTGCTGAGGAGGTGAGGGGAGCACAGAGGACACTGGCGCTGCTGGGAAGACGGGCAGGTTACTGAAATGAGGACGTTAAGGGCGCTGCTGGTGAGGGGAGTCAGGAAGGAGCAACACGTGCTGGAAAGTGAAGGCAAAGAGAGTCCCCGCGATATGGTGGCAAAAGCTCCGCTGCGCTGTGACTGCAGTGACAGAAAGCACTCAGCCCAGAGGAGAAACTTCAGATATTCAGCAGAAGAGATTTCGGAACAAAGTGTAACAGGTGCAGCCTGCTTTCTTCTTACAGATTATAGGAGGATGTGAGAGGAAATAGGTAAGTTGAGGGAAGGGCTGTTAAAAAAAGAAACAGGGCCTAATGACTTGGAACTTCTCAGCTTACTTGAAAGACAAAGACATTAAAACGAAGAGATTCACTGCCCAGAAAGCCTGCTCTAGGGAAGATGGAACAGTGCACTGGATGACCTCTTGCTAGTACCAGAGAAAGATAAAAAAGGTCACATAAAAGGCTCTTTGAAGAGATTAAGGGTGTTACTCAAAGGCCCCTTCAGCCATCTCAGAAAAAGCCAAAAGTGTGAACGGGATTAGCTAGGAAAGTTCTGTGTAGTAGCCTCTAGTTTAATGGAGTGAATCTCTTGTAACATACACAGAAGATCTACATGTTTCTTGAGAAAGTTACACCAGCACACGCTGCCCTTACACCAAAACGGACAGTGGTTCTATGAATGAAAAAAGGTGGCTGGGCTGCCCACAATTCCACAGGCAAGAAATAAGCTGAAAAAACTACTCAGCTGCAAACACTGAGTGCCCCCTGCATGGGAAAAAAAGAGGTGACTGAGTGACAGTCTCAAGCCTAGATGCTGCTGCTGTGGGCACAGATACTCCCTGGCTTTGAACCTAATGCAGTGCCTGGTGCAACTTCCCAACTGCTTGACACTGGTGGCTCCTTCTTTTTCATTCCATCTTCTGTTTTTTTGAACGGGAATGTCTGCAACTATTATTCTCTGCCTGTCTTATCATTACATTTGGGAGCAGATAACTGGTTTCCTGGGTTCACAGGGGCCCAGCTGGAGAAACCTTGTCCCAGGAATCATACTCCGATCCTCACTCCTACTTTTTTTTTTTTTCTTTGTCTTTCTGCCTTTTCTAGAGCCGCTCCTGTGGCATATGGAGATTCTCAGGCTAGGGGTGGAATCAGAGCTGTAGCCACTGGCCTACACCAGAGCCACAGCAATGCGGGATCCGAGCCGCGTCTGTGACCTACACCACAGCTCACGGCAACGCTGGATATTTAACCCACTGAAGCAAGGCCAGGGATCGAACCCACAACCTCATGGTTCCACGACGGGAACTCCCTCACTCCTACTTGACTGCGATGATTTAAGTGAGTTTTGGGACCTCTGAGCTGGTGAGATGCAGGTTAAGGTTTTGCAATTTAGGTTGATGTTGTAATGGACCAAGGATTCCGAGCACTTGGGGAAGGGGTGACGTTTATGTGGAACGTGAATCTCCGGGCGGGAGTGGACTGTGGTGGATATAGCGCTCCCTCAAGTGTTCACATTCTAATCCCCAAACCTACGAATTTGTTACCCTATGTGGTAGAAGAGACTTTGCGGATGTGATGAGGTTAAGCACTTTGAGATGAGATCACCCTGAACGACCAGGCTAACCAACTGTAACCACTAGGGTCCCTGTAAGAAGAAAGCCAGAGAATAACAGCCTGTAGTAAAAGATGCCGGGACAAAAGTGGATCCGAGGGATACAGCCGTAAGTGAAGGGGTGCCAGCAGTGTCTCTGAGGTGAAAGAGGCAAAGAACAGACCACCCCTGGTGCCTCCAGAAGAAACCTGTGACATGTCACCTTACATGGCAAAGGGGACTTCAGGGATTTGGGGCTACTATGGACCACATGATGGGGAGATAATCCCAGACTATCTAGTACAGCCAATCTAATTACATGAGTCCTTAAAAGCAGAGAGCCTTTCCTGGCTGTTGTCAAAGAAATGTGATGAACAGAGAAGAGGGAAAGAGACATAACGTTGCTGGCTGTGAAGACAGAAAAAGGAAGCCACAGGCCAAGGAATGCAGTGGCCTCTAGAACTGTAAGGCAAGGAGACATTTCTCCTCTAGAGCCTCCCCCAAGGAACGCAGCCCTGCTGGCACCTGACTTCAGCTGCTGAGGCCCATCTGAGACGTCTGACCTATGGAAGTATAAGAAACCTGGGCCATTTTAAGCCACTGAATTTGTAGTAACTTGTTACAGCAGCATAAACAACTAACCCAGAGTGGTGACTAAAGATGAAATGGTATCTGGGAAGATGAAAAAGCCTTTCTTTCATTCCTGCTGTAGCCTCCACCATCAGGAAACACGTGGCTTCAGCACATAGGCAGACATTCATGCTGGTAATTCTTCAGATCCAGTCTGGCCGACAGGATTTACACTCCTGAATGTCTACACTTGTTTTGCCTCAGAGCAGAATACATTCTGGGTTGACCACTTAGAACAGTGTTTAGTAGAAACAGTGGGTCCTGGACCCTAGACAAATGTGTTGAATGAACAAATGAATGTGATCAAGGCAGGCTCTGAGAGACTGTAACTGCTCTATTTCAAAACAGAGTCTTACACATCTTCTCAAGAACTGCTGGCCTTGATGTCTTTGTTTCTCATTTATGATGGTCATAGTTCTGGAAAATATTTTAAGTCTAAACTGTATTTTTTGGCAAGAGTAAAGTAGCTAAATCAGCAAGTAAAAAGGATGTGTAAATCTTAATAGGAGGAATAACTATTTGATCAAAGTATTTCAAGATCAGAATAGAGATACTTTTCAGCATTGCACTACAGAAAAATTTTCAACTATCAGATCAGAGGATTTCTTAATGGCTGTTAATCAATGCAGCATCAAGAACTTTAGTGCAAATTCACCAAATGCATTTATCAAAATGGGGTTTTGTTAATTTTCTCTGCAAACAAATGCTATTACATTAACTGAGCATGTAACAAATTGGCCTGCCTGAATATTTACAATCTATCAACAGAAAACAGCCCTTGCAACTAAAACCTCAAACATATTTACCTCAAAATCTATTCCTAGTCCAAATTCATCTATGCTAAAGCTAGACGACAGAATAAGAATAAAACCAAAATGCATCTGTATAAATAATAAAAATAATTTTTTACGCTCTAGGTATTTTCCTCACTAATATGGCACATTATTGTTCCTACGTGCTACTGCATGGGCAGGAGCAGTATCATTTTAGTTGCTGGAGTATCACAGTGTTAAGAATATCTGCTTCTTGTAGTGTCAGGCTTTCATCTGTTAGCTCTTTGTTTGGAAATGAAGTCACGAGAATAAAGTCAAGAGTTGCAAATTCGGGACGGGACTGTACAATAAAGTCCCGAACATCCAGGATCCTGAAGAAATAAAACAAAAACAATTTGTGATACAAAACTTTTATTGTCATTTAAGCTTTTAGCTAAAATTAGATAATTTAAAAAAAATCGCACAATTATAATCCTTATTTAAATGTCTTATAACCTTAATTTCAATGGATACATTTGTCTTAGTTTTGAGATAAAATGTGAGCACAGGGCGCTGCTGCACAGCAGAGGGAACTCTACCCAATATTCTGTGATCACCTATCTGGGAAATAATCCATAATAATCCATACCTGAGAAAGAATGGCTGTGTGTACATGTATAACCGAATCACTGTGTTGTAGAGGAGAAATGATCACAACATTGCAAATCAACTATACTTCAGTAAAACTTAAAAAAATGAAAAAAAAAATCTGAGGATTAACTTTGGATTGTATCTAACATTTACTTTCACTGTTAAAGGACACAATTTTGAGGTTAATTATGTATAAGATAAATGTCAACAAGGTTATTACACTGAAAGTACTGGGCCTACTTTTTTCAGAGTATAAAATATCTCAGCAGCACATGACCTAGAAAAAGGTAGCTTAGATTGGTCTGTATCAATGTGATTCCGTAACTATGAGAAATGTAAATTAGAATAATAATTTTTAAAAATCACTTTAACATACACACAGTAACTCAACTAAGATCATAAATGCATCTCTTAGTGGGATACAAGGAACAAATAAAAATATCTTATTAGCACAACAAATGTACAAATAAATGTTAAAACGACATTTAAAACCATTTATCTGAAGTACTCATTGACAGCAAAATTAAACTTTATTTACCCTACAAATTTATGTTATCAAGAAAGTTAACCCCAATCAGAATTATCATATATATATATATGTATATATATATATATATATATATGTGTATATATATATATATATATATATTTTTTTTTTTTTTTGGCTTTTTAGGGCCACACCCATGGTACATGGAAGTTCCCAGGGTAGGGGTCGAAATGGAGCTATAGCTGCTGGCCTACACCACAGTCACAGCAACTTGGGATCCGAGCCATGTCTGCGACCTACACCACAGCTCATGGCAACGCCAGATCCTTAACCCACTGAGTGAGGCCAGAGGTTGAACCCAAAACCTCATGGATAATAGTTGGGTTCGTTTCCGATGGGCCACAGCTGGAACTCCAGAATTATCATAAATTTTTAAAGAAGTCCAAATAAGGTTTCACTATAGTAAATCAAATCTGACTCAACTTTACATTGTTTTAGCAACAGTGCAAAATTGTAGATTTTAACAATTTTCTTTATTTTTGAGTGGTATCTGGATCTGCATCGGTACTTGGACAGTTTACAGAGGATGTTTAAACACTGAGTGTTACACTTACACACAGCTATTATCCTTTAGGAGTTTTTGTCTTGTCAAAAACTTACTTCAAAAGTAAATCTAAAGAGTCTCATACGCTTTCCTACTCAAGCTGCATCCAGGTTTACAGAGCAAGTGACAGCAAGCTTACCTGTGTGTACTATTGAATCTTTGTATCAAGCGGCTCCCGTCGGCTAATCTGATCTGAATTTTTGTCGTTGGCACTGAATCATCAATGAGAACAACTGCGCTGAGCAGAGACTTCTCCTCTTCTTCTGGGGAGGACGGCGTGCTGACTATTTCGGGTGTGAGGCTAAGGAAGAAAGAAGGATGAAAGATGAGAATGGGGACCAGAATCCGTACGGCCCCGCTGACTGCATACGGCCTGGGGAGCCTCCACCCTCATCAGTTACCGGTGTTTGGATCCTGTGATTCTGATTCAGTTTTTCCAACCTCTTTTGAAAGCCTAACCCTGTGCTCCTTCCTCCTTCATCCCTCTGCACTTTCCTGAGACCGTTCGCAAGAGTCTTCTGTCAGAAACCTGAGCAGCTTGGGGATGACGCCCAGGGACGAGCCCAAGCACGGACGGATGTGGTTTCCAACCCCAGCTCTGGTAACTGGGTGAACTTGAGTAAGTAAATTAATCTCATCGAATCCCAGTTCTATTATTTAGAAAGTGGGGGGAAGTAAAATTATGTTCTATAAGTCTATCCAACCAATGAGCCTTAATGTAGTGCTGACAACAGTGTTTCCAGAGGTACCAGCTATTTTTGGACACATCATCAGCACTTAGCTATGAATTTAAACTTAGTTGATGTTATTTAAAAATATCTGATTTCAGTAGTTACTTTTCAAAGGAGAAGTAATTCCTAAGTGTTAGTGAGAAGTGAAATTTAATCTACTGTGATGAGTTTAGAAGGAGCCTTGTATGACAGGGTATCTGGCCGCTGGGCCGTGATTACTAGTGACCTTGGTGCCTTCTAATGTGAGCAGAATGCTCCGAGGTTGTAAGCAGAAAGTGAACATCAAAAATAGGGGGTTTTTTGATTAAGAAATGAAAACCAATTAAGAGACATTTAGCCAAGTTCTTTATACCCATCAAATCTTAATCCCCTCAGTCATCTGAAGGGATTCTTTGATAGTCTTCATGTTGGCACTCTCTCAAATACTGAGACTTAGAGGGCACCCTGTAACTGATGTTCCTTTGAAAAAAATAAGCATAGATTAGTATAAAAGTCCTATGAGCATGTGAGTTTTAGTCTAGTGTAAACCTATCTCATCATGACTCACACCCATCCTAAAAGCTTCTCAGAATATACAGCAAAGTGGGAAAATTAACAGGCACTTGCTGCTAATACTTCTGGCTTCCTTAGCTATTTCCTGGCACTTATTTTAGAACAAATTTCAGAATGTAGATGATAAAGATATGAAAAAGGAAAAAATGAGGATCTGCAATCACTGCTCAGGATTAAGGACTTTTCTTCCAAGACTGGAACTGAGGGCTGGAACAGCTGCTCTGCCAAGCTGGTAACTGTGCCAACAGCCCTGGCCTTGCACAGTGAGAGGGTGAAAGCCGAGGGGATGGGAGACGATGAAGGCAGGGGGCCTCTTGGCCCTCCCTTTGCACCCTGGTAACCAGGTCTACACAGTGTTATCACATCACCACCAGCACCACCTCTGCCGCTGCTGTTATTTCATTTAGAATCTGAGGGAGGGAGGCACTGTTGCCCAGCAGGTGACGGCAGGGCTCCAGGGCGCAGCTCCAGGGTTGATTCTGCCCCTCCCCCCAGTCACTTCACTTCTTTGTGCCCAAGTTTCCTCCTCTGTGAGCTTGGACGGCAGTGCTGCTGTAAAGGGGAAATGCATCAGGCACACATGGACTAGTGCTCTCACAGAGCTGGCTCTGCCTCCCAGTTAGCCGATAGCACTGGGGCTCTCATCCTAACAATCAGGGAAGGGAAAGTTACTGTCATCGGCCACCGCCAGGTGAGAAAGCTCAGGTTCATTGCGGGTTCTTTCCACGACATAAAGCTGCCTCATATTGCTGTTTGTGTACTCTAATCCTTTCTGTTTAAAATAGATTCTGACCAGGTAAGCTTCTGCTGAAAACATCAAACTAATTACAGGGCGGGGACTCCAGGAAAGAAAAGCTTTCATGTGCTTCTTTGTAAGATGTGTGTATGTCATATGAAACTGCAGGGAATATAACACTGAGGACTGGAATGAACTTTCAAGATAACTTGGGCCAATCACCTCATTTTACAGGGAAGGAAACCTCAGTTACAGAGACAGCCGCAAAGAGAGGCAGTGAACAAGCTGGTTAGTGTTACTTTTTTTTTTGTCTTTTGTCTTTTTTTCAGGACCGCACCCGCGGCATATGGAAATTCCCAGGCTAGGGGTCCAATCGCAGCTGTTGCCACCGGCCTACACTACTGAAATTCGTTCTAAAATAAGTGCCAGGAAATAGCTAAGGAAGCTATTTCTTTAGTTTGATGTTTTCAGCAGAAGCTTACCTGGTCAGAATCTATTTTAAACAGAAAGGATTAGAGTACACAAACAGCAATATGAGGCAGCTTTATGTCGTGGAAAGAACCCGCAATGAACCTGAGCTTTCTCACCTGGGGTCCAATCGCAGCTGTTGCCACCAGCCTACACTACAGCAACAGCAACACCGGATCCTTAACCTACTGAGCAAGGCCAGGGATAGAACCTGCAACCTCATGGTTTCTAGTCGGATTCGTTTCCACTGCGACACGACAACGGGAAACTCCTAGTGTTACTTTTTGAAGTTAGTGTCACTTTAAAAAGTGACATTAACTTTAACTTTCAAAGTCACAGCTGCTTGTTACTTCAAATATCTCATCATTCAATTTATCAAGCCGTAGTGACATTTTAAATATACTGTATGTACATTTCAAAAGTTACAGTAAAAAGAAAAATTTTAGAAGAGGAAAGTTAATTGCTACAACAGGCTTTCTAGGCCAAATGGAGGAAAGGATGTAGCTTGGAGGTGGGTTGATTCCCCAGACCTTAAAGGGCAGTGGTGAGGACCGTTTAATAAACTCAGAGACTAAGAGCAACATAGTAATAAAGCTAATTCTTGTTAGGCTCTATTTTCTCAGGGAAGCTGCTGGTGGGGGGAGGGTCGGGGGAGGGGACTAAAGGGAGGTGGGGAGCCTTGGGAGCAGTCCTTGGAGAGCAGGAGAGGCCAGCCCCCTGCTGGGCAGACAGCACCGAACCGCACAGGCAGACCCAGCCCGGGCTGCACAGTGTAAGCAGGGCTGCGGAACTGCCATGTCGGGAAATGAAGCAAAGGCAGGCAGGAAGGGCCTTTAGACTCTGGAGAAGAGAGGCTGATCAAGGGTCTGGGGACCAAGACAAAGTCACATGTCAGGTGTAGTGGCTGGAAGGGGGAAAATGGCAACTGGAACCTTTTGGATGCACAGTGTGACAGGCGGCAGTGACTGCTCTTAGGCAGGAAATTCCAAACACGATTTTTATCATCACACACCAGCTCAAAAGCCTACTGTGAATGTCCATTTGTTAGTCCTGCCGGTAAAGTGACTCTGAGACGTTCTAGCTCTACCTGGTTTGCCAAGCTCATTTTTACTCAGAAACTGTCCTATTCGACCACCGTGAACCTGCAGCTCTACAGCTGTGACTCGCCTGCTCCTACAACTTTATGTGAGGGTACTGGGTTAAATTTGTATTGCATTAGGATTACCCCATAATAATTTTATACCACAATAAATTTAGTTTCCATCTATGTAAAGTTATGTTTGCAATTAGATTGCTAACTACTGAATCATTTCTAATTATCTTTTTTTTTTTTTAAATCTTTTTAGGGCTGCACCTGCGGCATATGGAAGTTCCTAGGCTAGGGGTAGAATCTGAGCTGCAGCTGCAGGCCTACACCACAGCCGCAGCTACATGGGATCCAAGCTGTGTCTACAACCTACACCACAGCTCACGGCAATGCAGGATCCTTAACCCACTGAGCGAGGCCAGGGATCGAACCCACATCCTTATGGATACTAGTCGGATTCTTAACCCACTGAACCACAACGGGAACTTCTGTTCTTTTTGTTTTTTTTTAAATCATCTGTCTCCTCAGAAAATAAGTATGAAACCCATCTGATCCTTAAGCCACTGAGCGAGGCCAGGGATTAAACCAGCATCCTCATGGATCCTATGCTGGGTTCTTAACTCACTGAGTCACAAAGGGAATGCCCTGTATTTTAAAATATTTCTTAATGTGAAGCCTTCTGACATGTCCATGCTATCCTCACTCTCTCAGAATACACGTACTCAACAATTCCACGCTGGGACTCATGGGTTTAACGAGGCTCATACCAGCATGCTGATCTCCTAGTGGAAATTTCCTAAATAACAGAAGCTGAAAATGCTAAGGATTACACTTCCCAGACTCCCTTGTGGCCAGGATCGTGTACATCTACCCTTCCTCCAGCAGGTTTGAGACTGTGAAGTGATGATGTGGCTCTTGGTGCCCAAGGTGCTAGAGGCGCGTGGTTCTCCTAGTGCCATCCTGGTGGGAGGGTCAGGTTCTGGGCCCTGGCTTCATGGGCACTGAGCAACTGATGGGGACACAGGAGGCCTTCTCTAGAAAGTTCTCCATTGTATTTGCTTCTCCTGACCAAGGGAAGCTTGGTGTGTTAACTCTTCCAGAAATCCTATAAATTGTCCAAGGCTCTGTAAGAAAATTCTTACTATTTAATACAGCAAGTAGATTCTGTTTTCTGTAATCAAAAACCCTGACCTTTATGACTAATGACTAACACAGCATCATCACCACATATCTTTGCCATTCTCCTCCCTCATTTTCTTTTCTTTGGTCATTTTCTCTAGTTATCTGCCTTATGAGGAAAAGGCTGGAATTTATATTGCGATCAGATAAAAAAATCCTTTTTGTGAGTGTGGTTGCCAGTTATAATCACTGGGTCTTCTCAGCTGCCTTCCCTTTAGGCAACCTTCTTCGGTTTCAATTCTAGGTTTGCTATACAGGTGACTCTGGACCAACATGGGTTTGAGCTGGGCAGGTCCACTTATGCGTGGCTTTTCTTCAATAGCAACTGCTATTACACGATCTAGTATAGAGTACTGCATGATCTTCGGCTGGCCGAATTTGTGGGGAATTGTGGATACAGAGCCAACTATCAGTTATAAGAGAGGATTTGACTGTTCAGAGTCGGTGGCCCTGGTTCCACAGTCTGAGTTGTTCAAGAGTCAACTGTACTTCTACTAACAAAGATACGCACTCTAACATTAATTCTTGGTCACGAATGTAAATATAAAGAATATATATGAAACAAAGAGATAATTGGGCATTTTACTTGGGTTTTAATTAAAAACTACCACATCAGTAAATATTAAGTCATAAAAGAGAAGTGCTGAAAAATATTAAAAGAAGTATCTGAGTAGGAGTTTCTGGTGGCCTAGTGGTTAGATTTGGCACTTTATTTATTTTTTGTCTTTTGTCTTTTTAGGGCTACATGCATGGCATGTGGAGGTTCCCAGGCTAGGGCTCTATTCAGAGCTGTTGCTGCTGGCCTACCCAGAGCCACAGCAATGCGGCATCCGAGTCTGCGACCCACAGCACAGCTCATGCAACGCTGGATCATTAACCCACTGAGCAAGGCCAGAGATCGAACCTGCAGCCTCATGGATACTACTCAGATTCGTTTCCACTGCGCCACGATGGGAACTCCTAGATTTGGCACTTTTAATCTCCAGTCTGGGAACTGAGATTCCACATCAAGTGGCTGCATGATGCAGCCAAAAAAAAAAAAAAAAAAAAAGAAAGAAAAAAAAAATCTGGGGTCAGAGTTATAAAATCAAAAGGAGGGAAGAAATAGAATGATTCAGGAGAAGCCTGACTGTGTTGGCAGTAAGGAGATGAGAGTGAAAAGTTCCAAGCAGATCTGTCCTAAAAGCCAGGTCAATTCCTGTTCCTGTGCACTCCACAGATCTCAGAAGTCAGCCTCTCATCAGAGACGAAGATATAGAAAGGGAGACTTGAGATATAAGACAGGTGAAAGAACAGATACTGAATTCGTTCCTTTGCTGGGAAATGAGTGAGGAAAGAGAACCTGTGTGCACAAGGCACCTGGAAAAAACCTGGAGGGGAAGGACTCGCATGGAAAGGACAAAGCGTGTACAAAAGGGATGCTGGAAGTTCAGCCACAGTTCAGCACGCCACCTGCAGTAACGTGTGGACAAAGGGACGGTCACGCTCCACCTGCACACTTTACAAGGCTCAGGAAGAGCCGAGCTGTGGCTGTTACAAGGGAGCCCACTCAAGACATTCCACCATGCATGCTGGCTTTGTCTGAATCATGCTTGGCAAAGTCCCGGGGTTCTTTGGAAAATGCCTCAGAGAAAATTCCCTCTTCCTACAATCAGAGTTCTATATCTGTTTCTATAACTTGAAGGAAGAGTTTGGCTGCTTAAAATATATGGCAAATAACCAAATTAAGCACACTGCTTTTGCTTTGGGAGCTCAACAGCTACCTATGGCAAAGGGATGCTTATAGCTGTGACCTAAAGTAGCTAGGGTTTTCAGTTCATCAACATTTCCCCTCTCTGAGCCCACGAAATCGTAATCAGAAACAGGCGGGATGATGGCTCGGTGGTAAAGAGCACAGGCTCCATAGCCTAAGTGCCTGGTGTGACCCCCGCAGACTGATGACTTCCTAGCTCACCCATGGCAAACGACTGCAATACATAAGGAGTAATAACAGGACCTATGCCAAGGAGCTGTTGTGATGATTAGAGGGTCAATGCAGGCGAACGTGCCTAGAGGGCCAGGAATGTGGTACCTGCTGTCTAAGTATTACCTGCCAACACTATCACCAGATTTGCACATCTAATTCCATCAGCAAGGTCTATACAGTTCGTATTTTAGTTTTTACTTTTAGGTGATTTTGCTTTTCTTTTCAAAGCAAATGCATATTGAACAAGACAAGTGTTTTTCTCAGCTAGGATCTTACCTTCCAAGTTTCTGTCCCTCTCCACTGAAAGCCTTGAACCTCAGCCTGGGCTTGACATACTCCTGATCCTGATGGTCCTCCATATCCAAGTTCACATGGCCTCCACGGACCAGCCGCTGAAGCTCCAGGGGAATCTCTCTTAAAAAAGGGAAAACCACAAGGAGATCACCTCACGCCTGCCAGAATGGCTGTCATCAAGAGAACAAAATAACAAATGTTGGCGAGGATGTGGAGAAAAGGGAAGCTCCGTACACAGTTGGGGGGAATGTGAACTGGAGCAGCCACTGTGCAGAACAGTGTGGCGGTTCCTCCAAAAACTAAAACTAGAACTACTATCGGACCCAACAATTCCATACCCGGGCATATACCTGAAAAAAGCAAAAACACTAATTTGTAAAGATACATGCACCCCAATGTTCATAGCAGCATTATTTACAACTGCCAAGGTATGGCAGCAACCTGTGTCCATCCACAGAAGAGTGGATAAAGAAGAGGTGATATTTTAAAACATAGGAAACCTCATAATATTAGACATCAAACTGAGTTCCATATATTTTATATCCACATGAAAAAATAAAGATGTGGTGTGTGTATATATATATAGACAGACAGACATACACACAACTGAATGCTACTTGGCCATAAAAAAAACCAAAATTTTGCCATCTGCAGCAACGTGGATGGACTTGGAGGTCATTATGCTAACCGAAATAAGTCAAAGACAAATACCGTATGATCTGACATGTAGAATCTAAAAAACACAGAAAACTAATGAATATAACAAAATAAGAAGCAGACTCAGGGAGTTCCCACCGTGGCGCAGCAGAAATGAATCTGAATAGGAATCATGAGGTTGCGGGCTTGATCCCTGACCTCATTTAGTGGGTTAAGGATCTGGCGTTGCCATGGGCTGTGGTGTAGATCACAGATGTGACCTGGATCCGGCATTGCTGTGGCTGTGGTGCAGGCTGGCAGTTACAGATCTTATTAGACCCCTAGCCTGGGAACCTCCATAGGCCAGGGGTGCAGCCCTAAAAAGACAAAAAGACCAAAAAAAAAAAGCAGATTCAGAGATCCAGTCATTACCAGTGGGGAGCAACATGGGGGTGGCAGAGTGGGAGGTACACACTATTGGGTGTAACCTTTAAAACTGTATAAAAAAATAAGAAACTTTTTTAAAAAGGGAAAAAGGTTTTAGTTAACTTTTTAGAAAATAAGTCTATACAGCTGAAACTGCTATAGTTAAGTTATGAGCTTGAAAAGAGCCATTTTTGCTTCATTTACAATTTAAAAATTCCTGTGATGATTGATTAGTTCCCAGAGGTATTTTTTTCTTTTTCTTTTTTTACTACTCAATGAATTTATTATATTTACAGTTGTATTTCTTTCTTAGTGCTGCAATAGATTTCTCCTTAGTGACTCTCCACCCTGGGAATTTTGTTGTCACGGTGAAGCTGCAGTGCTTCTGAGCGTAAGAAAGCCGAACTGCTGGGCAGCAATTTACAGCTAAGTCGGCACTAGAAACCCTGGGAGGACATGATGGTTGATGTAGATACTTATTGCTAAGTCCCCTGGGGAGTCTAGAAGTTTGCTGGGGTGACTCTGACTGTCGTGCTACGTGTGAGTGCTCCCCTCCTTTGGCGTCAGGACCGTGGCAGGGGTCGGGGGTCCCTCTTGCCCAGTGAAGATTTGTCTCAGGTTCCACAGAAACAGAGGGCCCCCGCCAGAGTCACATGGATGACAATGCTGTTTATAACATCTGAGCCTAAAACCTAAGGCTCAGGCTCCACCCCACATATACGCAAAAATTGTTTTTTCCAGGAACTCATCTGCCATATAAACCCAACACTGAACTTTGTTTTGTTTGGAACCCTACCAAGTCCCTGACCGCGTGTCACTTAAAGTAATTAAGCTGCTATCTTCACACACCCCGTTATGCTGTTTCATGTTTGTCACATTTACATGAGAAGGGCCTGACTGCACACAGATGCTAACTATTGGACTTCTCTGTTATGCTACCTGGGGTGTCACACCCGGGCGTTTATAAACTGAAGTATGTCTAATTTTATAATAAATAACCTTCCTCACTTCTTCACCATATTCAAGATAAATTGTTTGGGGAAATAAAATGCATAGATAGATTGTATTATCTGTAAAGTCTTCACTGAGGATAGTGAAGGTGGTGTTATATTTGCTATGAAAAGAGGGCAGTGATTACACAGTTGACGACCACTCTCTGACCGCGATCACTTTTTTTCAAGGAGTCTTTTCTAAAACTGTCCTTGATCATAATTTGTACCTGAGGCTATGGTGTTGGCTCAAATGAGAGAAACTCTCTTAAGTAGCCCTGAGTCAGTGAACATTAGCCCACAAAGTTTCCCGAGTGTTTGCATTTAGTAATAAACTAGTTTTGACCCATATTACAGCACATTCACCATCGTGTTCTCTTCTCCCACCGTACTGAGGTAAGAGTCAATTTCAACAGGAGTGTTGCTCTTCACTCAGCAGACAAGCGCCTCCCCAAGCCAGGCTCCCCAGTGACTGTAGGTTTCCAGGTCCACAGCACGGACTCCAGCTCTTAGTTCCATATTTACCACTATCTCAGGACAGCTTCCCACCTTTCTTGAGGGTTTCCAGACCACTTATACCATTTCTTGCCTTTCTGTGGTGTTCTGACATTATCTTTGTAGAATTCAAATTCAAAATCCATTAGTGTTCTAAAATGTCCTTCCCTTAAAGTTTCTTGACCAGCTCAATTCCAACACGTTTCATCTCCACTCCACTATAGCTGCTCTTCTTGGACAGATTTTATCACTTTGAAAAGCCCCCGCTCAATTCTATAACTTCCTGCTCCAGCCCTTCACTGCTACCTAAAGATCCCAGTTCATGAACAGCCTAAGGTGTTTAGCTATATTTAAACTTAGGGATGATCACACTGTCAGCTAGTGAGGGCATCATGCAGGAAAGCTTTCATCATCATAGCAAAATCACTGATTTCTTGTCCTTTAGCAGGAAGGGCTGGTGAGTTACGATGTTCTTTCAATGGGTCAGAGCACCGTAAATCTGGTTTACTTTCACAAATTATAACTTTATTTTTTAATTTTTTTCTTTTTGCCTTTTCTAGGGCTGATTCCGCGGCATATGGAGGTTCCCAGGCTAGGGGTCTAATCAGAGCTGTAGCCGCTGGTCTACACCCGAGCCACAGCAACTCGGGATCTGAGCTGCGTCTGCAACCTACATCACAGCTCATGGCAATGCTAGATCTTTAACCCACTGAGCGAGGCCAGGGATTGAACCTGAAACCTCATGGTTCCTAGTCGGATTTGTTGACCACTGAGCCATGACAGGTACTCCACAAATTGTAACTTTAAACTAACCTTCTGAAATCTTCTGCCAGCAGTAGTGCCACTTGCAAAGGTTTCTAATATAAGTTGCTGAGTTTCAGGTATACATGCAACAAGTCGCCTTGTCAATGGTAAGCAGGACAGTGGCTTAGTGGATGGGCAGCTCCCTGCAAACCAACTCACTAATTTATTACTTTATGTCTGTTCTCCAATTGGAACTACAGTTTCATTGAATTTTGAAAGAGACCAATGTCTACTGCTCTCCCTGCCGAGCTAAGAATTAGTAACCTATAGACAGCAGCATGTCCTTTATATACTGAAAAACACCCCTCCCCCAAGCAAATGCTAACATAATATATTCTAGTACCTCGCTCTTAAAAACCAGTGGAGCATCATTGAACAGTGGTCTGTTTAAAAATTTAACAAGTCCCACCCTCAGTAACAAGTAGAATACAAGTAATACATCTTACCCTCTCTTAACAGACTCCAGAAACTGGGCATTTGTTGGGTCACTGTAAGGTCTCAATTCTCCATCATCTAAACTGAAACCATTGCTCCAGAGTTTCAGCAAAATCTGAACCTTTTGAGCATAGGAAAAAAACAAGAATCATTAAACAATTTTAAGTTTCCAAACATGATATTTATGATTTACTTTATTTAAAACATGGAATTATTTGTCCTGTTCTTTATTTGGTTAAAATAAAGACATAAATGAAACCATGAGTGTTTGTGTAGCAGATCTGTATTTAGCTTAACAAACTGACAGTGGCTAAAATAGCAAAGGTCCCACCGCTGGGCCCTGGCCTTGAAATGCAGTTATTCGTGGTTCACTGAGAAGACCAGAGTCACAGGAGTGCCCAGCGGCCACCCCATCCCCTCTCCGTCATCGGTACCCTTGTTCTTCTCTGCAGATGAGTCTCACTATTCATGCCAGGGAGCAGGACACAACCTCCAGGGACCCTCCCGGGCAAAACCATATGTGTCTAAAATGAAAGGACAACCCCCAAATTTCAGCCCCTAAATGACTTTAGGCATTTCTATGTTTATAACTCAGCTAATTCTATATCATGATGGCATGCCATTTTTAATAATCACTATAACGTATATGTAAGCTTTATTGGACAGTGAATCATACCTTCTTTCAACAAATAGTTATGTATCTCTAAGCGCAAGGCATGACTGAGATACAAAATACAAAATTTGAGAATGAAAACTTAACACAGTTTTTTTAATCCATGCTTCAAAAAAATAACAGAACAAAAAGATATTATATTTATATTATCTAATTTTAATTTCATAACAAACAGTAGTAACTAGAGGCAAAAATGTACAATTTTTCATTTTCATTACTATACCTACATCTTGCAATTGACTTTCTCCATAGATGTATTCAGATCGCTTACAAAAGGAATTACCCAATCTATATCCTCCACCTGTAAAAGACTAAATCACACAGCAAATGAGCTAGAAATTCACTAAGGCTTATTAAACAAAATGTTATGATAATGTGTGATTTTTTATTTTATTCTCTTTTATTTTATTTTGGTCTTTACCTGTGGCATATGGAGGTTCCCGGGCTAGCAGTCAAATCGGAGCTACAGTGCAGGCTTACACCATAGCCACAGCCACAGCCACAGCCATGCCAGCTCCAAGCAGCTTCTGTGACCTACACCACAGCTCACGGCAACGCCAGATCCTTAACCCACTGAGCGAGGCCAGGGAGCGAACATGCATCTTCATGGATATTAGTTGGGTTCGTTTCCACTGAGCCACGATGGGAACTCCTGTGATATATATTTTAAAGCTAGATCAACTGTAATTATCCAGACTAGTTTATAATTTCCAGGACATTTTTCTATTAAAATAAAGATCTTATGTTACAGAGGAGTATACTCTAGTAGGAAATCATGTTTCTTCCCATAAAAACATTAGTGACTCAGCAGCTGAAATAGCCCAGGCCAACCTTAAACAAGAAATGCATTTATACAATGAAATAATATTTTCAAGTAAAACAGACCTTAAAAACCCACCATTACTGGAGTTCCTGTCATGGCACAGCAGAAATGCATCCGACTAGGAACCATGAGGTTGCAGGTTCTATCCCTGGCCTTGCTCAGTGGGTTAAGGATCCGGCATTGCTGTGAGCTGTGGTGCAGATTGCAGACGTGGCTCGGATCCTGCGTTGCTGTGGCTCTGGCCTAGGCCGGCGGCTACAGCTCCAATTAGACCCCTAGCCTGGGAACCTCCCTATGCCGCTAGTGCAGCCCTTAAAAATACAAAAGACAAAACAACAACAACAACAACAAAAAAAACCCCCAAAAAACCCCCAAGACCCCACCTTTATTATTTTATAAGTCATAGTAAAAATTATAATTCTTGAATCATATTTCACAAAATAAATAGGAGTTTCATAGAGAAAAGAAGAATTTTTATGAGTATAAATTACCCTGAAGAAGAGACCTATGCTTATTTTATAAGCTGCTTTGATTCAACTGTTACAAATCCACTAGACTGAATTTTTTGTTTTGTTACACTAATCACAAGTGCTTCTATTTTTCAGGTAAGACAGCATATGAGTTAAAAATGCCACTCATTTTAATCACCACCGATACCATAAATGAGCTTTTAATTACTACACTGCTTTGATGAAGTAACTCAGTTTGGGAAACAATAATTATAAGAATATATGACAACTGTACACAAAAAGACACCTGGAATCGTCTTCAATATATACCAGTACTATGCCAGTTAATGTAGTCATAAAAGCTGCATAAAAGCTTTATAGGAAGTTAAGAAGGCAGAGACAAGTTGATGGAGAAAGGAGAGCCTTTTCAACACATGGGATGAAGCAAATGGCCATCAATAAGGAGAACAGCGACTCTCATGTAAATCTCATGGAAAATTAATGCAAAATGAATCGTAAGTTTAAATGTAAAATGTAAAAGTAGAAACATTTTCTAGACAACATGAAGGAAAATACACAGTTAGGTGAAGAGTTCTTAGACAAGACACCAACAGCATAATCCATACAAGAAACAAAATGTTTGCAAACTGTCTATCTGACAGCTCACACCTATTAAAATATACAAAGAACTCTCAGAGTTCCCATTGTGGCTCATCGGGTTAAGAACCTGACTAGTATCCATGGGGATGTGGGTTCAATCCCTGGCCTCACTCAGTGGATTAAAGAATCAGGTGCTGCTGTAAGCTGCAGCGTAGGGCACAGATGTAGCTCGGATTTGGTGTTGCCGTGGCTGTGGTATAGGCCAGTGGCTATGGCTTCAATTCGACCCCTGGCCTGGGAACCTCCATATGCTGCGGGTGTGGCCCTAAAAAAAAAATATATGTGTGTGTGTGTGTGTGTGTGTATAAAGAACCCTTAAAAATCAACAGCAACAACAAAAAAAAATCCAATTAGAAAATGGGCCGGGGTCAGTTTACTAGAGAGGATAAGAAAGATAATAGCAAATAAACACTTTAAAAAAAATACTCAATATCACTAGCCATTAGGAAAACACAAATTACCATGATTAGCCATTAAGGAAAAATACAAATCAAAACCACAGCGAGTTATCACTACCCACCTGTCAAAATGGCTAAAATTAAAAACAGTGATAGTACCAGTGCTGTCAAGGATGCAGAGAAACTGGATCTCTCATGCATGGTGGAAAACAGTTTGGCAGTTTCTTAAAAAACTAAACACATACATACATACCATACCACCCAGCGACTGCACTCCTGTGCTTTTATCCCAAAGGAATAAAAACTAATTTCTACACACAAACATGAGTGCTCACAGTAGCTATATTTCTAATAGCCAAAAACTGGAAAATGCCCAAGATGTTCCTCAGTGAGTAAACAGTTAACAGATGGCGGTACATCTACCCCATGAGTGCTACCTGGCAATTGAAAAACAACCATCTTCTCACATACTCCGTAGCTCTGATGGTTCTCAAGGGCACCAGGCAGAGTGCAAAAAGCTACTCCCCAAAGGTCACAAACTAAATGATTCCATTTGAGAAACACTCTCAGTATCACAAAATTACAGAGATGGAGACATCAGTGTGGCCAGGGGTTAGAGCCTTGGGGGGCCAGGTGCAGGTATGACTACAAAGGGGGACAGCAAGAGGGAGACCTTTGTGATGACAGAACAGCACCCAGACTGAGTCGGTAATTAAAAGGACACGGAGCTACATACATGCCCTGTTCCAGTGTCAAACTGCTGCCTCTGCTCCTCAGCCCTAATCATGTTAGATGTTAAGAACTATGGGGGCAAAGGGGGTGAAAGTACACAGGACCTCTCAGCATTCTTTTTGCAAATTCCTGTGAATCTATAGTTACTTCAAAATAAAAAGGTAAACAGAGAAGTTTCATAGAAATGTAAGAAACTGCCTCAACTTTCAACCGTTAATAGAAAGATTATAGGCTTATAAAAATAATGCAAATATCTGAAACAGAAATGTACAGTTAGAAAAACAACATTTGCAAATAACAAAAATCTACAGGAGAACAAATGTATAAGCAGCATATTTCGTTTTAAGATTCAGTGCTTACCTTAGATTTGTCATCACCTGAAGCTCTTGTGGCTTCATTCAGAGGGACGGCCCCATGTTCTCTTGCCTCTTTGAAGAGTTCATTCACAATTTTCCCAGTTGAAGGGCGAACTATATGTAATCCGCTGTATCCATGTTCACTTGAATAGAACCTTTAAACATCGCAGCTCATGAATAAAAACAGAATGCAAACATACACCACTATAAAACAAAAAGCTGTACAGTCTTAGGAAGTGACTTTTATTGAAAAAGAGCCATTTCTATGACCTCTGTGGAAATATCTAATTTTGAAAATGAGGTTAAGGAATTAAGTGGTAAACAGTTCATTTACTTTCTTGCAGAGTTTGCAGAGATTCTGGTAGCGACCTGCCTGAGAAATGGCGTTTCTCCCTCCCTCACCCTCATCTCCTTGACAGCTCAATGGGGAAGGGCGGGGGAGGTGCTGACAACCAGCAGCTAAGTCCTTTCCCCGAGGAATCCAACTCCAGGATGACCTGGTTAGTGAGGAGACTTCTAGATTTAGACAGTGGTAACATCTAAATCTAGACCACAGGGCTACACAGGAAGTTTACTCCTCAGAGAGTTTTGAGTGAAAAATTAACTCCTACCCTATGTTAGAGGTAAATAATTTAGACCACAATTTTTTCAGTGTATTAACTATGTAATGAACAATTTCTCCTCTCTTTTCTATATCATAATGGACCTAGGGAACATAAAAAAATTTCCTTCACCTAAAATAGTACCCTATTTTATCTTTTGAGATTTTTTTCCAATAAAGAATATCAGAAAACATAGCCAATAAAACATCATCATGGAGACTTCCCATATCCTTAACTCCCCCTACCCTCCAATCTAGTTCTCAATTTGCAATGAACTGACTCACAAAAACAAAGCAAAGGAGGAAAATTACATCAGCCCTGGAGACTAGGAATAGAAGCCACCTTCAAGACTTGCCCCAAATTAATATATGCAAAATTAAACAGGAAAGGAAAGGGGAACCAAGTTCTCAATTCACTGGAAGAAAGATCCATGTGGAGAACAACGGACACCAGCAGAACCACACTAACAAGGCCGCTTCTGACTGCTGAGGGCGGGTTGGGGAGCATCCAAGCTGCCAGGGCTCTGGGCAAGTACACTGCAGCCTGAGTTTGCCCAGGACAGGAGCCAAGAGATGCCAGCCAAGCTGATACTCAGAGGGCCTAATGCAGCAAAGCAAGGCTGAACACTGCCATGGCCAGCTCTTAAGACAAGGGTCAGTTACAAGGAGCTTGACAGCAGATGCCTTAAATGGAGCGGTGGGGAGGGGAGGGGAGCTTCTAGCTGCAGCTACTTCTGTTGCAGCCCCTTGCCTCACTGTCTTGTGTCCCTAATCTGGCAAAGTACAACTACATATGCTCCTTTTTACAGAAAGACCGTCCAAGGAAAATCTGACATAGAAAAGGTTTATTAGCTTCTTCATAGTCACTGATTTTTATTACCTGTGTAAGAAATCTCTGCCTACCTCAAGATCATGAAGATACTCTGTTTTCTTCTATAAGTTTTACTGTTACCCACGATCCATCTGTTTCTCCTTTCATAATTAAGTATGCCTGCATACTTCACTCTCCTTCTCTGTTTAAACTCATCTGATGATCAGCATTCGTCCACTCCTGCAGGTAACACCCTCCTCAATATGGATGACTGTCAAGTATATTTTAGACCCTCACTCCTGACCCAGTGCTGAAATGAAAAGCACCTACTTGAATCAAGTTCTTCTCTTCCCATTGGTGATCACATTTTCCCTGGATGCCAGATTAAGAACCTTTCAGTCTTCCTCTTGCCCATTCACTTACCCTCTATATTCCATGCCATCACGTTTCCACAGTAAATTCTTTGAAAGGATCCCACATTGATTTCACCCTTTCTCCTGCATTCCACTGACACCTCTCTAACCTAACATTTTTATGACCATGTTCTTTGGATTATTGTAGTGGTTTTCTTTTTGGTTTGTCTCCTTATCCTGCTCTCTCCATTATTACTGATTTTATATTGCATTGCCAATCCTATTTTCCTAAAAATATAATAACATTTACCCAGTGTTCATTTATTCCTCCTAACAATGGCATTATCCCCATTTTACAAAAAAGAAAAGTGAAGCTTAGGCAATTTAAAAAACTTGTCTGCTGGCAAAACCTTATTACAACAGAAAGAAAAAAATTAGAACTAAGGGGTGTCTATCTCCAGAATCAAAGCTTTTATCACTATATTATTGTTTTTTTTTTTTAATAGCATAGAGTCTTTTATTTTATTTTATTTTTTTGTCTTTTTGCTTTTTGGGCTGCTCCTGCAGCATATGGAGGTTCCCAGGCTAGGGGTCCAATCGGAGCTGTAGCCACCAGCCTACGTCAGAGCCACAGCAACGCGGGATCCGAGCCGCGTCTGCAACCTACACCACAGCTCACGGCAACGCCGGATCCTTAACCCACTGAGCAAGGGCAGGGACCGAACCCACAACCTCATGGTTCCTAGTCGGATTTGTTAACCACTGCGCCATGACGGGAACTCCTATTATTGTTTTTTATCATAAAAATTTACATGCAAAAACATATCCTGGCTTTCCTGTGCCTTCCACACCAGTCAATTCTCCTTGGCTTTCGAGGCCATCTACGACGTGGCAGCAACCAGGACTGGATGTGTAATTTGTGGGGCCCAGAGTCAAAATGAAAGTATCAGTATCCTTGTTCAAAACAGAGTCAGAATTTCAGAATTTCAAGACCATACAGCAAAGCAGTACACCGAACTCGAGGCCCTTCCCAGCATGGGACTCTGGGTGGGCACGCAGGCCACATGTACCTATCTCAGGCCCTGACACTGCCACCTACTGACCTCATCTGCCAAGAGTCTCTTCAGTTCTGCTGCTCCTTTCCCAACCCCTCTTGTCACCTTTATTACTTTTTCTTCCATGCCTCTTTTGTCCCTTGTCTTCTGTGCTTCCCATGTCCTAATCATCTTTTAAGGCCCAGATGGATACCACCTCATACGCTTATCTCACTGAATTCTCAAGACCTTGTATCTGATTACTTGGAAGGGCCATTTTATAAGTTCTCAGGTTTTTGAACAAGGAGACTCACGTTTTTAAAAGTTCTATTTGTGACAGCCTTTTGTGGATGAATATGGAAAAGCAGATGTCAGGCTAACTTCTGGGAATTTTTCTGTAAATCTTGCCCCCCTCTTGCAAATTAAAAACATAGAGCACATTATGTCTAGAACACTTAAATTTCACATTATGTACAGAGTGAAAATATGCTGGCTTAAGATGACAATGAACAGATGAATGTTTTGATATCGAATATGGTCCAAGAAGGCAGATTATGAAAGAAGACTGTTTTCTGGACCAGACAAAGCAGCAGACATATAATGAAACTGGGCAGGTGTCAATGCTGAATGTGAAGTCCAAAGAATGGCACACTTAGTATTCGAAAATATCACCCTTATCAAAAAGAAAAGATGGCCAAAAATTTGCTTCACGTTGTATTTTAAGCAGATTAAACACAGCATAAGCCTTAACCAATATATTTAAGGCAGTTACTTTTGGAAATGTGAATAATCCTAGAAATCAAATCTGCGGCACAAAGCCCTTAAAAATTGCATTATCAAATTTTAAGTGTTCATGGCAACACAATTTCAGATGGCATAAAATATAAGAAAAAAGCACTCACTGAAACATCATAAAGATTATACTTGAATAGCAGGGAAAATATTAATACACTAATCTTATTTTAACAAGTCAAATATTCTGATTTAGTAGACCAGCAAATTAAGTCATGCAAAATCTGTTCAAATAGGGGAACAGTGGTTAAATAGTTAATGAATGAAACTTTGGTACATTAATATTTTAAGTACTTTCAATATTTCAGAGACTGGATAAATTAAGGAAGCAGTAAAATACATAATACACATGATATATGTGTGAGTATACATGTGTATACACACATACACACATCAAAAAATAATAAATGAAAAGAAAGGATATTCACATGGTGCCAAGCTACCAATCTGTGGCTTAGAAGGAAAAACTGTAACTTCCAGGGCAGGGAGGGTGCTTGGCACCTGAACCGAGTGACCACAGCACCAACGATGGGAAAGCCTGAAATCATGGGGCTCCTAATGTAATGCAATAAACAGAAAATATCACTTACTGGTATTCCTGACAAATAGGTTTAATAAGAATCTAGTCATGAGGAAATAATGACCTTGAATGTGGGACATCTTTAACAAGACATCTGGCCCAAGTGCTCAGAGTCAACGTACTAAGTTTTAGATTAATGGATGAGCTAAAAAGAAACAACAAAAAGGTGGGAAGAATGCCCTGGATTCAGATTCACAACAGGCATCAGGAATGGAAAGCATGGCCTCTGCTTGGATCCTGCTTGGTCCCAAAGTTCCAAGAGCTATCTGACTATGGGCCATGCATTGAACGGTTTGTGCAACCAGTGCTCATTTTCTAAGGTGTGATGTGTTATCAAGGTAATAAAGGAGTGCGCTTCCGCTCAGAGGACGCAGGCGGGAGAATCTAGCGATAAGGGGCTGTGGAGGCTGTGGTTTACTTCCAAACAGTTGAGGAAAAGCGAGAGTGTGCACGCGTGGCCTGCCATGACATGTTAACAAGAGGTGAATACCAGTGGAGCAATACAGCCTCTATTTGCTGTCCTAATCTTTTGATAACCTATGGATTTGAAAACTTGTAATCTGAAAAGTTGGGGTAAAAATTATAAACATTGTTCTTTCTTTCCATTTGGGTGCAGAAAGATATGTCATTTTTATCTCCCCTCCAGAAAGGATGTAGAGTAGTGATAAATAAAAAAGAACAAACAATTTCCCGTGAATTTTTCAACTTTTGGTAAAATAACAGACTTTCTGTGAATGAGATATAATGGGAGAATTCAGGTTTCTCCCCTGTAATGAGATTCCTGGTCCTAAAAAGACATTAATGAAGATATTCCTGTAAACAAGAAAGCTCATGACGATAAAATATACCTGGTTCTTATCTCTTAATCTTCATCGTTGGTTCCTTTGGTAGCTCAGGGATTTTAACAATTGACACTATCTAGAAGATCACTACCTGATGTGTCATCATCCAGCAGAAGAAAAGACAGAATCCTGAAATTAAAGAGTCTTAAATGGAGGAAATAGACACAGAGGGGTTCCATGGATGGGCTTTAAGAAACATACAAACCCTTACAAAGGACTGACAAAATCGTACATGAACCTTGCTTTGGGGGAGAGGGCTATAGCTCTGATCAGCTCTTCGGTGAGTCCTATGACTCACAAGAGAACCACTCGGTCCAAGAAAAATACAATTCAGTTTATAATACTGTATGACATCTACCAAAGTACTAAGTGTTTAAGATAATTTGTCCATAAGTTTCTTCCAGCTTTCTGTTACAGTTTGGGACATAAAAATATTTAATAAGTTATAGTTAAAAAACATTCCCAAGGCCTTTGCAAATAATTTGGGATTAGAGAACTAAAAAGGGATACGATTTTTAAAAACAAGACAAAACTTACCTTTGAGGTGGTGTTCGCGGGCTTTTAAAGCCTGTAGCTTTAGGTCTATCGGGTTTGGAAGCTTTGCATTTCACTTCGTCTTCATATAATTCTGCCAAGGCCAACTATAAAATGACACCTTTGTTATAAAGTATACAGTAGAAGTAAACCCTTCTACACAATGAGAGGTTATGAGTAGAAAATTAACTTGTAATGAGTAGTAAAAATTTCTAGTGAAAAATGAAGGCTGCTTTTGAGAAGATGACTCCCTTTCAAAATACTAGCATTATATCTCTTCTTTTATAAAACTAACCAAGCTGTGAGCTGTGATGCAGGTCACAGAAGTGTCTCAGATCCAGTGTTGCTTTGGCTGTGGTGTAGGCCAGCAGCTGTAGCTCCTATTCAACTCCTGGCCCGGGGACCTCCATATGCCGTGAATGCCGCCCTAAAAAAATACATAAATAAAAACAAATTTATAAAACTAACCAAAATGCCACATATAGTAGAAAATTACAGTTATAATAATTGTTTAATTATTGTCAATGAACTATTCAACAGTTTTAAAAACTGTATTTGGTAACAGGTCATTTTCAAAGTTGGACCTATCATTCTTTTAAAAATACTTAGATGTTTCACAATAATGTCTGCTTGTTCTCAGATCACAAATATTTCATTTAGCTATTCAAATTTTCAAAATCCGGGTACATAAAAACCATTTCAAAATTATTCTATTTAAAAGTTTACCAGACATATAAATTTCATCAAGCTTAGGAAAATGAGCTTCTAAAAAATAAAAGAAAATGAATTATATATACTTGTCCATATATTTTATATAACTTTTAGAAAGCAATATTACCCAATTAGGCTTTATGGACATATGGCTGGATAACTTCAAAATGAAATCAATAAAGCATCGTTTTTGAAACTGAAATTTTAAAACGTTATCCAAATATTTCATGACTGTACTTTCTTCCCACTTTTAACATCCTTGGACAATTCAAAAACTTTCCTTAATGCCCCTTGTGGCTATTCAATTATAACTGGTATGATAGTAATCTTTGAAAATCTTCTTTTTCTTTATTGGAACAATAATTTATTTGACTGTTGGAATTTAGACAATTTTTAAAAAAATTTTAAATTATAGTTGATTTGCAATGTTCCTTCAATTTCTGTTGTACAGCAAAGTGACCCAGTCATACATAAATGCACATTCTTTTTTTCCCCCATACTATCTTCCATCATGTTCTAACTGGAAAATCTAAAAAAAGAAAAAAAAAAAGACAAACTCACCCCTCAAAACCCAGAGAAAGAGCTCCTTCTAGAAACACAAGAACTATGAAAATTACCTCCAGAGAGTCTTTCCTCAGCAGGAAAAGAAAACTAGGGAATGGAGGCAAAGTCAATTACCTAAAAATTCTACTAGTCAACTTTTAAAATATCAGACAAGAAAACAAAAATGAAAGGCTTTATTTTGCTTCCCTATTTTTTAACCCTTGCCCCAGCCCACATATAGGTCAACTTTCATTTATCTAATGTGGCAACTTTGCTGGAAATCCTAGTTATAAAAGTGCTGTGTTGCCTAAAAGAACTGAATTAAAATCCTAACTTAGGCTCTTACTGTGTGACCTTAGGCAAATTATTTAACTTCTCTGGGCCTTCATCTTTTAATATCTATTAAATACTTCATCTTTTAATATCTATTAAATACTTACCTTCAGGGCTGTTTTAAGGATTACGGAATGTATGTGAAGCATAGGGCAAGTGCTCCACTACCAGAAGGGATTATTTTGAAATGCTCAACAATGACTACATACCACAGTGTGTCATTTTCCCATAAGATCCCTTTTCTTCCTGCAGCATCACCTATACATCTTCTATGGTCTTTTCCTACCTTATCCTCTCCAAAATGGAAAAAAACAAACCCGCCGCAGGACAAATGAAAGATGCAGAGAATGACAAAGACAACCAGACACTCTGATTGACTACCTGGGTCCAAAGTTTTCAGATGTTTTTCAAAACGGCATTCCTTTATGGATTTCCTCATGAGCTGACTAGATTGCTCCAGGAATTACTTTGGGATTTTCACATCCCCATCAGTGGAAATGTTATCTGTATGTGAAAGGCCCATTTTGGCCATCCTTCACGGAGCCCTTTCTAATTTTTTGAACTAAAATGACATTTCTTTTCTAAATCCTCATAGCATATGTCATCCTATTGTTGACATTCATAGTAAACATTGTGTTATCACTTGTGTACTTTTCTGTTTTGTCCCACCTGTTTCCCAGTTTCTAATATAGTACTTGACAGCCACCCAACAAGTTCTTGTTGAATTACGTAGACTACAATACAACATGAATTATAAAGAGAGACACAGATAAAGTTATAGATTTAAAAACTGAGATTACAGCTGCTGGACAGTTTTGTACCTTGTTCATCTTTTCCTTTAAGATCTGAATAAACCCTGTCAGTCAAATAATATATTTTTTTTCTGTTAAACAAATGAATAATACAAACAATGCCTTTTGACTCCATGGAATGTGGAATATATATTAACAAAATAGGAACATGGAGAAAATTATATTAGAGCAGGGAGCCCATGTAGATGAAAGGTCCTGGTTATTAATGGACATCATTAGCTCAGAGAAAAATGAATGATTTCGAGGGCATTAATGTAGGATCCACAATGTCCCTGGAGCACGACAGGGCATAAGTTCATAAGCAAATAGTTTTAAAGAAAGGGAATTTATATTATTGGATATAGCAAATGACACCACATCAGAAGAGGAAATGATTAAACTGATCAAAATAAACTGATATATTGGTCAAAACCAGCAGAAAACAACAAAATCTCAAATAAAGAGATAAAAATACATGCATTGTGAATTATCAGGACAGAGTTCCATGAGCTAAACAACTCGATTACGAAGATATATTTCAAAAACACAGAGAGAACCAAGTATGCAAGCATCGAGAATCTTTTCGCCAGATCTGAAATGTGAAGAATGTGACAAGAACCTGAAGGCAAAGTAATTGCAGGTGAGAACATCAAGCATGGAGCCAAAGATGCAAAGTACTGGAGCTCCCCCGCTTGGAGAGACATGGGCCGGAAAGTGGGATGGGGATTTTAAATCTAGAAGAGCTACATCAGCATCACCTGGGCGCCTCTGAAAGCTGCAGATGCGCAGGACCCCCCGCCCCCAAGACCAAGGGACTGAGAAGCTCTGGGGTGGGGCCCAGCAGTCCTGCTTAGACAAGCCTTCCAGGTGGCTCTGCTGCACTTAAAACTGAGAAGCAGACTCGTCTCCTGCAGGAGGAGGCTGCTGCGGCAAGTGTAACTCAGGGTCAGACAGTCTACTCCTTTCTCACTCCCAGACTCCTCTCTGCCCCCACCCCCAGCCCGCCCCTAATCCTAAGAAGTATGAGGTTGCCCCAATGCTCCCCAACTCCAACCTACCCAGAAATAAAAATATACAAACAGAAATCTTTTCCTTTCATATTATTCTGGAGGAAATCTGGGGCAGAAGCATATACTTAAATACTTTAAGCAACTGTGAAGGCCATGTATGGAGGGCTGAGGGGCACCAGAGGAGGCAAGGGGATCTGAAAATGCTCAAAAATACTAATGAGCCTGAGGTTCCCGGGGTGAGTAGTGTCACTAACAACCCTGTCCCCAACTTCCCCTCTGCATGTTCCCAATTTTGGAGGTCAAAGGGGCCCAAGATCTACTTGTTGATTTGAGAGAGAGCACTTGCAAAGACACCTGAAAACAACCAAAGTGATAACGTGTAAAGAAACACGCTAGCGGAGTTCCCGTCGTGGCGCAGTGGTTAACGAATCCGACTAGGAACCATGAGGTTTCGGGTTCGGTCCCTGCCCTTGCTCAGTGGGTTAACGATCCGGCGTTGCCGTGAGCTGTGGTGTAGGTTGCAGACGCGGCTCGGATCCCACATTGCTGTGGCTCTGACGTAGGCCGGTGGCTACAGCTCCAATTGGACCCCTAGCCTGGGAACCTCCATATGCCGCGGGAGTGGCCCAAGAAATAGCAACAACAACAACAACGAAAAAAAAAAATAAAAAGAAACACGCTAGCACCGAAGTTTAAAGACACCTGAAAACAACCAGAGTGAGGGCGTGTAAAGAAACAGACTAGTATCAAAAGTTTAAAAGAATTGGATAGTGTTCTTCTCCCCAACTGGTTTTTTGGATATTGATTATGTGGGGATTATCTTGCTATTGTTTAATCCAGCCATGTTTATTTTAAGAGTTACTCAGTTTTCAACAGATACTTTTACTTTCTAGTCAACTTGCTGTAAGAGGCTTTCCCGGTATCATTGAGGAAAAGGGTGATTGTAACGGGAACAAGCAAAAGCACCCCTAAGTGTGTACACCTTAGCTGCCATACTAAGGTGCACTTTTGAGTTGGATGCTCACAGGGCTGGAAGGCTTTCTAGGCTATCAGAAATCGCTCCAGATTTAGATGCCCACAAATCCTAGGAGGAGTGGCAAAATAAACATGGCTAGATTAAACAATAACACGATAATCCCCACATAATCAATATTCAAGAAACCAGTTGGAGAGAAGAACACTATCCAATTCTTTTAAACCTTTGATACTAGTCTATTTCTTTATACGTCATCACCTTGGTTGTTTTCGGGTGTATTTGCAAGTTCTTCACATTTTTGTTAAATTCTAAAGGGAACATTATCAATACTTAGCATATTTTATATACCAAATCACATTCATAACAATATCAGTTAGCTACCTAAACCTACCTACCAGAAGGTAGATAGGAGATGAAAAGAAATCCCATTTTCTAAGTGATGGTAGAAAGGAAGGCTTGATCACAATTAGGGACATCTATCATGTTATCTCCAACAATTAATCATACCTTAATCTAGTGGATTAAGTCTAAGTGTCAAGTATCAGACAATCATTAACCAAGCTGTTCTCACTTTCCACATAAAAAGAAGAAACAGGTTTTCAAGATGTGATACTAAGTTATAGTTTTAACTTTAATGGCATTAGATTGGACTAACCAGGGCAAGTGATAGCATTTCTCTCCTTTTAAGGAAAAAGAACCAAATATTTACTATGCAAGTAACTGAGCCAGGATAATATGGGACCGAAGAGGCACTTTATAGACATTTCTCTATTTCATCCCTGACACCATCAACACCACCTCTTGTTTAGAAAATAAAGACACAGAGGATCAGAGAGGTTAAAACACTTTCCCGATATTCACACTAAGTGGCAGGGCCAAGATGCAAACCCAAGCTGTTCTAACCAGAAATTCATTTTTCTCCCCAACAGCCTATGTCTCTTAGTGATAGTGGTGTACAACAGAAGAGATGAGGCAGATAAGACCTTCCTACTCCTTGGTTCTGTTTATTACTGAACAGACTTATGAACACTAGAACTATTCTACCTTGACTTTGTCTCCTAACCTGACAGCTGATCACTCCATTCTCCAAATTCAACATTTTATGCACTGCTTATCTTGGCACTCAGCCATACTCCATCTGAAAACGTTATGCTAAAAATATTCCTATATAATTTCTGCAAATAATAGTGAAATGCCTTTTATACTTCTATACTCTTCATCAGTGTCACAGCCTCCGTGGTGGATTTGATGTCCTATTTATCTCTGCATTCCCAGAGCTTAGCAGTATGTTATAGGACAGGTGTTCAGTATCCGTTCATTTACAGATAGACAATGAAGATGTGACCATAAAGTAACAGAACTTTTCTACCAAGGCTTGTGGATTTAGTGCCATCTATTTTTAACGATAGTTCCTTACAGATGTTTGGTTGTTGAATTTTATCAATGATCTTACAAAGAGACAGTAAAAACGAAAACAAAAAAAAAACCCTAAAATGAGTAGTAAGGTTTGGTGCGCTCATATCTGGCTAATGTCAACGTCCTTCAATATTAGCAAGTCAATATTAGCAAGTTTTATCTTCCCGTTTCTTCTGTGCAGTCTTTTCTGTACTGTAGCTTTTACAACCAGGCTGTGCAGCCATAGGGTGAAATACTTTTTAGGTTACCCCTCTACAAGGAAAAAGCTATCTGATAAAAAGGAACCCTCTTTACATTTAAGTGATCAAGCCAGAAACAGCCTCCAGGATAAGCAAGATCAGGCCCGCAGAGGCTGTGACTTTTGAAGTGATGCTGATTCCCCTATGGCCACAGGAGAGAGGGCTTTCTTCCGAAGAGTCTCCTGCCCGAAGCACCAACCTGTGAAGCACTCAACCGACCCCATGAAATGCCATTCTAAAGCAACAGCTGCTTCTTAAACTGCAAGTGGGGTGGGGGAAGCGAGGCAGGGGCACCCGAGGAAGCAGCGCTCAGACACCTGTTTCTACCAGCACCGCGGTCCCGCGCGCCGCCCGGAGAGACCCGCGGCTCCCGAGTCCCAACTCTGTCCCGGGGCGGGTCTGGGGAAGGCTCCGCCTCGGCCACAGCGGCCCCGACACGCCCCCGCCCGCGCCGTCCCCGCCGCCGCGCCCCCACCCCGGCCGCTCGCCGCACCTGCAAGTCCCGCGCGCTCGGGGGCCGCGGCCCCGGCGCCCTCGGCTCGTCCTCGCCCGCCTCGCCGCCACCGCCCTCCGCCATCTTTCACCGGCTCCCGACGCCGCCGCCGACGCGCCTCCCGCGACTTCCGGGGCCGTTGCCTGGCAACCGCGGGGCGGGGCGGGCGGGGCGGTCCCTGCGCGCCCCCGCCTCCCCCAAGGCCCGCGCGCCCCCGCTTCCGGCGCCCGCCCACCTGTCCTGACCCGCTTTTTTCCCAAAAGGAAGTGGCCTCAGAATTTTCTCGCGGAGTAACCTCTCCGTAAACCCAGGTTCCCCAGGCCCCACGCCTGAGGGTGCTCGGAGCCGCGCCGGAGGGCAGCACGGACTGGCGGGTTCTTTTAAACCCACGGTGAAAACGTCCTCTGGATGTTTCATCTGATGAAAGGCGCATCCTTACTTTTCCAGTCTTGGTCACATTCTCTCCTTTCACTACCAAAGACTGGGTGACACGGGCCCCCGAAGCGTGAATTGGGGTTGAGGAGGAAGAACACCGTAACCGCTCTTTGAGGTCAGGAGACTACAAAATTTTCTTTATTCATCTGAGTTTCATTCAAACTCCTGTCTTATCCCAGGCACTTTTATGCTCCCGGATGCAAAGGTAAAAAGAAGTAGTTCCGATATTTATAAAACTCACAGTCTAGTGGGGGAAAGAGAAATATAAACAGATAATAAAATGCCATTTGCAGTAGCGCTTTGCAGGGAATGTTATGAGTGGAGTGGGGAGGGGAGTATTCTGCTATGAGCCCCATGCTGGGTGCATTTTATGTGTAATCTCCTCTATCCCTCTGCCAGGTAACCGTATTATACCTGAGGAAACCAGTTTTCAAATAACAGTTTACTCTGTTGTAAGTGTCGGTACCAGATACTAAACCTTGCATTTGTTGGTTGTCCCAGTATTCTTTTTCGTACCACATTCTGCCCTAGAAATCTCTGGCTCTTCTTTTACGTCCCACGGAGCCAATGGTATTTGGCTGACTCTTGAAGGATAAGTACTCGTGGTAGACTTTGGACCAGAAGGGACCACAGGGAGAGCATGTTTGAAATACCATGTTCGTGCTGATAAAGTCCTGCATGGCTGAACCTTAGGAGAAGTGACAAAAGAGGGTTGGGGACTGGGGAATGTGGGTGCAGATCCAGACTCAAGATGCAGGCCTAGAAGTGGTGCTAAAGGGTCTTGCTTTAGTGAAGAGATTGAGGACTACGCCCTGGGGCAGTGATTGTCAAGGCTGATGCACACTAGAAAACCCCTTCCTCCACCCTCTCCCCATCTTAGGAACTCAGATTTAATTAATATGGGGTGACCACTCAAGCATCTTTTTTTTTTTGTCTTTTTGCATTTTCTAGGGCTGCTCCCACGGCATATGGAGGTTCCCAGGCTAGGGCTGTAATTGGAGCTGTAGCTGCCGGCTTATGCCACAGCCACAGCAGCGAGGGATCCAAGCTGTGTCTGTGACCTACACCACAGCTCACAGCAATGCCAGATCCTAACCCACTGAGCGAGGCCAGGGATGGAACCCAAAACCTCATGGTTCTTAGTCAGATTTGTTAACTACTGAGCCACAACGGGAACTCCAAGAATCATATTTTTTAAGCTGCTCCCCAGGTGGACTATGCTTCTGACCATGATAGTGTACCTGGTACTGGACTCGCCCTTCCAATCCCAGCAATGAAAAAAGCTAGACAAGATATCTGAAATGATTATTTTCAGACATTGAATCAAAGGCAGCACAGCACAGATCTGTGCTATGCCAGAGAAGGGAAACCAGCAAGATGAGCTATGTTTGCCCTGGCTTTCTGCCTGGAACTCTCCTACATTGCGGGTGGGAATGTAGAATGCTGCAGCTTCTTTGGAAAATAAAGTTTCTTCTAAAGTTAAATATTCATTTATCATAAGACCTAGCATTGACTCTCCTAAATATTGACCCAAGAGGAATGAAAACATGTTTACAAAGATATTTGTACCATGATGTTCATAGAAGCTTTATTCATAATAGCCCCAAACTGGAAACAATCCAAATGTCCATGCACAATGAATGGATAATGTTTTGAGAAATTAGTACAATAGAATACTACTCTACAGTAAAAAGGAAGAAATTACTGATTCAAACGCCATGGATGAAGCTCAAAGATATTATCTTGAGTAAAAGAAGCCAGATGTGAAAGAGTAAATATTGTCTGATTCAATTTTTGTTTTGTTTTGTCTTTTTGCCATTTTCTTGAGCCGCTCCCAAGGCATATGAAGGTTCCCAGGCTAGGGGTCTAATCGGAGCTGTAGCCACTGGCCTACGCCAGAGCCACAGCAACGTGGGATCCGAGCCGCATCTGTAATCTACACCACAGCTCACGGCAATGCCGGATCCTTAACCCACTGAGCAAGGCCAAGGATTGAACCCGAAACCTCATGGTTCCTAGTTGGATTTGTTAACTACTGAGCCATGACGGGAACTCCTGTCTGATTCAATTTATATGAAATTCTGGAATAGGCAAAACTGCTGGCAGTAATTTAGGGTTATCTCTTTGGGGAAGGATAAACTTGAGGAATTTGAAAAAGGATACATGGGAACTTTTTGAGGTGATGAAAATGTCATATCTTTTTTTGGTGGTGATAGTTACACAGATATATAAATATACACTTGTTGAAAATACATTGAGCAATATATACTTAAATCGAAGGTACTTTATTATGTGTAAATTATATATTTATGAAATTGGTTGAAAAAAACCTCAGATAATTCTGTTGTCCAGCCATGGGTGAGAACCACTGGACTGAAGCAATTGGGAGCCATTTAATGATGAGTGATTTAGAAAGACAAAGAGGCCTCAGTGTATAAGTTGAATCAGAGTTATGAAATTCGAACATTATTGCAACATTGAGGCGTGATTAGGACTCAAATATGCTCTGTGGCAGTGAGTAAAGAGAGAAGCAATAATTGGTAAAGATATTAGAACCAGAGCCACTTAATTGGTGCTGGAGTCTCACATGGGAGACATATGAAAGAAGGAGGAATAAGGAAGGACATTTCAGGTTTCGGTCACGGGATTCGGCAAATGGTGCTACCTGTAAATTATTGAGTTGCAAGGGAGAGGCAGACTTGAAAAGAAAGACATGAGTTTGTTTCAAATATTTTGTGGCTTTGTTTTTTCTTTTGTTTTCCTCCAGTTTTACTGAGCTATAACTGACATAGAGAATTGTATACATCTAAGGGGTACAGCACAATGATTTGACTTACATGCATCATGAAATGCTTACCAAAGGAGGCTTAGTGGCCATTCATCAAATTGCATAGATACAAAATAAAGTAAACGAGATCATTTAAGAGATCATTGATTTAAAGTAAGCACGTATATTTCTGGTAAACCTCATGGTAACCAAAAATCTATAATAGACACACACACACACAGGAGAAAGGACCCTAAATATAGCACTAAACATCGTCATCACAGGGGACTCACAAGGGAAGAGAGCCTTCTGGACATTTTGAATTGGAAGTTTATGCGGGACTCTATGGGGGAAGTGCCTCATGGAGCAATTGCAAATGTGAATGTAGCTATTAGGAGGTGAGAAGAGAATTCTGTTTTGGAGATACGGATTTGGTGTTGACTGTACGTGAGCGATAGCAGAGAAGGTGAGGCTTCCTGGGGCTGTGTGAGATGTGATAAGACTCAGGGACCGAGGATACTCAGAAAAGCCAATGTGGAAGGACGCAGCAGAGAAAGGAGAACATTCAAAGTAGACTGTAGGGAGAAGTCAGAGGGAGGGGAAGATGAGAGAGGGACAGACTAGTGACAAGATGGCTTCAAAGAGGAGACCAACAGTGTTGTTTCCTGCAGATAATCAAGATTAGGACTGGAACCTGTCCACTGGATTAAGAGAAGGGATTGCTCTACCAAGGTCACCATGAATTTCCTAGACAGGAAAATCCATATTTTAGGAGTTTGGGAGTGATAGCTAGGACAGTGAAGCTATGTTTTCAACAGACTTCAAGTCAGTGGTGTGCAGGAGGTGGCTTATACTGGCTAAGGAGAGCCTTTGGTTAAGTTTTCAGAAATTTTACAGTCAGTTAAACACAGTCATTATTAAAAATTGGAGTTCCCATCGTCGTGGTTCAGTGGTTAACGAATCCGACTAGGAACCACGAGGTTTTGGATTTGATCCCTGGCCTTGCTCTGTGGGTTAAGGATCCGGCATTGCCATGAGCTGTGGTGTAGGTTGCAGAGGCAGTTCAGATCCCGCGTTGCTGTGGCTGTGGCGTAGGCCGACAGCTACAGCTCCAATTGGACCCCTAGCCTGGGAACCTCCATATGTCGTGGGAGCTGCCCTAGAAAAGACAAAAAGACAAAAAAGAAAAAAAAAATTAAGGGGAAGAAGAGGAGGGGTAATTTAGGATTATGGGATTAACAGATACACACTACCATGCCTAAAACAGATAAACAACAAGGACTAATGTATAGAACAGGGAACTATATTCAGTATCTCATAATAACCTAATGGAAAAGAATTGAAAAAAAGAATATAGATATATACACATGTATGTATAACCGAATCACTTTGCTGTACACTTGAAACTAACACAATATTGTAAATCAACTATATTTCAATAGTTAAAAAAGAGAAAAAATTAAATTACATACACTTACAATGAAATCATATTAAAAACCAATGTAATAAATACTCAAAAAATCGGAGTACCCATCGTGGCTCAGTGGTTAATGAACCCGACTAAGCGTCTGTGAGAATGTGGGTTTGATCCTTAGCCTTGTGCAGTGGGTTAAGGATGTGGCGTTGCCATGAACTGTGCAGATGCGGCTCGGATCTGGCCTGGCCGTGACTGTGGTGTAGGCCGGCAGCTGCAGCTCCTATTTGACCTCTAGCCTGGGGACCTCCGTATGCCACGGGTATAGCCCTAGAAAGACAAAAAAGCCAAAAAGAAGCCCTCAAAAGTCATTTCCAAATGATTTAAATACACTTTATTATTATCTGTGCCCTAGGTTTTATTGTCAATTTCTACGCTACATACATGAAATTATTGTCTATATATTATTGTATCTCGCAGTGGGGATGCTGTGTAATAGCAGTGCTGTGTACACCTCTTCCCAGCCCTGCATTCAGTGACAGGTTGTTAACTTGAAATTCATCATGGTGGAAGCATTTACACCTCAGAACTTGGCAATTCTCACAAATAAGACCTTGTTTTATCTTTTGTTCATGGTCTGCTCAAAATTTAAGAATGTGGTGACGAAAATGTTTACAAGGCAGTTGAGACTTAAACGTGTGCTATGTCCGTAGCTGCTATATTGTGAAGAGCAATGGAGAAGAAAAAGGGGCATATTGTTTCAGTAATCGAACGTGATTAGACAAGAAAGAAGTCGCTCACGTCATGTCATTGAAAGTAAGAGGAGGTTTTTATGTCTCTCGGATCTTATGAAAGTAAATGAAAATGTCAACTGACATTCACGGCAGTCACCTGCCCCTCTTTTTAGCCTGTCAGGACCGCCACAGTGTCTCTTCCCATTCTTCTCCAAAGAAATATAACCACAGGTACCTCACTCCCCCTCCATTTTTCTGTTTTATTCTCAAAGTGGTAAACGGGGTTCAGGAGTGATGGAACTTATTTATCCTACTATTTCCTACCATTCACCATAAGCTACAAGGCAGAGTCATTTTTAATTCTTTTCCCTGTAACCTCACAGTTTGTTTACCAAATCTTTTGATTTCTTCTCCAAAATATCGGTCTCCTCTCCTCTTCACCCCCCCTGCACTGGCATGGTAACATTCTTTTTCTTGTAACTGAAATAAAATAATAATAGATTTAAAGTGTACAGTGTAACGATTTGATAGATGTTTATTTCTTGGAAGGAGTCTCCCCATCTGGTTAATTAACATACCCATCACCTTGCATATGTATTTACCTTTTGTGGGTGTGTGGGAACGTTTAAGCTTTACTGGAATAGAACTTCAAATCTCAAATTTCAGTTATGCAACGCAGTTACCTATAAACGCCGTATTTTACATGCGATCCCTTGTCTTACGATGGAAGTAGGCACGTAGACCTCTTTCAAGGAAAAGGCTGGAGATGGCCATTTCTGTCTGCTCCCTCGGCACTGAGCCCTGGGGTGATAGCCACTTAAGAACTGTTTCTTTCTAAGCTACAACCCAATAGGTCCTACAGATGCAGTCCCACTGGCCACCAGAGCCAGGCCATCAAGGGGTGTGTCTCTTGGGTGAGAGCTGCAAAGACCAAGGCATCAGACATGTGGACGAGCTCCTTCTAGGGAGAAGGTGTCACTTGGAGGGTGGCAGAGGGAGGGGGAGGAGATGGCTCCTGCTGGCCTCCCCCAGTCTCCATGGAGGAAGCAGTGGGCCCCTAGGTATGTGCTACCTTAGGGCTGACCCTCGGGCTGTAGATTTTAAGGACTGCACACAGACCTCTTGGGGAAAGACCAGGAGATGAGCATTTCCTTCTGTGGCTTCTGCATTTGTGCTGTGTGTGTGTGTGTGTGTGGCCACAGTGAATCCTTGCAAGCCCGCGAACAACGCCTTCTTTGTTTGCTGTAGTCTTGTGGGTTTTGTGGACCCCAGCCTTGCTGGCTTTCAGAGCCCGGGGTCCCTTAGATGGAAGTTTGAAAAGCTGGGGCTTTAGATGTTGGGTCCACCCCGGCTTCTTGGGGGAAGCCGGCTGTTGCCTGGAGTCCCTCCTGATTGTTGTCGCTGCTCTGGGTGGGGCTTCCAAGAGGAGAGTTGCCACTTTCCCACCTGTTTTGATGTGGATTTTTTTTCTCATTTGCCCGAGGTGCCTGCCCTGTATGAGTCGTCCAGCTAGTTTTTGCATCTCTTTCACGGGGAGCTGCACTGTGTGGAGCTGCGGATTCCACCTGTGCAGGGAGGAGGCCAGTCCGGGCCCTGCCCTGCTGCTGCCTTCTGTTGCTTTACTTCTAGAACTTCTCCACCCATCAGATCTCACTTTTCCTAAAGCTTCTTTAGTGTAGTTCTCAGATTTATTTAAGCATCCTCGACTGATAATTCTTCACATCTGGTTCTCTCAGGGCCTCTTTTTTTTTTTTTTTTTTTTTTCCTGTCTTTTCGCCTTTTCTAGGGCCGCTCCCGTGGCATATGGAGGTTCCCAGGCTGGGGTCGAGTCAGAACTGTAGCTGCTGCCCAACATCACAGCCACAGCAACACGGGATCTGAGCCACATCTGCAACCTACACCACAGCTCCTGGCAACGCCAGATCCTTAACCCACAGAGCAAGGCCAGGGATCGAACCCGCAACCTCGTGGTTCCTAGTCGAATTCGTTAACCACTGCGCCACGACGGGAACTCCAGGGCCTCTTTATAACAACTGCTTTCTAGCTTTTAAAATTTCAGAACACATTTTCTTGCTTCTTTGTCTATCTAGTAGTTGTTATTTGTATATCAAATATTGTAAAGGATGCATTGCAGGAGCTCTGAATTCAGTCATCTCTCTCTCTCTGAAAAGTGTCCTTTTCTTTTTTTTTTTCTTTTTATAGCTGTACCTGTGGCACATGGAAGTTCCTGGGCCAGGGGTCAACTTGTAGGTACAGCTGTGGCAAATGCTGGGTCCTTTAACCCAATGAATGAGGCCTGGGATAGAACCTGCAACCTCATGGAGATAACGTTGGGTCCTTAACCCTCTAAACTGCAATGGAAGCTCCAAAAGTGGTTTTTTTTTTTTTAATGTAGGCTTATTTATTCAACAAGAAATGTTCATTCTGACTATAATTGATTAGATAGGCATCAAATACATTCAATAATAGGTAATTCCTCACTGCTGTTTGAAACTACACACAGTTAATGGACTGCTTTTTCTATTCAAATGAGATAAGTGGTTTTTATAATTTTTTTGTTTCGTTTAATTGAGTCAACCAGTTGTTTCAGCATCCTTATAAAAAACTAGTGGTGGAATCCCCGCGTGTGCTTTTGTATTGACTGTTGTGACCTAAGTCCAATTAGTCAAACAGATGCTTGGATGAGGGAAGTGTCCTCACTGAATTAGGTCCTTCCTGCCATCACCCCACCCCAAGCTGACCACTTCTTTCCTCCACCAGCTAAATCAGCAATTTCTTTGAATGCCATCATTTTGAAGTGTTTTTTTTTTTTTTAATTATTAAAAAGTGTTGTTTTTTGTTTTGTTTTGTTGTTTTGTTTTGGAGGCAGTAATTCCTAAGACATAGCCTTTGGTCTTAAATGTGACCCTTTATTTTACAGAGGCTCCTCTGGGGTGGGGGGGGGGTCAATGGAAAATTCAAAGTGGTTATCGAGTCCCTCTCATTTGGCATGACTTGAACTCCAAGCGCTGCCTCTTACGAAGAGAAAGATGTGGAGTTTCTGGTGGATTAAGGATCTGGCATTGTCCCTGCTGTGGCTCAGGTTGCTGCTGTGGTGATAGTTGGACCCCTGGTCTGGGAACTTCTGTGTGCTGCAGATGCAGCCAAAAAAAAAAAAAAGAGAGAGAGAAAGAGAGAGAAAAGGAGTGGAAAGAAAGAAAAAAGAAAAAAAAAGGGGGAGAGAGATGCTGAAACCTCTGTGAAGCTCACTTAGGCTCCTTCTGCTGCTTTCTGTTTGGTTTCCTGGACAGTCACCTTATGTATGCTCAGTAAGGAGGTAGGCAAGGACTTTAGAGGAGTTTTGCACAGCTTGGGGACTCTTCCTTTGTCTACCTCTTTGCTAGGATTCCTCCTCTTTTTTTTTTTTTTAATCTTTTTTGTTTTTAGGGTCTTACCTGCAGCACATGGAAGTCCCAGGCTAGGGGTAGAATGGGAGCTGTAGCTGCTGGCCTACGCCACACCTACAGCAACATGGGATCTGAGCTGCATCTGCAACTTACACCACAGCTCACAACAATGTCGGATCCTTAACCCACTGAGCGCGACCAGGGATTGAACCTGTGTCCCCATGGATGCTAGCTGCATTCGTTAACCACTGAACCACGACAGGAACTCCCAGATTCTTCCTCTTGATCCCTAGCGCTGAACCTTGACCTCTGAATCCTGGGTCCAATGAGCCTCCTCTTTCTACTTGGGCTCCATCTCCAGTGTTCAGGGCATGGTTAGGGGAGTCAGTAGATCCATAGCAACCCAGCCTGCTTTCTTTCAGATCACCTGTGACGTCTGCCTGCCTTTGGTCATGCTTGTGTCCAGAATTTACAACTGTTATTAGGAGATCATTTGATACAACCTTTTGTATCACTGCTGAAAATGGAACCTCTAGTTACTAACATTGTTTGGAATTTTGCATTTATGTTCATGAATGATTCTGGCCATTCACTTTTCTTTCTTAGAATGTCCAGTTTATTCTGGTCTTACTGAATGTCTGGGGAACTGGTCTCACTTTTTTTTTCTAATTCCATGGAAGAGCACCTACTATGTTGACCAGTTGGTTTCTTCTTTAAGTTTGGATAGAATTGGTTAGTCAAGGCATTTGGAGTTAGACTTTTATTTATGGAAAGTTTTCAAATTACAGAGCACAGAGCTCTGTCCCCAGTCCTGGGCCTCCTGTTCCCTTGCTGTGTAGACACTCATCATGAGCTCCTTGATTTTTCTCTCCAGATCTCTCAGTGTCTATAGAGGTGTGATAGACGTACCATCCAGTGGATGAGGAAATGTAGCTAAGAAAATGTGGTGAGGTAATAAGCACTACACGATTCCCAGAGAGCTACTTTTTTTTTTTTTTTTTAAGAAAAAACCCTCTGAAACCACCGACATCTTCCCTCTGTCATTGCAATAGGAGAAGTTAGAATTGCTCTCAGACGGGGCTTCAGAATGAGGCAGACATTGCATCATGCTCACAATTGGCCTTTGTGGTGTCTGTTTTGGCTGTTCACACTCTTCCTGGTCCTCAGCTGTGTGATGCGTTGCTGTGTGTCTGTTAGTGAAGTATTTCAACAGGACACAATCACCAGGTGGAGCAAGGATAAAATAGAGAGTAACAGCCATCAAAATTGCATCTCTATTCACCTGCGTCTAAAAATAGAGCAGTTGAATAAATGCACAGAATTTCAGTGCTTTGCTGAGACTGGCCACGAATGTTCAATAAAGGACTGGATCTCAATATGATCTTATGACACAGCACAGGAGCACCAGCAGGATCGATTTTCGGCATCGTGGAAGACCAGATGCAGGCTGAGACCTTGGCCCTCTCTAGGAGTGGCTGTCACTTCATCAGCCCATATGCCATCTACCTACTGCAGAACCGTCCCGGGTGCCTGCAGGAGGCCACACAGGGCACTGAGAGACTGACACCTCTGAGCTCTTGGGAAGCAGCACGGGGTCTGGGGCGGCCCGAGGCCCTGAACCTCTGTCAGTGAGCAATGCACATCACCCCTGCCTGTGCTTCCCCTGCTGGGAAATGCTGACCACAGCCCTGGCTTTGCCTCTTCTCACCACTTCCTGCAGTGTTGATCAGAGGGGTCTGAGCTTTCCGAGTTCACACTCCCCTCCAGGGAAGGACCACTGTGCTTCGCCTGGTGACCCTGGGCTCCTGTGTTCAGCTGTCCCTTCAGACTCTGGGTCTGGGTCTCCCAGCACCCCCCATCCCCCGCCAGTCCCCCAGGACATGGAATTCAGCTTCTTTACTGTTTTCCACAGTAGATCTACATATCTTCTCTGCTGTAGGTTTGAAGAGTCTGGGAATGGTTAGCATCTTCGATCTTGTTCCAAACAAACACTACTTAGTGTGAATTTTCTGTCACCTTTGTCATCTTGCACCGTCCCCAGGGTGAGGGTGGGATTTCTCTCTCTCCGTTTCCCAAATCCAAACTCCCCATCCTCTATCAATCAGAACAAACATTAAAAAAAAAAAAGCAATTATTGGGAGTTCCCATCGTGGCTTAGCAGGTTACAAACCCAACTAAGATCCATGAGGATGTGGGTTCAATCCCTGGCCTCCCTCAGTGGGTTAAGGATCTGTCTGCTGTGACCCGTGGTATAGGTCGAAGATGTGGCTCAGATCCCACGTCGATGTGGCTGTGGGCATAGGCTGGCAGCTGTAGTTCTGATTTGACCCCTAGCCTGGGAACCTCCACATGCCTCAGGTGTGGCCCTAAAAAGCAAAAAAAAAAAAAAAAAAAAAAGAAAAGAGCAATTATTACTGAGCAGTTCTCTGCAGTTTTATCAACTAAATAAGATTCATGTGTTTTTGAACATTCAGGGATCATTTGAGAGGACTACATGATTGTTCTTGGCTTTATGAGGTTAGCTTGGCTTGTGAATGAAGTGTCCTGGATTTAAAGAAAAACAACCCTCCGCAAAATCCCCAAACAAACCCATGTGTAATGTAAAAAATGTCCACCAGAGGGAGGACCAGCCCTCAGGCGTCAGCTGTGACTTGAGATTCCAGCTCCAGCTTCCTCTTAATTATTGTGAAACCTAAGACTGTGAAGTTCTCAGGAATTATATGAAATTCTCATATAATATACATTAAGAGAGGGTTAAAGACAGTACTGTGATGATTTGCTATGTAGATATGTAAAGTTGAATTTAGTAAAAGAAAGAGCGAGAGAGCGAGCGAGAATGAGAGAGAGGTGGAATTGCTGACTGCTGATGTGAAATTTGCAGTGGTTTTTTCCAAAGGGCCTGATCCAGGAGACATGCAGCAGTGTGGAGGTGGGTGGGCCAAGGCTTTTGGCTCATCCAGTGGCCCCCAATTTTGTCTCCATGTTATTATTATTATTATTAAACTACTACTAGTATGGTTTTGGACATAGGAGTTTAATTACCTGCTAGACCATCCAGATGGAAGTACACAGGGAAAGGATGGAAGCAGGTCAGAGACTTAGGTGTGAGACAGGCATTTGTATACCAGTTGAGGTTTATACATTTACCAGACCGGACTGTTTTTGTTTTTTTTTTTAAACATTTATCAAAAAACTTCTTACCACAAGAATAAAACAATGTATTTAAACACTTCCAGAATTGTCCAAGTTATTTTTAACACATAATTTCCCCCCACATTTCTTGAATTGTCAATTTGTATGTGTGTGTGTGTGGGGGGGGTTACCCCAAATGCCCCAATTTTTATTTTAGTCCTTAGTTTATACTTCTGGAACAGGGTGCCCTAAACTGAAACCTTTTTCTAAGCCTTGGGTTTATATCTGACCCCTGTAAAATGTGTATCTTTTAATGAAATTGTCATTCTCAAAGATCTGGGAAAAAAGTATGCATTAAACACCTATAACTTCATCTCCATTTTGGTTATAGTGTAGCAACTTATCCTCTAACCCACAGAGGTCTGTCAAGTGAGTAAAGCTGAGTTTCTTGTTTCCTCCATCAGTGGCCTGTGGCTTCTCTACTTCATTAACCACTCCTGGTTTGGGCAGATTCTCACACAAAATTGTCTTGGCAAAACCTCAGCCTGGCCCACGATCAAGGGATGCACCTGCATTGATCTTCTTGAAGGTATTTTTCAAATATGTCCTTTCTTTGAATTCCCTGTCTGTGTGTTGGACATTTTCTTGAAACTCAGAAGGTTTTCTCTGTCCGAGATGCTGGTTTCTCTGAAAAGGGCTGTTTTCCTCATCCTTGACTGTGAACCGTTTCACCACCCCGTGATGGCCGTTAGAGGAAGACTTTTCCTAACTGGTCCTCTGGGTGTTGGCTCACGGATGTCTTCCTGAGCTGCTGGTGTGGGGGATGGTGGGTGGGTGTAGGCCTGCATGGTGCTGATTCTGATGGGCTTTCTGTCTCAAAACTGCAACCTTGGTTTACCTGGAGGAGAGGGTGCTTCCTACGCTGCAGCCCCAGCCCGGGGGATTGGGGGGTGGGTCCAGCTCTCAGGCATCCAGCTGCCTCTCCCTGCCATCCTGGTTACAGAAAGCGGGGCAGCAGTCTGGGCAAGAGCTGGTCCCATGGTGGGGGAGGGGGCTCGGTAGGCATCCAGGTACTTCGGTGTCACAGGGCTGCCGTGACAAATTACCACCCACTGAGTGGCTTAAGATAACAGAAATTGGTTCTCATAATTCTGGAAGCCAGAAATCTGAGGTCCCCAGGGGTATTCCTTCAGGTGGCCCTAAGGGAGAACCTAACCCCTGCCTCTGTCCCAGCTTCCAGCATTGGCCCTCAGTCCTTGGCTTGTATGTGCATCGGTCCTGTCCCTGCACAGTGGTCCACATGACGTGGCTGTATCTGTAACTTATCACTTATTAATTATGTTTAGGTTGTTTCCAACGTTATTTCATTTTTTTTCTATCACCAATAATGCTGCAATGATGATTTGTGTAGAAATAGAAGTAGAATAAATTCCTAGATGTGGAATTCCAGCATCAAAGGCTGTGTGATTCACATTTTCGATGGATACAGTCATCCGCCCTTATCCACAGGGATACTTTCCTAGAGGAAGCCTGAAGCCACAGATAGTGTACACTAGGTTTTTTCCTTCCCATACATACTGATGATAAAGTTTAGTTCATAAATTAGGCACAGTAGGGGATTAACACTAAGTAACACTAAAATAAACCATTATAACACGCTGCAGTACAAACTTCGTGAATATGGTCTCACTTTCTTGCTCTTAAAACATCTTTCTGTACTCACCCTTCTGTGCTGATGGGGGATGATGAAATGCCTGCATGATGAGATGAAGTGAGGTGATGACATAGGCATTGTGACCTAGTGTTGGGCTACTACTGACCCTCTGCCTATACATCAGAAGAGGATCCTCTGCTTTGGGGTCCTGGATCATTGAACTCTGGTAATGGTGGAGGTTGAGTGTCAGGTGTAGATCATTTCGGTTGTTGGGGCTCCAGGGTGGGACGGAGCAGATTCCAACATGGCTTGTAGTTTAAAGTCTATGAATTGTCTAGTTCTGGAATTTTCCATTTAATATGTTTGAACTGCGGTTGACCTGGAAAGCGAAGGCACGGGGGAAGGGAAGGGCTGCACCGTGAAATTACCAGCAAACTTTGGCACCCGTTTGCTCTCTCACAGTTTAAGAGGGAGCCTGTCTTCCCACCCAGTTTTCCATACTCTTTTAAATTGTCGATCCGAGAGTTGGAAAGTGCTGTCTCCTTTCTTTCTTTAATTATAGGTGAGAATATAAAACAGAGATATGAGAATTAAGATTGCTCTTACTAAATAATTCGGTCAACAGTCACCTGTAGGAGACACCATAAGAACTTCATAGAGATTTAGCTCTTAATTGTTCTAGGAGTCAGAAAAAAAAAAGGGAGATTATAATAAATGATTTTGATAAGAAAACCAACTTTGCTTTCCCTTCATGAGTGTTCTAACCATTATTGTAGTGGGCACTGACAACGAACCTGGTGTCTCATTGGAAGACAAGTTACAGAACACAGACCATGGGCCTCAGAACAGACGGAGTTTAGTTATTTATAGAATTGGTCTTGTGTAATCATCTTATATATAATTAGCAATGTGATTTGGGGCAAATCATTGAACTGTTTAGTCCTTATATGTCTTTTTTCTCATGTGTGTAAAGTACAGGGTTAGGACCTCAATACCTTAAAAAAATGTGAATTCTGGAATGTCTAACTTCAATAAATAACTGTTGCTCCTGAGGATTTCCAAAACGAAAATTTTTCCTCTTCTAATTCTCCAGCAGGTGGTGACATTCTAACACTCAAAATAGTTACTGATCTAGTAACTCATTCACCCCTTAGGATTCATTTTATAGAAATATTCTTTGCCATTATAGTAAAATTTTAATGTTATAAATACAAAGAATGCATTTATAAAATTTATTATTTACATTAATATATGCACTCAGGGTAATGATTGTTAATTTGTTCTTTTCATGTCTGTACAAATCAAGCTCCAAATCCAGTGACCTCAGATGACATGTTTTCCAATCTGTCGCAGTTTCTTTAATTCGGTTAATTTTGTAAATAGTTTCCATTTTAATTAATTAATTTACTTTATGTGAAGACGAAGAGTGGATACCGAGGGAACTCTATCTTATTGAAATTTTAAAATTACCGTGTGAGAAAATTTCTGAAGGAGAGCCTCAACTAAGGTCTGTAGATAACTTTTTAGAAAGTCAATTTACAGCCAAGGACACCAACCAAAACGGTGAAAGTTCACCAAAGTTGTAAGATTTTAGTGTAATTTTCAAAACATCAATTTTAAACATATGTTAATAATACAAAGTTAGAAAATAAAGAAATAAATGGAATAACATAGCAACAAAAACTTTGTATAATGGATAGTGATTTCTCTTTTAACATAAAATATATATTCAAGGAATATAATAAAATCTTAGGAAAAATAAAGGAAGACACTCATAATCATTGGGATTAAATACAGTAAATGGAAATGCCATTTAAGTTAAACATAGATTAAATGTAAATATTTATTAAGAGCCTGAGGGAACATTTTATATAACTTGACAAGTTAATAGTAAAAAATCTTTTGGAAAACATCAGCAAGCAAGTACATTAAATAACTTTTTAAAGATCATAATAATAGACTTACTCCATAAAAGTTACTAAACACGTTATGAGTCTTTTGTCAAAATTAAATAGTAACTGGAGAATAACGTTAAATGCGATCTTGGAAATAAAAAAAAAGTTAGAAATGATTATGATAAAGATGTTTTATTCCCCAAATGTAGCATGCTTGCAGATCTTTATATCATTTAAAAGTATCTGTGTTAATACAAAATGCTTCTATAAGCCTTGACCCTGACAAATGCCACCAATACAGAACCAACACTTGTTCTTAATATGGAGGTTAGAAGACCTAGAGTTATTTGTGCTACTTAGAAAAAAAAAAAAAAACCTTTGAAATTTTGCTGTATCTTAAAAAGAGAAGGTTTAGATTAGCAACGAGGAATCAGAAAGAATTGTTACACTTTGTTTCTTAGGGAAGACACATACTCTTACTGTAAAAATATTAGGTAGGACAGGCAATGTCCTGCATTGATTTAGGAGGTATTATCTGAAATGAAGGATAGAGATGAGATAGAGAGGCTGCAAATGTCCATTTTCTTTTTTAGAGAAGGAATGCATAAATCCTTGCTATCAAAACTCTTCCTATCTGAATACAGGAACCTAGCAGACTTGGATAAGTGTTATCTAAACACTTATAATCTGGACTCAGGGACTAAATAGATAAAGATAATAAGGGATGCTTCTATATTCTTACTATTACGGATCCGAGCAAAATTGAAAGGAGAAAGGAGCACAAGAAAACTGAAGTTTAAATTTTGTAAAGTGCAGTCAGGTCTGTGTGGGCATAAAAGCCCTCCCCTGTGTCCTGGGCACCCAGCTGGACCGCCTCTCCCAGGCTGCCTTGTAGGTAGGTCTGGCCGCTTGGGCACAGGTGAGTTCACCTCTTCAGACCAGCCCCTCCAAACCTCCTGTGTGATCCCCACACTCTTCCTTCATCTCCAGGCCAAATGCAGAGGAAGGAATTGCCCAAGGACTCCAAGGCCGGAGGAAGGGTAGAGCTGCAGGTGCAAGGAGCCTGGTGCCTTTGCTGAGGCACAGCTTTGTGTGAATGAAAAATAAACTTTTACTATGAGATTTGTTGTTTTACAGCAATGAGTGCTACTTATTCTAACTAATACATGTTGCTGAATTTCTCTATTTGTCAGATGAAATTTTTAGTTGAAATGAATGTATGAAGGGTATCTCATATGCCACTCTCTTCACTTACCATTTCTATGAACTTATTTTCATATGTAAAGAATGTTGACATGCTCACCATTTTTAACACCATATTTCTATTTCTATTTTTAATATGCTGTTGTATTTCTTATCCAATCTCAACTGTTTGACACTAAGTTTCCAATTTGTCACTGTAAGTTACGCTTCTCAGTACCTCTGTACCAATCATTTTGGGGATTTTACCAAAATGAATTATCTGGTCAAATAAATGAATGGGTTGAAAAGGATAAATGTGGTCAAAGGCAATCAGATGAATTCCTAAAAATCGCTGTGTTATGCAAAACTGTGTGATAAAAAACATGACCCACTGAAGAAAAAAAATGGTCATTGGGCTTTATTGAGACTAAAAACTGCTCTGTGAAAGATACTTTTTAGACAATGAAAGATAAGCCAGATTTTATGGAAATACACAAAGAATTCTTAAAATTCAACAATACAAAAAGAAACAATCCAATTAAAAAATGGACAAAAGATCTTAACAGACCCCCTCACCAAAGAAGACATGTAGGTGGCAAAGAAGCATAAGAAAAGATGCTCAACGTCATATGTTATCAGGGAACTGGAATTAAAACGATCAGCTACAACTAAGTACCTAAGAGAATGCTTAGAATCCAAAACATTGACAGCACCCACTGCTTTGGAGAGCCTGGAGCACCAGGAACTCTCATTTACTGCTAATGGTAATGCGAAATGGTGCAGCCACACTGTGAGACAGTGGGGATGTTTCTTACAAAATTAAACATACTCTTACCAGGTGATCCTGCCACCTCGCTCCTTGAGTTGAAAACTTAATTGCACTCAAATGAGTTGAAAACTGATGTCTACGCAAAAACCTGTCTACAAATGTTGAGAGCATCTTTATTTATAGTTGCCCAAACTTGGAAGCAATCACGGTGTCCTTCAGCAGGTGAATGGATAAACAACCCGTGGTACACTCATGCCACGGAATATTATCCAGCAATGAAATGAAATGAGCTATCAAGTCATAGAAATACACAGCAAAGTCTTAAATGCTAAGTGAAAGAAGATGGCCTGAAAAAAGCTACACACTGTAGGATTCCAACTATAATTCTGTAAACGGCAAAACTATGGAGACAGTGAAAAGATTAGTGGTTGTTAAGGGCTCAGGGGAGGCAGAAATGAACAGGCAGAGCACAGGGGATTTTAGGGCAATGAAATTATTCTGCATGGCTCTGTAATGGTGGAGACATGTCATTATACATCTGTCAAAACCCATAGAATGTACAACACAAAAAGTGAACTATGGACTTAGGTTAATAATAACGTATGGATACTGGCTTATCCCATGTAACGTGTACCCTACTTATGCAAGATGTCAGTAATAGGAAAACAGTGGGTTTGGAAACTCTTTGCTTTTTGCTCAAATTTTCTGTGAATATAAAAAAATAAGGTCTATTGCAGGAGTTCCCGTCGTGGCGCAGTGGTTAACGAATCCGACTAGGAACCATGAGGTTGCGGGTTCGGTCCCTGGCCTTGCTCAGTGGGTTAACGATCCGGCGTTGCCGTGAGCTGTGGTGTAGGTTGCAGACGCGGCTCGGATCCCGCATTGCTGTGGCTCTGGCGTAGGCCGGTGGCTACAGCTCCGATTCGACCCCTAGCCTGGGAACCTCCATATGCCGCGGGAGCGGCCCAAGAAATAGCAGCAACAACAACAACAATAACAACAACAACAACAAAAAAAGACAAAAAAAATAAGGTCTATTGCAAACAGCAAATAAATACCACAGAGCAAAAATTGGATTTGGGGAGTTCCCTAGTGGCTCAGTGGGTTAAAAATCTGGTGTCATCACTGCTATGGCTGTGGGTACTTCTGTGGAATGGGTTTGATTCCTGGCCCAGAAACTGCAGGCATGGCCAAAAGAAAAATAAATTTAGAGAAGGGGGATTGGGGGCATGGTACTCAAATGCTTTATCAGTGGCATAAATGGATTTGACAGATAATTATTTATTTTTTTATTACTATTTTTTGGCCGAGCCCATGTCATGCAGAAGTTTCTGGACCAGGGATCAAACCCACACCACGCAGTGACAATGCTGAATCCTTAACCCTAGGCCACCAGGGAACTCCAGATAATAATTTATAAATAATATTTTTAAAATACTTTAAGAGCAAAACTAAAAAAAACCCCAGTACAATTGTCAATGTTGATGTGACAAAGAAGAAACAGTTGGACCTATTGATACTGCATGCCTTTGTGAATAATGTGTATACAGAATTGGGGGTATGGACGGGCATGGACCATACACTTGGTACATGGAGAGAGCCTGTAGAGAATTGATGGTGCGGGTGTGGTGTTTTGGTTTTTCTTACCCAGTGTAGGGGGGTGTTGTAGTATTCCTGGTGCTTCTTGCAGACAAAAATCACCCATAAGGAAATGGGACAGTTGCATTATGCCCAAATTCTTCTCAAATAACTACTTAATTGTGCTAGAAAAGCTTTGACTTTCAAGGCAAACATTATCACGAAACTGGCTATAGTATTAGGAGGCTTATAGAAAACAGCAGGTGTTTGCTTCTACCATTTCTACTCCATGACTCTGTCCAGAGCTGTGACTTTGCACACTTTTTGTCTGTTCCTTCGGGTAATTGGGTCCACATTATTTTAACAAACTGCTTACGTTGCTGTTTCTTTAGTTGTAAATTTTAGAAGTTAACTACTGCATGCGTTTAGCTTTGGAACATTGCTCACAGCTGCCCTCCCCCCTCCCCGTGGTTGTGTGTGCAGACACTGCCGTTGCCATGACTTTGTGAATATTGTTTGGTATTAAGTAGTGTAGTGCGAATATCTTTCCTTTCCAGCAGGGTTTTTGTCTTTAACATGGACTCTTATTTTTGTATTTGTTATGGTTGGTTTCACAGCTGTGTTGTGGTAGCTGAAATTTGTTTGATGCATATATCATTCCTGCTTCTAGTGAAATTTTAGCACTGACCTTATTTTTATTAGTTCTTTATATAGTCAGAGTATGAAACTTAATTTTTTTTTGTCTTTTTTGTCTTTTTAGGGTCGCACCCATAGCACATGGAGGTTACCAGGCTAGGGGTCGAATTGGAGCTACAGCTGCTGGCCTACACCACAGCCACAGCAACTTGGGATCAGAGCGGCGTTTGCAACCTACACCACAACTCTCAGCAGCGTGGGATCCTTAACCCACTGAGTGAGGCCAGGGATCGAACCCACATCCTAATGAATCCTAGTCAAGTTTGTCAACTGTCGAGCCATGAAGGGAACTCCTTAATTTTTTTTAAATTAAAAAATATTTTAAAAGTATAGTTGATTCATGGCATATGCACACTGAAGTATATGGAATGACTGGCCAATGGGGACCTGCTGTATTGCACAGAGAACTCTCCCCAGTATTCTGTGATCATCTAGGTGGGAAAGAATCTGAAAGCGAATGGATGTGTGTACATGTATAACTGAAGTACTCTGTTGTACAGCAGAAATTATAACAACCTTGTAAATCAACTATACTTCCATAAAACTTTAAAAAATAATTGTGGTTATCATTGTACAACTATAAATGTAATAAACTCATTGAGTAATAAAAAAATAAAAAATGAAAAAAAAACATGCAGTTGATTTGGAGTATGATACTTTTATGTTGTCAGTTTTGGAATTTGATTGTTTTCTTTTTAAAAACATTTATCTGGAGTTCCCGTTGTGGCTCAGTGGTAACAAACCTGACTAGTATCCATGAGGATGCGGGTTTGATCCCTGGCCCCACTCAGTGAGTTTAGGATCCAGTGTTGCTGTGAGTCGTGGTGTAGGTTGCATATTCGGCTCAGATCTGGCATTGCTATGGCTGGAGTGTAGGCTGGTGGCTACAGCTCTGACTCAGTCCTGGGAACTTCCATTTGCTCGGGGTGCGGCCCTGAAAAGAAAAAAAAGACGAAAAACAATAAAACATTCATCTATGTAATAACACAAAAACAAATGTGTTTTCCTATTTTTTTCTGACACATATAGTTTCCGGTGTGCGTTTTACATTTGAACTCATTCAGAATTTTTGGCGGTGTGTGATGTGACATTTGGCTCCCACTTATTTCTTCTCCATACCGACATCTAGGACTCCAGACATCTCATTGCCAGTAATTTTCTCCCCACTGGCCTTGCTTTATTTGCTTCTGCTTGGAATTATGTGTGGCTAATTGTTCACGTCTTTTGTATTTTGAAAGCCTGCGTTGTTCTCTCTTGGTTGCTCAGTAGGGTCCGTCCTGGGACTCTCTTTCTATGCAGATGAACTTGGTTCCCTTGAGTGTTGTTTCAGTCCTGCTGGCTCTGTTCCCCTAGTCTCTGTTACGGGGCGATTGTGTTACCCCACTTTCCTCCCTCTGCCTCATCTCCTTGTGATTCCGCTGGCAGTTGTCCTGGTTCTGCGCTGGTGTATCTTTATCTTAACAGGTGTCCCCCTTATTCACAGTTTCATTTTCCGTAGTTTTAGTTGACACACGGTCAGCCATGATCCAAAGATATGAAATGGAAAACTCCAGATGTAAACAATCCTTAAGTTTGAAATTGCACGCCGTTCCGAGCAGCCTGATGAAATCTCGGGCCCTTGGGGACGTGCATCATCTCTTTGTCCCGTGTACCCCTCCTGCAAGTCACCTAGAGACCTAGAGACTGTCTGTTTGGTTATCAGATTGACTGTCTCGGTATCTCAGTGCTTGTGTCCAAGCGACCCTGATTTTGCTTAATAATGGCCCCAAAGGGCAAGAGTACGGGCACTGCAGTTCGAAGGCAGCAACAAGAAGCCCTAGGGTGCTTCCTTGAAGTGAAAAAGTGAAAGCCCTTGACTTCAGTAGGAAAGAAAAAATATCCTGTATTGAGATTGCAAAGATCAATGACAAGAATGACTCTTCTACCCATGAAACTGTGAAGAAGGAGAAAGAAATGTGTGCTAGTTTTGCTGTCACTCCTCAAACTGCAAAAGTTATGACCACAGTGCAGGATATGTGCTTAGTGAAGATGGAAGAAGCATGAAATGAGTGTGATAAGATGTTTTTGAGGAACGGAGGAGAGACCACATTCACACAACTTTTTTTTTTTTTGGTCTTTTTAGGGCCACACCCATGACATATGGAAGTTCCCTGGTTGGAGGTCGAGTTGGAGCTGTAGCTGCTGGCCTACACCACAGCCACAGCAGTGCAGGACCGAGCTTTGTCTTCGAACTATACCACATCTCACAGCAACACCGGATCCTTAACCCACTGAGCAAGGCCAGGGATCGAACCTGAGACCTCATGGGTACTAGTCAGATTCGCTTCCACTGAGCCACGACGGGAACTCCCAATGCTGTGTGTTATTGAATGAGATTTGCACCTGGCGCTTGCAAAAAGAGGAAGAATTGAATTAGTAGCCTATTAGTTGAGATTTAAAAGAATCATATTCATGATGAAGGAATTTAGCCCAGGGTAAATACTGGAATGCAAAGGCTTAGCTTCTGATGACCAGGCTCAGGGTGACTTGTGGCTCCCTCTTCCTGGGAATATGGACTGACCTCCTGGGCCCGAAGTGGTCCTTGGGTACATAGCATTTCTTGTCTTTGCCACTTCTTGGTCCTTTACATTCTGCCACGTAGAGCTGTCACCTTCCTGAGTGTTGGTTTTTTTAGACCCATCTGAGCGATAAGCTCCTTGAAGGTGGGTCTCTACTAAGTTCCTTCTCTTGTGTATCTTGTGGTGTCTAGATCGATTCTTCACACAAAGGAGATGCTCAAAAATATTAACTGACTGAAACTTAGTCAATAACTTTTGATCATAGAATCCCCTAGTGTAAAATTTTACCAATAAGCTGTAATTTTCTTCTATTATGTTCTGACACGTACATACTCACCTTTTTTTTTTTTTTTTTAAGTTTTCTCATGAGGTATCTTTGCTGACACATTAGATTTTGTGACTCTTGATTTTGCTAGATCAAGTGTGACTCAATATTGCTAACTTCTACCTAAAAGGGCATCTTGGAGGGTCATGCCTAGCATATGTCACATCTCCCTTGCCTTTTTCTCTTTTGCAGAACTGTACTTTCAGGGATGTTTTTCTTCTCATAGCACAACACACAGGAAGTTCAAAAATACATCTATAAATGTACTTCTCAGAAAATGTTTTGGCGTGCAGGGTTACTGATTAGAAGCAGGCTCTCTCCTGACTTCAAGAATATCCTGATTAGATGGTGTTATTTCCTTTGTGGCTTAAACAACTGTATATTAATCTGAACTTGAAACCATCACTTCCAACCTCTTTTTAAATTGTTAGAAATTGCTAACCACTAGCTGGGTAACAAGGGTAAAGTGAAATTCATCATCTGTTTTTTTGCAGAATAAATGAAACTTTAGAAACAAAAGATACATTTGGCTCTTGTGGCACTGACTGATGGAAATTGCTCAATCTAGCAAAAATTCATAGGTAGTAAAGATGGCAAACCAAAGTTATGATTGAACAGGTAACTTCACAGCAAAGAAAGACCCTACAGGGTCAGAACACAGCCCCAAAAACATTCCAAAGAGGGTTGTGTTTGTAGGGAATCTCTATTCATTGTTATTTAAAAATGAAGATCTGTTTGCTTAAAAAATATCTATTTAATTATTTAGCAAGGTCTTTAACATTCTGAAAGAACTTATCACAAGGTCTTAAAGAAATAGATTTTTCTAAAGCCATTTTTGTAAGGCAGTTGTATGGCTTCATTGAAATCGGCAACCTGTGTTGAGTATGCAGTGTGTATTTTAATAGATTAAATCATTAAAAGTTAGATTGATAATTTTTAAGGTCTAATGCTATGCCTTTGAAATAGCAGTTCCAGGAGTTCCCTTCGTGGCTCAGTGGTTAATGAACCTGATTAGGATCCATAAGGACGCGAGTTCGATGCCTGACCTCACTCAGAGGGTTAAGGATCTGGCGTTGCTGTGAGCTGTGGTGTAGGTTTCAGACCCTGCTTGGATCTGGTGTTGCTGTGGCTGTGGCATAGGCCAGCAGCTACAGCTCTGATTCGACCCCTAGCCTGGGAACTTCCATATGGTGTGGGTGCGGGCCTAAAATAGCAAAAATAAAATAAAATAATAAAATTGCAGTTCCATTTGACCAAAAAGATGTCAGTGCTCTTATGAAGTGCGTCATATGTTTTAAATGAAGCAGGATCGTCCATTGTTTAGTGATTTCTTCTTTTGATAGAGATCAAAAAAAAGCAAGCACTGCCTGCTTCCTTGCTTAGGAAGCCTTAGGAAGCTCTGAGGAGCCTAGGGGTCCTTGGGTCTGGGATGCCGCCAGCCTACGGGGTAGACTGTGCTAAGCTTGAAGAGGAATCCCTAAAAATGTTTTCATGGGGAGCACTGTAATGATCCCATTTTCATAAAATGCTCCTTACCCTCCACTCTCCAACAGGGGACCCACCTCTTCCGGTTTTCTCTTGCTCAGCTCTCCCTGGCTGTGAAACGCTTGCACAAAAAAGGCAGAAGGACTAGACTCACTTTGGAGTTCCCTGGTGGCTCAGTGGGTTAAGGATCCACTGTTGTCACTGCTGTGGCTTGGGCTGCTGCTGTGGTGCGGGTTCAGTTCCTGGCCCGGGAACTTCTGCATGCTGCAAGTGCAGCCAAAACAAGTGACCAAAAGATGGAGTCACTTTGTACATAGGTACAAACCACATCCATTAATTTTGTCACTAAGATGGCTGGCTAGTGAAATTGTCGAGCTAGAAAATAGGAATAGCTTGCAGCTACATTTTGGCACTTACACCTGAGTTGGCATTGGTTTGACCCATATGAAGGGCTTAACCTTGGTGCGGGTTATTTGTGGAGTTTAGAGGGGAAAGCCTTCTTGTGGGTGAATAGAAACAAAGAAACCCTCTAACCACTAAGAAGGACTTAGAGTTTTTATATGATGAGGGTGGCCTAGGATATCTGGAGTAAATAGAAGTAAATTGCCCACAGTTAAGTGTGTTCGTTCAACACATGTCTCTTGAGGAGACAGCACTGGGCCTGGTGCTGGGGTATAGAGACTCTACAGAGGTCCTCTCACAAGGAGCAGGGGGCACATGCAGTCAGAACGCCGTCTTCCAATTGTGTATATAATACCGTCTTCAGATCCATAATACAAAGCGCCTTTTAGACACACTTCCATGTGTATGTTTCTGATGTTTTCTGTGCATCTACATTTGTTTTCCTATTTAAAACTGGATGCATAAATGGCCACTTCAAGACCCGTGAGCATCCAATTTAGGTTTTTCTGTATTTTAATTTCAGCGTGATAGGACTTTCACACTTGTCACAATTATCTTTTCCTTAGTATCATCACACTCTTATTTTCTCCATTTCCACCCGTCTTAATAAACTTCAAAGCAGTATTCTAGGAATTGCCTCTCAGATGGCTGATTGATCGAGGTGGTAATAGGGCAGAAGTGCAGATGTTTTCTGAGAGACTGTGTACTACGCTGTGGCTTAAACTGTGCATTTGGGAGCTGGTGTACAAAAACCAGATTGGTGCAGGGGTGGGGGGGAGTGTTTTAGGCACAAGAGTGATTGATCACAAAAATTCTGGTTGTAAGAAAGGCTAATAATTTGAAGGGCTACCCATAGATCAGATCATTTCAGTTTGGTGCAAAGTGGTAAGCTGGACATTAGAAATATGCATTGCATAACTCTTGAGAATGGGGAATGTTATTAGAAAAAGAATAAAATCCCTAATTCCAAGGATTTTAGCATTTGAATAACCTAATTGGTTGATAACAGAACCAATTTGATAACCTAATTGGTTGATAATAAAAGAAGGTGTGCAAATAGAGGGTGCCAATAGGTTAAAATCACTTGACTGTGAACTTTGCTGCATCCCACCTGGGTGTGAATGTGAAGTTTTTGACTCCAGGTAAACATTTGGAAGGCCCGCTTTCTTATTTTTCATCACCGAGTTTTGTGGTTGCCAAACTTTTGCGACTGGGGACTCCCTAGTTGCTAGTGAAGGTACTAGGAACTCTGCAGCCTGCAGATACTGCCTAGTGTGGGCCTTCTGGGGAGAGGGTTTGGTGTGCTGGTTGTGTGCCCTCCGCAAGGATTGTGGTTCCCTGGGAAGGGGCTGGTGGGAATGAAGAAGCAGTGACTGTGAGTTTTTTTTTTTTCCCTAGTACTCAGAGTTCTTATTATGGAATTGATATGTTATTTTGTTGTTGATTTAAAAAAATTTTTTTTTTAATTTTCCCACTGTACAGCAAGGGGATCAAGTTATCCTTACATGTACACATGACAATTACATTTTTTTCCCCACCCTTTGTTCTGTTGCAACATGAGTATCTAAAGTTCTCAATGCTATTCAGCAGGATCTCCTTGTATATCTATTCTAAGTTGTGTCTGATAAGCCCAAGCTCCTAATCCCTCCCACTCCCTCCCTCTCCCATCAGGCAGCCGCAAGTCTTACTCCAAGTCCATGATTTTCTTTTCTGAGGAGATGTTCATTTGTGCTGGATATTAGATTCCAGTTACAAGTGATATCATATGGTATTTGTCTTTGTCTTTCTGGCTCATTTCACTCAGTACGAGATTCTCTAGTTCCATCCATGTTGCTGCAAATGGCATTATGTCCTTCTTTTTTATGGCTGAGTAGTATTCCATTGTGTATATATACCACATCTTCTGAATCCAATCATCTGTCGATGGACATTTGGGTTGTTTCCATGTCCTGGCTATTGTGAATAGTACTGCAATGAACATGCGGGTGCACGTGTCTCTTTTAAGTAGAGTTTTGTCCGGATAGATGCCCAAGAGTGGGATTGTGGGGTCATATGGAAGTTCTATGTATAGATTTCTAAGGTATCTGCAAACTGTTCTCCATAGTGGCTGTACCAGTTTACATTCCCACCACCAGTGGAGGAGGGTTCCCTTTTCTCCACAGCCCCTCCAGCACTTGTTATTTGTGGATTTATTAATGATGGTGTGAGTTTTGTTAATAGCAATTTACCCCCTCCAGCTTTTCCTCCATCTCTCTCCCCCTCGAGTTTCTTAGCAGGACCCCCTCTAAAAATGAATGCTAATTCCTCCCTCCCTCTCTCCCTGTCTTCTTTCTGTAAACATTTGTTGAACATCTACTGGCTCCAGGAATTCTGGCTTGGTGCTTAGAATAAAGGGAAGAAAGAAAAAAACAGAGTCAAGTGTATGTATAAGTGAACTAAACAAAAATTCTAACACTACGAGATGAAAATAGAGTAGCCTGTTTCCACACTTCTTGAATTTGGAAGAGATTTCTTCAGCAAATGACCATGAAGAAAAAAACGGTGAACACCAAGTACTTCCACAGAGTAGTGTAATGATAATGGCAATAAGAAGAAAAACAGTAATTATAACAATAATTGCATCAACTGATGCACACGTAACAACTCAACCAACATGTTGAATCAGATGTTGTTTAAGTTTTACAGATGAGAAATATGAGATACATAGATAGTAAGTAACTTTCTCAAGGTCACATAGCTAGTGCATGGCAAACAGCAGATTGACGGAAGGTATTTGCAAATTCCATAGCAGACAAAGAGGAATTTTCCAGACTATGTAAAAAACTCCTATATCAATAAGAGATTGTCCAATTTAAAATGGGCAAATCAATGAAAATCCACATGTCCGATGTCCACTCTGCATGTGAAAATATGCTCAACTTCATTGACTAGTGGGAAAGTAGAAATGAAGCCAGTAACGGAAGGCCAATTTTTATCCATCGTGCAGGCACAAATAACACATCTGGCAATGTCAAGCCTTTGTGAAGACGTTTTAGAAGCAGTACTTTCATATACTGTCTGGTGGAAGTCGATGGTGGCATAGAAACTTTGGTTGCATCCAGAAAAAAATGGAAACAAGCACGCTAGGAATCCACTTCAGAGAATATACATCCAGTACTGTGCTGGCAAATGTACTGACTGGCTTTCCAGTTGGCGGTGGGTGGTGAGTCTGATTTGTAGGTTTGCCATTTCCCATAGTGTAAATGCACGTAGTCAAGCAACTCCCGTTACATGGCTGTGGGTGGGGCAGGAATCATGTGCACCGCCAGCTGTCACGGTCACTGGAAGCAAGTTGGCACGCCTGGTCGTAAACTCGAGAGATGCAAACATATTCACTGAAGATGGTTGGCAGCAGTAAAAGTTTAAAGGAAAGTAAAACTCTGTTAATAGAGGAATGAATACACAAACTGTGGTTAAGTTGTCATGAGGTCATACTGCAGTAGGAAGCAATGAGCTCTTTCTATGTACATTGCTAGAGAATTGTAGCTGCACTTATTGGATAGTTCTCAAAACAGAATGTGGAGTGACTCAGACAAATTATACAACATTATTATTGTATCATTCTATAAAACAATATAATAACATTTTAAATTCAGTATAGGCGTCCAAAATGGAAAAGTGGAATAGAAAGTTAAATGTCAAAGTTATACGTGCCTTTGGTGTGTGTGAGGCGATAATGATATGGGGTGTGTGTGATGATGATTAGATACTGAATTAGTAATATCTGTAATATTATTTCATTTCTGACAGGATCATCTCTCAGCCTCTTTGAACTTTGTGTAGAAAAACTCTAAAAAGATTTATTTTTATTTAATCTACAGATTCATCAGTTGAAGATGCATCATTCTTTTTTTCTTTTAATTATTTTTATTTTTTTGTAAACCATTATAGCTGGTGACCCAGTCACACATACATGTATACATTCTTTTTTCTCACATTATCACGCTCCATCATAAGTGACTAGATATACAATTCCCAGTGCTATACAGAGGATCTCATTGCTTATTTATTCCAAAGGCAATAGTTTGCAGAAGATGCATCATTCTTAATACCACCTTTTCTGGAATCAAAGTAACATTATCATGTTAAACATGCATATCCATTGTAAGGCTTACCATCTCTTAATGTTCAGAAACATTACAATGTTTACTCTGGTGTGCTCAAAATGAAGGAATATGATAATCCAGCTAACCTCGATGGTCCAGCAGCTGTCAGGCATAAAATTTCATTACTTTTGTTTTTTTTTCCTTTTTGGGCCACACCCATGGCATATGGAAGTTCCCGGGCCAGGGAACGAATCCAACTTGTAGCTATGAGAAGTAGGCGTTTTCTAAACAAGTGATGTTACATATTTTCAAGTTTTTATTTTTTTTTCAAAGAATTTTCATCTCAGTCTTGCACTATTCTTTTTTGTTGGGGGATAATGGAATTGTCAGCCCCCAAATGCTGAAATGCCTGGGGCCACAGAAATCTTGAAATGACCTGTTTGATATCTACACAGAAGGTCATTGTAAGAGCCAGGAGCGGAGTCCAGGTTTTCTAAAGCCTGGCTGACTCTGATTCTTCCTATAGTTTCATGCCAAAACACACAAGGCCATGCAGACTTCTTTTGGGGCAGGAAGTCTCCTTGATCTAGTCTGAGAAACTGTGTCAACAGTGTTTTTCTTTATGCCAATATTTGGAAAACTGCAGCTACTACCCAGAGCCCATGGGAAGAGGAGCTGGCCATTGGGCAGATCCTTTTCTCTCTGTAAAAGCTGGCAAGTCATTGTGACATACAAATACAAATCCTGAGAAGATTAAAAAAAAAAATTCCAAGGTAGTCACTCATTCAGCCCCAAGAGAAGCAAAATCTGACAGGTGTTGCATAAAAAGAAAGGAAGGAAGGAAGGAATGAAGGAAGGAAGGAAGGAAGGAAGGAAGGAAGGAAGGAAGGAAAGAAAAGCAAAGCAAAGAAAAGAAAAGAAAAGAAAAGCCCTAGGAAGCCTACAATCAAGTTGAAATTTCCTTCTTGGGAAGCGTGGATTGAAATGACCCGGCTATTGGGGTAGAATTGCCAGAAAAAATACAAGACTCTGAGAGAGAACAGTTGCGACATATATTTAAAAACTGTTATCTGAAAGGCAGATGTGCCTAGGGATCATGTGCTATTATTTGCTAAACTCGGCAGCACATTAACACTCGCCTAGTTGGTGAAGCGAAGAGGTTTACGAGAGAAACCCCCTTGCTCCTTCTGAGGAAAGATGGTACAAAGGAGAAAACCATTAGTGCCTTCCTTAATGATGAACATTCTTATGCCACTGGAGCCCTAGGAAGCACTGGCTTTACCTTGCTCTTCGCTCCTTCTCTGCCCTCTCTGCTAAGTGTGCCACCTGTCACAAAATAACCTGTCCTTTTGGGATGCTTGAGAAACGTCCACAGCCTTGTCCAACAGCGGAAGGTTTGAAAAACGAGGTTGCCATTTGCTTCTTCCAGCAGAACAATAGCTTCATTTGCTCTTCCATTCCATATGTATATATTTGCATTTTTATACAATGTAGTATATATGTATGTTTACATATTCATATATTCTTCATTTGGAATTATGCTTTCAATACAAATTGGTAAAATGCTAATCTTGGGGCATAAATTTACTCAGCATCCATTATCTGCCCAGCATTGGTGAGCTTTGGGATATGGAGAGGGCAGGTGTGCTCTGTCATCATAGAATTTATAGTGTTAATTTACAAACTTTGCAATAATGTGTGATGAATAATACGGGAGGAGTACGGGATGCTTTTTGGTTAGAAAACCACTTGGACCTTCCATGTGAGTAAAATACATTTTTTTAGGATTTATTTTGACTAGCATTTAATGAGCTTTTAAACATTCATCTTTCATGCCTCCAGGAAAAAATTCTCTAATATGGAGCAGAGGGAATTTGAAATACAAGTCAATATCTTATGGTGATATGGGGTGCTCTCTGAGTGCCTTTGTTTGAACTGAAACTCATCTCTTGGAGTACTAATAAAATTATCTTAGGAATTAAGGCAAACATGCTAGCAAATTACTTTCTTTTTTGAATCTAGCAAAAGGAAACCAAATCCAGCAATAACAATCCGGTTAGGATTTTGAGGAAAGCAATTTAATGAAAAAGCCCAAGTTAAGCTTTGGGACTCCAGTCCTGAAGTGAAACTGTGTGTGCGTTTCATTGTGAGATGAAGAGATGCCCCAGGTTACAGATGCTAATGTTATTTACTCTGCTTCCTCGAGATTGTCCTCTTTTGCAGCAAGGGGTCCCTTAGAGTGGAGGGAGGGGTGAGATACATGAAATGCTATCCTGGCACTGTAAGTAAAACCTATTTGTACCTAGAATTCAGAAGAGTGTTTGGTATATTCACAGGCAATGCAGTGGAGTCCGGCTTCCCGTGTAGCTGTAAACGCCTCTGTCCCAGAATCCCTTTGTTTTTCATCAGTAAAGCAGAAGTTTGAGTGGGATGGCTGAAGAGTGACTCAGATCCTTGAGTACAGCTCCAGTGACCCCTCCCACTTGGTCTGTGCAGAAAACAAAACAAAACAAAACAACACAGAGGTTTGCACAAATGAATACCTCCCAAAAGGAGAAATCAGGGCTGCAACTTCATTTTCATCCAGCCTTGTTAGGCTGAAACCATTTTGGGTCATTTAGAGTTATTTTAAAGAGTTATCTTATTATTTCTATACTAGAACCTAGTAAAATGTGAAAATATTATCACAAAATGAATTGATTTCTTGATTCCTTTACCCAAACACACCACTCTGATACTAGAGCAGTATTATCATATTATCTATGGCAGCTTTTCATTGCCAAAGTTGAGGAAGATCTGATTAACTTGGGAATTTTTTAATGCCTGAAATTAGTGAAATCCTTTGATAAACACAAACACATTGTTTAGTAAAATAAAATCTTATTGGGGGTTCTCCTGTGGTGCAGGGGGTTAAGGATATAGCATTATTACTGCAATAGTTCCCGGTTGCTGCTGTGGTGCAGATTTAATCCCTGGCCCAGGAACTTCCATATGCTGCCATTGTAGCCAAAAAAAAAAAAAGACCAAGCAGCAGCTTATTACAAAGAAATCACAGTCAGCAGGGATGAATAAAAAGCATATACCTGAGTGTGCATTTATCAGAAAATGTTCCATGGTGGGCAGGGCTTTTTGTGTCTGTTTTGATCACTGCTGTATCTTCAGCATGTGAAACGGTGACTAGCCTGTAAAAGGCACTTAGGCCATATTGGTTGAATGAATGATTTCTTAAATAGGAAAATGAAAAGGCGTGCTTGGGAAAAGCAAGTGGAGGGTAAGTGTCCCTCCTTCTCCCCTTCTCTCTGTTAATGTCTGTGTGCTGGACAAATAGCGAGCGAGCGACTGCATCACTTTGAATCCTAGGCTCTAGAAAGAGCGAAGTGAAGTAGACAAACATCATCTCTGGCCTCTGGAACACCCACTGGTTTAAATCACTTTGCCTATTGGATGGTGATGCATCTCCAGGATTAGAGATTAGGGTACGTGGCAAGCTGGCCATGAGGGTTGATGCTACGTGAATACCTCCTCGTGCCTGAGGAGAGCTCCCTGGTTTTAGCACCATTTAATGGGCTCTGCCTGTGACTAGCATGTGGATGAGAACCAGAGAAAGGTGTAAGATTACCCAGGATTATTCACTAACTATGGTTTGTTGCAATCAGTGGACAAAAGCGTGTTTTGTTGTTTGCAAAGATATGAAAATGACTTTGTAACATGGAATTTGTCATTTTTCCCAGTGGTATCCATCATCCTTAATTGTTTATTGTTTCCTGTTGTTTTCAAGTCAGTTTTCATTTTGACCCCAATGCATCTTGGTCAAATCTCCCCTTCTCCTCAAACTAGAGGCCCCATATGCCCAGAAAGTACTATCACTTGTTCCCTGAATATTACCTTGCTGAATCATCTCAACGTTTACTGTGTAATGTTGGCATGCCAAAGAATTTATTTAACATAGGTCTGTGGGTTTTGAAGCACAGCCATAAAATGGACACAGTGAGCCAGGACATGGCTGCTGCCTTTACCCACATGTTGCTTTTTCATTCTTGCCTCTCAGCTTTTGCTCGTGCTGTCTGTCTCTGCCTGGAATGCCTCCTTCTGCTTCTCCCTACACAAACCTGCACCTTCGAAGGTCCCATCTCCTGCGTGAAGCTTTTCTTCATGGAGCCAATAGTGTCCCCTTTCCGGAGTTCCTGCAGTGCCTGAGGGTCAAACTGCTCATGGGCACTTTGCTGTCTGCTGCTTTTGTCCTGTGGGGCTTCCCTGTGCTCTGTGTGTCTCTGGGAGGCGAGGCTGGGAAGCAGGAGCTCTCCCTTCTCCCGCATGCCCTGGCGCTTGTAGATTCTTGAGAGTTGCTACCAGCAGAGGTAGAAGATTCTACTGTCCAGATAAACAAGGTAGCGCTCAGAACAAAGAAAGGGATTGCAAAGCAGGTCTCTGACCTCTGTTTGACCTGACCCTGGGCAGTGTAATTAACTTGTTTTGGATAATTTCCTTGATTGTACATGCACACACACACACACACACACTCATTTCATAGAGTTGTGAAAATTAAGTTAGATGATATGTCTAGAAATTCTGTGTGTATTGGCTTTCCATGTTTGCTTATCTGACTTATGTAGGGTATGTCCAAAGAAGTCAAATGTATTATTACATAGCAATGTACTTGAGATTTTATTGGTGACAGAAAGACTTGTTTGACATATGGAACAACCCTGAGGTCCTGAGCGAACATCGTTCATCCATTCATATCTTTATCATTTTTGAATTATGGATTAGGGCTTATATTCTTTCAGTCACCTTGGGATCTCCATTTCAGTTTAATTGAACCACATAATTTAAACAATGAATAAGTTCAGCAAAACCAGATAGACAGTCTGGTTCAGACCTTTGAAGTTTCCAGTCAGGCATCCCAAAGCAACAGAAACCAAATTTCAAGGAAAGCTTTGAGATGGAGCACTGTTATGAGAAACACGATCCAAAGAGAGGTGACTCTCAGACGTTACGTTTGTTATGCCCATGTTGTCTTGTTAAGAAGTGGAAGTCCTTTTACAACATCTGGAACAGAGATTGTGCTTCTAGATCCAAGAGTGGTTATCAATATCATTCAAAATTTCTGGATTTTGGAGTTGAGGGAGTTGTAGGTTTTTACCCATTGCGTCAGTGTTCAGATGGGGAAACTAAGGCTGGGGGGGGGGGGTTGTTTCTGTGGCTTGTCCAGCATTACAGGTCTGATTGGTGCTGAGCCTGGGCTGGATCCCAGGCACCAAAAACCTGAGCCCCGGGTCTGTTCCCTAAGATTCTGTGTCCCTGGGACTTCTAATTTTTTAGTGTAGCGATGTTCAAGTTTTCTGAAATCCGTCGGTCTCTTTTACAGATGATCAACAGGCAAAACAGCTAAAACCAGACTTGCTATGTTGGGGGAGCTTTGAGAAGTGGGCAACACACCTTTCTTGCCCTAAGTAGTGGCAGCCAAGATACTTCCATATAAACCTCCCCTACCCTCTCCACCCCCCGCCCCCCCCCGCCACCGCCTCTGCAGAAGGGTTAAAAGATCTGGTTTGGTTCTTTAATTGTAGTAGATATTGATGCACATTCTTTTTTTCTGGTTTTATTGAGAAATAGTTGACACATATCACTGTACATGCTTAAGGTGTGCAGCATAATGGCTTGATTTACACATATAGTGAAACAATGATCACAGTGGGTTTGGTTAACTCCTATCTTCTTGTGTAGCTATGGTAAAATGAAAAAAAAAATTCTCCTTGTGATAACTCTTAGGATCTACTCTTTTAACAGCTTTGTGTATACCCTGAAGCAGTGTTCACTATGCTCATCGTGCATTACATCCTTAGAACTTATAACTGCAAGTACATTTCTTTTGACCATCTTTATTCGATTCCTTTTCCCCCAACCTCTGCTACTGATTTCTTTTTCTCTGTGAGGTTGGTGTGTTTTTTGTTGTTTGTTTTTTCTTTTGTTTTTGTTTTAGATTCTGCATATAAGTGAGAACGTACAGTATCTGTCTTTCTCTGTCTGACTTACTTCACATAGCGTAATGCCTTCAAGGTCTATCTGTGTTGCTGCAAATGCATGCCCTTTAATATTTTTTTAAATTATAGTTGATTTACAATGTTGTGCCAATTTCTGCTGTGTGGAAAAGTGACCTAGTCATACATACATATTATCTTCCATCTTGGTCTATCCCAAGAGACTGGATAGAGTTCCTTGTGCTGTAAAGTAGGACCTCATTGCTTATCCATTCTAGATGTAATAGTTTGCATCTACTAACCCAAACTCCCAGTGCATCCCCCCACCCCCTTGGCAACCACAAGTCTGTTCTCCATGTCTGTGAGTCTGTTTTATAGATAGGTTCATTTGTACCACATTTTATAGTCCACATATAAGTGATATCGTATGGATGCATATTCTTAAATACTGATTTGCAGGTTAGGGTTGATGGATAAAGATAATTTTTTTTTCAAGATCTAGGTACATTTGATTACTTAGGAAACTGAAGCAGGAAAACTAGACACAGAGTCATTGTGTGTGTCTTCATACGTTTATGTTAACACAACTCATCTGTAATTTGAACACTTCTAATGCTGTGTTCTTGCTTTTGTGGTAGATTGTGTCCACATTAGCAATATTTTAGATAGCAATTGAATCTCCAAAGAAGTATGTTTGGTAACCTACATTCTGGAAGGTTTACTTAATCTTCACTGTATGTTACTGCCATGCCTCCTCTACAGCATCAACTGTGGCATTTTTATGCAGTTGAAAGGGCACTTGCTACTTGACAGAAGCCATCCCTTAATATGCTTCTTCTATGTGCTGTCATGTCAACCCCATCCTTCCGGAGAAGCACTGTTTCTACATGAAGCCATTGGGAGTTGGAAGTCAGCAAAGAAAGTCACACACTCTCAGGGTGGACCAGCTGTGCATAAAGATTTAATCATTAAATTCTCTGAGTTGAAGCCTTATACCCAGATGCCCCTTCAAATGACAGGAGAAAGCAGACAGCATTATGAGAAGACAGTGTTGCTATGCCAGGCTGTCACTGCTCTTTCAAATCTTTCTTTTATTAAATAATCAAATCCTTACTTGGGATTAATATATCATATTAACTGACAGCTTATATTCTAATACAGGAAAAAACAAACAAACAAACAAAAACCCCTAATACCAGACCATTGTAGAGGACAGAGAATGAACATTGCTGACACAATATACCATTTTCAATTTTGGAAAGCCTTGAAAATTCTTGTTTTTATTCATTCCTTCAAAAAAGAGTTACAGAGGGAGTTCCTGTCGTGGCTCAGCAGTTAGCAAACCTGACTGGCATTCATGAGGACGTGGGTTCAATCCCCATCCTTGCTCAGAGGATTAAGGATCCACCATTGCTCTGAGCTGTGGTGTAGGTCACAGATGTGGCTTGGATCCTGTGTTGCTGTGCCTGTGGTATAGGCCAGCAGCTTCAGCTCCGATTAGACCCCTAGCCTGAGAAATCCATATGCTGTGCGTGCAGCCCTAAAAAAAAAAAAAAAAAAAAAAAGAGTTACTGAGTACCAAATATCTACTGAGCTAAGATGAGGGAGTTTAAAGACATACTTAGTTTGAGCTTATGATGAGGATGAGGAAATGCACATAACTAAAACACTTGCAATTGATGAGGGCTGGAGCTGGTGCAGTACCAGAGGGCTTTGCAAACCAGAGGCTGAGCAGAGCCTTCTGAAGAGAGAGTTTCAGAGACATATTGATATTTGGAGAGTGTCCTTAAATGTGAGAAATACTTCAGCATCACTAAGGCCATGGTCACAATGCAAGGCTGGGCAGGCTTGTAGATGTGCCTTTGAATTCCTGGGGAGGAGTAGAGACTTGATGAAGGGTTGAGGACATCTACTGGGTGATAGAAGCTGACGGGCATCCATGAGCCTGGGGTTATATACTCAGGATCTTTTTTTTCCTTCTTCTTTTTAGGGCTGTACCTGCAGTATATAGAGGTTCCCAGGCTAAGGGTCAAATCAGAGCTGTAGCCGCCAGCCTATACCACAGGCATAGCAATGTCAGATCTGACCAGTGTCTGCGACCCACACCATAGCTCATGGCAATGCCACATCCTTAACCCACTGAGCAAGGCCAGGGATCGAACTCTCGTCCTTATGGATCCTAGTTGGGTTCGTTTCCACTGAGCCATGACGGGAACTCCCTAGATTCAGGATCTTGATGAACTTCTGAGGGTGGGATCGACCACCTGGGAACTTCAGTTACATGGAAGACAGGTCTTTTTAATGATGAGTTGTCTGGAAAATAGAATAATTAAGTTTGTGCCATTAAGTTTGGTCTTATTTGTAATGTTCATGCCAAGGCACAGCCATTTCTCTGTGCCCTAGAGGGAGTTAATAAGGGTGGAGGGCAGTAGTTCTCAGCCTTGACTGTGTGTTATGCTGAGCCCTACCTCAGAAAATTAACCAAGATCTCTGGAATGGAGCCCTGCCATGTGTAATTTTCAAGAAGATGCAGTTGATTTTAATTTAGAGGCAGGGTTGAAAAACTGGAAGAGATAAACTATGCTTCATTTCTCATTTCAGTAATTATGTGGTCATAATAAAATAACCAAGTTCATGTCTTTCATAAGAAAAATTCCATGCTATCTTATAAATAACATACATTTAATAGCTTCTCCACCTCACATGATGGTGTGAGAAGGAAAAAGACCTATCTTGATGTGTTACAGAAAGTGGGGTCTGATGCTGGCTGCTCTAAAGACAATAAAGAGGCAAGGGGGTGGAAAGAAAGGTTTGCTTTATTTTGGAGGCTGGCAGCCAGAGGTCAGGGGAAGGGTGGACCTCTGTCCAAAGACTGACTCCCCCCACTAAAGTCAGTGGGCAAGAACTTTTATAGGCAGAGAGGGGGGTTACATGCAGAAACAGCACAGTCAGCTCTGACAGTCGTCTTGACATTGGTCATGCGTGGTCCAGCTAGCGTCATCTTGGTTGTTTTACATACAGCTAGTCTTCAGTTCCAGGGTTGGTTGGTTCCCACTTCTTTGAGGCCAGTTCTCAGAATTGGGGCAGCTAATGTCACAACTCCAATCTGCGTGATGACGCAGTTAACTTCCACCTGCTGGGGGTTTCAGTAGCTACAAGACAGCTCACAGGACATGGCTCAGAACATGATCTATAGCCTTTGAGGAGGAAAGAAAGGTCCTTGACTTTACTTAATGACTCAACTATATTGTTTTGCCGTTTGATTGTCTTCCTTTGCTTCTGCATTTTCCTCACTTCTCTGGTTAAATTTCTTCTTTGACTAAAGTTTTTCTACAGACAAAAGGCAGGCAGAGGACATGGTGGGGAAGGACCATAGGGTCCATTTCAGATGTGGACATTTGCCCCCCAGATGTCAAGATGCCCAGAAGTTGAAACTCACTGGCCAGTGACCTCTGTACAGAGATTCAGCTGTGTTTCCTTCACCTGCCTCCGCTTTCTGCTTTGGAAAGCAAGGAATGGTTTAAATTTGTGTATTTTACTTGCGAAAATACACTTACAAAATGTAGCCTATTTTTCGTCAGGATATAAGAAAACTTCCAACCTTTTCCTCTATCATATCACTTCAAATGTCCCCTCTGACCCTGAGCTTGCCTGTCTTTTGTTCCAATGTAAAGTCGACAGTGTGTTAGGTCCTATTAAAATAAATGACTATTGATCGTTTCCCATGATGTCATCCTCTAACTCTGCTAGAATAGAGTACTTTTATTCTTGTTCTATTTGATCTTTCCCTTTTATTTGAAAAAAAAAATGACAAAACAAACAAGAAGTCTTTTGAACTTTTGAAAGAAGGCATTGAAAACACAATCCTACTTGGAGAAATCCACCCGGACCTTGATAGAATTCATTCATTTCTCAGATATTTGCTGAGCACCAAGTGCATGCCAGGCTTGGACCAAGGAGTGACCAAGTTCCAAGTCCTCCTCCCCCCACAGGGCTTCACTTCTGGAGGGGTCCCCAGAAACAGAGCTTGAAGTAAGGACGATGGAAAAGTGATGAATGTTTACCTGAGATATTTCAGAGTAAGTAAGTGGCATCTACAGGGATGTGAGTAAGAAACTCATCACACAAATCCATATTTTCATGTAGTAATGCAGGCACTAATGACAATTAAAAAGAGGAATAATGAGTTCCCATTGTGGCTCAGTGGTAACAAACCTGACTAGTATCCATGAGGATGCAGGTTCAGTCCCTGGCCTCGCTCAGTGGGTTAAGGATCTGGCGTTGCTGTGGGCTGTGGCGTAGGCTGGCAGGTGTAACTCTGATTTGACCCCTACCCGGGAATTTCCATATGCTGCAGGCATTAAAAAAAAAAGGAAAAAAAAAAGTGTTAAAAAAAAAAGAGGAATAAGCTAGTGGATGGGGGGTGGGGATGACTTGAGCTAGGGTGGTCAGAACAGACTTCAAAATCCAAATATGCTTGTTATGGGACTGTGGTGGAACAGAGATGAACTACTAATGGGAAGGAGGGAGGGGGTTTGGTGTAATATTCTAAATGTTCTAAAATGTTCTAAAACCCGGATTGTGGTGCTGGTTGCACAGGACTCCATATTTATTTTAAAATAATTGAATTACACATTACAGTGCTTGAATTTTGTGGTATGGAAATTATCCTCCAATGAGACTGCTGAAAAAGGAAATTATGCGTGAAGTGCCATCCTAATTATTTTTTCTAAATATTTTCTTATAGCACCAATTTAATCAATAATCACGACCATTTACCTTGCTTTTAAAAAAGCTAGACTTGGAGAATAACAGGAAGAAGAAAAACTCAAGCAATTTGGTCCTCGACTCTTCTTAGATCTCTCCAACGACGTGTAGACAACTGAATTCTCTTGAGTAGTGGAAGTCAGGAAGCTGGGAGAATGACACCTGGTAGATACCAAGAGACCATCTCCTTCCCTAAAGTGATCTTTCAAAGCTGGTAGTTGTTACACAGCCAAGTTTTTCCTAAAAGTTGCTCAGAGGCAACTCTGCTGAAATACTAGAGAATCACCACATCATTGTACTTCCCTGACTTGTGATGTGTGTAATGATATAATTCAAGTGATTCTTTTTGCCCAGAGACCTTAGACTGTCTCACCATGAGCAAATACTATTTTCAATTGAACTTGTTTGCAAATTAATTGCACAGTATCTTTGCTTCACTTGCCTGCACAGTGATCCTGTAACTCGGAAGGAAATGTGATTATTTTGTACCTGTATTATTCAGAGCACAGTTGTGTGATCATTAGTTTGAGTCCCTAAGACAGAAACATCCACGTCTAGTCGGTAGCAAGAAATTATAATGCAATTCCTGTCTTCTCCAAGCCGACTCTGTATTCGGCTGGTGATAAACTGTATTCTGTTGGCAACAAAATGATTGCTCAACAGGACAAATGTGGTATTGTTTTCTATTTGTAAGCATGAAATTCCAGTCTCTAATAAGACTGGTTAGTGTGCCCCAGCCTTCAGCACTTCCAATAGCCAGTGCTTATGTAATAAGCGTCTGTGCCCAATCACTTAAGGGTGACTTTCTTGATGACCTTGTCAGAGGCATTCTGTTGGCAAGTGGGGTTGATGGACACTTGGCCAGCACACAAGTGACAGAAAACGCATCTGTCACAGTGGATTCACCCCCCTGGTACACAGAGCTCACGTTAGAGATCAAGTTGCCAAAACCGATATTCTGTAGTATCGCAGATTCTGTTTCTGTGTCCTTCTGGGTGGTCACCTGTGGCTAAGTTTGGCAGAAGAGGCCTCATTAGGAGGACACGTGGTTCTTCCATGGTCGACTTTGTAGCCTGATTTCAGTCTCCCAGTGCTAGTCTTTTCCCTTTTTTGCTGAAACCTAACCGATTAGTCTCACAATCTTATTTTGGCAGGTCATACTCATAGGAATCCATTCCAAAGAGGAAAGAGGAGTATGAGGGAAAGTAAGAAGGAAGATAAAGCTATAAACTGCACGGGCTCTGATTCTGCATTTAAAAATCACCCAGGCTCTGGGAGTTCTCTTGTGGTGCAACAGGTTAAGGATCAGGTGCTGTCATTTCAGCAGCTTGGGTTGTTGCTGGGGTGTGGGTTCAGTCCCTGGCTGGGAACTTCCATATCCATGGGCCTGGCCAAAAATAAATAAATCAAAAATAAATGAATAAATAAAATAAAAGAAAATAGAATAAAATGACTCCGGCTCCCCCTCCAGTGATCACCTCAGGTGATCAGCACTTCCATAGCCAGTGCTTATGTAATAAGCGTCTGTGCCCAATCACTTAAGGGTGACTTTCTTGATGACCTTGTCAGAGGTCATCAAGAAATTTTTAAATTTTTAAAATTTTAAATTTTTAAAAAATTATTTAAATTTTTAAAAAATTATTTATTTACTTATTTATTGTCTTAGTGTAAGTGAAGTATTATAGGTAGAGCACTTAGCATAGGGCCTAGCACTCTGGAAATGTCAGCTATTATTATTTATTTATTTTTTAGAAACATATTTATTTATTTATTTATTTATTGTCTTTTTGCCATTTCTTGCGCCTCTCCCATGGCATATGGAGGTTCCCAGGCTAGGGGTCGAATCGGAGCTGTAGCCGCCAGCCTACACCAGAGCCACAGCAACGCGGGACCCGAGCCGCGTCTGTGACCTATACCACAGCTCACAGCAACGCCGGATCCTTTAATCCACTGAGCAAGGGCAGGGACCGAACCCGCAACCTCATGGTTCCTAGTCGGATTTGTTAACCACTGCGCCACGACGGGAACTCCTCAGCTACTATTAATATTTAACTTTTTCATGTTTTGAACCCATGATAATTTTTCAGACCAACTTATCTCTTTCACCAAACCATTAAATCATAAGAACAGTGATAAAGGGATGTGTTTCGGTCTAGTAGAGAGCATTGAGCAGGAATAGTCTACTTAACATTACAGATCGTTTAAGATTTGCCTGCATGATGCTAAACCTCAAATTTGGGGATTTGAAAATGTAAAACCCTTTTAATTTAATTATTAATGTGGATAGATTTATGTCTGTCATCCTGCTAGTTTGTTTTCTATTTGTCTCATCTATTTTTTGAATTTTTCTCTTTATTCTCATTTTCTTTTGGCTTAATTGTTACAGTAATGTATTTTAGTTCCCCTATTGGCTTATTAGCTATATCTCTCTGTTTTACTTTTTTAAGTGGCTGCTTTAAGCTTTTAAATAAACATCATTCGCTTATTACCATCTGTGTGTATATTATACTGTGTCACATGCAATGTAAATTATAGTACATTATACTTTTATTTTACCCATTTCATCATTTTTGCTGTCTTTACCATACACACTATATGTTTACATATAGGTCCCATTATTTTATTATTATTTAGTTAGTCAATTATATTTTAGAGAAGTAGAAAGAAAAGAAAATTAGTTTATATTTCCCCATTTATTTACAATTTCCAGTGTTCTTCATTCTTTGTGAAGTTCATAATTTTTTTCTTACAGTGATTTTATTTTTGCAGTGCAGGTCTGCTAGTGATTAATTTTTTTCAGCTAATTTCACTATGAAAATATTTTTATTTTGTCTTCATTTTAAGAGGCATTTTTACTGACATTGAGTTCTAGATTAGCAGGCTTTTTCCCCAAAGCACTTTAAAGATGCACTTTTTTTGTCTTCCATTCATTATGTGCATTCATCATGACCATCTTTTCCTTTAGGTTCTTGGTCATAGTTATAATTAATTCTGGATCATAATTAGATCTGTGTCTATTAATTTATTTTTTCCTTGATTTTGAGTCATGCATTCCTCCTTACCTATATAGCTAATATTTTTTATTGTATCCTATGTAGTGTGTATGATGTGTTGTGTGGAGTCTGAATATCTTCCTTTAATGGATAGTGAGTTTTGTTTTGATAGCCAGTTAATAGTGCATCCTTTTTGTCATATTAGCCTTCTTTATATTCTTTAATAGGAGAACCTACTTTGTTTTGAACTTAGTCCTAGAGCATGGCTCTTACTCAAGGGTGTGGCTGTGTAGGCAGCAAACTACTCTAATTGGACTTGCCCTCTCAAGGTCTCTCAGTACTCTGTAACCTCTGATGTCACCAAGAAGGTCTCTGGCATAAGGCACACACTCTTTGCTCCTCTATTTAGAGTCTCACCTTGCAGATGTGCCCTGCAGATGCCCAGCATAGCCCTTGGCCAAGGGCTCAAAGTTTATGCAGATTTATAGGGAGACCTGTGCTTTTCCCGCTTCTCTAATATCCTGCTTTGCAAATACCAGCTGCCTCAGCAGTCCCATTCTGTTCATCCCAGCTTACTGAAGCTGCGTTTTGCTTGGGCTTCCCCTCCCAGAAGGAATTTGCCCCGGGGCAGAAAATCAGGATTACTGTAGTTTATGCTGTGTGTTTTCCTTCTCTCGAGGTTCATAATTCTGTGCTTTCTTTTTTCAATACCTGAAAGCAATTGCCTTACACATTTTGTCTGGTTTCATAGCAGCTTTTGGTGGGAGGGAAAATCTAAATGGTCTGTTAAGGTTGGAAGTAGAAGTTCCATATTCAGCTTTCATATTCTGATCCAGATTATTGAGGGTAAGCTTTAAATCCCAACATGATTTATCCTGACACCCTCTTTTCTGGGTCAGTTTGTCTTCATTAAGATTGTGCTTGGGATAAACAAGTCAAAATATCTTAAATGCAGTCTTTTTTCAAGAGACTAAGGTAAATCTATAAGATAATGTAAATATCAAAGTCAAATTTAACTATTTTTGCTCTGATTCACTTCTTGATTCTTGTAGATGATTAAGAATTGAATATTTTAGACTAGATATAATTTCCAATATCAGGCCTTTTGTCAAATGAAAGTCTTTTTCTCTCTCACTTATTTTATATGGTTGTACATGTGGCATATGGAAATTTCCAGGTCAGGGACCGAACCTGAGCTACAGCTGTTGCCTACAGCATTTCTGGACCCTTTAATCCACTGCACCAGGTCAGGGATCAAGCCTGCACGTCCACAGCAACCCAAGCTGCTGCAGTGGGTTTTTTAACCCACTGTGCCATGTCAGGAACTCCATTTTCTCTCTTCTTTTTAGGTTTGATAATAGAACTTTGGTCAGAAGGTGGTTTTAAATGTCTGCTCATATGAGAATCAGCTGGATGTTCTAACACTAATTGTATAGTCCTATAAAAAGACTAGACTTTATGCTGATCAGAAGTAATAAGAATCTTGGATTACAAATTCAGTATGTATTGTAGATTTCAGCTTCTAGTCTTAGTAGTGGAATGTATTGGCTTTCTGGAAGTTCCAATAAAGCTTTTACCCAGCTGTTTTGGTTAATTGTATCTTTTTGTGTGCCTCAGAGAGACAGAATGCTAAAGGTTTAACCTCGAATTAATTTTTGTACCTTGCCAAACACACTAGGACAAAAGGTTGAATTTCATACAAATTCAGTACAGCAGTATATTGAATCAAGCATGTTTTCATATCACTTGCATCGCAAATGTGCTGGACTTTTACCCTACTGCTACCTAACTCTGTTAGGAGGCTTTTAAATCTACAGTCTCCTTGGTTCATTTCTCATATATGCTTTTGGGTCAATTACAACTCTGCCTCACTGCCTGCCTTGTTCTCTGCCAGCAAGATAAACACTGACTAGAGCCTTTTATCCTAGCAGGGCCTCTCCAGATACTGCATTAGAACAACTTTTCTCTCTTCTATGTATTATTTATGGGATTTCAAGTTTTTCTTTTACTTTGGGTGTGAAACCAAAACTTTCTTATGCAATGTAGCAGATGTGGTGATAAGTAAAAGTGATTACCTGTCTTCCTCTGATTTCGTCTGTGGCACTTCCTTCAGCTAATCACTTTCAGCTGAGTTATTTCCTGGCACTAATACTATGAACTTGGGTTTACAGGACTTTGTGGCTGAGGGATATTTTAAACCAGGCGTGTTGAAGGATGACATACCGCTGTTTAGAGCAGAGTCTCTTTATACGGTGACAGTGATCACAGATCCATTCACCATTGCATGTCATGGCTCTACTTACCCAGATAACCAGTCACCCACACGAGAATGCAGTTTGCCTTCTGCTTTTTGATGACTGTTCCCCGAGATAGTGTTTCTTAAAGACTATCCATCAAGTACCTCCCTCAGAATCGTCCGGGGTGCTCAAGCCACACCCAGAAACCTCTACCAAGTCTTTGAGGTTGAAGCCTGGAACTCACTTCAGCAAGATCCAAAGTGGTTCCTGGGCACAGGAAAGTTTCAGAGCCACTTTCTTGAGGGGAGATATTTTAATATCCAAGTTGGCAGAATATTTACTACTTTAATCTATGATCTGATGAATTCGTTTACCAGGTGATTTAGTGTTAAATATTTGGTCTCGGATTTTGCATCGGTGCCTATTGCTGTGCTTATTGCAGTCAGGTTTTCTGTAGCCTGGACCAATCATGGCTCCTTCGCGGGGTGGGAAAATTGATATTTCCGGTTTTGTCTATATTGTCAATTTTAAGTAATACCTACACCATTTCTCAGCTTTTTAATGGGATATAGAAAAGTCACCCTTATGGTTCAAATCCTTCTTTTTAAGATCATCAGTTTTCTGGACCGATTTATTATTATCATTGCAGGTGATCCCAGCATTGTCTCTCTCCAAACTGGGACCCATTGTCCTTCCTGGGACCTGTGTAACTTTCTGCAGACATTGTTGTTCATGTTAAAGAATAAACTGAATGCTCCAGAGGATACTCTGATTCTCCGATGTTACTAACCATGCAACTACTTGGGGTATCTGCCAGGCCACTCACCTTTCGCTGGTCTCCTTGCTTCTGCTCTCGATCCTACAGTCGCTTTTCAACATAGCAGCCAGAGTGATGCTTAAAAACATAATTCCTATCATCTCACTCCTTGCTCAGAATGCTCCACAGCCTTCCTGTAGTGGATGGTCTGGTGCCCAGATACTCCTCCCAGGACTGAAGCACTGATTTCCCCAGATGCTGGGACAGTTGGCAACTAACAGCCTTCAGCTGAGTCTCTCACTAGGCATTGCTCTGGGACAGAGGGTTGCCATTTCCAAGGACCCCGTATGGCAGCCTGAATTCCTTGATGGTTGATGCAGGGGGTTAAAGCCTGTCTTGTAGTGGCCATTCTAACCCCAGAGCTCCCAGTGGGATGGGCTGCATCACAGTCCACCTTTTCCCTCTGCCAAATCCTGCTTCTTTCTCTTTTCTGCAGCATGAGACCACTTCCCCCAAACCTCGCACACACACATTGCCCCTTTGAAGTCCGTCCCAAGGAACTCAACCTGCAGCACTTCCCATCTCATTTAGGACAGAGCCAGATTCCTCCCCAGTGAGGTCCTGTGCAAACTAGGCCGGGCTCTGGCCTGTCTCCAGCCTCCTCTCCCCTTCTCCTTTCTGTTCGCTTCATTGTAGCCACCATGGTTCTCCTGCCATTTCTCAGACACTCCAAGTTTGATCCTAGTTTGCATGGCCCGCTACCCAGAACAGAACCCTTCCCCAGAACTTGGCATAACTGGCTTCTTGTCTCTGTTCAAAAATCATCCTTAGAGGGCGCTTCCCTGATGGGCCTTCCTAAGGTGCGTGTCTCTCCCCCTACCAGCTTCTACCTCTGCACCTGGCTTTACTTCATAGCACTTCCCAAATGACATATTATTTCTTGTTTCTCTTACTTGAATGGAAGGCTTATGAAGTCAGTTGTGATTTTTATTTATTTATTTATCATATATATATATATATATATAGTTTATATATATATATATATAGTTTATATATATATATATATAGTTTATATATATATATATATATAGGTTATATATATATATATATAGTTTTTTTTCCCTACTGTACAGCATGGTGACCCAGTTACACATACATGTATACATTCTTTTTTCTCACATTATGTGTTCCATCATAAGTGACTAGACAGAGTTCCCAGTGCTACACAGCAGGATCCCACTGCTAATCCATACTGAAGGCAACATTCTGCATCTATTAACCCCAAGCTCCCAGTCTCTCCCACTCCCTCCCCTTCCCCCTTGGCAAACCACAAGTCTATTCTCCACGTCCATGATTTTCTTTTCTTTGGAAAGCTTCCTTTGTTCCGTATATTAGATTCCAGATATAAGTGGTATAATATGGTATTTGTCTTTCTCTTTCTGACTTAATTCACTTAGGATGAGAGTCTCTAGATTTTTTTTTAAATTGAAGTATAGTTAATTTACAGTGCTATTTTAGTTTCAAGTGTGTAGCAAAGTGATTGGTCTTTGGATTCTTTTCCATTATAATTTACTACAAATATTGAATATTTGTAGTAAATTATATTCCCTGTGCTATACAGTAGGTTCTTGTTCTTTACCTGTTATACTAGTACATATAGTAGTGTGCATATGTTAATCTTAAACTCCTAATTTATCTCCCCCCGCCCCCTGCTATCCCCTTTGGTAACCATAAGTTTGTTTTCTATGTCTATGAGTCTATTTCTGTCCTGTAAATAAATTATTTGTAGCATTTTTGTAGATTCCACTTAAGTGATATCATATGGTATTTGTCTTTTTTTGTCTGACTTACTTCACTTAGTATGATAATCTCTAGGTCCATCCATATTGCTGCAGATAGCATTATATTATTCTTTTTTATGGCTGAGTAATATTCCAGTGTGTATGTGTGTGTGTGTGTGTGTTTGTGTATAACTATAACTGTGTGTGTGTGTGTGTATATATATATATATATATATCTCACATCTTTTTAATCCATTCCTGTGTTGATGGACATTGAGTTTGCTTCATATCTTGGCTGTTATAAATAGTGCTGATATGAACATTGGGATGCATGTATCATTTTGAATTATGATTTTCTCTGGATAGATGCCCAGGAGTAGGATTGCTGGATCATATGGTCTGAACCTTTTTTTTTATCAAGTTATTTGTGAGGTCAGTCTTGTCAGTGCTCAAGAGTAGCTCTTGACATGTAGTGATGTCTCGGGAAATAATTTCGAGTGAACAGAGGAATGGTCTCCACTTGACCCAGTAAACTCATGCAAAATAGTAGGGATAAGAATGTATATCTGTTTTACTCTCTGCTTTTTAATCTTCGCATTTAATAGTTTCACATATCATTATATGTTCATTTCTTATTTCTGCCATTTATTGGCTATGTGACCTTAGGTTGTTTTTAACCTCTGTGCATCAGTTTTCTTATCCACAAAATGTAGAGAACAGGGTTATCTGTTTGGAAGATTAAAGTGGTTAGAAAGAACAGTGCCTGCAATGTGGCAACTACTCTGCAAGTGTTAATTAGCTGCTGTTAAAATTATTATTATACCCTTTGACTTAAAATTAAAGTCTATTTAAAATGCTTAAAAATAACTTAGCACAAATATGTTCACTTACCTAACCACCTTTTGTTTGACCTTTAGGTTGTTTCCATGTTGCTTTACTGTCATAAATAATGCTGTAATAATATCCTTGGACATGCCTTTTCTTGCATATCTGTAATTATTTCCTTATATGCCAATGCCTGTAAATAGAGTTATAGTTACCATACTACACACTTCTATTATTAGGGGGGGGGGTTATTTGCTGTAACAAATAGACTAAAAAAGTGTAATGGCTTAAATACAATAAAAGTTAATTTCTTACTCAGATTTCAAAGTGAGTGTTGCTGAGTCCCTGGTCTCTGGCGGTATTGAGCTTGGACATCTCTTGGATGCAGCCACCAGGGTTATCACACCAGCAGCTTCAGGCCAGTGGAAAGAGAATCTAAAGGATTAGGAAAGCACATCTTTTAAGCTTCATGCACAGAAACGATGCTCCTTGCATCCGCTCACATGCCACTGGTGAGAGTGGGTCCCATGGCCTCACTTAGATGTTAAGGGGGCTGTGAAATGACCTGGCCAGCTCAGTCACTTATCCTGAGTTGCATGAGTCTTTGGTGCACCTGTATCTGTCTCAGCCACAGCCAGCTTTAATTCTGCTGATAGATTATGCCGAATAACCCTCTGGAATGATGGTACCCATGTGCCTAATGAGATAGCATCCATCTCTCTCAAAGCAGAGGCAGTGTAAATATGCAAATATGCATGGGCCTTGTGATACTTCTTGGAGATGTTGCCCTCTTATTTGGGGTATAGAGGTGCCAAACAATTACATCCTTCCTCTGAAGGTTCTGAACCAAACTGAAAATACACCCAGAAGTCAGGTGAGGGTCATCATGTAGTAAATCCGGTGAGCTGAACAGAGACTGTGCTTAAGTCTGAAGTCAAGAGACTGCTTTCAGCTATCTCGCTTTCTCCCGAAGTAGATTGGAGGCCTGCTACTGTAGAGGGTATAGCATCTAAAGAGTGGGTTCAAGGGCAGATGGCTGCCCTGGAAACAGCCACCTGTGATGTACCCATCAAGGGCAGGAAGGCACATGAAAAAAAAGTTGGGCTTCAGATCTGTTCAAGGAAGGCTGACTCTGACCTTTGACCCAGGTTTTTTTATTGGCTAGGAGAAGGGGTAAGTAAAGAGAAGACGTACACCACGAAGACAGACCAGTACCCAGAATGAGAGCCACCAGACCAAGCCAGGCGTGAAGGATGAGCCTTGTGCCTAATTTTAGCACAGATGAATCACCCTCCATCCATGAGAAGTAGAGAAAAGTGAATGCTTCCTCCCTAACACCTCAAGGAGAAGCAGAGGCCCCAAGTCTGGAGGCTGAGATGGAAGTTGATTTCCTCTTCTACTCACACTAATCCTTCTGACAGGTTTTAAGAAGGAAAAGCTGACAGTGGAGGAGGCAAGGGTATTGTCTTAAGGTTCGGATCGTATTGAAATAGCAGATTTCGTTTTCTCAAGTTGAATCATTGAGAACTTGGTCATGTGGCCACCTGTAACGGAGGGAGACTGTATCATGTAGCCTGGCATGTGCTCAGTCATGAAGGGATTTTGATGGATGTTGAGCTGTTGTCTCCATTACACTAACCTGATGCCATCCTTCTGCCTGCAACATCAGTCTACCCATCTCAATTTCCCTGCCCTCCTCAAGAGTGGGGATGTATGAGTTCCCTGGTGGATCAGCAGGTTAAGGATCCAGCATCATCACTTCTGTGGTTCGGGTCATTGCTGTGGCATATCCGTGGTTTGGGAACTTTCATATGCCATGGTGCAGCCAAAAACAAACAAAAGAGTAGGAATATAGAGAGAAGAAAAATAGATGATTGCAGTCACAATTTCTCCTTCTGAATCTTAAATAGCTTCCGTACTGCTTCTAGGTTGGGAATGATGCCAACCAGAGGATGCTGTTGCTCTGCTGTGGCCATTTTACTATCTAGAATTAGAAGGCAAAGGTGGTGTTGGATGGGCCTGCCAGCCCTTTCTTGTTTTTCTACCCCTTAACCAATAGATATGTGGTCCAGAAAAGTCCAGTGCCTCAAGTCAGTCTTCTGCCAGTGAGTCTGTGGTATATTTATTAGGTATGAACATTCCTGGAGGAACTTAGAAGTCTGCATTGACTTAGCAATGCTCTCCAACACATGCACTGAAAGGTACATCATTTAGATGAAACCTTTGATGGTTAAGACTTTTTCAGGAGCTGTGCTGGGCAATTTCAACTAGGATTTTTGGTATAACTAGGCGATACTGTGAAACTATCAACCAAGAATATAAATTTTGCTCTTAAATGGCTCAGAGTCTAAGTTTAAATGAGTGATCAATGAAAAATGTGAAAAAACCCCAGTTTGTTTTCATAAATTGCACAGTACATAGTCAGTCCTTACCTGATGATCTTAAATAAGGATATTCTGCCTCTACTTTTCTATTCAAATTGGGAACAATAGCAATGAATAATTGTATGGCCTTCAGCATTTTATCCTCTTACACAGATGACTCAAAAGATAAGATTTTATTTTGGGCAGATGACAATGGAATGATTTGCAAGCCTCAGGCCCAAGCTGAGTAGGATAGGCTAAAAATGTTGACAGTATTTTAAACTGTGAAATAAACTTTTATCATTTCATTTGGAATGATTCCCCCAAGCTTATTCTAGATATCTCCGTTATGAAAATGAAATATTTTATCTAGGTGTAAAATTACTTTTTAAATGTAATTTCTTCTAAAACCATAAATCTAATATTCAGCACACTTTTCAAAGCTATCTAAAGCTGTAATTTCTCTTGAACGTTAACAAATGCCTACCGGCATGTTATTGCTAAATGTCCCAACTGAAAACTCATGCTTCATAAGTAAGGACCAAATGCAGCCTCTTTTGGTTAGAGAATGGGTTATGGTAAGCTCATTCACAGATGCTGTTGGTGGGATGCTGGATCTCTCAGCTGGGGCCACTGAAACACAATGCCATAGAGTGGGGGTATAAATGAGATATAAATGATACACTTATAGCTCATAGTTTTGGAGGCTGGGACGTCCAAGACTAAGGTGCCAGCAGATTTAGTTTTTGGTGAGGGCCCCTCTTCCTGGCTTGCAGATGGGTTCCTTCTTGCTGAATCCTCATATCCGCACATGATGGGGAGGGAGACATCTCTGGTGTTTCCTTATAAGGGCACCAATCCCATCATAGGGGGTCCCACCCTCAGGACCTCATCTAAACCTAATTCCTTCTCAAAGGCCTCACTTCCAAGTACTGTCATACTGGGGGTCAGGGCATCAACATATGACTTACGGGGAGACAGGACTATTCAGTTCATAACAGTGGGTGAACCACATCTTGTGTTGAGTCTTTGAGATTCCGAAACCAACCTAAAGACATGAACCTGGAGTTCCCTTGTGGTGCAGTGGGTTAAGGATCTGGTGGTGTCACTGCAGCAGCTCAGGTCGCTGCTGTGGTGAGGGTTCAATCCCTGGCCCAGGGAACTTTCACATACTGTGAGTGCTTCCAAAAAAAAAAAAAAAGAGTATGAGTCAGGCTGAAGGAAGAGTCCGGGGGCACAGGAAAGAAACAGAAATTTCACGAAACTTCTACATCCTTTTAATGCTCAGAGCTGACTCCTTTGCCCTAACATTCAAAGCTAGAAAATGCTTCTATCTATGGTTACTCCAGACGTGGAGGCAGAGTTAGAACATCAAGGAAGAGTGCTGAATGGAAGAAGTAGACTCGTGGATTATGACAAAGTGTCGACTTTAAAATTATAACTTAAGGAGAATTGGAGAATATTGGGCCTGTATGTTCTAAATATTTAATGCTATTAGTGTTTTGAGAGCCGGCATGTATATACACTATAACTATTTAATATTTTCTTGAATAGTTATAACATCCTAATTAAAAAATAAATTTTATTGAAGTATAGTTGATTTACAGTGCTGCATTAGTTATAAGTGTATAGCAAAGTGAATTAGTTATACATATACATATATTCTTTCTTTTTCAGATTCTTCCCCCATATAGGTTATTAAAAAATATTGAGTAGGAGTTCCTGTCATGGCGCAGTGGAAATGAATCCGACTAGGAACCATGAGGTTGCAGGTTAGATCCCTGGCCTCGCTAAGTGGGTTAAAGATCCGGCATTGCCGTGAGCTGTGGTGTAGGTTACAGATGTGGCTTGGGTCCTGTGTTGCTGTGGCTGTGGCGTAGGCTGGCAGTTGTAGCTCCGATTAGACCCCTAGCCTGGGAAGCTCCATATGCTGCAGGTGCGGCCCTTAAAAAAAAAAAAAAAAAAAAAAAAGACAAAAATATTGAGTAGAATTCCCTGTGCCGTACAGTAGGTCCTTGTTCATTACTTATTTTATATATAGGAGGTGGATTCAGTAGGGTTTGCTGTTGGATTTTGTCTGGAGTGATGTAGTGAGTGAGCACAGAGAGAAGTCAGTTACGACTCAAGGCTTTGGACCTAGCACCGTAGACGTGCACGTGTTCTCCATTGTTAAAGGGACAGGAATACCAGGACCTCTGTTTTGGAAGTCGAATTTGAGAGGTCTATTTGGCATCGCAATACTGGAGATGTTGAAGAAGTAATTGACTATGTGAGTTCAAATTTCAGGATAGAAATCTGACTGAACTGGAATGAGCATACATATTAGTTTAATGAAATGAATATGCAATGAATATATGTCCATTCTAGTTCAGACAGATTTGAATATTTCAGGATAAGCATATATACATATTTCAGGATAGAATGAATGAAAACATACACATCATCAGCAATAAATAATGTTCACTAGCATGAGATTGGAGATCACAAAGGGAATATGTATAGACAGAAGTCAGAGACCTAAGCCCTTGGGTACACCGTGTTTAGAAGTTAGGGAGATGAGGCAGAATCCAGAAAAGCAATGAGGAGTGGCTGGCGGGGAAGGGGGAAAGCCATGTGTTGTGGAAGCCAAATGAAGAACTGCTATCAGTAGGAGGATGTGCTCGGCATCAAATGCAGGTCAGTAGATTGGTGGAGTCAGAGGACTGAGAATTGACCATCAATGTAGTCATGGCAACATTGACAAGAGCAGTTTCAGGGGCTCAGTATGGATGAAAGTCTGATTTGCGCATGCTTAAAAGAGATTTTAGGGAGAAGAATGTACATTGTTGGGTGTAAACACTTTTGCTTTTCCAGCCAAAGACCACCAAGCTTACACTGTAGTTGAGCAAGTAAGGTTTATTGCTCATTATAATGAGGGAGACCACACACTGTGGGGACCAGTGAGCATCTCAGCAAGGTGCTCTGTAATTGCAGGGAAGGTCTGAGGAATCGGGATCTTTGTTCTGGAGTGTAGGCTGTCTGGAAGCCTCCACCCTATGCTTCGCTGTCTTAATAAATCTTCACAGGAAGGCTAGAATGAGGACAACGCTGTGGTGACTTTAGTCACTCACATTGGTCAGGAGAAGAGGGTGTTGGGTAGTATCGTGCTTTTCACAGTGACCTTGTTGTTGTCTGTCCTTAGATAAAATGATGAAGTGGGCTTACTTTTCGACTGCTTTGTCATGGTCACAGGGTGACCTTGTCTGACGTTGATGCTCTGTGAAATTGTTTATGTTCAAAGGAAGAGCACCAAGGTCCAGCTGTGGGTGGTGTACGGTTATAGACCAGCTGAGGAAAGACTCTGGGGGAGGAAGTAGTTTACACAAGGCTGAAGTTTTGTAACTGAATGTTATTGTATGTGATCCATCTCTTGTTCCTCAAACCAAATAATGAACATGCTTTGTCCCCACTTTTGATCTCACTTTTCCAGTTCTGAGGCTTTAAGTTTTGGGGATTAGCATTTACCTAGCACATGATATTGAAGTCTCATTAAACTGGGCAGAAGATAGTGATACATGAAATCTTAGTAAAAGTCTAAGTTGTAATGCTTCAGTCTCATTAGCTGGATTTGCCCATAGAAACAAAGAGATTATGCGTTCCAAACGGATCAGTAAGGTACTTGAGAATATCTACTTGAATATATCAAGGTCCAAAGTCTTTGGTTGGGTGCTCTTTTCATGACTGTGCTTCTTACTGGAGAGAAATGTGCTGTATTTTCTGTATAAGCAGTAAAATGAAGCCCCTTTGGCTGTGGGTTAGTATCTATTAGCTGTACTTAATTTTATGGAATATTGAATAGTTACTTTAAAAAAGTTTTTTATTAAATTAACTGTTAACACCATCACATTAACAATAATTTTGGATATTAGAAAGACTTTTATTTTCTTGATTTTTTTTATTTTGTACATATGACAGGAGAATCTAAAAATTATATTCAAAAAGCCAAAATGATTATACATTTGCATAAAATTAGTCCCATAGAAGGTTTAATTTTATCTCCCACAGTTTAAGTGATTTTTTTTTCAGCTGTTTTCCAGTTGGATGAACCGAGACTAGTTACCATAACAACTGTGGTTATTACCACTGAGATAAATGGCCTCTTCTTACACCAACACACTTATCAACATTTTCTTGGTACAAATGTTAAAAATTCACAATGTAAAAATAAAGTCTTCCTCATACCCCCAGCCACCAGGATCCTTCTCTGAATACATTTATGGTTATCAGGTTCTTTTTATTACTCAGAGATAGTTAATGCTTATATAAGCATTTCACGTATATTCTTTTAATCTCACACGAATGGTCTAAACTTGTTTTTTTCCACTTAACAGTGTATCTTGAGGATTGTTTCATTACAAAATACATAGAACTGTTTCATTCTTTTAAGCAGTCTATTTTATAGCTATGCAAATTTTAATCCCCTATTATTCCAAAAATCCCCTATTATTGGATATTTAAATTATTTTCAACATTTTTCTATCACAAATAGTTCATCATTGAACAACTTTGTACATGTCCTTTGTATTTGAGGAGCATGTTTCCAGAGATAAAATTTCTGGGTCAAAGGTCATTGACATTTTAAAATTTAGTGTCTATTACCAAATTTCTATGTACAGAAGTTGTACCAGTTTCTACTCCCACTAGCAGAGTGTAAGAATGCCTATTCCCCATACCATGACCAAAGTGCCAGGTGAGCAAACATTTTGATTGTTGCCAGGCTGTTAAGACAAAAAATGTTACTTACTATAATTTTATTTTTTTTTTTTGGATTTTTAGACATTTCTTCTTCTTCTTCCTCTCCTTCTTCCTCCTCTTCTTCTTCTTGCTTTCTAGGGCCAGACCTGTGGCATATGGAGGTGCCCAGGCTAGGGGTCGAATTGGAGCTGCAGGTGCCAGCCTACACCACAGCCATAGCAATGCAGGATCTGAGCCGTGTCTGCGACCACCACAACGCATGGCAAGACAGGATCCTTAACCACTGAGCTAGGCCAGGCATCGAACCCAAAACCTCACAGTTACTAGTCGGATTCATTTCTGGTATGTCACAACTGGAACTCCAACAGTTCTTCTTGATATAAAATTGCATTGTTATAGTAAACATAATAGTTTCCTCAGTTTATTATCTTTTGATGTTGCAATCAATTTTCTTTAATGGTATCTATTTACTTTTTTGGAATTGACTTAATTTTGGATTTTCTGGGGTCTGGCTTTAGGGTCGTATAGACAGGCTTTCCCAACTCTGAAGTTATCAAAAATAAAGTAGATATACAAACAAGGCAACACAAATAAAAATTTTCTTTTATAATATTTTCTCTGGGAGTTCCTGTTGAGATGCAGCAGAAACAAATCCAATTAGGAACCATGAGGTTTTGGGTCCGATCCCTGGCCTTTCTCAGTGGGTTAAAGATCCAGTGTTGCGGTGAGCTGTGGTGTAGGTTGTAGACTCGGCTTGGATCCAGCATTGCTGTGCCCTAGCTTGGGAACCTCCGTATGCCATGGGTGTGGCCCTAAAAAGAGAAAAAGACAAAATAATAATAATAATAACAACAACAACATTTTCTCTGATATTTTAATATATTTAAAAATTTTGACAATGTTTTATCTGGATTGTTTTGGGGTATAATGTATGAATTATAGCTTTAAATAAAAATTTTCAGTTGCCCATCTAATTGTTCTGTTATCCTTTAATGACTAATTTATGTTTTTACCATCAAAGTGAAATACAACCTCTGCCATATACTAAATTTCCACTTGAATTTGATTGTATTATTGGACTTACTATTCTGTTACCTTAATCTGTCTATTCATGTGCCTTGTGCTTAGTATTTAATAAGGCTAGTTTCCCCTCAGTACTTTTCTTTTTCATAGTTTTCCTGGCTACTGATGTTTTTCCTCACTTGTATCTTCGTGTGGACTTTGGAATGAGTTTATGTAATGAAAATAAATCAGTTGGCAATTTGTTGATATCGCATTTAGTTTTCACATTTACCTTAGAGAGAATTTATGTCTTCAGTTGATCCTGTCCAAGAGCACATGAAACTTTTCCATTTGTTCAGTCTTCTCTTGAATAATGCTTTCCACTGCTAATGTGTTTCTGTTTTCCCTGCCTTTTCTGTTTTATTAACATTAAAACTGTTTTCTGGCAAATAGGTACACAGAACCATCAGGACTTTATTGTGGATTCCACCTTTTGTTGATCTAAATGTATTTAAAATGTTTGTGATCGGATGTCAGTTTGGGGGGACTTTCTGTTCTGCTCTCCATATGTTCTTTTTTTTCTGTTACCAATATTATGACCTCTTAGTTCTTCTAGCTGCTTAATAACTCTTTATATCTGGAGGACAGTCTGCATCCTACCCTACCATGTCAGTTATTCTTTTTTTTTCCCTTTTTTGTCCAATTCACAGCATATGGAGTTCCTGGGGCAGTAATCAGATCCAAGCCACAGTCACGACCTAAACCTCAGCTGTGGCAATGTTGGATCCCTAACCCACTGTGCTGTTCTGAGGATCAAACCTTCCCAATGCTCCCAAGATACCACTGATCCCATTGTGCCACAGTGGGAACTCCTCAGTCATTCTTCTTAAATCTTAAAATTAGTATGGATCCCTATAAGACCCTGGACAGCCAAAGCAATCTTGAGAAGGAGAAGGAAGAAGAAAGCTGGAAATATCACAGTCCCTGACTTAAAACTATATGACAACAAAGCTATAGTGATCAAAACAGTATGGCATTGGCGTAAAATAGACACATAGATTAATGGAACAGAATAAAGAGCCCAGCAATAAACGCACACATGTAGAGTTGATTAATTTATAACAAAGAACCCAAAAATGTACACGGGGAAAGAACAGTCTTGAATAAATGGTGCTGGGAAAATTGGACAGCTACATGAAAAAATGAAACTGGACTATCTTACATTATGCACAAAATTTAATTCAAAATGGATTAAAGATTTATATGTAAGACCTGGAGTTCCCACTGTGGCACAATAAGATCAATGCCGTCTCTAGAGCACTGGGACGCAGTTTCAATCCATGTCCTGGTGCAGTATGTTAAGGAGCCAGCATTGCCACAGCTGTGACATAGGTCGCAACTGTGGCTTGGGTTTATCCCTGGCCTGGGAACTCCATACGCCATGGGGCAGCCAAAAAAGAAAAAAAAAAAAAAAAAAAGAAGACCTGATACCATAAAGTTCCTAGAAGAAAGCATATGTGATAGTATCATTCTCAGTGATGACTTTTTTTAATCTGAATTTTTTTTTGAATCCAAAAACAAACATAACTAAAGCAAAAATAAACATGTGGGACCATATCAAACTAAAAAGCTTCTGTACAGAAAAGGAAGCCATCCACAAAATGAAGACATTTTGTGGCAAAAAATATTTTGAAATTGTATATCTGATAAGGAACTGATATCCAAAATATATAAAGAACTCATATAACTTGATAGCAAAAAACCCTAAAAACAATTCATTTAAAAAATGGGCAGAAGATCTGAACAAACATTTGTATAAAGAGGACATACAGATGGCCAATAGGTCCATGGAAAAAGGCTCTATGTTATTAATAGTCATGGAAATGAAATTCATACCACAGTGAGATATCACCTCACACTTGTTAGAATGGCCATTTTCAAAAGACGAGGCAAAGGTGCAGAGAAAAGGGAACCCTTGTGTGTTATTGGTGAGAATCTAGTTTGGTGCAGCCACTATGAACAGTATGGAGGTGCATCCAGAAATTGAAAGTAGAACTACCATATGATCCAGCAGTTCTACTTTTGGGTATTTATCTGAAGAAAATGAAAGCACTAATTCAGAAAGGTATCTGCATCACCATGTTCATTGCAGCATCATTTGCAATAGCCAAGATATGGAAACACCCTAAGGGTCTATCAATAAATGATTGGATGAGAAATTGTGGTGTATATACAACGGAACTTTATTCTGCCACGAGAAAGCATGAAATCTTACCGTTCTTACATGAGTGGATGTCGAGGGCATTATGCTAAGTGAAGTAAGACAAAGACAAATGATGGGCCTTATACATGGAACACACACACATATTGAACTCATACATACAAAGAATAGATTGCTATTTGCCAGAGTTAGGAGGTGGGGAGTGGGAGAAATGGGTTTACTGTTTTTGTTTTGTTTTTAGTTTAAATTAAAAATAAAAAAGAAGAACTGCGACAAAGCTGCAGTAGTTAGAGCTGCATCAGAAATAGATTGATAGGTCAGTGGAACAGCGTGCAGAGCCCAGAGGTCACTCATACATAATACGGACATTGGCTGTGAGTGGAACAACAGTGCACCTTGCACCTCTGACCTCTAGGGGGAAGCACACTGCCTGATAGGCCTTCCCAGGTTCTGGAGACAGTATACCCCACATTGGGGAAAGCCATTCCAACTCTTACATAAGGGGACACAGGCTGGCTGCTTTGAGTGGGGCCAGAACAGCAAAGGGCTCAGCAGCAGGTCCAGACTGTAGGACACACAGCCTTGCCACTCGGGCCATATGGCCTAGACAACTTGGCCTATTAGAGTAAAATTGTCAGAGGTAGCAAAAGATGTTGTGTGGGACTTACGGCAATCCTCAGTGCAAGAATTATCACATGATGCCTTGAGTTCTAGGGCAAGGCATTATAGAGGAACTACAGACCTCTTGATAAGCAGCTGTAGGCATGCTACTGGACCCTGTCTGCGACAGAGTACTTGACCTTGGACAGCAGTGGGCTGTATTCCCAGAAGCTGAACAAGGGGCCTAGATGCCATGTCATCAATGGCTGCTACCACATCACCTCTTCCTTGGCTTATATCTGTTGCCCAGTAAGGTCTCCTTTATGAGCAGTTGATGGAGAAAGAAAAAAACCCAAGCTTGGTTCATGGTTGGACTGGGTCACGATGTGCATGTGAGTTGAAAATGGCTGGTGGTGGAGTTCCCACCGTGGCGCAGTGGTTAACGAATCCGACTAGGAACCATGAGGTTGCGGGTTCGGTCCCTGCACTTGCTCAGTGGGTTAACGATCCGGCGTTGCCGTGAGCTGTGGTGTAGGTTGCAGACGCGGCTCGATCTCGCATTGCTGTGGCTCTGGCATAGGCCGGTGGCTATAGCTCCGATTCGACCCCTAGCCTGGGAACCTCCATATGCCGCGGGAGTGGCCCAAGAAATAGCAAAAAGACAAAAAAAAAAAAAAAGAAAATGGCTGGTGGTCGCATCCACCTGCACTCTGGGGCAGCAGTGAAAGAGCGTGGTGAGAACACCTCCTCCTGGGCCAAAGCACCCAGCAAGCCATCTGCTTTATGCAGAAAGAGAAAGTGTCTTCTCTTTACACATGTTATAGGTATAGGTTACAATACACATAAGGACTCAGGAGCCATTGCAAATAGCCAGAAAAAAAGATTAAAAGATTGCAACTCATTCTGCTTTCTTTATACCAACAGAAAAATTGAAACACTTATTTCATGTTTCATCATGGAGTCAACATCTTTCAAAACTCTATTCTACCTAAAATCATTCCAGTTGGAAAAGACTTAAAGTGGTGTTTGTAATAACCCCAGGATTACTATCAAATTTGTTGTCAGCCAGATTACTATACTTGTGACAAATAAATATTGGTAAACCGAGCTAATTTACATTTACTGCCTCATTGCATCTGATAGCCATGGAGCTTTACAAATCTCCTGTGCTCTTTCCATTAACAAGATTATTCATGTCATGAAGGTAGACTTCCTGTCCCCCTCGAGTCCTCTGGTGAGTCTCAGAAAGCAGGGGTCTCTTGTTTATCTCTTCAACCAGAAAAATAGTCCTATCAAGAATCCAGGCAGTCACATGATGTCAGATGGCTTTATAAGCAATGTGTCAGAAAATTTACTTACAAAACAGGAACATTAAACTTTGGATTCTAGGAGTTCCCCGGTGGCTCAGTGGGTTAAGAGTCCAGGACTATCACTGCTGTGGCTTGGGTTCTATCCCCCGCCTGGGATCTGCCACATGCTATGGGCATGGCCAATATAAACAAAACATAAACTTTGGCTTATTATGTAGATTTGAGAAGCTAGATTTTATTTATTTATTTATTTATTTATTTATTTATTTATTTATTTATTGCTTTTTTTCGGGGTCACAGGTATAGCATGTGCAAGTTCCCAGGCTAGGGGTCAAACCAGAGCTATAGCTGCCGGCCTACACCACAGCCGCAGCAACGTGGGATCCGAGCCACGCCTGCAACCTACACTGCAGCTCACAGAAATGCCAGATACTTAACCTGATGAGTAGGGCCAGGGATCAAACCCGCATCCTCATGGATACAAGTTGGGTTTGTTAACCACTGAGCCACAATGGGAACTCCCAGGAAGCTAGACTTTAAAATAATTATTCCTCGAACAACACTCACTGTTCCTATGTTAATAATAAATGTTTACTTTGACCTTTTGATTAATAAATAATAGTTTGACACTGATATTTGATGCTTGCACCACCGCCTTTTCCTGGTCTGGAGCCCACAGAGACATGTGCCTGTTGAGTGAGTATTTGGGAGGTAACTCATCCAGAGTGAGTTGGGTGCTGCATTAACAAATATGAATTGGATTTCAGTAACAAAGTGTAAGAGATATAAAATATTGTAGTAATAATTTTTATTTTAATGATGAGTGAAATGATAATATTTTGGGCATATTGGGTTAACTAAGTATAAACTCCTATCATTGCCATTGGTTTAGTGTACTGTACAAAATATATGCACACACTGGGCTTCAAGGTATGCTACCCTTTTTTATTTCACTAAATTCCTTACCATGATTGAGTGTTAAACTCAAATTTTTTATACCGATTGTGGTCTGTATCATCTTTTCCCCTTGATCCATGCACTAGAACCACAGTGTGTTAGATAAATCTGTGGGAAGGGCTGAAGTGTAGTCCCTGAATGGGACAAAAGCTGTGACAACATAAAAGCAAAGCGTGTGGTCCTAGCTCGACTATCGTGATGGCATAAGGCCATCAGCACCGCTCAGGCGTCCACTCCAGAGAAGGAGGATTCTGCTCTGCTTCTTCCTCCCCCACCCTCCACAGCCAATCACTCCTATGGTTCTGCCTCCTAAGTACCTCACGTCTGTGCCTCACCCTCAGGTCTTATTATCTTTCCTGGGATGATTGTAGTGTCCATGCCTTGCATCCAGAATTCCAAGTCCCTTTGTCCTACTATTTATTGTTCAAATGTGGATCAACTGTTTTTCTCCCAAAATGCAAATCTGTTCAGCTTTTTAATTAAGAGTCCCGTGCAAAAATCCTGAATGCCTACAGGATAAAGTACACGCTGGTTAGAAGACATCGAGTTGCTCCCCTGTGCCCAGCTCTCACCGCGTCCTCCACCACACCAGCCGGGAGGACTGATGGTTCCTCCCCCCACTGTGTGCCTGAGCCTTTCAGCCTTGCTCTTTGGCATATTTGCCTGGGATGCCTCCTTGCTCTGATTGCCTACCACCTGGACGACTCCTGTCATTCTGAAGGTGCTGGGGACTGAGTTGTGATCTCCCCAAATTCATATGTTGAGGTGCTAACCCCACGATGTGACTATACTTGGAGATAAGGTCTTCGGGAAGGAATGAGGTCAAAAGAGTGGGGCCCTGACCCCATAGGATCAGTGTCCTTATAAGAGGAGATGCTCTCTCCCCCCCAGTGCCTGGGGACAGGGACACAGCCACAAGGCAGCCATCTGCAAGGCAGGAAGAGAGCCCACCAGAAACCAGCTTTATTGGTGCCTTGATCTCTGACTTTCAGCCTCAAGAACTATGAGAAAGTATGGGAGTTCCCATCGTGGCTTAGCAGAAATGAATCCAACTATTATATCCATGAGGATGCAGGTTCAATTCCTGGCCTCAATCAGTGGGTTAAGGATCCTGCAATACTGTGAGCTGTGGTGTAGGTTGCAGATGCAGCTTGGATCTGGTGTTGCTGTGGCTGTGGCGTAGGCCGGCAGCTGTAGCTCCGACTCAACCCCTAGCCTGGGAACGTTTATATGCTGCAGGTATGCCCCCACCCCCCCCGCCAAAAAAAAAGAGCTCTGAGAAAGTAAATATCTCTAGGTTAGGCTATGTGATCTATGGTCATTTTTCAGTGGCTGCTTGAGCTGCCTGATAGTGAAGGCTCTGCTCAGACTTAGTCCCTGGAGAGTGTGCCCTGTGCCCGAGCTTGCTGCCTTTCCTGTGCCACATTCAGCCCCTGGATACTGTCATCAGGCCCTACATCCCACTGTGTTTACTGGCTTTGTGATCTCCTGCCTGCTCTCGGAACTCTGTAAAGGCAGAGCCAGCCTTTTATTCACCTTTGCAACAAAATCCCCAGCACCTACTTGTTTATTTTAATGTCGAAAGAGGTACAGAACAGAAATGATGTTTTGCTGTTTGAGCTTGTAGGGATGTTTTGTTAAAATCTTCCAGGGCAAATAAAGTGTTTGGAGGAATAGATTGCATGTCGAAGTCTCATGAGTAACTTCCACCTTGAAGCCACCTGGACAGACGGAGCAACAGGCGTCTTAAGCTGGCCAACTGGAGGTCCTGGGAAGGGTACATACTCAGTTATTGCCCCCCACAGGTGGAGTTATACCTGCGAGGCATCCGTGCTAAAGGGATTGGCTTCCTCCTTCTGTGACCTCAAATGCAAATGGTTAACAGCAAGGGAATAAGAAAGAAGCTTTAGTTACCAAAACTCGGTAATCCAATGCCTCAGAGAAACACACGGAACTGTGTCTTCTGGAGGCCTCGTTTCTGTAAGCGCAATGGAACAGAAATGCTCTGGCCCAGTTGTTTGGTTTTCACACGTTCCCACTGCAGAAAAAAGGGGTTGGTTTGCACATGCTTCACCAGGGCTGTACCAATTGTACCATTTATTTCTCCCTTCACATTAGTTTTGTGAACCCAGTCAATTGTTCACAATTTTCTGAGATCCTGGGAAGGAGAGATATGATTTAGTGTGTGTTCGTTGATCTTGTGCATTTGGTTTAAAAAAAATCTGTTATCTTTCCCTTTCCATTCAGGCCCTATTTTTTTTTTTTTTCAATTTTTCCAGGCGTGCAGGATTATGTTGTTTATACACATAGTTGTGGCAGATTTGGGGGGGGGGGTGTCCTGGAGAGTTCTCGGGAGTGGTGGGGTAAGTCTCCAATAGTTACTGTTGGGTAGCCTGCTGAAGGGCTGAAAGGCATGGTTTGTCTATGGGGTCATGCAGACTTGATCGTAGATAGTCCTGGGTTAGACTGCTGATTGCTATTTATTTGCTGTGTTATCTCTGATAAGCTTCTTGACCTCTCTGACCTCAGAACCTGAAAACTAGAAATAATGATGCTAACCTTGCAGTGCTGCAAAGACGAGTGGCGGCCGGCACTTGGTGAAAATGCACGCTCAGTAGACGTGAGCTCATGTTACCAGTGGCTCTTGCTGGACTGTTGAAGGCATTTGCCTGTGTGGCAAGGAAGAATTAAAGATGACAAAGGCATATAGGAGACTTGGGATGTGGAAAGACTCTGAGAAACTGCTGTTTTCATCTACAGGGATGTCTAGATCATTCGTGATAGATAGTGTTGATTTTCTTCTTTAATATCTCTGGGAAAGGAGACTTGCCTAGCGAACTTTATTCGAGTGTTTCATCATTGTAATGGGTAAGAAGCTCTTCCCTATATTCAGCAGAAATCTGTCAGGTTTTGCAAGTAGGTAATGCAAGCTTGTTTCCTCAGATTCAGACCTTGGGGAAAGGGAGAGAGCTCTTGAGTCTTTCAGCTGAGAAAAGCTTCACATATTGAAGCATCACTCTTTTTCCCCTTCTCCCAAGTCTGAATGAGCACAGGGCCTGGAGCAGCACCTCATGGACCGGGTCCCCTTGCTTCGTCATCTTCCACCCTTTCATCCCTTTCACATGAGGTGGGTTCATTTTCCTCACTTTGGTTAAATATGTGTCTGTGTTCTCGGAGGTCCCGCTACTGCAGAATAGAAGGGGAGGATGTCTCAAGGCTGCAGAAAAATACAGCTTCTTTTGATGGCATATTGACAAATCACAGAGCTTTTTAGAAAAGGGGTTCCTGTCAGGAGCAGGGCCTTTCTGGAGGAGTCTAGTACCTTTTGCAAAGGATCCTAAGAACAGTCTGGTGGTGAAGATGTGGTTTCTGGAATCACGCGGGAACTGTTGCTGTGTCTGTGACCTGGAGCAGGTGTGTACCTTGCCCAGCTCAGCTGTCTCCTGTCTGCAAAGGGACAGCACACCGAGAGCCCCCAGGGGTTTCGAGGTGACCATGTGTGTGTTCCAGTTATCAGGGCGTGTTGCCTCTTAGCTCCCTGTTGCTCCCTACAAGCATCTCCCCTTCACAGTGAGCACCTCAGAGGGGACACTGTGGGTAGAGGCGGGGGGGACACGCTCCTCGCTGCTATGTGGCTCCCTGGTAGGGGAGGTCGAGAAGCCTAGTGAGCTGTGCCCCAGCCTTGGGCCCAGACCCTCCCTCGTTCTGGTGATCACCCTCCCACCGCCTCTCCACGCAGAGACCAGTGTCCAGAAGGCCTCCTGCCCACACTGGTGCCCTGACTCTCTCTGCCGGCCATATGGGGCTCGCCTAGGCCTGGAAAGTTCTTTCTGAGCCATCACACCCTGAGCACCCCTGCAACACTGCTCCTGCACTCCAGCCCGCTGCCCTCTGCTCCTTGAACGATAGCAACTTGCCTGTTCTCTGAGCTCCCCTCCTGCAATGGGGTCTTTCGAGCCTGTCCTTCCTTGGTTCTCTCTAAGCCCTCTCTCCCCAGCGGAACAGTAGACAGTGTCTTTGTATCTTATAGTCACACTTTTATTAGAGCTTAATTATTCTTTATGTTAAACCTTCCTTGTTTAACTCACTGTGTGGTTTCTCCCTCCTGATTGGAACCAGGCTGCTGGAACGTGAAACCGCCCCCTCTGAGCCCTGACTGACATAGTGTCATGCACACAGCCTTGCTGCTGTGCTCTGACACCTGTCGAGGCGTCAGGGCAGAGGAGCAGCCTGGTTTTGTTTCCTGGTGAAGAAGCAGTCATTGTTGTTCTGATTTCCATCATTTGGGGACACGGGTGTGTTGGGCGGTGACAGCCCTGATGGGTGGTGTTTCTAACACTTTTCATCCATCTCCTTTCTTTACATCTGACCAGCAAATGGAGTGCCACACAAAGCCCCACTGAGCACCTTGGAATCCTGTGTTCAGATATTCTTGCATGCTGCCTTTTTTTTTCTGCTAAATTGAAGCAGTGGCGGTGACGCGCTAAGACCTCAGCGTCACGGGGTGCAGCCCACTCTTCCTCTCACAGGCTTGTTCTAACTCTTGTTCTTCAGACCAAGACTTTAACAGAAATTGATATCTCAGGCTCCCATGGTCCTGGTCTGGCATGGACCCTGGCCCTAGATGCTTAGCTATTCATTTATCGTTTTAACTGGTAGAAAAAAACCTGTCGTTCACAGTGTCTTTGAAATGGACTAAAAAAATCCCTTGTTTTCCTGGTTGTAATTCGGAGTTCATAATAATGGAAATATCATCTCTAGGAATGATATACTGATCTGAGCATCCTTTCTGCACGTGGTGGAAAGAATTTGTGTACCTCGTGAAGGGACAAAAGAGAAGATGAAATTGGAGACAGTTGGTCTCAGCCTGTTTGATGTGACTTTGATACATGATGCTGACAGGTTTATCATTCCCAAGACCTGCCCTCCTTAGGCTCTAGAACACTCTTCAAAGACCCAGGTCACCAGAGGGAGGTTGGGCAGCAGCTCTGCCAGCCCAGTTCTGCCACGATTTGTTATGCTTACCCCTGCATAGTGCTTGGCATCCAGCGCTTGGGCGGCCCCTGCCTGTGTAATGTATGCCATCCTCTGAATAACTGCTGTCAGTTTTCCACGAAGGAACTGATTGCAAGAGACTTGACTGTAAGCGAATAAGGAATGATTTTGTAAGCTTTGCTTCTCCAGGGAGCCCAACTGGATGCACTTGAGACTTTCTAAATGAATTCGTAGCCAGAGCCAGAGAAGGTGGCTCCGCATTTTGGCTGATTCAATCATGGCCTGAGTGTTGTGACTGGCAGTGTATATTCTGTAACCTCAATTCAAAGAGCAGCAATTTAACCTCAGCAAGGTAGCCGGGACGGGGTGTGCTGTTACGGTAATTTGTTCTTTCACTCGTATTCTCCTTGCAGCAGAGGAGATAATTTTGGTAATCAGGAGGATTTCCAGACTTCTGTGCTCAGCTGCATACACCATGAATATAAATGCTTCTTTTCACTCAGGCCCTGGAAAATAGTAACTGTGATTAATATGCTCATCCATATGCTTTTTATACCCCTTAAAAGCAAGAGATAATTTTTAAAGAATTAAACAGGGACTGGAATTCATTCTATAATCTCATTAACAAATGGCATTTTAAAGGATCTAACAGGAAAACGTGTGTGCTGAGAAGAGATGGAAGCTAAGAAATTGATTTCTTATGACAAAGAGAAGCTTTTGCCTCCTCATTTTCAATGGAATAGAAAGAGAATCCTAAAATATGCAACATAATCAGGCTTGCTCTTGTCTTTGGCGGAAAGCCCAAACTCTATTTCACACTGTCATTCTGGATTCTCTTCTCTGCCCCTGCCTGAGCCTAGCCTGCAGAGTCCCTCTCTCCCTGGCAGGAGTGTGTGGGCTGAGCAGGGCTGTTCCCCTCATCAGGCCAGCTTAGGTCTCAGATGTTTCCAGGTCACAGAGGGAGCATGGTGTCCTGGACGTGGGAACTCAACTCACTCAGCCCTGCCGCAGAGAACTCAATGGAGCCAGGATGGACTCGGGTCCTTAACTGCCTCTTGAAAACCCTCCAGTAGACTTATGCTGAAGCAGAGTTCAGTCAGTAGCATATTCCTGAACACACACACACACACACACACACACACACACACACACACACTTTTTGGCATGTGAAAGTTATGCTAACAGAGTCAGTCAGTAGCATATTCCTGAACACACACACACACACACACACACACACACACTTTTTGGCATGTGAAAGTTCCCCAGCCAGGGACTGAACTCACACCACAGCAGTCACAATGCCAGATCCTTAACCCCCTGGGCCACAAGAGAACTCCCTGATTATATTAGTTTGTGCTCGGGTAAGCCTCCCGTGCCCATCTGCTGCCACCATGCCCATTTCTAGTAGACTCTTCGATAAAGGGCATGCGTACTTAGAAAGGTGTGAATTAGAGAGAAAAAAAAAAACTTGTATTCAGTTAAAATGAATAATACACTAGAAAGAGGGAATGTGTTTATGAGAGGCATTACTTTTGTCACATCCTGGCGTGAGTGTGGTCTGTGATTTATCACTACAAAGAGTGGGAGGGGACAGGCCAGAACAGCACAGGATCCAGCCTCTAGTGTTGCAAATTCCCATGTGATGTGCAAATGGCAGAGTCATCCGAAAGCTTCTCAGAAGGCCTTGACCGACCTCTGCTCCCCGGCCTCAATCAGCTCTTCATATCCTGCTGTCCCCGGTTTAGAGCAGTCCTCAGGATTGTTGTCCCTGTCCAATGCTGGTCACACATACCAAGCTGTGAGCCTCACAAAGGCAGGGCTCTCCTCTGCTTGCTGCTAAATGCTCCCAGCTAGCATGTGCCTGCATCTGCAAGTGCTCAGTCCATGTTGGACACAGGGTGTGAATCCAGAGATAGAGGCCTTACGGGCAGGGACCAGTGGGGAGGAACAGAGACTATCCGAGGAGAGGATCGGTAGTTTGGGGCGAGTCCCATGTTCAGGGCGGGTGGAAGCAGAAGCCTTAGCATCAGGGTCGCCGGGAAGGAGCTGCCCAAAGCATGGCCAGGAGGACCCAGCCTGGGGATAACCAGGGCTGGAGGCCAAGGCAAGGGCCAGCCCTGGGCTGATGGCAATGCGATGACGCAAGGCCAGGTCAAGGCTGCAAGTTGGGTGTAAGGAGGCGCAGCTATGAGAGAACAATGGGTGACATCCGGGCTCAGCCTGAAGCTCTGCCTGTAATGATATCCGGTACCCACACAGATGTTGCCAAGCTCTTTTTTTATTTTTTCCATTATAGCTGGTTTACACCATTCTGTCAATTTTCTGCTGTACAGCAAGGTGACCCAGTCACACATACATGTATACATTCTTTTTTCTTACATTATCATGCTCTACCATAAGTGATTAGATGTAGTCCCCTGTGCTTATCCATTCCAAAGGCAAAAGTTTGCATCTATTAACCCCAAATTCCCAATCCATCCCACTGCCTCCTCCTCCTCCTTGGCAACCACAAGTCTGTTCTCCATGTCCATAATTTTCTTTTCTGTGGAAAGGTTCATTTCTGCTGTATATTAGATTCCAGTTATAAGTGATATCATATGGTATTTGTCTTTCTCTTTCTGTCTTACTTCACTTAGTATGAGAATCTCTAGTTCCATCCATGTTGCTGCAAATGGTATTAGATTGTTCTTTTTTATGGCAGAGTCGTATTCCATTGTGTATATATACCACATCTTCTTAATCCAATCATCTGTCAATGGACATTTAGGTTGTTTCTATGTCTTGGCTATTGTGAATAGTGCTGCAATGAACATGCAGGTGCATGTGTCTTTTTCAAGGAAAGTTTTGTCTGGATATATGCCCAAGAGTGGGATTGCTGGGCCTTATGGTAGTTCTATGTATAGTTTTCTAAGGTACCTCCATATTGTTTTCCATAGTGGTTGTACCAATGTACATTCCCACCAACAGTGCAGGAGGGTTCCCTCTTCTCCACACCCCCTCCAGCATTTGTTCTTTGTGGACTTATTAATGAAGGCCATTCTGACTGGTGTGAGATGGTACTTCATAGTAGTTTTGATTTGCATTTCTCTAATAATCAGTGATGTTGAGCATGTTTTACATGTGCTTGTTGGCCATCTGTATATCTTCTTTGGAGAAATGTCTATTTAGGTCTTTTGCCCATTTCTCAGTTGGGTTGTTGGCCTTTTTGCTATTGAGTTGTGTAAGTTGTTTATATATTTTAGAGATTAAGCCCTTGTCAGTTGCATCATTTGAAACTGTTTTCTCCCATTCTGTAAGTTGTCTTTTTTTTTTTTTTATGGTTTCCTTTGCTGCGCAAAAGCTTGTCAGTTTGATTAGATCACATTGGTTTAGTTCTTTTTCAATTGAGTGATGGATGACTTGTAGTTGGATTCTTTGGCTTCTAGTCTTGGCCCCGTCACTTACAAGCCATGCCTACTCTTAAGCTGCTCCTAAGAAAAATGGTTATGGTAAAGTCCTTCTGACCAAATAAAATAATAGTTTATGCCTATTATCAAGATGATGTAAAAATTAAAAGGGAAAATTACATTATAAGAAATTACATTAAAATGTTAACCATGATGGGCTCAATCATTCTCCTACAGCCTGAGCTGACTCAGATGTGCTCCTGCCAAGACCTTGTGGAAAAGTTGCCTTGACCCTCTAGCTCACCTTCAAGTGCGAGGATAAACCTTGGAAGCGTCCACAGAGCTTGGAAGGGTAGAGAAGCAGGATGGAAGGAGGGTGGCAGCCCAGGCTTGAGCCGTATTCCCAGGGACTGGTGGCAAGCAGCCAGGGCACCTGAGAGTTTCCCTTGTGGCACCACAGGTTAAGGATCTGGCATTGTCACTGCAGTGGCTTGGGTTGCTGCTGTGGCGCTGGTTCAATCCCTGGCCCTGGAACTCCTGCAATGCCGAGGGGGCAGGCAAAAAAAAAAAAAAAAAAGAATTAGATATTTAGTATTTGGCAACTCTGTGATTGGTCAGAGGTTTTAAGGCTCCCCTGAGCCCTTCTCCCAGGCATCATTTATTACATTAGTTGAATAGAAAAGTGTGTTTTAAATTTGAGATACCTGCCAGTAGGAAGCAGGAGTTTTAGGTCATTGTAGAATAAATTGTGAAGTTTATTTGAAAATTCATGGCTATGCGTCTATAAAATTGTGGCACCTCCACACTATTTTAAAACAGATCTCCCTTTTGTATATTAATTCTTCTGTTTTTACATTCCTTGGTCCCCATCAAACTCCTCATCCTAACAGCTGGGGCAGCCGTAGGCTCTGGGACCACATTATACCCTGAATAGAATTTTTTAAAAATTTCAAAATGCAGTCTGCCAAAGAATATCCCCAGCGTCCTCGAGAAAGAAACAGCTGGTTGAGCCTAACCTGCAGCCAACAAACCCAGAGTGTACGATTTTCTAGCTTTTTCATTGTTCCAATAGGTATTTAAGGACTCTATGGATTTTCGTTCATTCAAGACTGAAAGTATAAGTGTAAGTTTCTGAGTCTCCTAAGACACATTGCATATATTTTGTATTTAACAAACACTTTAAAATAGGACGCTGAAACAAGAAAAGCTTATCTTCTGGAGTTTTCATCATTCCCTTTCTCCAGATGGATCCTCAAATACTTGCCAGGAACACTGCCTTATTCATAACTTAGAACAGCAATACATAGAGAACTGTAACAATTGTCCCCGCTAAAACTATTTTCTGCAATTACCAACGGAAATAACAAAAACGCTAGGGAAAACACATATTCATCAAAATAGCAGATTTTTTTTTTCTTCGTGAGCTGTAATTAGTTCCTGTGCCAATTTTCATTCTCTGAATTGCATACTAGATGATAGGCATTATTATTATTATTTATTTTTGGGGGGGGGTGATAGAAAAATGAATGTATTAACTCATAAGCACATCCTGACCAGATTACAAATTCATTTCTCTGGGATGCATCAGTAATAAACAAAGTCTTCCTGAGAGAGGAGTCCTTTTTCCTAGAAATATTTATTTGGAAACGTTAATTTCCATTCTTTACGTATCATCATAGAGAAGAATACGATGCACATGGACTGCATGTTAATAGCCGTCATTTGAGGGTAAAATAAGAATTATTTTATTGCAGTTGCCCCCCTCCTACACTGCTCCCCCTTTCCCTCTCACGCCAGTACTCTAGAGTTTTTAATTAATACGGAAATTTTGGTTCCATTTTTATGGTAAAAATTATTGAGATTTTTCTATATGCTATTCTAGGAGAGTGAAACATGATAAAATCCCTGCCTAAAAAGCCCATAGTTTAGAAGGTTCCTGTTACTGACAGGATCCTTAGGCGCCATCTGAAGGGGACAGTGGCACTGCCATGCTCAGCTCATTGATGCTCTGTGGTGGGAATGCAGCTCCCACGCTGCTGGATTTTCTGATTTATTTTTTCTACCCTCTCAGCATGTGGGCTCAAACCTGTGCCACAGCAGTAAGCCACTGCAGTGGCAATGGGAGGTCCTTAACTCACTAAGCCACAAGGGAACTCCTAGATTTTCTGAAAATATATTTTTTTATTTTTTTTTATTTTTAGGGCCATGCTGCGGCATATGGAGGTTCTCAGGCTAGGGGTTGAATTGGAGCTGTAGCAGCTGGCCTTTGCCACAGCCATAGCAATGCAGATCTGAGCTGTGTCTGAGACCTACACCATAGTTCATGGCAACAATGGATCCTTAACCCACTGAGCAAGGCCAGGGATCGAACCTGTATCCTAATGGATGCTAGTTGGATTGGTTTCTTTTTTTTTTTAAATTTTTTAATTTTCCCACTGTACAGCAAGGGGGTCAGGTTATCCTTACATATATACATTACAATTACATTTTTCCCCCCACCCTTTGTTCTGTTGCAACATGAGTATCTAGACAAAGTTCTCAATGCTATTCAGCAGGATATCCTTGTATATCTATTCTAAGTTGTGTCTGATAAGTCCAAGCTCCCGATCCCTCCCACTCCCTCCCCCTCCCATCAGGCAGCCACAAGTCTTTTCTCCAAGTCCATGATTTTCTTTTCTGAGGAGATGTTCATTTGTGCTGGATATTAGATTCCAGTTACAAGTGATATCATATGGTATTTGTCTTTGTCTTTCTGGCTCATTTCACTCAGTACGAGATTCTCTAGTTCCATCCATGTTGCTGCAAATGGCATTATGTCATTCTTTTTTATGGCTGAGTAGTATTCCACTGTGTATATATACCACTTCTTCCGAATCCAATCATCTGTCGATGGACATTTGGGTTGTTTCCATGTCCTGGCTATTGTGAATAATGCTTCAATGAACATGTGGGTGCATGTGTCTCTTTTAAGTAGAGTTTTGTCCGGATAGATGTCCAAGAGTGGGATTGTGGGGTCATATGGAAGTTCTATGTATAGATTTCTAAGGTATCTGCAAACTGTTCTCCATAGTGGCTGTACCAGTTTACATTCCCACCACCAGTGGAGGAGGGTTCTCTTTTCTCCACAGCCCCTCCAGCACTTGTTATTTGTGGATTTATTAATGATGGCCATTCTGACTGGTGTGAGGTGGTATCTCATGGTAGTTTTGATTTGCATTTCTCTTATAATCAGTGATGTTGAGCATTTTTTCATGTGCTTGTTGGCCATCTGTGTATCTTCTTTGGAGAAATGTCTATTCAGGTCTTTTGCCCATTTTTCCATTGATTGATTGGCTTTTTTGCTGTTGGGTTGTATAAGTTGTTTATATATTCTAGAGATTAAGCCCTTGTCGGTTGCATCATTTGAAACTATTTTCTCCCATTCTGTAAGTTGTCTTTTTGTTTTCGTTTTGGTTTCCTTTGCTGTGCAAAAGCTTTTCAGTTTGATGAGGTCCCATGGGTTTATTTTTGCTCTAATTTCTATTGCTTTGGGAGACTGACCTGAGAAAATATTCATGATGTTGATGTCAGAGAGTGTTTTGCCTATGTTTTCTTCTAGGAGTTTGATGGTGTCCTGTCGTATATTTAAGTCTTTCAGCCATTTGGAGTGTATTTTTGTGCATGGTGTGAGGGTGTGTTCTAGTTTCATTGCTTTGCATGCAGCTGTCCAGGATTCCCAGCAATGCTTGCTGACTAGACTTTCTTTTTCCCATTTTATGTTCTTGCCTCCCTTGTCAAAGATTAAATGACCATAGGTGTCAGGGTTTATTTCCAGGTTCTCTATTCTGTTCCATTGGTCTGTCTGTCTGTTTTGATACCAGTACCACACTGTTTTGATGACTGTGGCTTTGTAGTATTTCTTGAAGTCTGGGAGAGTTATGCCTCCTGCTTGGTTTTTGTTTCTCAGGATTGCTTTGGCGATTCTGGGTCTTTTGTTGTTCCATATAAATGTTTGGATTGTTTGTTCTAGTTCTGTGAAAAATGTCATGGGTAATTTGATAGGGATTGCATTGAATCTGTAGATTGCTTTGGGTGGATTGGTTTCTGATGAGCCATGATGGGAACGCCTGATTTTTTTTTTAAGAAGGATAACAAAGTGGTATTTTTCTGTATAGTTATTAATTTTAAATATTGAATTAGGAAATTTAAAATTTTGTAAGGGACAGACAATTCATATCTACCCGAGAGACGTGGTCCATGACTGCTTTAAAAAATTATTTTATTTTTGAAAAATAGCTGATACAGGTATATAGCTCAGAATCCAAAAGGACAAAAGGGCTGTATAGTGAAAAGAAGCCTCTCTCCCATCCCCCTCCCCAAAGACCATCCCTTGACGGTTTCTTGGTGCGATCTTCGCGCATCTCCCGTCTGATGTGGGTGGTTTTACGGGTGCAAAAATGGTGATGCTCTATGTGTGCTTTTTTACACCTCACTTTTTTCACTGAAAATACCCTGCATTATGGTGATTGCTCCAAGTCAACATTTATACAGGTGCCCTCTACACAGTTTTCCATCACTTGTACAAGGCACCTCCGATCTTCTAACCAGTCCCTCACTGGTGGCTCTTTGCCTGTTGCCTGTCCTTACTACTGCAAACCATGCCTCCAGGAGTAACCTTTCTGAGCATCATTTTCCTTGAGCAAGGCCAAAATCTAAATTCCTCTGAGGAGCAATTCTCAACCTACCTGCACACTGGGGTCACCCAGGGGACTTAAAGTCGCCAATACCTGGGTCCCCCTGCAAGGATTCGGACTACTCCCTGGTCACGGGGACCTTTGAAGCCCCAGGGAATACTGAGGTGGAGTCTGTGTAGAAAATCACTCCTTCTAGACCAGCCCAGAGCGAGTGTTTCCAGGGGCTCCAACCTGTGACTTCTGTCCACCTGGGAGGTGAGAGCCGTGTGTTCTGGGAGGTGGTGCTAATCTGAACTTTTATTCTAAGGGAAATTGAACACATTCTCACGCTTTTGTTTTAAGAATATTTGTATTTACGATTTTTGTGAACTGATAATATATTTGCCCAGTATCATATCATACTGTTGGCCTTTCTCTGTACATTGTAAAGAAAATGAACTCCTCATCTGTCAATGCAAAGCTCAAACTCCCTTCTAGATATTTCTCAAGGTTCTTCCCCACGGTCTGCTCTCCTTGGTGGCATGTGAGTGGAGGAGGGGTGATGCTGCCAACAGCAGGGGTTTCTGCACCGTGGAGGCCTCCCCGGGCATCTGGCCCAGGTGTGGCTGGGGCCCTCTGTAGGTTTGGAGCCCTGGGGCAGTGCCTCTGCCCCCTACCCCGTCCTTCCTGCACCCACAGTGCCCTGGGGGTGAAGGTCCTGCTCAACCATCCAGGCCTCTTCCTGTGGCTTCTGCACCCCTCTCGGGGTGGGTACGTTTCTGTTCTCCCTGCAAGAGTGGATGGCACCCTCTGCCCACTCCCAGGTGACACTAGGAGCTCACTTTGCTTTTGGCTCTGCTTGTCGGGCTCTGACCGTCTTCCAGACTCCAGGCCAAAGGCTGCCTGGGCTCTCCCTGGACTCCCTTCATGTCCAGGGCCCTTTATTCCATGACCTTGTCAACTTACTCAACTTCTCATGGCTCTGTTTCCTTGGCTGTAAAACAGGGATGAACACAGTACCTCAATCAGCATGCCATTCTGAAGAGTCAACATAAGCACTCAGTACGTTTTTGCTATTTTAAAAATTATTCCACTCTGCTTCCACCTTGAGGATTAGAGAAGCTTCACCTCTCAGACATTTATTGATTGACTGGGCATCTTTACTGATTTCTTTCAGAAAGTGAACAAGACAGCTTCTTTAACTCCTTCTAGTATAGGAAGGAGTTCAAAGGAAACTTTTAGGTTAAAGTAGTTTTTTAAAAAAATTTATTTTATTGAAGTATAGTTGATTTACAATGTTGTGTTAGTTTCTGCTGTACAGCAAAGTGATTCAGTTATATACATATACCATATATATATATATATATATATATATGTTTTTCATGTTCATTTCCATTATGTTTTTTTTAATAGGATATTGATTACAGTTTCTGTGCTCTACAGTAGGACCTTGTTGTTTATCCATCTCTATATAGGATAATTTTCACCTGCTAATCCATCCCTCCTTCACTCCGCTCCCCTTTGGCAACCACAATTCTGTTCTCTACTCCTGCAAGTCTGTTTCTTAGAAATGCTCATTTGGGCCATATTTCAGATTCCACATGTAGGTGATGTCATATAGTATTTTCTCTTTCTGACTTAGATCACTTAATAAGGTAATTTCTAGGTCCATCTATGTTGGTGCGAATGGCATTATTTCATTCTTCCCTATGGTTGAGTGATACTCATTTGTGTATATCTTCTTTATCCGGTCATCTGTTGATGACCATTTAAGTTGCTTCCATGCCTTGGCTATTGTAGATATAGTGCTGCAATGAACATAGGGGTGCATTTATCTTTTTGAATTATACTAAGAAGTGTTTTTAAAAAATGTTTATAATAGAAGCTTTTCATTAGAGTTCAAAATTATTTAAAAAAATAAACTATGCAAAACCTTCTACCTATTGGTCTGATAGACTGAGACCCTACTGGAGGATTCCACCCTGCCCCCACTGCCCTGGCAGATAATGACCGTGAAAATGGGACATAATACATTCTAAAGAGTAGAACAGACTCTGCATGGACAGTGCATGTGCACTCACCCACAAGAGGACACAGGTGGATCTATAGACGTGAGTTTTCCTCACCATGGCTTTTGGGATGGACATGGTCTGCATGGCTCACATAGCAGTGGCAGAGGCATATATGGGAAACTCAGCTTTTCTGGCCTTAGAAACCATAGTGAAGGCAGAAAAAAACTGAATGCTGAAAGGAGTAGGGGTAATTTTAGAAGGAAAAGAGGCAGAGAATGGGTCTCCAATCTCTGTCCACGGTATCTCTGATGGACCCCAGAAATATGCTTGCCTGGAATGGACACAAGGCCGCTCAGCTAAAGACAAGAGATCCAGACTGAGACTGAACTTCTGTCCAAGAAACAATTTGCACTTCAAGATCAGCCAAGAAAATTACCTGCTGAAACAAGGAAAACAATACTATCAGAGAAAATAACAGTATCCAGGATCTGTTAACATTCATAGTGTTCAAGATACAGTCAAAATTATCCAACAAACAAAGATCCAAGAAAATGGAATGCATTTTCGAGAGAAAAAAAGTGAATTGTGTCTGACCTGGCAATGAACCAGATGCTGGAACTAACAGATAAGGATATTAAAGCAGAGCTATTATGGCAACAGCCAATGAAGTAAAACAGAACATGTTTTCAGTGAATGGGAATCTCAGCAGAGAAATGGGAAATCTCAGCAGAGAAATAAAAACAATAAAATGAGAAACAAATGGAAGTTATAGAACTGAAAATTAGAAGTATGATAAAAATATTCACTGGAAAAACTTAATAGTCAAATAGACATGACAGAGGAAAGAGTAAGTGAACTCAAAGATAAAGTAATAGAGATTGTCTAAGATGAAGAACAGAAAAAAGATTTGGGGAAATGAAAATGTCTTGTTAGATTAGATAAAATAATCAAACATATAAAAGGAATATCAGAAGGAGAGGAAAGAGAGAACAGGGTAGAAAAAATATTTGAAGAGATAATAGCTGGATATTTCCCAAATTTAAAGATGGAAACGTTTATTTATTTATTTATTTTTTGTCTTTTTGCTATTTCTTTGGGCCACCTCCGCGGCATATGGAGGTTCCCAGGCTAGGGGTCGAATCAGAGCTGTAGCTGCCAGCCTACGCCAGGGCCACAGCAACTCAGGATCCGAGCCGCGTCTGCAACCTACACCACAGCTCACGGCAACGCCGGATCGTTAACCCACTGAGCAAGGGCAGGGACCGAACCCGCAACCTCATGGTTCCTAGTCGGATTCGTTAACCACTGTGCCACGATGGGAACTCCCTAAAGATGGAAATGTTTAGACACAAGATACCATAGAAACAAAATCACAATGGACACAGAAAATTCAAGGCTAAGTTACTTCATGGCAAATTGTTAAAAGCCAAAGATAAAGAATACATCTTGAATACTGATACATTGCATATAGAGGAATAATAATGGTTATTTACCACTTTCTCATAAAAAAACCCTGAAGGGTAGAGAAGAATGGAATAACCTTTTGAAAATACTGCAAGAAAAACAACTGTCAGCTCAGAATTCTGTGTCCTTTCAAAGTGTCATTTAAGAATGTAGGCAACTTTCCAGAACAGTGGTATATCCACTCAAACCTCTTTGCATAGCCTTGCTCCTGGGAGCAGAGCCAGACGTTGTTTCAAGGATGATAGGAAAGTGTTCTGGAACCCTCTTGATGAGTTTCCAATCCTGTTAGACCTTCTGTTTGTCCAGATGGTCATGAGTGGAGGACTGAAAGCACTATCTAGTACTAACTCTCTAAAGGGAGGGAAGAGGTAGGACCTGTATGTGAGTATAAGAAAGTTAAAAGAGTACAGAATATCTTATCTGTGATCAAAGACCTGATGGCGACAGCAAAGGGAAAGCACATGGAAAGTTTGGAGTTCCCATTGTGGCTCAGCAGTAATGAGCCCAACTAGTATTCATGGAGATGAGGGTTCAATCCCTGGCCTTGCTCAGTGGGTTAAGGATCTGGCATTGCCATGAGCTGTGGTGTAGGTTGCAGATGCAGCTTGGATAGGAAAAAGAAAAAGAAAAGGTCATTAGTGAAAGAGGTCACATAATTGGATCAAAAAACAAAAACATAGTTGCATACTGAAATTTTAAGGTAAAAGGAATCGAAAGTAAAAAGAAACATTCAGATAAGACACGCTGTGTCACTTAGGACCTTGTCATCTTCTGAGCTTGTGATGTGTTCTTTTCCTATTTGAGATTTAATATATATTATATGACAATGAAGAAAACTCCTTCTCTGGCTAGCACAGAACAGCCAACTCTTCCTAAGATGATAAAGGACGACTTCACAGAAGAGATGGAATTTGAATTGTATTTCAAAGGAAAAGAATAACATTTCCACTCAAAGGAGGGGAGGGGAAAGGAGAAAACACTTATCATACAGGGGGAAAAAAGCAAAGGAAAAGCACAATGTCATTTTAATTAAGCACTCTACTTCCTTTAGAAGTTTGGAAAGTCCTTAAAGTCTAAGGCTTCAGGTGTCTACTTTATCTGTATTCCTCACACACAGTATTTTTTCAGAACTGAGAGCAAAAAAAAAAAAAAAAAAGACATTTTCAGATAAAAGAAAATTAAAATAATTTGTCACCAGAAGACCTGCATTACAATAAATGCTAAAGGATGGTCCTCAGGCAGGAGGAAAATGACAGCAGATGGAAACTTGGATCCTCAGGGAAAAAAAGAAGAGCATTGGAAATAATGAATATCTGGGTGATGCAAGAGACTATTTTTGCCCCCTTTCCTTCCAATTTCTTTGTAAACAATTGAACTGTGTAAAGAAAATGTAATTTCATCTTGTAGGGTTATAATATGTGCAGCTGTAACACAGACAACTATTACAGTAGTAATAATGTTTTCACTGCTGTAGACAATGAAAATTTAAGCACGTATATTATAAATCTGCTGAAAAAATGCAAAAGAGTCAGCATAGCAAAAGAGTCAGCATAGCAAAAGAGTCAGCAGGAATATTAAAGTCAAATTTTAAAAGTATGCAAATAATTTTTAAAAAGCGGGGAAGGAGAAATAAGAGAACAAAAAACAAAGACAGAATGCTTAAAGAAACAGACTCAACCAAACTACATTAATAAGTGTTATAAATGTTAAAGGAAAGATTGTCAGATTCTGAAACAAATAAACAAAAATTAGCCAAGACCCACCTATGTACTTTCAACCAGAATTCTATTTAAATACAAAAATACAGGTTGATAGTAAATGGATAGAAAAAGATAAACAATGCAAACAAATAAGTATAAGGAAGCTTAAAGGTCTACATTACTACTAAATAAAATAGATTTTGAAGATGTATTATCACAGCTAGAGACACTTAAAAAAGGTGAAAAGGTCAATTCAGAAATATATGAAGATTTTAAATCTGTGTGTACCCAGTAGTAGGGTGTCAGAATACGTGAAGCAAATTTGATAAAGTTAAGCAAAGAAACAGTCAGCTTTACATCTTAGTTGGAGAGTTTCATATCCATCTTTTAGAAATTGATAGAACTACACAGAGACACACACACAAGCTCATCAGAGATGTAGAATATCTGAACATTATTAATCGCTTTGATTTCATTGATATGTATAGAACACTCCACCACCACCAGCAGAATAAATATTTTTTTGTCTCTCTTTTTTTTTTTTTTGCTATTTCTTGGGCCGCTCCCGCGGCATATGGAGGTTCCCAGGCTAGGGGTCCAATTGGAGCTGTAGCCACCAGCCTACGCCAGAGCCACAGCAACGCGGGATCCGAGCCGCGTCTGCAACCTACACCACAGCTCACGGCAACGCCGGATCGTTAACCCACTGAGCAAGGGCAGGGACCGAACCCGCAACCTCATGGTTCCTAGTCAGATTCGTTAACCACTGCGCCACGACGGGAACTCCTGGATAAATATTTCTCATTCTTTAAAAATGCAGATAGAGATTCCCTGAGAGACTATATTCTGGCCCATAAAACAAGTCACAAGGGAATTTAAATAGGTTGAAATCATACCAAGTAGGTTCTCTTAGTACCATGGAATTAAATTAGAAACAACGACAAGAAGGCAGCCAAGAAAACCCAACATATATGGCAATTAAGTGACTTACTTTTTCACCTACGGTTGTATGGACATTCCCAGGCTAGGGACTGAATCGGAGCTACAGCTGCTGGCCTATGCCACAGCCACCACAACACCAGATCCAAGCTGTATCTGTGATCTACACCACAGCTCACAGCAATGCCCAAAACTTAACCAACTGAGTGAGGTTGGGATCAAACCTGCATCCTCATGAATACTAGTTAGGGTTGTAACCCACTAAGCCACAACAGGAACTCCTGTGGCTCACTTTTTGAAAAGCACTGGTTCAAAGAAAAAAATCCCAAGAGAAATTCAGAAATATTTTGAATTAGATGATCATGAATATACACCCTATAAAATCTTACAGACCTAAGCAGGACATAGAGGAAAATCAATAGCATTAAATGCTTACATTGGGGAATGTTAAAGTCTCAAATAAATGGTCTAAACTTCTACCATAAGGAGAATAAATTGAGCCCAAAGCAAGCTAGTAGAAGGAAATAATAAAGATAAGAGCTGATATCAGTAAATTATAAAACAGAAAAACAATAGATAAAAATCTTCAAACCAAAAGCTAATATTTGGAAAGATTAATGTACTAGGTAAACCTCCAGCTGTATTAATGAGGAAAAAAAGAAAGCAAACAAATTACCAATATTAGGGATGAGAGAAAGGGAACCATTTTAGGGTGTCCAGCCATTAAAAAAGATAATAAGGAAATTTTATGCCAACAATTTTGACAACTTAAATGAAAGGAAAGATTCTTTGAAGGTCACAAAAAACCAAAACTGACACAAGAAGAGATAGCAAACATGAGCAGTTATATTTCAATTTAAAAACTGACTTCATAATTCAAAACAATTCCAGAACTAAATCTCAGGTAATTTCACAACTGAATCCTATCAAACATTTAAAGATGAAATGATACAAATCCTTTATAAATGCTTTCAGAAAACAGAGGAGAAAGAAACACTTCCTAATTCATTGTATGAAGCCAGTTGTATCTTGGTTCCAAAACCAAAGATCTCAGAAGACATGAGAATTACAGACTAATATTCCTCATGATCCATAAGTAATAAAAATGTTTGACAAAATATTAGTTAGAAAATAAAATCAAGTAATATAAAAATGATAATACATCATGAACAAGCAGAGTTTATCTTGGGAAAGTAAGGCTTGTTCAGCATTTATAAACTAAACATTGTAAACCTGTATTGATAGAGTAAATGGAAAAATATGACTATTACAATAGATACAGAAAAATCATCTGATAAATTTTTCAACAGCCTTTAATAGTAAAAACACTCAGAAAACTAAAAATAGAGGTCAACTTCTTTGTCCTGACTAAAGGCATCTACAAAAAACCTACAACTAATATACTTAGTGGTGAGAGGTTTAATATTTTCTAGATTGACAACAAGGCAATTTGAGTCTCAATTGCTATTTAACATTGTGCTAAAAATCTTGGCCAGTGCCATAAAGCAAGAAAAGGTAATAAAAGACATATGGATTTGGAGGGGGGAGCAGTAAAAATTTCTTTTTTATACATGATAATAATTTATAAAAAAACTTTGAAAACTAACAAGTGAATTTAGCAAGGTTGCAGGATACAAGGCCAATCTATAAAAAACAATTGAATTTCTGTAGATTAGAAACAATTACAAAATGAAAAAAAAACACTGTTTACTGTCACATGAAATATATTTAGAAGTAAATTTAATGAAAGGCACATACGACCTTTATACTGAAAATGTAGGGAAATTAAAGAAGACCTTAATAAGGAAATGTGCTATGTTTATGGATCACAAGACTTGCTGTTGTTAAGATGGCAATCTTGGAGTTCCCGTCGTGGCACAGTGGTTAACGAATCTGACTAGGAACCATGAGGTTGCGGGTTTGGTCCCTGCCCTTGCTCAGTGGGTTAACGATCCGGCGTTGCCCTGAGCTGTGGTGTAGGTTGCAGACGTGGCTCGGATCCCGTGTTGCTGTGGCTCTGGCATAGGCTGGTGGCTACAGCTCCGATTCAACCCCTAGCCTGGGAACCTCCATATGCCGCGGGAGCGGCCCAAGAAATAGCAACAACAACAACAACAACAACAGCAACAACAAAAGACAAAAGACAAAAAAAAAAAAAAGATGGCAATCTTCTTTAAGTTGACCGGTAGAGTCAATGTAATTCCAATCAAGGTCTGAACTAGCTGCTTTTGAAGAGATTGACTAGCTAAATCTAAATTTATCTTAAAAGGGAAAAGACCCAGAGAGCTAAAATAATTTGAAAGAAGTTGAACTTAAGTAATATCTAATTTCAAGACTTACTATAAAGGTACAATGATCAAAACTGTGTGTTCATGTGTAAGATTAGACATTTAAATAATGGAACAGAATAGAAAAGCCAAAAACAGACTCACACTTATATGGTCAATTGTTTTGTTTTGGAAAAGAGTCAGATTCAATGAGAGAAAGGTAATCTTTTCAAAAAATGGTGCTGGAACAATTGGATATATGCTTGAGGAGGGAAAAAACCCAACTTTTCACCATCCAATCAATTCACACACTCAAGTTAACTCGTAATGTACCAACACTAAAGGTAAGAGCTGAAGTAATAAAACTTCAAAAAGAAAACACAGGAAAAAAATCTTTGTGTTATTACATTAAGCAAAGATGTCTTAAACAGGTACAAAAGGCCCAAACTATAACACACAAAAAATTATAAAATGGATTTCATTAAGTTGAAGTCATTTTCTTTTTGAAGGATATAATTAAGAAAAAAAGCAAGCCACAGTTAGATTCAGAAAAAATAATTGTAAAACATATTTGACAAGGGTTTGCATCTAGAATACATAAAGAATTCTTACCTTTCAATAATAATAAGACAAATAACCAGGTAGAAAGTAGACCAAAGATTTGAATATATACTTTATGAAAGGTAATAATATATCAGTGACCAATAAGAATATAAAAATGTGCTCAATGGCTCTAGTCATCTGAGAAACCTACCTTTAAAAATACAATGAGATACCTCAATGCACCTACTTGAATAGTAGAAGTTAAGACTGACAATACCAAACACTGATGAGGTTGTGGAGCCAGCAAATATCACACATGGCTTGTGGACTGCTTTGGAAAACAGTATGGCAGTGTCATAACTTTAAACACATCTGTGCTGTCAAACCCAGCGATTCCATTCCTAGGCATTACCTAAGAGAAATGAAAACCTATGTTCACAAAAAAATGTGTATATAAGCATATACATGTTCGTAGCAGCATATTCTAATCTCAAAAAACCAGACGCAACCCAAATATCCAACAGACAAATGGATAAACACTGTGGTATACCCATAATGCAGAACAACAAAATGCTAATACACAAAGCACGGGCGAATCTCAGAACCATTATGCTAAGTGAAAGAAGTTAAATGCAAAAAACTAAGTAATGCATGATTTCATACTTATTACATTCCAAGAAAGACACAACTATTGTGATTGCATGGGGCTGGGTGTGAGAAGAGGGAATTGGCTGCAAAAAAAGGCAAGAGGAAAATGTCTCAGTTGATTTTGGTGGTGGTTACACAACTGAATAAAATGAACAAATTTTATCCCAATATGCATTTTAATTTGATGAACGATACTGCAAAATAAAAAAGAAAACTTAGGTATCTCCTTTGGTTTAAAAAACCCAAATGGGAGTTCCCGTCGTGGCTCAGTGGTTAACCAATCCCACTAGGAATCGTGAGGTTGCAGGTTCGATCCCTGGCCTCACTCAGTGGGTTAAGGATCCGGTGGTACCATGAGCTGTGGTGTAGGTTGCAGACATGGCTCAGATCCTGCGTTGCTGTGGCAGTGGTGTAGGCCGGCAGCTACCGCTCCAATTAGACCCTTACCCTGGGAACCTCCATATGCCACAGGTGCGGCCCTAGAAAAGGCAAAGAGACCAAAACAAACAAACCTCAAACTACTCTGGCTTTTATTTACTGTGTTTTCAACAAAAGAGTTCCGTGCTGAAGACTGAATATTGAATCTTGAATTAGGGCACATTCTGTTCTCTTGGATCCCAGTGATAGACAGAAGAGGTTCAAGCTGTAACTCCTCTTTCTATCTCCTGCCCTTTTGACAAATTACTATCACACTGTATAAACCATTGCCCAACTGCCGAGCCAACCCTTGGGTGGTGCATGTGCCTGGCCCAGATCTTTCAATAAAGAAAATATATGATAGGCAGAAAAGCACATAAAAACATCCTCAACATTATTTAATCTTTAGGAATATGCAAATTAAAACCACAGAGATGTAGCAGCAAAATAATGCAGCCCCGTTGGAAGAATAGTTTGGCCACTTCTTATAAAATTAAACAGGTGTTTACCATATGATTTGGTAATCCCACTCTTTGGTATCTACTGAGGAGAAATATTCACATTAAAACCTATATATGAAGGCTTATACCGGCTTTATTTATCACCCCCTCAAACTGTAAACAACCCAAATGTCCTTGAGCTGGTCAATGGATAACCAAGTTGAAGTATCCCTAAGCAATGGAATACTACTCAGGAATGTATGACCTGCTGGTAAAGGTGAAATCTTAGGCATGGAGAATAGCTCAGTAGCTACTGGAGAGAGTGAAACTACGGCGAAGCAGCAAGAGGGAATTTTTTTTACTATCCTGGAACTGTTCACGTCTTATGATGCTGGTTACCCAAATTTATGCGTTTGTCAAAACTCATAAAACAGTACACCTCAAAGGGTGAATTTTACTGTAAATTCTATAAATTCAGTAATTTTTAAATAAGTTATTCAAGTGATGTAGCAACCAAATGCAACATGTGGTCCTCGTTTGGATTCCGATTTGAAATTAACCTGGAAAGAGAGATTTTTCAAAATTTCTGGGGTAACTTATAAATGGAGGCCATGTTAGATGGTAGCAAGGATTTACTCCTTTTGTTAGGGTAATAGTGGCACTGGGTTGAGTGAAAAAAATGTCCATAGGTTTGAGATGCTCACCGTTGTATGACACAGCTATTGTATCATTCTATTTGGGGTATGTCTAAAATTTTTCAGAAATTTTCTAGGAGTTCCCATTGTGGCTCAGCGGGTTAAGAACCTGACATAGTGTCCATGAGGATGCTGGTTTGATCCCTGCCTTGCTCAGTGAGTTAAGAATCTGGGCATCATCACAAGCTGCAACGTAGGTTGCAGATGTGCCTCAGATCTGGTGTTGCTGTGGCTGTGGTGTAGGCCTCGGCTGCAGCTCCGATTCACCCCCTACCCTGGGAACCTCCACTTATTGCAGGTGTGGCCATAAAAAGTAAAAAAAAAAAAATTTAAGTAATCAAAATAAAAACACTGCTGTGTGTCAAACATAGGCAAATATTTAAACCCACTTCTGAATTATGCTGAAGTTCACACTCTTTATCACTATGCTATAGAGCTATCCTGTGATGCTGTGTATTGTCTTATTTGTTCCAGTCTTTCTATTTCCATATTTAAAAAGTATGTGAATAATCTAAGAGTGACTACCGACATTACTCAGGTGACATGAAAATACCTGGCCACGTGAGTTACTTTAATATGCTGTCTTCTTCAGTGAAAGCTATTTTTTCCCTCAAAGTATGCCACTGAACCTGCCACTGGAACTTTTAAATAATGCAAAGTTGTCAGAAATTTAGAACACTTGCTTTTCCTAAAAACCCCAGAAATTTTTTCATATTCCCCTTCTGTTGCTGGGTCTTAGGTAAAAATAATCTTTTCAAAAATATTTTAGTGGCGAGTTCCCACTGTGGCTCACACAGTAAAGAGCCCAACATAGTGTCTGTGAGGATGCAGGTTCAATCCCTGATCTCGCTCAGTGGGTTAAAGATCTGGCATTTCTGCGAGCTGCAGCTAGGTTGCAGATGGAGCTTGGATCTGGCGTTGCTGTGGCTGTGGTGTAGGCTGGCATTCAACCCCTAGACTGGGAACGTCCATATGCCACAGGTGCAGCTGTAAAAAGAAGAATAAAATATTTCAGTGGAGTAGAGTAGATACTTTGAAAATAATGAAAGGCATTAAGTCATCTGAGAATGGAACCCACAGGCCGGGGTGGAGGGGACTGGGGGAGACTCCAGCGCCCTTCTTGTGGTGTTCCCACTGCCATGCCCTGGGCTGAGTCAGAGAGCAGTTTTGCACACTGTACTCTCTGGTCATTGCGCCGTCAAGAGCAATATGTGCTGGACCCTCTTCAAGGTGAACCCAGAAGCTTGTCACGGCAGGACTGCAGAGAAGCCATCTGGACTCACAGCAGAGTAACCGTCTATAGGCACCTTCCAGGTCCTCTTTGCTGCTTAGCCATGAAGATGAAATGTGGCCCAGGAAATACTGCAGTAGGACGAGCACAAAATAATCTTATAATGGCCTTCTCCTTTGTAGGAGAATGATTCTTTCCCTGTATGCAATGTATGGTATATATGTATGTACATGTGTGTATATACACATATATGTATGTATGTATGTTTATATATAATGATGGATTATGTATACTTTATATATAAAATATTTTATACATACGTACATCATGTATATAAACATACATATACATATATGTGTGCATAGTTATACGAACACAGATTGCACTCTCCATCAATCTAGGCCAATTAAAATTTAAACATCTACTGAACATTTGCTATGTACCAAGCACTGTTTTAGCACTTTGAATGTATGAACTCATTTCATCCTCACAAAAGCCCCATGACACTGAGCTATAGTCATACCTATTTCACAGCTGAAGCTGGCTGCTTCTCAGCGAGATACACTGGGCTTCAAGTGCCATTCAGAATTGCATATGGGAATTTAAACTTGTATCACTGAGCATTGCTCTGCAGAAAAAATGAATTTCAATGTATAAAGCAAAATCCTACCTGTTCTAGAAGTAAATTTTAAACTCTTGGACACAGACATGTACTATGTCCTGGTGTGGTGAACACTTGTTTTGTCCCCATTCCAGCCTCCTCCTTCATGTGTGCCTGGGGAAAATGACCCCAGCTTGGGCTAAAACACCGGCATCTGATTTCCTCCATATTCTTCTCCAGGACTTCCTGTAACCACGGGCAGTAGAGAGAGGGAGCTGCTCCCAGTTAGGGAAAGAAGGTGGGACATAGGAGCCAGAGGTGGCCTTGTTTTGCCATATGATGGGACTTAATGTCCTTTGGGAGAAAAAAATGAAGTCAGCACCCCCTGGTGTGAGAGAGATACAGAGGTCTAGCTGTTATCAAGACTCTTGTTTTCCAGCTATTCTTGAAGACCAGGCACGTGGCTACCCTGTCCTTGATTTAGTTGTTCCTCCCTCTCTTTAATCACGTGGCATGTCCCCAAAGAGTCTCTTTAGCAAATTCTCCTTTTTTTGCCAAACTACATTTTTTTTTCCTGTCACTGGGTATATGCAGTAAACAGTAACATTGTCACCAATCTTCACTTCTCCCCTTGAATAAAATAATTATCCATCTCTACCCTTTGCCGTGTGGACTGTCCTCTCCTGGTGGGATTGTATACCCCTGTCCCATTGACTTTGGGCTTGACCATGTGACCCACGTGGGCCAGATGTAAATCGAGAAGGGACAGAGTCTTTTTTCACCACTTCTCTTGAGTTTCTGCCCTCCACTGTGTGAACAACATGTATCAAGTAGGGGCCACTTCCCTAGCCTGGCTCCAGTGTAAGCAGACATGGAGAACTAATCTCATCCACCCGCTGCCTGCAACACAGCCTCAGACTCACAGAGTGGCGGTTTATTATTCACCCGAGTGAATAATAAACCCTTGTGTAAGTCTCTCAGATTTTAAGGTTAAGTGACATTATTACAGCAAGAACTGACTGATAGGGTACCATTACAGCCTTGATCGGTTTGCACTGTGTCAAATGCTTTTTATACACCTCAAGTCTTTGAAAATAGGACTATGACTGTCCCTCATTTTGCAGTTGGGGAAACTGAGTCTTAGAGTGTGTCAGCAATTTTCCCAAGGCGACTGAAAGACATAGGAATCAAGTATAGCTGACTCCACAGCTTGTGCTCTGAAAGATTTTTATACTGCTTCAAGCTGTGTCACCTTTTCCCAGTCTGTATACACAGCATATTTAGTTCCTGTATATGGGGAAATATATGACCTGACTTATGATATATCTAAATTGGTATACTTTATTATAAGATTCTAACAAGTGACTATATTATACACATATGCAATCATATATATGCATCCATATAAGGTTATGCTATTTTAAGTAGTTATAATTAGCTTTAAGAAATTCTAAAGAGTAAAATACTAAAAATACTGAGAAAATCAAGTGGGCAATTTTTATTTGGAATATTGTTTTCTTGCTCCCCTTTTCAAATGGACTTAGTACAGGCTTTTATTATCAGAAAGCTCTCCAAGCACATTTAAAATGTTATGCAATTTGGAGTTCTCGTTGTGGCTCAGTGGTTAACGAACCCGACTAGCATCTGTGAGGACGCCTGTTCTATCCCTGGCCTCCCTTAGTGGGTTGAGGATCTGGCATTTCCATGAGCTGTGGTGTAGGTCGCAGATGCGGCTCAGATCCTGCATTGCTGTGGCTGTGGCGTAGGCTGGGCGGCTACAGCTCCGATTTGACTCCTAGCCTGGGAACCTCCATTTGCCATGGGTGTGGCCCTAAAAGACAAAAAGACAAAAAAAAATTTATGCAATTTACAAAATAAAATTAATATGCTTTTTACCCTAAATTATGTAAAAATTATGTTATATCTGTAAAAGACTGAATAACTGCAACAAATTATGTCAGCAGAGAAGGTTTTATGGCAGTTAACAGGTGGCTTTAAAAAAGATTGATGATTCAGTAGCATTTCTAACTATTATTTTTGAAAGAGTTTTAGACAATTTAACCAGCATTTTCAAAGGTAATTGTTACTGTTGTTATTTTTAGAAACATGGCAGTCTTAAGTACCAGTTTGTTCTGCTATCTACGTATTTGCCTAATTTCTGCAAATGATGAAATTTATCTGTCCTCACAGGAGCTGTCCTTTGGCAGACTGCTGGGATTTCCTTCAAGAGGAGGAGAGGAAGGGAAACACTTGTCCAGGATAAAGCCTAGCTCCCTATATATCCGTTCCTCTATATGGACGAAATGTAAGTGCACCATATCAAAAAGCTTTATATTGTGCTGATGGAAGGGTGGAATTCTGAGACTGTGTTTAGAATCCTCTCCTCTTAAAATCTTGTCCCCAAAGTATTAGGTCTTTTCAGAGTATCTCGTGCGATTGCCAGAGGCACTCTACTCAAACCTTTTCTTCCTCTAGATCAGTGTTTTTAATGTGTGTTTTGACTTCCTGTTGATTGAGTTGTTAACTTTTGGCTCCTTGATCCACTGGGATAAAGTCTTCACTGTATGTTAGGGAAGGGTCAGGACTTGGTGATAAAACACAACAGACAAGGATCTGAAAGGCTCTTCTCAGAGGATGGAAATGTTGGAGTTGGGAGTTCTTATTCATTCATTCTGTCTGTCTGTCTGTCTGTCTGTCTGTCTGTCTGTCTATCTATCTATCTATCTATCTATCTATCTATCTATCTATCTATCATCTGTCTTTGCAGCCAGTGGATCAGATGGATCTGGGAAAGGCATTCTTCTCAGATGGGTCTCTGCACAATCGGTGGAACTTGGTATAGTCTTTGATCCAACTTTAGCCAAGCGTCAGACAGTGGAAACTGGTGCAGACATGATTGCACAGTCTCTGTCTGGCCTACAGAAATGAGACTGCGATTTGATTAAGGACTGGAGGAACCGAGTTGCAACCACAAATGCAAACAGTAGCAGGTGAAAGATATTAGCAAAGCATGCATGAATTTGAATGAGATATAGTTGGGAGATGGAACTTAAGCATTAATACAAAGCCTCCTTATTCTTCCTGGCATCACTATTTGGGCCACTTAAGGGCTGTGCCAAATTTACTCAATGGAGCTCTTTGGGATCACACACAATTTTCAGTTCAAATAACAGAATGAGCACTTGTAATTTTCCATTTTTACGGGCACCTATAGAGTGTATTTGGATTCTTCTTTTAGCTGAAGTGAGTTTCATATCTCTGTTATCTGTTTCATAAGATATGTCACATTTAATTACTACTTAGATTTGGGTTTTAGAGAAAATTAAAAGATTTTGAAAAGATTCTTTTCATTGTCAGTAACATGTTGAAACTATATTGAACATATATATTGAGAAATATGTTGAGCATGTATTTTAAATGGCAGATTTCCCACAGATTTAGCTATAGGCTTGTTTTCCCCAAACAAAGGAAAATGTTATTATTGTTATACTCAAGCCCTGGCATTTTATCTTAAAAGAAACCAAAAACATTCTGTGTTTGCTCCTTTAGTCTGGAGCCCATTAAACACTTTTTCTAGTGTTTTCTAGAAGATTTTGTTTGAATCCATGTTTATATCTAACTAAGCTGGAGTCTCACATGTTATGAGTCTTTTACTGACAATACCAGGCTTCAGGAAAAGTGATTACTCATCAAATACTCAGAACAGCTTAACATAGAAAATATGCAAGGGAACTAGTTAGAGTACAGACAAGCTCATGCCTGTTCTATTAATGGGTGACATTTTAAACAATAGAGCTGTCAGACCCTACTGAGAATAAAGGGGCTTAATCATAGCAGGAATTAGTACACACGACAGGTGATTATGTGTTGGACACATGCCAGGACCAGCTGTGATGCTTCACATTATTTGTGATCTCAGTAATTGCAGGTTTGGAAAAAAAATTATTGGGGATTGGAGAACCCAAGGTTGGAGGGAGAAGTAAATAAAAACCATATACAACCCAGTTATTTCCACAATAAAGGTCCCTGCAAATGGGAACAGTTCAACCCACATTATAAATTTAAGTCCATCCTCTTTCTCTCCAGTTCAACAACATAGCATTGTAATCATGTCTTCCCCCCACCCCCCTTTTTCCAAATCTAATTATGGTGGCTCCTTGCAAATAAAATAAGCCTGCTATCATCTACTTACTAATCTGAGATGAGAATTCCTTCTAAATTTCTTTAGGTTACGATATCTAAAGCCACTCAAGAAAACATGGGACCCAGTGGAAAAGGCATTTTCTCTTGAGGAAGGTTCTGCTATTTAGCTATATGATAAATATTTGATTGCTTTCTGTTGGGGTTTATAAAAAGAGATAATTCTTTAACTCTGAAACCATTTGTGGAAAATGATCCGGTTGGAACCAGTGATTTGGAGAATTCCAGACGTGAGAGGCTGGAAAGCAAAGCAGACACATGGAAAAAAGACAAGTAAAAAGTTTTACAAGATCAGGAAGCAAAGTTCTGGTTTCACATCCTAGTTAACCTAGAACGACGAGGGAGGCAGGATGTAAAAAGAGGCTTTGTTTTAGCTGTTGAACTTTGGTCTAATTTGTTGATTGCTTTTCAATGGAAATAATACCTCAAGTCTTTCTATTTTCTTTATACCCTTGTGGTTGTTACTATAGAATGCAATCCTGGCTCCATAGCTTTCCTTTACATGTTTCTTTTTTGGTACATTTTAAATTTAATGATAATTTCAAACTTTCAAACAGGTTGCAAGAATAGTGTTAGGAACTCTTATCCTGTTACTCAAATTCACCAGTTTGTTTACATTTTATCCTATTTGATTTATCATTCTCTCGCTATGTGTTTATTTATATCTGCATATTTTTCTCAGTCTTTGGTAATGTGAAGACATTGAGTCCTTTTGCTCCTAAATATTTCAAAGTGTATTTCCCCAGAACAGGGATCTTATCCTACATAACCATGATCCAATTGTAAAAAATATGGAAATATCAATTTAACATCGATACACTACTCTTTATCTGATCCAGAGACAAAAATTGTCCATCATCCCAAAAATTCCTTTACAGCTAATTTTATTTTATCATGCAGGGTGTAAGCCAAGATTACAAATACTTGCTGTCCTGCTAATGTAGACTCTTTTATTCCAAAACAATCCCTCAGCCTTTTAACAATCTTTATGGATATTGCCATTTTAATGGGAAACAGATGTTATTTTAGAGAACCTTCTTCATTTGGAGTTTGGCTGTTTCTCCTTGATTAGATTCTGATTGTATATATTGTCAGACATACCGCAGAAGCGATGTTCTCTCTCTCTGAGTGTGTTATATCAAGAGGCATGTACATTTGGTTTTTCCCAATATTGATGTGTATTGACATTGATCCTTTAATTGAGATGATAAGGTCCCTGAAGAGATACTTGCAGACTAGCCTGTAAATATTCTGTTCCTCACCAGCCTTTGTTTTAATCATCAGTTTTAGCATCCATGGAGGATTTTCTAGCTACACTATTTTTTTTTTACATTTGTTAGTTGGCATTCTACCACAAAGACAATCATTCTTATCTTCCCGCTTATTAATATTTATTTATGTTAGTATAGACACATAGATTCTTACTTTCTTCATTATTATTATTATTATTTTTTTTTGTAAGGGCTGCACCTGCAGTGTGTGGAAGTTCCCGGGCTAGGGGTGGAATCGGAGCTGCAGCTGCCAGCCTACGCCACAGTCACAGCAATGTGGGATCCTTAACCCACTGAGCGAGGCCTGTTCTAGAAATTCTGTGAATTAAACCACATATAGGTCCTCTTTTGTGTCTAGCTTCTTTCATTCATAATTTTTGTGAGATTCATCCATGTTGTCATCTGTCAGTAGTTCGTTCCTTTTTTTCGTTATTAGTATCACATCGTATGACACACCGCAAAAACTGCTTGTCGATGCTTGTGTTGATGAGCACTGGCAGTGTTTCCAGGTTGGGGCTATTACTAGCAAATGGTTAGGAGCCTCTGGGACAGATAAAAATTTTTTCCTTTGAGTAACACCTGGGAATGAAATGTCTAGTTGATAGGGTAGATAAACATTTAACTTAGTAATAAGCTGCTAAATCTTTCTCCAAAAGGGGTTACAGGAATACGTCAAAGATATCATGTGTTCCATTCCAGACACCTGCAATAAAGTGAATATCAAAACAAAGCAATTCACATGATTTTTGGTTTTCTTAGCACACATAAAAGTTATGTTTACATAATAGTCTGTTGAATATGCAGTATTATTGTGTCTAAAAAAAAATCCAATGTACATACCTTAATGTAAAAATACTTTGTTGCATGACTTCCCTGGGGGCTCAGAGGGTTAAAGATCTGGTATTGCCACTACTATGGCGTGGATTCAATCCCTGGCCTGGGAACTTCTTCATGCCATGCATGCAGCGAAAAAAATACTTCATTGCTAAAAAATGCTAACCAACATCTGAGCCTTAGCAAGTCATAATGTTTTTATGGGTGAAGGGTTTTGCCTTGACGTTGATGGATGCTGACTGCTCAGGGTGGTGGTTGCTGAAGGTTGGGGTAACCGGCAATTTTTTAAAATAAGACAATAAAAGATTTTGCTGCATTTGATCAACTCTTCCTCTCAAGAACGATTTCTCTATAGCTGTTTGATAGCATTTTACATACAGAAGACCTTTCAAAATTGGAGTCAACCTTCTCAAACCCTGCTGCTAATTTATCAATTAAGTTTATGTAATGTTCTAAATCATGGTTGTCATTTCAACTATCTTCTCAGTGTCTTCAGCAGGAATAGATGGAATCTATTCCTCAAGAAACACCTTTCTTTGCTGATCCATAAGAAGCAACTCCTCATCCATTAAATTTTGCCATGAGATTACTGCAATCCAGTCACATCTTCAAGGCTCCACTTCTAGTTCTGTTTTTCCTGTAGTTTCCACCACATCTGCAGTTACTTCTTCCACTGAAGTCTTGAGCACTTCAAAGTCATCCCTGAGGATTGGAATCAATTTCTTCCAAACTCCTGCTAATGTCGATATTTTGACGTCTTCTTATGCATCATGGATGTTCTTAATGCCATCCAGAATAATGAATCCTTTTGAGAAGGTTTTCAACTTACTTTGTCCAGATCCAGCAGAGGCATCACTATCTGTGGCTGTTATAGCCTTACAAAATATTTCTTAAATCATAAGACTTTGAAAGTCAAAATTACTCCTTGATCCATGGGCTGCAGAATTGATATTGCATTAGCAGACATGAAAACACCATTAATCTCATTGTCCATCTCCAGCAGTGCTATTGTGTGACCAGTGCATTGTCAACGAGCAGTAATATATTTAAAGGAATCTTTTTTTCTAAGTATTAGGTCTCAACTGTGGGCTTAAAATATTTAGCAAACCATGTTGTAAACAGAAGTGCTGTCATGCAGGCGGCTTTTTTTGGTTCCATTTATAGACCACAGGCGGAGTGATTTAGCATAATTCTTGAGGACCCCAAGATTTTCAGGACAGTTAATGAGCATTGGTTTCAACTTAAAGTCACCGGCTGCATTGCCCATAACAAGAGAGTCAGTCTATCCTTTGTGGCTTCGAGACCAGGCAGTGACTTCTCCCCTCTAGCTGGGAAAGCTCTGGATGGTATCTTCTTCCACTGTAAGGCTGCTTTATCTACAGTGAAAATCTGCTGCAGAGTGTGGCCGCCTTTGTGAATATCTTAGTCCCTCTCCTGGATAACTTCCTGCAGCCTCTATATCAGCACTTGCTGCTTCACTTTGCACTTTGATGCTACAGAGACAGCGTCTTTCCTTAAATCTCATGAATCAATGTATTGCTGATCATATAAGAATGGGCCTGTATCAAGACCCTGTATAGTAACTCTTGAAACCTGGTAGTAGAAGTCTTCCAAATATTTTTTCCTTCTTTCTCCCCCTTTTTAGGGCACCTGGGCATCTGGTGCCTGCCCTCTGTCCATAGCACTCACACATCCATCTGCTTTTCTTCGCTTTCTCTCTCTCTCTCTCTTTTTTTTTTTTTTTTTTTTTTTTTGCTATTTCTTGGGCCGCTCCTGCGGCAAATGGAGGTTCCTAGGCTAGGGGTCTAATCGGAGCTGTAGCCACCAGCCTATGCCAGAGCCACAGCAACGCGAGATACGAGCCGCGTCTGCAACCTACACCACAGCTCACGGCAACGCTGGATCCTTAACCCACTGAGCAAGGGCAGGGACGGAACCCGCAACCTCATGGTTCCTAGTCGGATTCGTTAACCACTGTGCCACGATGGGAACTCCTTTTTTTTTTTTTTTGGTCTTTTTTAGGGCCGCACCTGCAGCATATGGAAGTTCCCAGGCTAGGGGTTGAAATGGAGCTGCCGCCACAGCCATGGGAACACCAGATTGGAGCTGTATCTGCAACCTATACCACAGCTCATGGCAATGCCAAATCCGTAATCCACTGAGTGGGGCCAGGGATCAAACCTACAATCATCATGGATACTAGTCAGGTTCTTAACCCATTGAGCCATGACGGAAACTCTCTCTCTCTCTCTTTTTTTTTTTCTTTTTAAAAGATTATTTGGTCCTGAGCATTTCCATATAAATTTTGGAGTCAGATTATTTACCAAAAATATCTTGCTGGGATTTTAACTGAGATTGCATTGACTCTAAGATCAATTTTTGGAGAAATGATATTTTAACAATATTGACTCATTTAATCTGTGAGTATGGATTTGTTTATTTTCCCATTGAATTCTGTCGGAGGCATTTTGTATATTTTTAAACTCTTCAACTATTGCACAAACTGGATAATCATTATGTCTTTCTGGTGAATTAAGCTTTTATCTTGATGAACTGTCCCTCTAAGTCTGTGGTAATAACCCTTGTATTGACATCATTTTCCTCCTACTACTGCTGCAGCTGCTCAGGTCACTCTACATGGTATTTCACTCCATCCTTTTACTTATGACTTCTTCATGCCTTTATATTTCAGGTGGAGCTCTCAGAGATGGCTTTTTAAATTCATGCTGATACTTTCTGCTTCTCATTGGGAGTGTTTCATTCTTTTGTATTGAATGATTATTGATATGCTTGAATTTAGGATCATACATTTTATTATTCTTTTGTCTTTGTCCCTTCAGCTTTACATTCATTTATTTCACCTTTTCTGCATTCATTTGCTTTATTTAATAGTTTTTAATGTTTCAGTATAATTCCCCTATTGGCTTTGTAGCGATACCTCTTTGTAGTGTGTATGTGTGTGTGTGTGTGTTTGCTCTAGGGACTACAATATAGATCACAGCGTACTTAGTGCCAATATCGCGTCCCTTCATGTAAAATGTAAGAACCACACAGCAGTTTAACACAATTTATGACCCGATTCTACATGCTATTGTTACTTGTGTCTTATATCAAATACATTACAAATGCCACAATTTGGCATTATTTCTCTTTTATTTTTGTTTTAAACATGCACATGCTTTTAAACATGGTGAGAAAAGCAAAAAAATACATGGAGATATAGGCATATACATGCACGAAAAAGCAAGAGTCTTATATATGCACCCACTTCAAATATTTTTCTCTTCCTATAGATCCTATGGTGTCATTTTCATGTGGTGTCATTCACCTTCAAAGTGAAAAATTTCTATTAGTATTTCTTTTAGTGCTGGTTTGCTGGTGGAAATTTCTCTTAACTTTTTTTCATTTGAAAGTGATTTTCTTCTACTGTCACTTTTTATCGGACATGATGTTCTGGCTATTATTGTTTCTGATGAGAAGTCAGCCATTATTAATGTCATTCCATCCTTATATATAATAATGACATTTTTCTCTGATTTCTAGATTTTCTGCTTAGTTTTCAGTGTTGAGCAGTTTAACTGTGTTACATATTTCCTCTCTATTTCTTTCTCTATTTCTTTCTCCATGGTTTTCTTTGTTTGTTTGTTTGTTTTTGCTTTTTGAGGTCACATATTTGTGGCATATGGAGGTTCTCAGGCTGGGGGTCAAATCAGAGCTACAGCTGCTGGCCTACACCACAGCCACAGCAACTCGGGAGTTCCCAGGCTAGGGATCTAATCGGAGCTGTTGCTGCCAGCCTACGCCAGAGCCACAGCAACACGGGATCCGAGCCGCATCTGTGACCTACACCACAGCTCACAGCAATGCCGTATCCTTAACCCACTGAGTGAGGCCAGGGATCGAACCCACAACATCATGGTTCCTAGTTGGATTCGTTAACCACTGAGCCATAACGGGAACTCCCACACCCTGACTTCTTAAGCCAGAGAGATCAGACTGCTGTTTTAATTCTGGTTTATGCCACACAGACTGGGGTGTGCCTTTTAGCCAAGAGTCATAACAAGAGCAAATTTTCATCTAGTAAATTATTTTCTATCAAGGACAGACTCCTCTACAGGTGCGATGTGCTTTTGGTCAGTCTCCATTGCTGACATGTGGTTGTTTGTTTGTTTGTTTATTTACTTATTTATTTTTGGGACCATACAGATGGCACATGGAAGTTCCCAGGCTAGGGCAACTCGGGATCTGAGCCATGTCTGCAATCTACACTGCCACTTGTGGCAACACTGGATCTTTAACCCACTGAGAGAGGTCAGGGATCAAACCTGCATTCTCATGGTTACTAATCAGTTACATTACCACTGAGCCACAATAGGAACTTCTAGTTTTTTATTTTTAAAAATACTTTGTCCAGGAGTTCCTGTCGTGGCGCAGTGGTTAATGAATCCGACTAGGAACCATGAGGTTGCGGTTCCGTCCCTGCCCTTGCTCAGTGGGTTAACGATCTGGCGTTGCCATGAGCTGTGGTGTAGGTTGCAGACGCGGCTCAGATCCTGCATTGCTGTGGCTCTGGCGTAGGCCGGTGGCTACAGCTCCGATTAGACCCCTAGCCTGGGAACCTCCATATGCCGCGGGAGCGGCCCAAGAAATAGCAAAAAGACCAAAAACAAACAAACAAACAAACAAAAACTTTGTCCAGAGTTTATCATTGTTGTTTGCAGGAAGTACTTTGCCATTACCAGACTCTCCAGAAGGGGAGCTCTCATTATATAATGTTTAAAGATAATATTTTGGAGGCTAAATAATATATTCAAATGTAGATCAAAAATTATGTGATGACCTTTTGATGAATATGTGTCACCTATCCAATTATATTATAAGCCCATTGAGGGTTGACTCTTGGTCTTCTTTGTGTTCTTATTTCCTATCACTGGGACTTTACAAAGATTTTATGATAATGAAGAATGCTATATTCTTCATTATATTGTTAAAGAGGTCAAATGCAGACTTTTAGTTTCATTATCTTCTTTATCCCCCCAAAAGAGGTCTCAGTTTTGAAAATGTGTGTCAGGTTGTACTATGGGAATAGAGATTTCATACTTCTAGTTTACAGATCAGCAAACCATAGCCCACAGGCCAAATCTGGCCCACTGCCTGTTTTTATATAGGAATTTTTGTTGGAACACAGCCAAGCTCATTCACTTATGGATTGTCAATGGTTGCTTCCACACAACGATGGCAGAATCGAGTAGTTGTAACAGAGACTGAATGGTTGGCGAAGCCAAATATACACAGGGTCTGCTCCTTACAGAAAAGATTTGCTGATCTCTGCTTTAAATCAATGTGAAATATTCACCAACACTTAAAAGAAGCAGTTCAAAGAGCATGCTCTATTGCACATCGATATTTTGAGGAGCATCTACTTATTTTTGTCAGTGTGCTAGACGATAGACTCCTTGTGGCAGGCAGTGAAATGGTCCTTTAAAGACCTCCATGGCCTAATCCCTGGAACAGTTGAATATGTTACCTTACATGGCCCAAGAGACTTTGCAATGTTGTTAAGGGTCTGCCTTGAGATGGGAAGATTATTCTGGATTATCCAGGTGGCCCCAGTATACTCAGAAGAATCTTTAAACGCAAGAATCTCTACTGGCTGGAAGTGGTGGTGGAGGAAGAACTGGAGAGATGTGATATTGCTAGAGCTTAAAAAAGAGATTGGGGGGGGGGGCTGAGCCAGAGATGAGGTGTCTTCTAGAAACTGAAAAAGACGAGACAATGGATTCTCCCTTAGAGCTCCAGGGAGGAATGCAGCCCTGCCAACACCTTAATTTAGTCCAGTGAGGCATGTGTCAGACTTCTAACCTGCAGAATTGTAAGATAATATAATGAAGGTTTGTGATTTTAAGCCACTAAATTTGTGATGATTTGTGATAGCAGTAGTATTCACTGACTGCAATGCACAAAGGAATGAATTTGTTTCATAATTATTGAAAAATTATGCTAAAATTAGAAATGTATTAGCTAATCACAGAACAGAGTCTCTCTTGCTGAATCAGCTTTATTTTCGTAGCAACATAGTTTGGGTAGGTACTTTTGTATCTGTTTCTACCATCTGTGATGTCTGAAATCATTAGGAAAAAAATTCATGTGTGAAAGGAAGGCAGTTCTGTGGGCTTTCACTGAGTTATGGTTGCCAGGGAAACCATTTTACTCAGTGATCAATATGTTCAGTATGTCTCTGTTGCTTTGTGTTTAACTCCCAAAGACACCACTGTGGAGTGGGTTCAAGAGAAACATTGGGAAGGTAAAAAGGGAAACCTTAAAATATCAACTTCAGTGAAAGAAGATCTGGAAACTTATTCCTATTCCCATGAAGCTGAAAAAAAATTAAGAAATTAAGAAAATGAATGGCTTTGTTAGATTTCTGTGCACATTGAATAGAGTGGGATTTATTTTTCAATAGCAAATTGGCAGGGCTGTAGGGTCTCTGAGATTCTCTTGCCGTGAAAGCAAAGAGCGGCTCATCCAGCAGCAAGCTAAACCCTCCCCAGCATTTTTTTTCCCTGAATTGTTTTTCAACTAAGAAATATTAAAGGGAGTTCCCGTTGTGGCTCAGTGGTATCGATTCTGACTAGTACTCATGAGGACATGGGTTTGATCCCTGGCCTTGCTCACTGGGTTAAGGATCTAGCGTTGCTGTGAGCTGCGGTGTAGGTGACAGATGCAGCTCAGATCTGGCGTTGCTGTGGCTGTGGTGGAGTCCCGCAGCTATAGCTCTGATTCAACCCCTAATCTGGGAACCTCCATAGCCATGGGTGTGGCCCTGAATAAAGACAAAAGAAAAAAAATTAGAACAAAATGAATTGGACATAGATTTTTTAGGACTCTGGTCAATATTCTTGTATTAAATTTTATTCATAGTCCCTTGAATCATAGATTGCTTTCCACAGCTGTGAAATTGGAATCCTAAAGAGAGGAGTAAGTTACTACTAGGTGGAACTAGAGAAAAAGAAAAGAAAAGCTTAAGGAAGGACTTAGGGCACCAAGGGACTGTTTCACGTGCTGTGTTTTGAGGTCATTAAAGTACTTTTGCTTAAAAAAGGTGAAGTTGACTCTCATCTGATTGATCACAACCAGGCAATTTCAGGTTGGTAGATAGCAATTTGAGAAGAGAGTAGAAGCATGATCAAGTGACAGAGGACTCTTTCATGCACAAGCTTTGCACATTAGCAAAAGCTAGTTCTTGAGACATAGTCCAAGGCTTGGAACCTGAGCGATTTAACATTTGCACATCAGTGCAGTTGCTTTTACCTTTTGCATATAAGTCATTTTAAAGTACATCATTGTGAGAATGATTAAATTTGAAATCATCTTGGTCAGAAAGATAGGCAGGAATAACAATGACACAAAAAGATTAAGTAATAGAAGAGCAAGCATGAAAAATTTTTAAAATCCCTCTAAGGAAAGTGGAGAATTACAAGTGCATAAATACATGTATTAGTATCTATACATGGATTAGTATCTATGTTTATCCAATTCAATAAGAATTTTACTTCTGCATTACTTTTTTTCGAGCTCAATAAAATTCTTGAGCTGTGCTGTTATGAAAGACAACTGAGTAAAATAAATTGATCTAATTTATCTTTCAAAAGACAACAGCTAATAAATACAAAAGATTAAATTGAGATTTGTACCTAGTCCTAAAATGTTCAAAAAGAATGTCAGAGACATTTTAGATGAAGACACACTAGCAACGAGATTTCTGCACTGTTTAAAGGGAATAAAAATTGCTTAAAAGATATCACTTAAAAATATATATAGTTATTTAAAAGTTACTTAAAATATATTATGTAGGTATATAGTTCTCACATGAGTATCCCCAGGGTCTTTTTTTTTTAAAATTCACTCTGACAATCTCTGTTTTTTAATTGGTGTATTTAGACCATTCATATTTAAAGAGATTATTATGATTTTTTTTTTTTTTTTTTTTGCTTTTTAGGGCTGCACCCACGGCATATGGAAGTTCCCAGACTAGGAGTCGAATCAGAGCTGTAGCCACTGGCCTACACCACATCCACAGCAACACAGGATCCAAGTCGTGTCTGTGATCTATAGCACAGCTCACGGCAACACTGGATCCTTACCCCACTGAATGAGGCCAGGGATCGAACCTGTATCCTCATGGATGCTAGTCAGATTCATTTCCATGGAGCCATGATGGGAACTCTATATTTAAAGAGATTATTGATTCCAATGAGAACCTTCTGTCATCCTCATTCTTGCCACTCTATAGTAAAGCATTTTATTTTCTCCAGCTTCTTTCAGGTTTTTTCCTCTGTCTTTGGTTTTCAGCGTGAGTATGATTATGCCTAGGTGTAGATATTTGGTATTTATCTTTATGGGTGTTCTCTGAGCTTGCTAAAGTTTTGATTTGTTGCCTATAATTAATTTTGTAAAATTATTGCCCATTATTTGTTAAAATATTTCCTTTGCTTCATTTCCTCTTTCTTCTGGTGTTGGTATATCCACTGCACACTAAGTTATAGTTTTTAAAACTTTCACATAGTAGCTCCTGTCATGGCTCAGAGGTAGCAAACCTGACTAGTATCCATGAGGATGTGGATTTAATACCTGGCCTCACTCAGTGGGTTAAGGATCCAGCACTGCCATGATCTGTGGTGTAGGCTGCAGACGTGGCTTGCATCCTGCATTGTTGTGGCTGTGGCATAGGCCGACAGCTGGAGATCTGATTCAAGCACTAGCCTGGGAACTTCCACATGCCATAGGTGCAGCCCTAAAAAGCAAAATAATAATAATAATAATAATAATTTAAAAATAATAAAACTTTCCCTTGGTAACTAGATGCCCTGTTCTGTTTTACTCATTCCTTTTTTTTTTTTTCTATATTCATTTCTGTTTAGGAAGTTTCTATTTTGTGTGTGTGTGCGTGTCTTTTCAGGGCTGCACCCTTGGCATATGGAGGTTTCCAGGCTAGGGGTCAAATTGGAGCTGTAGCCGCTGGCCTATGCCATAGCCACAGCAATGCCAGATCTGTACTGCATCTGTGACCTACACCACAGCTCATGGCAATGCTGGATAGATCCTTAACCCACTGAGCAGGGCCAGGGATGAAACCTGCATCCTCATGGATACTAGTCAGATTTGTTTCTGCTGAGCCGCAAGAGGAACACCAAGAAATTTCTATTGACCTATTTTCAAGTTCGCTGATTCTTTCTTTGGTGGTGTCCAGTCTATTGATGAGCCTACCTAAGGCAACTGCATTAATTACAGTGTTTTTGACTTGTAACATTTCCTTTTGATTCTTTCTTAAGGTTCCATATTTTTATGCTTATGTAACTCTCTTATCTTGCATTTTGTCTACTTCTTTCATTAGAGCTCTTATCATATTGATCATTGTTATTTAAAATTCCCTATATGATAATTACAAACATTAGGTCACGTCCAAGTCTGGCTTTGATGTTTGCTTTGTGCCTTTAGACTGTGTTCCTTCTGGAACTTTAGCATGTCTTGTAATTTTTGTTGTTGTTGAAAAAAAACATGCTGGACATGCTGTATCAGCTAATGGGAACTGTGGTAAATGGAATTTTAATGTGAGGTTTTATGTTACTCTGACCAGGGTTGGGCTGTGTTTAATGTTTGTTGTAGCTGTGGGTGCCTGGGCTTTAAATTAGATATTGTTCTTGTTTTCTTCTCCCTCATTGACTTTGGGCTTCCCTGAGTCCTTGTCCTCAGATAGAGTCTGTGTCTTGCAGATCTTTCTGTTGTAATTCACTTTATCACACGGGAGTCCTGAAATGCAGTGTTATGTGTGGAGGAAAGGCGAAGTTCTATAATCTTAGAATTAAATTTTAGATTTTCATGGGCTTGTATCTGTGGGCTAGAACCTTCACAAGTGTTTCTAAAATAAAATTTGAAAAAGTTCCCCTTAGGTAAGACAGGAAGGCCAGAAGAGGGCTTAAGTTGGGTGACTCTCTTCCAGCTTCCAATGAGTCAAGGCTTTGGTGAGGTCTTTCCCCTGGAGGGGAGGCTTTGTGGTCGTGGAGGCTGTTGACTTTTCATAGTGATGACTCCACTCCTCCATCTTCTAGAGACACAGGGGCATCAGTTCTGGATCTTTACCAGGTGATCCTGGTGAGATTCCTGAGTTAAACCTCCCTAAGTGGCTAAGTCTCACGCTAGCCCATACTCTGCTTCCAGTAACTTGTCAAAGGTGTCATTTAACTGCTCCTACCTGCCTGTGTTGTTTTTTTATTTTATGTTGGGGTATAGCCAATTTACAATGTTGTGTTAGTTTCAGGTGGACAGCAAAGTGAATCAGTTATGCATATACATATATCCATTATCCTTCAGATTCTTTCTACATATATGTTGTTATAGAATTTTGAGTTGATTTCCCTGTGCTCTATAGTAGGTCTTCGTTAGTTATCTATTTTATATATAGTAGTGTGTATATGTTAATCACAAACTCCTAATTCTGCCCCACTCCACACACCTTTCTCTTTTGGTAACCATCAGTTTGTTTTCAAAGTTTGTGAATCTGTTTCTGTTTTGTAGATAAATTCATTTGTATCATTTTTTAAAGATTTCACATATAAAAATATATGGTATTTGTCTTTCTCTGGCTTAATTAAGTTAGTATGATAATCCCTAGGTCCGTCTATGTTGCTGCAAATGGCCTTATTTCATGACTTTTTTTTTGTCTTTTTTTGTTGTTGTTGTTGCTATTTCTTGGGCCGCTCCCGCGGCATATGGAGGTTCCCAGGCTAGGGGTTGAATCGGAGCTGTAGCCACCGGCCTATGCCAGAGCCACAGCAACGCGGGATCCGAGCCGCGTCTGCAACCTACACCACAGCTCAGGGCAACGCCGGATCGTTAACCCACTGAGCAAGGGCAGGGACCGAACCCGCAACCTCATGGCTCCTAGTCGGATTCGTTAACCACTGCGCCACGACGGGAACTCCAATTTCATGACTTTTTAATGGCTGAGTAATATTGCACTTTAATAGCTTAGTAATATTCATATATATATATATATATATATCACATCTTCTTTATCCATTCCTCAGTTGATGGATATTTAGGTTGCTTCAATGTCTTGGATATTGTAAAAGTGCTTCAATTAGCATTGGGGTGCATGTATCTTTTCAAATTATAATTTGTTCCAAATATATGCCCAGGAGTGGGATTGCTGGATCATGTGCTAGTTCTATATTTATTTTTTAAGGAACCTCCATACTGTTTTCCATAGTAGCTGCACCAGTTTACATTCCCACTAACAGTGTAGGAAGGTTCCCTTTTCTCTAAACCCTCTCCAATATTTATTGCTTGTAGACTTTTGATGATGCCCATTCTGACAGGTGTAAGGTAATACTTCATTGTAGTTTTGATTTGCATTTTCTAATCACTGGCAATATTGAACATCTTTTCATGTGATTTTTGTCCATTTGTATGTCTTCTTTGGAGAAATGACTATTTAGATCTTCTGCCTATTTTTTGATTTTTTTTATTTGATAATGAGCTGCATGAGCTGTTTGTATATTTTGGAGATTAGTCTTTGTATTAAAAGCAGGAGTGACAAACTTCTAAATTCACTACCTGTCAGAGCTGAAACCAAAAGTGGCTTCCTATCTATTTTGTTAAACCTAACCTGTAGGGAAAGGTTACACTTACTGAGTAAAGTTAAAAAAAAAAAAAAAAAAAGACCATGCAGTCAGTTATAAGCAGCTGTCTTACTGATGTTTGGGGGTGAGGCATGAACTCAGTCATAGTTGCATTTTCCTATTTTCTTTAGGGAAACAGCCTACAATATAAAATGAAAAAGTTGTTCTTAAGCATTTCCCCTCTTCTTTTCCTCTTTTCCATTTTGTGGCTTTGGTCCCTGGTTCACTGGAGTTTGAACTTAGAAAGTTTTGACATTTTACTAGATTTCCTTCTAGTGTTCACAGATTACCAAAGGACACGGGGGAGTAAAAGCCATCCTCCCCCTTCAGTCCTGCAGTCTCGATTTTCTCTCGAGAAAAGCCCTCTTTTGCTGTAGACAGCTTTTCGCAGACCCTGCCTGGAGTTCAGAGAAGGCAGTTTTCCATGGTCCTCTGTCAGTTCGGCTTCAGAGAACTTTGACCTTTGTGTCACTGCGCTTACTTCTCCTCTTAAATATGGATGGAAAATTTTAAATAGTGAACTCACTAAAGACCGTGTATGCAGCTTTGAGAGTAAAGGCCTCTAATCTTCACCTTCATAATGAATTTCCTTTGGGAGATGAAGTTTCTGCTTTTTCACAAAAGCCCTAGCTTTCTAATGCCAAAGAAAAAGTGTAGAGAAATGTCATAGCTAAGGAAAAAGCCTCAGGGTGACACTGTTTCCCCTTATGTGATGCAGTGTCATTTTATGCTTCAACCCATTGCACATTTCAGATCAATAATATCCCATCTTTCAACTTTCCCTCTCTCAGCCTGCCCCGGCCCACTGATACCATGTTGGAGAATCTGGCTTATTGTGAACAAGATGAGTTGAAAGAAAACTGCTGATGGCAGAATTTGCCTTTTCCTACCGCGAAAATGCAAAATGAGAAAAAGCTGTAATAGAATTAATTTTATGTACTTATTGCTAGGGAATTTAAGGCTGAAGTGCTTAGCATTAGACATTCTTTAGAAAACTCAGATCTACGAGGAAAAGCTATTTTCCTTCACATAGCACTATATAGAATTCAGTTCCCATTAACTCTCTGAAGCTGCCAAAAGCACATTAAAAAACAAAAGTTCTTGGAGGGGCACCTCCACTCCATGTTTTCAAATGCTGAACTCTGCATCGGCAACTACAGAGGGGTGGTCAGGTTAGAGGAACTTGTTATGAAAAGGTTAAATTGGTTAAAAAGTTTCAAAGGTGATGAAAAAAGGAGAGGCATATGAAAAAATGGCTAATGGTAAGTTAGGATTACTCTTAAAGAAATTTTCAAAGAAGACTCTATGTCTTAAGGCAAAAGAAATTAAGAGGTAAATGTGATATTAAGTATAAGTGACTAGGCTTGTGATTTAAGTAGGGCCTTTCTGATTAAAGACTTTGGTTCAAGTCCTTCTGGCCATTACCCCATGCATTTCCCCAGTGTTTCTACATAGAGGATGGGGGGTTGGGGCGGGTTCTGGAGAAGTGAACTTCACCCTTCAGGTTGGCTTGTCCATCCATAGTTGGCACTCACAGCTAAATTTGCTGTAGCCCCGTATTTCCTCATCACTGCATTTGCAAGCTGCCCTGGTCTAAGATAAAGTTTCCACAAGACCTTGAAAAAAGAATTTTAAGGAGTTCTCATCGTGGCGCAGTGGTTAACGAATCTGACTAGGAACCATGAGGTTGTGGGTTTGATCCCTGGCCTTGCTCAGTGGGTTAAGGATCCAGCATTGCCATGAGCTGTGGTGTAGGTCACAGACGCAGCTTGGATCCTGCATTGCTGTGGCTCTGGCATAGGCTGGTGGCTACAGCTCCAATTCGACCCCTAGCCTGGGAACCTCCATATGCCGCGGGAGTGGCCCTAGAAAAAGGCAAAAAGACAAAAAAAAAAAGAATTAAAAAAAAAGTCAAATTCAGGAGTTCCTGTCCTGGCGCAGTGGTTAATGAATAGGACTAGGAACCATAAGGTTGTGGGTTCGATCCCTGGCCTCGCTCAATGGGTTAAGGATCAGGTGTTGCCGTGACCTATGGTGTAGGTCACAGACTTGGCTCGGATCCCATGTTGCCGTGGCTCTGGTGTAGACCTGTGGCTACGGCTCCGATTAGATCCCTAGCCTGAGAATCTCCATATGCCGAGGGAGCGGCCCTAGAATAGGCAAAAAGACAAAAAAAAAAAAGTCAAATTCATTCCATGTGAAAAAATGACTTATACATCTAATGTCCTTTTCCTACTTCTTTAGTTCTAGGAAACAAACAAACAAAATGCTCTAAATATTAAAAAAAAAAAATTAAGAGTCCTGAAATCCCCAAATTGGAATAGCAATACTGACTTACGTGATAATCAGAAGTAAATAATGAAACAGGTAAAAAAATACCCACGTGCATTAATATAGGTAATACTTTTCCTGTTGATGTTTCTAAGCCCTGATGATTATTTTTTGGACTATCATGCTGCTTCTGGCTATTGTATGCCAAATACCTATCCTCTGCTGGGCATTGGATTAATTGCTTGATGTGAACTATCCCATTGAATCTTAACCACAGCCTAGGAAGGGAAGACAACAATTGTCCTCAATTTACAGATACAGGAACTGAGGCATATGGATGTGGCTTCCCAAGCTTCCACAGCTTTAAGTGGAAAAACAATTCAAAAGCAGGCAAATTTCAGAAGCTTTCAACTTAACTACAGCATAGTTGTACCATCTGACCTGTTATGTGGGAAATTTCTGGAAGGCAGTATAACCACTAAACCACAGGTACAATTGAGAAATCGAGCACATAACTGAGCTCCGAGCTTCATCTGTTCCCAGGAGTGGCACAGACCTTCCTGTCTGCTCCTTCTTGGCCTTCTGTGCTGGTTCCACTTCCTCTTCTGGACAGAGCCCAGGATCCTTCTCACTTCTTCCCTCCCAGATCTCATCGGGTCACACAGATTAACCACCTTCTGTTTCCAAGGACTCCCAAATTGTTATCTAAGCCCAGATCTTCCCCCTGCATTCCAAACTTGTTTGTTCAACTGCCTACTCCACCTGTCTGCTCAGATGGCTCTTTGGCATCTTGAAAGGAGGACATGCAGAACAGACCCTGGGTTTGCTTCTTATTTAACTCTGTTACCAACAGAATCTTCCAGGTCCCCTGCCTCTGCCCTTCACAGGTCACATGTAACCCATCAACCAACCCTGTCAATTTCCCCTTCAAAATATACGCATCCGATAATCTGCCATCAGCTTTACTTAGGGCCGAGGCATCATCCCTTCTCACCTGGATCAAGGCCATAACTTCTCCAATTGTTCCCTGCCTCTTTTCTGTCCTGCCTCTTTTCTGTTATCCACTCCTCGCGGCTGGAACAGTGCTGCCGTATGCTAAGCAGGTCGTGCCCCTGCTCGGAGGACTCCTGCGCTGCCCATGGCTCTTCAGCTTTCCAGGCCACATGTAATCTCTCCAACTTCCGTTACTCAGTGCATCTGTTTGCTCAGCTGCCAGAGGAGTCCCGAAGTTCCGCTGGCTGATCTGCGCATGCTCTTCCTGGCTGGTCCCCACCGTTCACCTGGTATCTGCTGTTCCTTCTTCCCAGAAGCTTCCTGCCCTGCGAGCTTCAGGGCTTGCCCTTACATTCTCTGAGGTCTCCACTCAAATGTCACATTAGTGACTATTTTGTCTAAAACCCTGACTCCCTCCCAACGTGTCTGATACCTTCCGTGCTTAATTTTTCTTCTTGGCATTTATCCATATCTGATGATGCTTGCATTTTACTTATTCATTGTCTAACTCCGCAGTCGGATGTAAGCTTCCTGAGGGCAGGGGATTGGGTTTCACTTTTGGAATGCTTGGGGTGTAATAGCAGCCATTAGTTATCTGTTCAGGGAATTAGTATATGAACTAGCTGTATGGAATATTATAAAAAGCAGGAGAGCACAGGCAAAATAAGTGCATTGTGAATAGATAAATTAAAAAGGTCAGCAGAACTAAGGTATAATTATCATGTAAACATAGTCTGTACAAATAAGATAAATTGGGCATTCACTTTAATAAAGACCTTTTGGCCTCCATGATACATAAAGCCTTCACTTTCAATATTTCATGTCTTCAGAATGTCTCTGGGAGGTGGGCCAGTGGCTTTATTTTTATTTCCTTTATTTAATTGCCTGCGTTCCTAAAAATGCTATTTGAATCATCCAAATTGTGGCCTTGATTTTTCCCTCTGTTTTTGTTGTTACTAAGAACCAACAAGGCCAGTTGGTTCTTAGTAAGCTGAAAAGGAGCCGCCCTGCTCAGAGGGGCCTGAAGTGGGAGGTGACGGTGCCTGTACTGAGCGGAAGGAAAACATACAGAACGTGACCAACAAACACGAACATCTGAGTAGGTGTGAAGGAGTGTGCTTGCGCACGCGAACGTGTGTGCATGTGTGTGACAGAGTCAGAGTCAGAGATGAAGACAGAGACCCCTGCAGTGCTTAAGAATTTGGTTTTTTTTGTTGAACTCATGTTTCATGTTTCTGCTTCTCAGTAGTACTAAGACCAGAAGCAAGACTCAGCTGTGAAGCCACTTCGAGGGGTTTACCTGTTCTTGTCCAGGAGGCTGGGGCCTTTTCCCTTCACACATGCATTCTCTTTGAACACTAGGTAGAAAAAGGGGAACCAATAGGTTTGACAGAAAGCTAAACAACAAGTTAACTTGTCACCTACAGTGGTACCCGGTTTTCTGTTTTCACAGGCTTGTCACCAAGGGAAACAATGCAAATAGGCCCTTTAGAGTTTCCCATCTTAGGAATCACCACTTACAGAGCCCTAACTAAGTGCCAAGCACATTACTAACTGCTTCCCATCTGCATCCCGTAGAGCCCGGGCCAGCTCCAGGGTCTATTTTGTTATCCCTCTGTTGAGGACGTTGGGGTGAAAGGAGGTGGATCATCTTGTCCGAAGGTCTACAAGTGGTAATGCTCAGCCTCTCCTTTTTGCAGCTTTCAAAAAAAAAAAAATCAGAAAGCCTAACTTTTGAAAGTAAAACAACATTGGAGTGTGGAAAGAAAATGCTAATGTTATCCCCCAGCTATTCTAAGCTTGTCTATGACGATAGGTTGATCTTTTTCCACAACTTTGTCAATGAAAAATTAACCAGTCGATCTAAGAAAGAAATGGAAAATTTTTTCAAGCCCCATCTGAGGATTACAACTGGGAAGAGTATCCGAGAAAGCTCTGAGAACTGTGGAGCCCTTGAGAAGTCAAGGCCCACTTATATATGTTTTAAGAGTCAGAGGGCTGTGCATTTAGTGATGTATTGTTGGCAGTTTACACAGTTCAGGTCTAAGTGTCATTGTGGCCCCTTACAGGCTCAAGAAGGAATGTTATCTTTCAAGGAGTTGTCGTGTTGATGCAAGGAGAATGCCGCTCTTCGTGGTTGAGCAGGTGTTTCGGCTGACAGGGCAGGTTTGGTCCATGCATAAGGCAGATACACAGTCCCAGTGGTGGAGAGAGGAGGCCAAAGGGCAGAGGAGATTTTTATGTTTAAATATTTCTTGTCTTGCCATAAAACAGGAGTTTTATTCCATACCAACTTTTTTTTTGTTTTTGGTCTTTTTAGGGCTGCACCCAAGGCATATGGAGGTTCCCAGGCTAGGGGTTCAATAGGAGCTACAGCTGCCGGCCTATACCACAGCCACAGCAATGAGGGATCTGAGCCATGCCTGTGACCTATACCACAGCTCACGGCAATGCCAGACCCTTAACCCATTTAGCAAGGCCAGGGATCGAACCCAAGTCCTCATGGATACTAGTCAGGTTTGTTAACTGCTGAACCATGACAGGAACACACACCATCTTTATTCCATTTTTTTTTTTTTCTGCAGATGCACAAATGTAAGAATTTTGTTTCTGTCTTTGATTTTACAGAAGGGGTGATGTGGTTGGTACATATTATATCACCGTTTGCCTTTTTGTCTTAGCAGGATGCATAGACATTACTTCAAGACAATATTCATAGATCCAACTCATTCCTTTCAATAGTTGAGGAACGTTTTTAAGGACAAAAATGTGTTATAGAATAGGCAGTCATTCTCCTAGTAATAGAGATTAAGGCTGTGCATGTTTTCTGTTGTTTTGTTTTTTAAATTTTTTTGAGGCTTTTGGCTTTTTTTTTTTTTTCTTTTTAGGGCCACACCTGCAGCATATGGAAGTTCCCAGGCTAGGGGCTGAATCGGAGCTGCAACTGCCCGCCTACACCACAGCCACAGCAATGCGGGGATCTGAGTGGCATCTTCGATCTACCCCACAGCTCCTGGCAACACCGGATCCTTAACCCACTGAGTGAGGCCAGGGATCGAACCTGCATCCTCATGGATACCAGTCAGGTTCTTAACTTGCTGAGCTACAGCAGGAACTCTAGCTTTTCTTTTTTAACCACTGTAAAAAGTCATTTGTATGTGTGTCCATAAGTACTGAAATATTTATTTCTATATGTGGAACCCACAAGTTGAAATCACTAGGTTAAATGGAATGAAATTATTGTGGAAAATTGCCATGGATATTGACAAATTTATGGTAATGATGTCTCTTTTAGTCTTTTCACAACTCTTTTTTCTACTTCTAAAAGTAGCTAAAAGAAATTTTTATTCTAGAACTCTCCCACCTTGTTTCGGGGGAAAATGAGCAAATAGATATGCTACTGTGAAATTATTTGGACTATCACATGTAAGAGGTAAATTTATAGCTAATTTTCTGTGTAAACAGTTACTATGGTTTATTTAATTATTGATGCTCAAAAGAAATGTTCATTTTCTCCCTTTAGAGATACTCCCAAGTAAATCATCCTATAAATATTGGATTGTCCAATTATTTACTATACTTTTCTGTAAGTTTACTTAAAATATAACTATAACCTATAGGAAGATGTATAGTTGGCCTGTATGTTCATGAGCTGACATGTGATGCTCGTTTTCTAAAAGTCTCAGAGGTTGCAGATTTAATCAGCATCCTGGAATCATATTTTCTATAGAGATTCATAATCAGCAGTACCATAAAGTACATTATATATTTCTTGAAACTAGGCAGATTAAGAAAAAGCCTAAATTGGAATTTTCATGTCTTTCATTGAAATATAGTTTCCAGAGACTAATTAGATTGTCTTTCATTGAAATATAGTTTCTAGAGTGTCATTAGATTGTGGGGCAGGAATAAGAACTGGGACCACTGTCTGTTGTCAGTGCTTTCCAGGTCAGACATCCCTTTGATTTAATCTCTTTATTGCCTGAAAAGGGAGCTGGCCCAGGAGCAGTTTTTACTATCTCTTTTCCATTATCACAATCACACAACCATAAAAAACTAAGATAAGAAACATTTCAACTCTAATAGTGTCTCAACAATGAGCTACCTAATTGCCATGTTCATTCATTACCTGGCATGAGACTGTCAAATTACTATCCTTTAAAATCAGTAAGGATTGTGTTGTTGAAGGAAAAAAAGCAGTCTTCCACACTTTTCTTCCCCCTTGGTTACAAGCGTCAATATCAGCAACTTGTATCAGAGAAGATTAACATTATGTGGGGCCCTGGAGGAAAAAAATTAAGCTTACACTTGAAACCTCAAAGTAATGGCCGTCTCTGCACATCCGAGAGGTGCCTCGGTCCCACACCTTTAGTCATCACCTCACTGCTCTCTGATGTCACCTTGGCTCCACGTTGAGGTCTGACAGGTATCTGTAAATACAGATTTAGAAACGTGAATAAAGTTCTGGGTCCAACGCAAGGCCCTATAAATCCTGCCACCACGTGTTAGAAGAAATCAGAAGGACCGATAGGGTAGTAAAAATGTCTTCTTCCACATCATTTGGGGAAATCTACATTTTTCATTAGAAAAAAAGATAATATCCTTCTTCAACAATAATTCATGGAAAGAATATTTTAAAGAAATTTTATTGAAATATAGTTGACTTACAATGTTAGTTTCACTGTACAGCAAAGTGATTCAGTCATACATACCTACGTATGTGTGTAGCCTTTTTTTTTTTACTATTCTTTTCCGTTAAAGTTACTTTTCCGTTAAAGTTACTAAATACAGCATTTTTTTTCGTTTGTTTGTTTGTTTTCAGAGCAGCTCAGAGCGACAATTTTTGTATTTTGTTTTTGATAAGATTTACTAGAAAACAAAGAAATAACCAGGGAGGGAGTTTTTGTTTGTTTGTTCTAGTTTTTGTTTGTTTGTTTGTTGTTTGTTTGTTTTTTCTAGTCTATCTCTCAGTCTTTGGTTTTAGAAGAACTAAGCTGTTGAGAGTGGGAGATTTTTAGGTGAATTGGCCTGGAAGCTAGTGCCTACAGATGTCCCAGTGTCAGTTTCCAGCCATCTGATATGTGGAGGAAAGTGGGAACTGTACAGGCAGTGGTTACAGAATGTGTCTAGTTTCCATTTAACATCCCATTAGACAAAGGCCTGTGGAGTTAGAGCCCGTAGGAACCACTGTATCTCCCATGCTGACTGGCCAGAAGCTGCCAGCACCATCAGGCCATAGATCAGCCCACGGAAGGGCACAGCCAGCCGACATGCTATCCTCCAAGATCAGCACAGGATGCTCTATGCCTCAAAGACCTTAATTCGGGCTGTACCACCAGCAGGAAGGATACATGGGCCTGGTACCCCAGGCGGATGTAGAGTTGGCCCTGGTCACCATCACTTCCAGTGACCCACCTAGGGAATTGATGCGTCCCATTCCCACAACTCTAGGTTACAGATGTTTAGAGATCTTAGTTCTTAGTTCTTAATTCTACTGCTTCCTGGACACTTCAGAGTCTTTGTGCCAAGGGGTAACAGGCAAGAGATGCATCACTTTCCTTGGCCATCAGGAGGGCGTAGGGCTACTGCTACCACAGACGAACACAGAGGACTACATTTGGCATCCAGGCGGGCCCCTTGGGTGCCCATTCGTGCTCTGTTGCTCAGCTTAAACGGTAAACAGAGAAGTACAGCAGCCCTGGCCTGAGAAGTACATGGTGACCAGGGGCTCAGGCCTCTTGGTGATGAGAGTCTCAGTCCTGCCACTACGTAAGCCCTGGAGGGCAGCAGAAGTGCTGTTTAAAGGTGATGGAGCCAGAATGGACAGTAGAAGGGGGAAGAGGGTGAGTAACACTTGCAGCCCTGAGACCAGCGGTCCTGACATGGGCTAGTGTTTGCAGCTGATCTTCCTCTTCCTCTTATCCAAAGAAGAGAGGCCTCCAGATCCTGAAGGAGCTTCTGTCCAAGCTGATCTGAAGCAGTTGATCTAAGTGTGCAAGGTGTGGACTGTCCTGGACCAGAAGGGGCACTGTCCAGGTTACTCTAACCAGAAGGACTTGTCTGCCAGGTATCAGCAGACAACCTCCAGCTGGTAGCAACTTGAGAGGTTGCTCAGCTGCAGAGTCTCCTTGTCCAAGGCCTGCCGATCCCAGGGCAGATGTACTGCAGAGCTTCTTGTTAGGTCAGTTCAGGCTTTGCCCTCCCTGCCTTGTGATTTGACATCTTCTGCCCAATTCTGCTTCCTCTCCCACCTGTGCACAGGTGATGATCCGTAGTCAACACCCTGCACAGCCAGCCTCTTCTCAGCATCTGCCTTCAGATAAACTAACCTGCAACAGCTGACCTCACTGGTGTCATTGAGCACATCCAAAATCATTTTAAATATCTCTAGTGAAGAGTTTGAGTCCAGATGCCCCCTGGTGGTTACGCCTTTAATATAGACTCTTCAAATATCTGTGGAAATAACCATGCAGACATAGCAAAGAATAAAAATGCACAGCATTGATAACCAAACACTTGCTGTGTTATGAGCTTCTACTGAATGCAAGGCCAATGAAACTGGATTGCAGTATTGGACTAGTACAATCGAAAACCTAGCGCGGTCTCCTTGGGTAAGTACAGCAAGTTGCTGATGCAGATGGTGCCTTAGCATGGTCATGATACAGTTGTGTGGCCCGTTGACATCTCAGCCCACTGTTGTGACTGCTAGATCTGGGAAATGGCCAAAGCGAGTTCTTTACTAAGCCTTCCCTGGCAGAACACTAAGGACTAGTCCTGATGCAGAATTTAGGGACTGTCATTGGGTCCTAGTGGAGGCTTATTAATGGCGGTGGGTGTTGGCTCAGACCCTTTCGAAGATTTAAGTAATGCTTATGACCTCAGCCATGGACAAATATACATACTCACCTACTTTTACATAAAACTGAAGTTCATCTATGATTCTTTCAGGGACCCACGGATCCTTGCTTGAAGAATGCTTGCAATAGGAATTTGATCATTTTAAAATATAATTTCCCAATAACAGATATTACTAAAAAAAAAAAAAAAAAACCAGTCCTGAATTAAGTAGTAATCTTATTAGGAGCTATTTTTTCATTTTTTTTTCCCATCTCTTTTTCCTGGATTCAAACCCAGACTCTGCCATTTATTTATGGCATGACCTTGGGTAGGTCACTTAACATCTCAATACCGCCGTGTCCTCATCTCTGAAGCAAGGGTGATAATATTTCCTGCTTCTTAGGGGGTAGTGTAAGAATATATGAGCCATATGGAGCTTAAAACACCACAGGCTCAGAGGCGCTCCTTGGCAATTGTCCCTGTAGCGGTTGATGGTGAGGTTGTGTAGCCTGCCGTCACCCTTTCTTTGTCCCAGGGAAGAGTAAAATGCACTTTTTAATTCCTTGTACATGACAATTTGTAGACAAAAGGCAATTTTCATTTCCAGGAAATTGGAATGCTTCTTCAGGGCAGCATAGTAAGTAGGACTTGGTTTCCCATGGACGCAGTGGAGGTGGGTTCCGTGAGGCAGCGCCGCATGTGCTGTAAACCTCAGTGCAATTCCACAAAGCCCGGATTGATCACGCTCCACTTGTCATGATGCAAGTTGGATGGTTTTGCACAGTGATCTTGCAGGTTTTCTGAAATCAGACTGAAGATAGGAATTAACCATTTTCTAAGTCCTCAAAGATTACATGATGCCCTAGAAGGGACTTAGGTGGTGGCCTGTCTGTGTAATACAACTTCTAAGAAAAATAATCTCTTAGTTAAATTTGTCGTTGGTATAATGTGAAATGAAGCTATTATGATATAGATCTTTGGACTGAAGAAAATCAGGCAGAATCCAGTTGGTAAATGGAAAGAAGTAAAGATTAGTTCTAATATTAATGAGATGTTCTTTGATTTTAATTAGTTATTTAGTTCTTTTCCCCTGAAAAGGCTTAACTAGACATGGCCTATATAGGAACATTGAGAAATAAAATTCAAGTTTCCAAGGTCTTCAAGATTATCCAAGAGCACAGAGAAAGAAATGGGAAAAGAATACTGCGCCCATGTTCACCTCCAGAGGGAAATGCATGAGACAAAACTGCTGTAATTGGATTTTTTCCAGAACATGTCAAGAGTACTTGCTTTTGCAAAAATATTCGTGGGCCATTAATCATCAGCCGAGAACTGCATCTCCCTGAAAACCACAAGAGCTTCCTTTGACCACAGCCCAGATGAATTCCAAACGGCATGAACATTTCATTTTTAATTTGCCACATGGTTATTATTGACCCAGCTCTGCACATACCCAAAAATAAATCCCATTTACCCACACAGTGGATACCTTCGCCCTAGAAGCTTTTCTTTTGGCATCGATGGCACAACCATTCAAATGGTCCTGACAGATCCCCTGGGACACACAATATCAGAAGTGGACCAAGCCTTTCCAGAATGTTCCAGCACCGAGAGCCCAAGTGCCCAGAGCCAGGGCAGAATATCAAGGACACTCCACTCCTGCCTCCAAAGGCCCCAAGGGCAGCCCCGTGCTTTCTGAGTGTTGTGCCTTCCTGACAGATTCTCCAAGGACCTCTCCAGGATGTTTATCCAAATCTACAGATAAAGATACTGTCAAGGCCCCGGGAAGCTGGGCTCTGACCCTTTGCTTCATACCCGTGACAGGGGACAGGGTTGGGTAGAGGCAGAGGTATTTGAGCCTTCCCTTGACAAGCCTGGGTATCTCATGGAGTAACAGCATCTTCCAGTCACATTTTGTATATGCTGTGTGTGTGTTTTCTCTTTTTATGGCCATACCCACAGCATATGGAAATTCCCAGGCTAGGGTAGAATTGGAGCTGCAGCTGCCGGCCTGCACCACAGCCACAGCAACGCCAGATCTGAATTGCATATGTGACCTACTCCACAGCTCCTGGCAACACTAGATCCTTAACCTTACTGGTGAGGCCAGGGATCAAACCTGCATCCTCATGGGTACTAGTCAGGTTTGTTTCCACTGAGCCACGATGGAAACTCCCATATTTTATGTATTCTTAAAAGCCACATATTTTAAGATTGTTTCTCCAATTTTTTTGTCTGAAATGGTGCCTACACTCTTAAGACTGGCTATAAATTACATGGAACATGAATGTGTATACTTTGGAGAGACCTATTTTATTTTATACAAAGAGCATAGTTTTTGTATTGTTACCTTGGACTTCTGGAACTTTCCATGGCTCATCTTATAATCATAAATATTTTACGATCATCTTAATTCATAATTTATCTTAATAGTTTAACAAACCCCTTATCATCTGAATCTTATACCTGTGCAGACAGCAGCATGTAGGGCCAAAAATCAAAGTTGTGCCTTGAAGCTTTTTTTTTTCTGGTTTGTTCCAAAGGCCGTCTCTGTGTGTCATATCTCCCCACAGATCATCACGAAGCTCTTCCAAGAATATCCCTTCAGTTCTCCAAACCAGATTCCCCTATAGGTCCATCAGGGAGGCAGTGATGAGAGAAAGTGTCAGGAGTACCCGTTTATGCTTAAATATTATCTCACAGGAGCCTGTGAACAAAACATCACAGGGCTTCTGGTTGTTTTGAATGTATTGCAAGCAGCTGAAGTTTACAGTGCTTTGCTTCAGGTCTCTTGATAAAGGAGAGCTAGGTATAAGGGTCGGCCTTGCTGCTCTGATTTATAAGGAGGCAGCGAGTCCCATAGGATCAGAAAACACCAGCCCTGCTATCTGAAAACACGATGCCACACCATTCCCCCAGATGAGGTTGTGGCTTCATGGAAGATGCTGAGATGTCTCCATTTAGCTTTGCTACAGGTGGTACAGAAGGTCATTACTTCTCTCTAACCCAGACAGACGGAAGTAATGACCTTCTCCCTTCTGGTGAGTAGCATCACTGCTTTGTGTCAGACCAGACTTCAGTGTTGGGTGTTTCACGACCAGGGTCTCTTCCATGTGAGGATGACAAACAGCACTCATTTCACTTCCCAAGTCAACACCAACCAGCCCCACCCCCACCCCATCAAGGCAGGCATCGCGCTTTCGTGCCCAGTCTCACTGAAATGAGCCTTGAAATCCTCAGCTGCAGAGCTAATATAGGCCAAGATATTGATTCCCTGGGTTTAGGCTGTGAGTGTCTTTTTATGAAAAGCATCGACTCAGCTGCGCAGCTCAGCTGAGCTACTTTACATGCTCAGAATGTGTTGCTTTGGCTGCTGAGTAGTGAAAATCAAAGAGGATCCTTTAGTCGCTGGAAGTCTATTCAGATTCCTGTGGAAGTTTTAGTTGTGTGTTGCAGAGCTGGGAAAAGAAAAAGGAAAATGATTGCTTTCCTCCGTCTGGGCTCTGCCCCATATGCTTCCCCCCACACAGAAGCATGAGATATATTGGGAAAAGGTTTTGCCATATGCGACTTTTATTATAAGCTTTCCGAGAGAGTGTTTATCAAGCTTACCGGAGTCACTGACCACCTGGTGATCACTATTCACTTACGAAGGTTGCCAGCTCAGCTGTGAAGATGAGCCGCTGTGACTCTCTTTGGTTGTGTCTTTTTGATCAAAAATTTGATCAAGAATTACTGATTAGTCAGGGTGCAGAGATCTTGATAAACACGATCTCGCAGTGTAAATAAACAAACCAAAAAGACCAAACCACGCACTTTTGGAATGCAGGTGGTAAATCTCTGAGGGTCAGGGAGGCCTGGGGTTAAGTGGAGTCAGTAATAGTGGGGCGTGTCCCAGAGGGCTCAATAAGCATCTCTATCACTGAGATCATGTACCAACCAGTAAGCACTAATCTTGAGACCACTGGCACTCTGTGAGAAGCCAGGGACGGAGCTGTGAGAATCTGTATTGCATTTCAAAACATCTTCAGCTCTTACAAATAAATAAGCTCTTACAAATAAATAAGCTCTTGAGCCTGAGAAAGTCTTTTCATCCCTCCAAAACCAAATCAAACAAAACACCCTGTGATCGAAGGTAAAAAAGAAGAGGGCTAGACTCATTTTTTAAACTCAAATCACATTATTTACAAATCATAAGTACACTTATAAGATGGGATGAAATATAAGTTTGTCTTTTAACTTCCCTCTTTTAAGACTTCAGTATTATAACTTTCTATTGCCTTCATTTTATTCAGATGTCCACAGTTTGTCTGTCTGTCTGGTTTGATCACACACAGGGGTGTGGGAAAGAGGTCGCCCACATGAGTACAATGTCTTTCTCTTAAAAGATCTTTCTCTCTCTCTCTCTCTCTTTTTTTTTTTTTGTCTTTTTGGGGCCGCACCCAGGGCATATGTAAGTTCCCAGGCTATGGGTTAAATTGGAGCTGCAGCCACCGGCCTACACCATAGCCACAGCAACTTGGGATCTGAGCCGCATCTGTGACCTGCACCACAGCTTATGGCAACATCAGATCCTTCACCCACTGAGCGAGGCCAGGGATCAAACCCGAATCCTCATGGATCCTAGTCGGGTTCCTTAACCACTGAGCCATGAAGGGAACTCCTAAAATATCTCTTTTGTAATGTATTCATTCATTTTAAAAGCTCCACACAATCATACGGAGACTTTCTGAAATGACTGCAAAACCAGACAAGATGCAGAGCAGAGAGCTCCAGCACTGCAGCAGGCAGGCAAAGTCTGCATTTCTTAACCCCTCGGAGCATGAAATTTGGAACATTACACTTTTCTTAACGCATCCCCCAGGAGGGTTCCTCTGGCGAACGTCACTGGATGCATGTGTGGTAGCTGAGCGTGGCATTCTGATAGTGACAATCGCAGGACTTGGGCACTTTTCAGCCCTTTCCCTGATGGTTATCGTGGTCAGCTGAGGCTTTACTCCTCAAGACTGAATCCGAACTACCATTTTAAGGCATCCTCAAAAGCCCTGGCAAATTTTTCAGATCAGATGTCTGCTCATTTCAAAAAGCCATAGTCCTAAACCCTTGCTGATGCCACCAGGCAGAGAGACAATAAAGATCTGAGGGCCATGTTCACTCCTTTCTGACTTGGACGTCCTCTTTTCAGAGCAGCTTTAACCTGATTCTTAGAAAAAAAGACCACCCCAGGATAAGGCACAGCAAAAAATGCATCACTCTCTCCCAGACCAGTACTGTATTTCTCTTCTGTCATCACTTTATAGCTGCACCTGCAGCTCATGGAAGTTCCTGGGACTGGGATTGCATCTGAGTTACAGCTTAATGCAGGATCCTTTAACCCGCCATGCAAAGCCAGGGATCAAACCCACCTCTCCATGTTGACCTGAGCCGCTGCAGTCAGATTCTTAACCAACTCTGCCACAGCGGGAACGCTGACCTCACTTTTATACTTTTTTTTTTTTTTTGCTATCTCTTTGGGCCGCTTTACTGTTCACAGGATATTTATTTATTTTGTCTTTTTGCTATTTCTTTGGGCCGCTTCCGCGGCATATGGAGGTTCCCAGGCTAGGGGTTGAATCGGAGCTGTAGCCACCGGCCTACGCCAGAGCCACAGCAATGCGGGATCCGAGCCGCGTCTGCAACCTACACCACAGCTCATGGCAACGCCGGATCGTTAACCCACTGAGCAAGGGCAGGGACCGAACCCGCAACCTCATGGTTCCTAGTCGGATTCGTTAACCACTGCGCCACGATGGGAACTCCTGACCTCACTTTTAATGTGCAAGGAACTTTAGTTTCTTTATTCTCATGGTGCATTTTTTGCATATGGTTTGTTATTGTTGATAAGATGATTTCATCTCGTTCCAAGTTCAACTGTAGACTTTGAATCCAAGACCTCTATGATAATGAATTCCCCAAGTTCCACAATGGATTCTTTGCTCTTGAGTAACAAGTAGTATGAAGGAGGCAACCGGATCTGTCTTATTACAAACCAATCCAAACCAGAGACTCACCAGCCTGGACTGGTACAAAGGACCAAACTGCTAGGTGACTTTCTAAGACCATGCGTGGTAATGGCTTATTTGCTAAATAGGGAAAGCCATAGATAATAAATCATTAAATTAAATCCCTTCATTTCAGATACTCTACTGGATGTAATTCCCTCTCCTCTATGTTCCCCCATTATGACGGGATGTGGAGGTCACGGTTCCACTGGCACAGAAGGACTTTCATAAACAGCTTGGAGTTTGCACAGATCCTTTGGTTTTTCCCCTTGATTACTTCCCAGAGGGAAATAGACAAGCTCTTCTCCCATATGCAGCACATTATAATCATAATCTTGGTTCTCCATTTGTTTCTAAAGGGCACTGCTCTCTATTTTCCTTCTCAAATAATCCGCAGGATACAAAATACCATTAGAATAGCTTTCTTGGAATTCGGCAGGATGCCTTTGAGTTCCACCTAAGAAAAAGTGCCTAACGGAGCTTAAAGAACTAATGGAGTTGGTTCCCAATATCTGAATCCTTCAGAGTGACTTCCTTCCTTGCCTATAGTGTGTGTGTGTAGTCAAGCCACAAAGCAAAAATCATTACTGCAATTACAACACTTTTATCAGAATGCTGACATCCAAGAAACCTAACAGCACATTGTTATAGAGAGTATTTAGAGTGGCAGGAACATAGAGTTTGAAAGACACCACAATCCATGCAAATCAGAAGAAACCTTAAGCCGGGGGTTGGGGGTGGGGGAGGTGGGTACACCTGCCTGCAGAGCATCTCAGCTCACGTGTGTAGCTCAAAATGATCATACCTGTGCAGATTTGCTTCCTGTGATTAGCCTAATCTGGTAAATTCCACTAGAAAGTATTGTTTTAAATATTTTAGAGAATGGCTTGAATTATGCCCGAGGGGTCAGAGAGCCCTCTTGGGTTCAAGTTGGTGCACATTCATTGCTCTGTCTTCTGTTTACTTCTCTCTCTTCTCTTCTGGTGCTGAGGATGGAGTTAGAAAAAGGGTGTTTGTACAGGCATATGCCCTTAGCATTATGATATATACAATTTTTATAATTTTTGCAGTAATATAATATACTGCAGTAAGTAAATTAGAGCAATTAAATTACAAGCACTTACTTCAAAGAGTGTATATATATCAAAATGATTCCATACATTATAACAATTGTACTAGTTATTAATACTTTTTAATTTCTCCCCAAACACTAGGGTTAATAAATATATATTTTTTAAGTTTGAAAGCAAAATAAAAGAAAATTTATTTTTCAGCCCATCAGGACGATCAGCTTATAGTTATATATCTTGCCTTTATTTGAAGACTGAATTATCACTCCCCAAAGAGGTAATGGCTAGTAGGCTATCAAAAAGCTGGATTTTTTAAAAAGGTGATGGTAGCTTCAAAATGACCTACCTCATACTTCAAAACAGTATTTTCTTAATACTAAAGCAATGATAATATTTAGAGGGGATGTAGTTAAAAGCATGGGAGATGGATCCCAATTGCTTAGGATCAAATCCTCATTCTTGGCACTCATTTTCATGGTACGTAACTTCTCTGTGCCTCAGGAGTTCCTGTTGTGGTTCAGCAGTAATGAATCCAGCTAATATCCATGAGGATGTGGGTTCAATCCCTGGCCTCACTCAGTGAGTTAAAGCATCCAGTGTTGCTGTGAGCTATGGTGTAGCCTGCAGATGCAGCTTGGATCCCTCGTGGCTGTGGCTGTGGCTGTGGCTGTGGCCGGCAGCTGTAGCTCTGATTCTACCCCTGTCCTGGGAACCTCCATATGCCATGTGCAACACTAAAAAAAAAAAAAAAAAAAAACTCTGTGTCTCAGTTTCTTCCTTTTCTAGGTAAGGATCATAACTGTATCTACCTCCTAAGGTTGTGAAGATGAAACATGTTAAGACATTTTCTGAGCTTAGAACAGTATGAACAGTATGTGGTAGATGTAAAAATGCTCCCAATGTATGAGCTGTGGTTATCTGTCAACCTGCTAGGAAAGTGGAAGCAGGTGGAAACTTCCAAAAGTTTAGTGGCAACTCGTCTGTTACATCCAATGCCAATTCGTCTGCAGCATCACAGGCTTCTCTGTTTCTACTGAAAAGTGCTAGCCACATACATGCTCACAGATATGCAAAGTAGAGGATGGGGACAACTATGTAGGAAAAATATAAAAAAGTTGGGAACCTGAATGACCCTGAAATATAGCCATCACCATCCTTTAAATACAGATACATTGACCCTGACATTGGATACCTAGTGAATATCCGTGTTCTAGAAAATTTTGAAAATATCATTGCAGTATTTTATTTCTGAAAATTCTTTTTTCTCGGTCTATCTCTGATATGACACAGAAAAAATAATTTTGCTCAAGAGATACGATAATAATAAGTGGAGGACAACAGAGCTTTCATTGATTAATTTAGACAACAGATAAAAACTGGAAGGTAATTAAAGTAAAATCATAAATGCTCTCCACTCTACAATATGAGAGTTTCTAAATCCCAGTTTAATTTCTTCTGTCATGTAGAATATCCAGCTGCAATAAAAAGAGGAAATTTACTAGTCTCTGCTTTTGTGTACAAATTTTATACTCTCTTTTTTTCTATACTTTAAATGTTATCAGTTAAGTCACTGGTCAGTTAATTCACTATCCCCAGAGCAAATGTAAATTTGCTTTAAATTCAGCTGAGCCTAGGGTTTAAAATAATGAACAGCGTATGTAATGATTACATATAAAATAATAATTTTTCATGTTTTATTAATGAAGATGACTAAGAAATGACTTCTTAAGAGAGAAATTTTCCATTCACAGCAAAAATCATTTTCTAAGTATAATAGTCCCCTGTGCTATGTCTACTGAGGAAAATTTTCATGGTAAATGGTTAGGCATTTTGTAGTTTATTAGTATTGCTTATGAGAAACAATACTTTAGATTCTTCAGGACTTGAAGTGATGGAAACATATTGAAATAGAATTGTCCTTATATACCCTATTGGAAGAGAAGGGATTAACCCAGGAGTAAAATACCAGTTAATTTTTGATACTATTTGAAGTAATAGGGTTTGTTCTATGACAAATTGTAACAGGACCCACTTCTCAGCTCCTGGCCCTACCCAGTTTGGGGCTGGTAGATGCACAGTATTCCATTTAGAATGGATAAGCAATGAGGTTCTACTGTACAGCACAGCGAACTATATCCAATCTCTTGGGATGGAACTTAATAGAAGATAATATGAGAAAAGAATGTGTATATATATGTATAACTGGGTCACTATGCCATATAGCAGAAATTGGCACAATGCTGTAAATCAACTATACTTTAATAATTTTTTTTTTTGGTCTTTTTGCCTTTTCTTGGGCCTCTCTTGTGGCATGCTGAAGTTCCCAGGCTAGGGGTCTAAATTGGAGCTGCAGCCACCGGCCTACACCATAGCCACAGCAATGCCAGATCCGAGCTGCGTCTGCAACCTACACCACAGCTCACGGAAACGCCGGATCCTTAACCCACTGAGCAAGGCCAGGGATCGAACCCGCAACCTCATGGTTCTTAGTCAGATTTGTTAACCACTGCACCACGATGGGAACTCCAATAAAATTTTTTTAAAATTCAGAAAACAAAACAAAATAGCTCTATTAGAGGATAAAGGAGGAAAGTTTCCCCTTCTCAGCTTCCCTCTTACCCTCCCAGTCCCACCATGTAACCTACCTTCCGTACTGCCTCATTGCCAATAGTCTCTCTTGCTTTTAAGACTCTTCTATTGATCAAATATGAATTTTATGAGTGCTAAATATTTCCTAAACTATGCTAAAAATAAAAAAAAAACGTTAGAATTCATTTGCTAAATCTCTTTCTTCTGTATTTTGCTTCTTCACAACCCAGCTCTAACCTTGGCTGCATTTTGGCCATACTCTTGAATGTGATGGATTAAGTTTTCTGGAACTGTCTCTCCAAGTTTCCTCCCCTGAGTTCATATCCTTTCCCCGTTTCCAGCTTTGTACTACCCTTCCTCTTTTCTAAGGAAGCACTGAATTGAATCTCAGGTTGTCTCGCAGCAAACCAAGTCTTTCTGTCTTTGGCATTTTTCTGATTATCTTACTTATTTTCCTTGCCTCAGTGTCTGCTCCACCAACCATCAGTAGAAGGGTTTTATCTCTGGAGCAGAATCCTTTGACCCAGATGAGAGGAGTTCCTGCCAGGGCTGTGCTGTAGAGAGCCTCTCTGGCTCCACGGGAGGTGCTCCTCCCCACAGCGTGAGAAATCCAGGGAGTAAAGGTAATGTGCAAACTCAGATCTTGTGCCCCTTTCTAGACCTTTAAAAATCACATTCAGGCACCGAGGACCCTGGTAATCCCAGCCCAAGCCCACTTCCGGAGAATCTACAGATCTCTACCCTAAGGGTAAATGTATGCTTGCTACTAAGAGGCCACAGTCTGGGGGCTGTGGGCAGTTTGGAATGAGAAATCCACAGACAGCACAGGAGGCTCCCTGTACGTGGGGTGAAGTTAGAGTGGAGAGGGAAGCGGTCAAGGCTGCAGGTTGTCTGCACCCTGCCACTCCCCCCCACCAAGTGGAAATCTCATTGCAGAACTCCAAGGAGCACAAAAATTTTGAGTTTGACCTGGCCTTCAAGGTTATGAATACTTGTCAAAATATGAGGCTAGAACAAATTGTATTTAACAATTTATTACCTTGATTTATTTCTTCTAAATACTTAATCATATGGTATCTGGTCCTCCCATACTCTGTGTATTGTGTATTATATTCCCATTTTCTCTTTTATTTCATAGATCCTCCTTTAAAAAAATTTTTCCCCTTGATCTGCCTTTCTCTATGTTCCATTACAATAATTCCAAATACCATTTTTTTTTTCCCTTTACCTCTCATTGCAAGGCACCTGTTCCATCTTCCTCTTTCTGGAAACAAGTTTCTGATAAATCTACATATACCTGGCTAGGTCTGCCACACTGAGCCAGCTCAATGAGTATGAAGTGGTATCTCATTATCATTTTGATTTACATCTGCCAAATGATCAATGATGCCAGACATCTTTTCATGGGCTGATAGGCCACCTGTAAATCTTTGGAGAATTGACTTTTCAAATCCTTTTCCCATTTGTAAATTGTGTTGTCTTTTAATTATTGAATTAGAGAAATTCTTTTTAAGTTCAAGATATAAGTCCTTTTTTAGACATGATGTGGAAACATTTTCTCCCATTCTGTAGATTTTCTTTCTACTTTACCATGTTCTTTGAATCACAAATTTTTAAAATTTTTATGAAGTCCAATTAATTTTTCCTTGGTTGCTTGTGGCATTTTGGGTGCCATTTCTGTGAAACCATTGCCTAATCTGAGGTCACAAAGATTGGCAATAGTTTTCTTCTAAAAGATTATAGTGTTGGCTCTTGTATTTAGGTCTTTTATCCATTTTGAATTAATTTTTGTATTGGTATGAGGTGGAGTTCCAGTTTTATGCTTTTGTATGTGGATATCCAATTATGGAAGCAAAAATCCCCACATTGAATTGTTTTGACACCTTTGTCGAGAGTAAATTCATCATAAATATGTGGATTTAATTCTAAATTCTCAATTTTATTCAATTTACCTATACAGATATCTTATTCCAGTACCACACTGTGTTGATTAACTTTGTATGTAGTAAGTTGTGAATAGGGTAAGTGTGAGTCCTTTAACTTTGTTCTTTTTCCAGATTGTTTTGGCTATTCTGGACCTCTTGCATTTCCTCTTGCATTTATGAATTTTAGAAGCAAATTGCCAATATCTGCAAAAAATTCAGCCAAGATTTTTATAGGTATTACATTAAATCTATAGATCAATTTGGGGAGTACTGTCATCTTAACAATATTAATTCTTCCAATCCATGAACATGGGATACCTTTTCATTAATTAAGAACTTCTTTCATTTCTTTCAATGATGTTTTGAAGTTTTTTAAAACACTGAAGTGTGTTTCTTTTTTTGTTAAATTAATTTCTAAATACCTTATTATTTTTGATGCTATTATAAATGGAATTGCTTTCTAAATTATATTTTCAGATTGCTCATTGCTAGTATAGAAATATAATTAGTTTTTGCAGATTAATTTTGTATCCTGCTAAGCTCTTTTAGTAGCTCTAATAGATTTTTGTTAATTCATGAGAATTTTCTAAACACAAAATCAAGTCATCTGGGAATAGAGGTAGTTTTGCTTCTTCCTTTACAGCCTGGAAATTATTTATTTATTTCTTTATTTTACCAAATTTCCCTGATGGAATCTCCAGTACAATGTTGAAAAGAAATGGTGAGAATAGTTTGTTTTTTTTTGTCTTTTTTGCCATTTCTTGGGCTGCTCCTGCCAGGCTAGGGGTCTAATCAGAGCTGTAGCCACCAGCCTACACCAGAGCCACAGCAACAGCTGTGGTCTGCATCCTACACCACAGCTCATGGCAATGCCAGATCCTTAACCCACCGAGCAAGGCCAGGGATCGAACCCAAAACCTCATGGTTCCTAGTCAGATTCGTTAACCACTGAGCCATGACGGGAACTCCAGGATAGGCATTTTTGCCTTGTTCCTGATCTTACAGGAAAGGATTCAGTCACTCACTAATACATGTTAGCTGTGGGTTGTTCATAGATGTAAATTACTGGGTTGAAGAGGTTTTATTCAATTCTAGTTAAGTATTTTTCTCATGAAGGGTTTTGGATTTGTCAAATACTTTTGCTGCATCCGTTGAGATGATTCTGAAGTTTGTGTCTTTTAATCTGATAGTGTGATGCATCATATTGATTGATTAACTCAACCCAACCTATATTCCTGGGATAAATTTCAATTGATGTGGTGTACTATCCTTTTTATATATTGCTGTTCAATTTGCTAGTTTTTTAAATGAGGATTTTTTGTGTTTATATTTATAAGAAATATTGGGGAGTTCCCGTCGTGGCGCAGTGGTTAACGAATCTGACTACGAACCATGAGGTTGCGGGTTCGGTCCCTGCCCTTGCTCAGTGGGTTAAGGATCTGGCATTGCCGTGAGCTGTGGTGTAGGTTGCAGACACGACTCAGATCCCGCATTGCTGTGGCTCTGGCGTAGGCCGGTGGCTACAGCTCCGATTCAACCCCTAGCCTGGGAACCTCCATATGCCACGGGAGCGGCCCAAGAAATAGCAACAACAACAACAACAACAACAACAAAAAGACAAAAAAAAGAAAAAAAGAAATATTGGCTTTCAGTTTTCTTTTCTTGCAAGCCTTTGTCTTCTTTTGCTATTGGGATAATACTGGTCTCATAGAATGAGTTTCCTCCACAACATTCCTCGCTTTTCTATTTTAGGGATGAGTCTGTGAAGAATTGTTATGTTAATTCTTCTTTAAACATGTTATAGAATTTACCAGTGAGACATCTTGTCCTAGGGAGGGGCATAGGAATTTCTTTATTATTAATTCAATCTCTTCACTTGTTATAGGTTAATTCATATTTTTCATTTTTTAATTGAATCAGTTTCTATATCTTTACTTATGTCTTTCTAGGAATTCGCCCATTTTATGTAAGATATCTTATTTGTTGGCATACACTTTTTCATAGTATTCCCTTAGAATCTTTTATTTCTGTAAGGTCAGTAGTGATATTTCCCTCTTTCATTTCTGATTCTTGTACTTTGAGGTTTCTCTCTTTTTTGTTTGATCAGTTCAGCTAAATGTTTGTCAATTTTGTTGATCTTTTCAAAGAACCAACTTTGGGTTTCATTGATTCTGTTTTCTTCTATTCTCTATGTTTTTTTAAATCTCCACTATAGTCTTTATGAGCATGGACACAGCTCTTTGGCTTTAATATGAATGTGGCCTTCTAGATTCCCAGGAATATATTTTAGCCTTTCGTAGCTCCCTATAGACATCTTATGCCCGAGCCTTTCTTCTTAATCATTTTGGTCAGGATTTTGTTTGCCTCAACAGTTATTTTCTGCTTCAGGCAACCACAATGTTCGATTGCCTCTGATTGTTTTCAACAAATGTCCATGCAGAAAAGGCTGTTTGTACAGATTGAGCTCTAGGTCAGGTCCAATGAAGGTAATCTTGAAAGAGGTATAGAAAGGGAAATGCCACACAAGTCAAATAATGGTGATTTTTCTGGAAACAGGTGTTAAAGGAGCTCCACCAGCCCCACTATGCCTCCAGAGGCTGCCAGGTTGCTGGTTTTCACCTTGATTTCAGGCATTCATCTTCAAGGCTCCTTCAGAGCTTTGCAGGGAAAAATGAAGTTGAGGCAAGTGAGAACACCACAAAGCTCACCGTTCTCACCAAGAGTCATCTCTTTTATGTGAATAAATGCCCCTCAGATTGCTGCAAGCTTTGGTTAAGTTCCAGAGTTAAGTTGCTGGTGTTCTCATTGCTTTTACAGAAGAGAGAATTTTTGGAGGTCTTTACGCCACCACTTCTGGTGGTGTCCTCATCTTCTTTGGTTGTGATTGAAATAACAACACTAAATCTGGTCTTTCCTAGAAAATGTATAAGAAAAGTTCCTTCTAAGTTTTTCTTGCTTCCTCTTTTTAGGTAAAGGAAAAAGTCTCCTTCTTTTAACCTCTTAACCATGTTTAGGATGCATTCTCTTTCCTTCTTTCTTATATTTTCTCCTATATTGTCTGAAGCCAGGGACATAGTAACACCACATCATGCACATTTGCTCCCTCTTGTCCTTTTACCCATGGTACCCATTTACCTCTAACCCCAGTTTTGCAGCTGTCTCCCCTCAGCTCCTGCCCATGCTCTTTGCTGGAGTTCACCATGCCAAAGCAAGAAGTACTTCCAGATTGTGTATCTCTAAAATCCTGCTGGTCTCCAGCTGCAGTTCCTAACTTTATTTCATTCTCCCTCTTCCTAATTCATCTTGGTTCTTTCTCAAGGGCAAAGGCTTTCAAACTGGAGTCTGAAGAGCTTGAGATGTAGAATACATGGGGGTGGGGAAGGGTAAGGAAGGCCACTGGAGTGAAGCTTCAAGACCCAGTCACTCTGAACAGATCTGCTTCTCTTGTATCTGTTTCATTTGCTTAAATCTCCCCGTAAGACTTCTTTTTGACAAAGTGCTCCTTGGCAAAAGAAAAAAAAAAAGCTTAAAAATTATTTCTCTAAGGATCATATCCCCATTATTGCCCCAGATAGAATTGATAGGATTCAGAGCCTAATATTAAAGGAAAACCTACCATTAAGTGATCCCTATTTCATAGGACAAACTTAACACTGTTGGATTCTCTAGCTCTCCATGCATTTTATTTATAGATGAGAAAACTGAAGCTCAGAGATGATAAGTGACCTTTCCAGGGTCAAATAATGGTGTATCTGGAATCAAAAGCCAAATTCACAGGACACTCATGGGGCTGTGTCCCTGTCTGGGTCCTCAGCACCCAGCACATTTCTTAGCTTCTCTAGTTCTTAGCGTATGAATGCGTGATATTCCTCTTCTCACTGAAGGAACGCCCTTCCCACTTAGCTCCCTGCAGGGGCTCTGCTCCCCCCACCTCCACTTCCCATGCCCTCTTTGGTGAGCCTCTTATGGATTTAGAAGATGGCAGCAAACATTCTTATAAGTACTTGTTTTATCAGCAATGCTAACCCTGATTGTCTCAATGTCTCTTTGTTCGAAGCCCTCCAGGCCTATTTGGCTCAGGCTAGCCTCTGAATTAGCCACTTTCCAGCCTCCCTAGTCAGTTACCTGGTCTAGGAAACTGTAGTCACAGGGTTGGGTACCTAGTACAGTCATGCCCATCTACACCTGCCCTGCCCTTCACTGGGTTGTAAAGAAAATCGAAGAGTGGAAAGGGAGCCAAATAGTGATGGCAAAGCATCCTACCAGAGCAGTCCTCTTCAGTGTGGTCTTAGAGACCAAGCAATATTGGTTCCAGGTTCCATGAGTCTATTGAGGAATGATTGGTCTATTGATGACTATTGTACTGTATTAAGGTTCTCAGGAGAAACAGAACCCATCGGATGTATATAAAAAGAGACTGGTTATGAGGAGTGGGATCGCATGGTTATGGAGACTGGCAAGTCAGGATTTGCAAGGTGGGCTGGCAGGCTTGAGACCCAGGAGAATAGGTGAAGTTCCAGTCTAAGTGTACCCTGGAGACCAAAGAGAATCATTGGTGCAGATGACAGCTGAAGGCAGACTGCTGGAGAACCCCCTCGCCTCCCTCCCCCATGGGGAAGGCTGGTCTTTTTGTTCTATTCAGGCCTTCAACAGATTGGATCATATCCATTCACATTATAGATCTCAATCTGCTTACTCAAAGTTCACTGATTTAAATAATCTCACCCCAAACAGCCTCCAAGTTAACACATAAAATAAACATCACATCTACTTTCCAGGATCGCATCCAAAACAGCTCAGATACCACAGAATGAGGGTGATTTGACAGTCTGTCTCAGTGATTCATGCAGTTCACTTCTTATTTAGCCCAAATCCTTTTTGCTCTTCTTTACTTAGATCTTCTGACACTTCACCTGCCCGGAAGTGTCATGGTGTGCAAAGGGCCTGAACGAAAATGAGACTTAAAGTGATGCCTGGGGCAGGGTAAAGTGGTCATGTCATCTGCATAATTCCTTGGTGAAGGGCCCTCTAAGGTTTCTGGCAGGTAACCAGTGTCATATTTTGACCAGTGGATAAAGGATCGTTTCACACTGATTCAGTACCTTCTGCAGGTTGGAAGTTCCTGATTACTCTTCACCTTTTATATGAAGAAATTCAATAATAAAAGAACTACCAATCAGCATGACCTCACAGGGCGATTCCTCACTAAAGAACGCCTCCTCTGCCCTCTTCCCAACCCTCCCCACCTTGGAAAGTCAGTACAGCCTTTTCATCTTCAGTGACATATTAGCTATAAAAATTACATAATGCCACAAGACATAATTCATAGGAATGTGATATCTCTTTTTTTTTGTCTTTTTTTTTTTGTCTTTTCTAGGGCCACACCCGCGGCATATGGAGGTTCCCAGGCTAGGGGTCTAATTGGAGCTGTAGCCACCAGCCTACGCCAGAGCCACAGCAACGCGGGATCGAAGCCACGTCTGCGACCTACACCACAGCTCACGGCAACGCCGGATCCTTAACCCACTGAGCAAGGGCAGGGATCAAACCCACAACCTTGTGGTTCCTAGTCGGATTCGTTAACCACTGAGCCATGACAGGAACTCCAGAAATGTAATGTCTTTTAAAGTATGTGGGTCTATTATATAAGTGCTAAGTGTTACTGTGAAAAGATGAGTTAGGTAGCTGAGGTCTTCCTTGCCCAGAGGAAGAAAAACAGTGCTCTCTGAGAATGTTCTTCTGTGTATACATTGGCCATAAGGGCAAGAGGTCTAGCATTAGCTTGTAAACATCTTGTAACATAAGCTTGCAAAGGACACACACATTCTTGGCATCATAACCAGAGACCTCAAACCAGTAACATGTAGTATATTGTCCCCCTCATTCCTGCAGATAACCCAAGGATTATTCTCTTTCTTCAACCAGCACATAGTTTATTAGTCCCTGTTCTTAAAAATAACACAACTCTCAAGATCCCACATGAATCTTAGGACTTCTAGATAGAGCTGTGTCTTATTGATTCCATAGTGCTGAAGGGCATCACTATATTTAAAAATTTTAAATTATACTCGGAAGAACACAATGTGGAATTCATTTTTGATGTTAGTTCTCATCAAATGGCTATTATACTACTAAATTAGTGCCACAACTATCCATTTGAGTTAGGCAACGTTTAGGGGAAAAATGGAAAAATTGAGTCTATGAAAACAGCTATTCTGTTCGTACAATGGAGCAGTGTGGCTCCACTTTAAGCAGGTGATGTTATAAAACTACAGAGATAACAATGCCTGGAGCAGCAGAGACTAATAGACGTAAAAAGCTGATTATCTTTGTACAACATCATTTTCTACCTCTGCTTTTGACAATCCTTTTGAGTTAGAAGCTAACTTTAGTGTTTTCTAATATTGCCTCAAAAATTGCTTTTATGTCATGTGCATATATTGTATGATAAGAAACCATCTTAGGGAACAAATTACAACCAAGTGTAAAAATATACTTTGAAGAAGTTAGAATCACATTAAGCCCACTAGAGCTCCCATTCCTTTTCATTTTAGATTATTCAGTTCTGCGATTTTTAGAAGTCTGAGCTGTTTCCTTTGGTAGGTATGGCTTCAGGTTACTAAGAAGATTGCTAGTAGACATTTCCCCCCTGCCAGCTCCAGTGATGTGATAGCTATTGAATATATGGCAGTGTTTGGTTCAGTTCAGCATCATTGTCAAGCTTGTACAATGGGACCTTAGGCAGATGTACACTAAGGTGAATATGTCTTGTTCCTTGTCCTCAAGGAATTCCCAGTTTGGTGTCAGAGAAGGCACCATATGTGAATATTTGCCATGTGATCTGGCCTGTACTCTAAGATGGCTCTGAGCACTGACTGCAGAGGAGGGACCTCGACTAGCACAGGTATAAATGGTGAAGGACCAGATGAAGCATCCAACTCCGAATTTTTGCATTTTGTAACCTGGCCCATTAGTGGTTATGATGTCCATTTATTTGGTCATAACCAAAAAACACTTTTGGAAGTTAAAAAAAAAATGAACTAGAAACATTGCCTCCAGTCTCATCTTCCTTTAGTCCTTTCTCCACCATCTTTCTGAGATGCAAATTTCATGTTTACCTTCCTGATGGAACTCTGTGGGTCTCTCACAAGGCCTGCCTGGTGGGGTCTGGATTCCTCCTTCTGGCATCTTCTTCTCTGGCCCTCCTATCTCCCCAACTTCATGACCTGTTACTTCCCTTTGCTGTCCCAGTTCTCCAGCCATACTCAATCGCTACCGATTTGCCAATTGCCCTTGAAGGTTCCTTTGCTTTTGGTAGTATCCTAATCACCTTACAAGACCCAGTCAGGATTTTCTCTTTTGTGAAAGCTTTCTTCACCTCCCAAGCAAAGTGGTCTTTCCTTCCTTTGTGTGATCACTGTGGCTTATTCATACCTTTTACTGTAGCAGTAAGTGTAGTGTCTTGCAATTACTCACTGAGATAGCCACACCTAACATCTAAGTGTCTTGGCAGCAAAGAAAATATCTTATTTATTTTTATCTGCCTGGTATAGAGAAAGCAGTAAAAAAAGAAACTTGTGGTGAATAACAAATGATTACCTTTTTTTGCTCTGTTGTAGCAATTAATTCAGTGTCTTGCAATTATTTATTTACGTAATCCACTCCAATTCCAGTCTAAATATCTTGAGGGCAGAAACTGTGCCTTAAATATTTTTATCTGGCTAACACATAAGATGAATGAATAAACAAACTGTGAGTTAATTTGGGAAACTTACCATCAATAATAATATTTTATATCTTTAAGGACCATTAAATTTTCCTAAAGAGCAGACTTACAACATGAATACTGCATTACTTGAGAAAGATATATCAAGAATGTTGTTGGGTGAAAGTTATCAACTATTTTACAAGAATGGTAATAACCCTGTCTCCCCTACTCCTCCGTAGAAATTACCAAATGATGATCTGAAAGAGATGTGGTACCAGATACGCTAGAAACAACCGACAGATGAATAAAAGAAAATTTAGGGCACACATACTCTTGCAAAATGACTTCTGTTTGGCCGCACCATCACTTTCAGGGTTTGGGAGAGGGCTGAGTCCTGGAGGGTCAGCCCATCTTGCTGCCTGTGGCTCTCTATAGAGGAGACAGGAAAACTCGAGGTGCCCCAATTTGAGAGAAGTTTCCTTGCTCTTGGTACCACCTTCCTTCCCTCACCAAGCCTCAGCTCCGGGACATTTAAAGGATGCCCGCAAAGCTCCGAGCTCCCAGGTTCCCATCCTCATAGGGCTCTTATCCAATGAGGGCAGCACCTCCAACAATTAGATGCTAAGCAAAAAGTACTCAAAGCACCAATTTCTCTCTTTCCACTTCACTTGCTTTAGCACCCCTATTCCAGTAGTTCATTGACCCCATGGGGCCTCCAGGCCATTTGCAATCCATCCCCTCCTCGTGTCTGCCTCATCCATCACCAGCTTCAAGCCCTGGTTCAATCGCTATGATTGATCTCTCAGATATGCTCACAATTCCATAGACAATAGGCAGAAAATTAAAACCCTGAGGCCAGATCAACCCATGGACAAGTTTTATATAAGTAGTGTTGAATTGGAACACAGCCACCTCCTTGAATTTAGGTATTGTCTATAGCTGCTTTTGCACTATAAGAGTGAGCTGAGTCGTTCTAAGGGACACCCTGTGGCCCACAACACAAGCCTAAAATATTACTAAGATATTCACTGTCCGAATCTTTACAGAAGGCGTTTTCTAATCTATGCCCAAGACCTTCTCTCCATCACATTCGCTTGGAAGAACCCACTTCTCATCCACTCCTTTACTTACTTATGAGCAGCAGGACGGGCTGAACAAAAACTCATGCAGAAGTTGAATGAACTCAGTTGACATTTATGGCCAACATTTTCAAGTAAGCTTTCCACACTGCCCAGAAAATCAGCTTTAACTACCTAGTCAACTAATTCTTCTGCTTGAATGAAATGGCTATTCCACGTCTTCTCTTTCCTGGAAACTCCAATTACCCCTCTTCTCTTCTCATTCTTAGATAATAACTTTACATTATTTCACTAAAAAAAAAAAAAATAACTACTAGGAAAAGAGTAGACTATCCTCCATCAAATCTACCAGCCTATTGGCATCTCTTCCCATTCTCTGTGCATCCATCTCTTACAACACTTGAACTCTGTCTGCTCCTGAGGCCAACTCCTTGACATGCATGTTGGATCTTACCTACCCATAGACCTCCATACTACAATTATTCTCTTTCCTATCTCGTCAGTTTATCTTTCTGTCCTAGATCATGACTATCAATAAACATACAAATTCCCACAAGAATAAAAATGTTCTGAGAATCCTCATTGCCTTCAGCCTCAGCCCTAGTCCTCTGTGGCCTTGGAACCATCCATCTAGAAAAGCATTGTCTCTACAGACCCTCCACCTCCTCATCACCAATTCTCTCTTCAGTTCCTTCTCCTCTGGCACCACCCATGCCTTAGACTGAGAACATAATTACCAAGGCCCCAAGGTCATTGTGCTTAACCTCTCAGGAGTGTATGATGTAGGGATGCCTCGTCCTCCTAAAACTCAGTTTTTTTTTTTGGCCCTCAGGACATTGGGACCTCCCAGTGTTCTTTCCGCTTCTCTGTGCCTCCTCAGTCTTCATTGCTGGCTTCTCCTCTCTTCGGTTTCTAACTCCGAGAACACCTCAGCCTTCACACTTCTTCTTCATCTGAGCTCGTTTCCTCAAGTCTCACCCTGTCCTATGTATTTAAATGCCACCGGTATTCTGTTGCTTATCAAATTCATATTCCAGCCCTGAGCACTTCCCAAAACTCTATGTCGACTCTCTCCTACCCATCTCAAACTTATCAAGGCCAGTGTGAAGCTCCTCCTCAAACATGCTCCTTCCCTAGTCTTCCCTGTTCCATAAATAATCACTCCATTCTTCCACTTATAATCCAACAAATATCCTTGTCCATGCTATTAATCTCTCCCCTGACATTCAGTCCATCAGATCCTCCTTTGCAATAAGTCTGAGTCTGGCATCTTCTTACCACCTATGCCTCCATCATGTCCTGGCTGGTCTGAGTCTCCACCAGCATCTTCTGCCTGCTTGTCTTTGGCCCTCCTCTTGCCCTTATCTCCCCCTTGGCCACTCGCTTCCCCCACATCAATTCTTCCCGTAGAAATCAGAGGGATTTTATCTTAAATATAAATCTGTTATGTCACTTCTATACTGTAAATGTTCCAGTGGCTTTCTATCATGCTAAGAACCCAGAGTCATTTGCATCATCCAAGATGCCCCTCGAAATCTGACCTTGGTCTCTCTGACCTCATCCTGATGGTCAGCCTGCTGTGCTCCATCAGCATTTTTACTGTTCCTTTTACATCTAGGTTCTTCTTTTCCCAAGGCTTTCCCACTTGCTCTTCCCTTGGCTTGGAACCGCCTCCCAGGAGCTTCTTCACATGGCGTGCTCCCTTATCACCGCCAGCATACAGTCCATGTTCAGATGTCACCCCCGCAGAGATATCTTCCCCAACCACCTGGCCTTCTTCTCCAACTGCCCTCCACCCTTGACTCTGCTTTGTCTTCTGAGCCCACGTGGTGATAAGGGCTTGGAAGACAAAGCAGAGTCAGGGGTGGAGGGCCGCTCCACCTATTGCAAAGGAGGAGCTGATAGCATGACACCTTTATTTTTTATTGTTGGGATCCTCCCCTAAACATAAACCCTATGAGCTCTGTGACTCTGTCTCATCACCCCTGTGTCCTGGGGTCTAGAACAGAGCCTAACACACAGCAGGCTTACGAGAACCACTTTGGGGATGAATAAATACAATTGTTATACCTAATTTCGAATCCTTGTAATTAGTATAAGGAGAGTAACGAACTTCTGCAAACTTAAAGATCAACAAGGGAAGAAATGATGCCACTCTGAGAAACACTGAAATGTGGTTTTAGTAATGACTTAATGATATTCATTAAAGGTCCATGAAATCTCTCCATTTTACTTTCAGTTTCTCCACTGAGGCCTGTAGGATGAGCTGGAGACCTTTTTCCTGATTATGATTGTAGATACCAGAGGGCCTGACCTGGGCTTTTGTTAGGAAGGAGAAAAGGAGGTTGAAGGGCTGGTGATCTGACCTGCACCCCATGAAGCGATGGGGAGCACGTGGCCGCTCAGTGAAGGGGCTCCCACGGGAGAAATGGAATTCCACGACTTGGCCCAGGTCCAGTGGTGACAACACTCACCCATACTCTGTTCCTTTTGCAGGAATTTGTCGTTTCTCCCAAACATCCACTGAGGGAGTGAAAAGCTCCATGGAACTTCTCACTCCCATCAAGTTCTAATTTGCAGAGGTAGAGTTCCCATCCTAAGAGGTCTTTATGCTCATGCTTTGCTTTGTATAGACCAGACATTCTAAATACTTTTCATCTTCTGCTTCTGATAAACATGTCATTGCATTTAACCAAAATAAAAAAAAAACCCTCATGGTTTCAATAAAATGAGCCTTTTAACAAATACTTGACTGACTCTAACAAAGAAAAAAGCAACATATTCAGATGAGAAAAAAAAACCATCCATCTGAAGGAAAACATATGCTAGTTATGTACATTCAAGAGTTTACTTTGAAATTTCAGTAAAAAAACCAACATATGCATTTGATTATCTCATATTCCCATATTCTAGGCTGCCTTTTGCATTCTTTTCCCGCACAGATAATTTTCACGATCATGATTCTAATACAAAAACAACCTCGCTGCTTCTACATTAACAATGACACAGAGGCAGCCAGTAAAAGGCCAATAGGAAATGAGATACAGTTCTGATTTTATCCCAACAGGAAAGAAGATATGTTTATAATTTCCCAGTGGGAAATCAGATCTATGCCTCTGCAGAGCTTGACAAGATGATGGTGTCTTATCCCCCTCTATTAACTTAATATCAGAATGATGGTAATGCAGAGTTAAATAAACAGGAATAGACTGCTAATGCCAGTCAAAATATATGTCAATTGCATTTCTATGGCTGGTTACATGAAATTCAAGTTCATTACTGAAAGTACTTGTAATTTTCTTTCCTTATTGTCTAAATCAGAGCGAAAAAAAATGCCAGACTACAACTTTCATCATATCATTTATTTCAAGAGTTATCTTCTTATAATTTACCCCTAACTCTTCCTATCCAACCAACCTCACCCCCATTTTTAGCTGGAAGTTTCCATATGAAATAGGTGATATGCTGTGTATATTTACCTGAAAATACAAATGTAAATCTATTTGTGCAAAAATGATTCCTTAAATCATATTTCCAGTCTTGGAAAACTCCTATTTAGTTTGCAGAGCTAGCCTCAGATTAATTTTCCTCAGAGATATGCTCTGTGGCTTTCTGAGTTGAACAGCGTATTCTAGATGACTAATGTTTCAGTGCTGTTTTTTCCTTAGCAACATCAAATGGACTGTACAGGAGAAGGAGCCTGATTTACTGACATCAGCGCTCTCTGTGGGGGGCTTTGCCAAGTGCCGCCATATGCGCCCCACTTAAGATGCTCCTTCTAGGAGGCTTTTATCAAAACAATGTGAAAGCTGTGACACTCCTGAGCGAGTTCCTGGGTCAAAACCGAAATCATAGATTGGTGCCCAAGGCTGGCTAGTGCTCCTAGGAGGACGTCAAAGATTTCTTCAGCCGAACACTTTATTCATCCTGAGTAGGTGGTCATGAGAAAGGGAATGTATGTATATGTATGACTGGATCACTTTGCTACACAGCAGAAATTGGCACATTGTAAATCAACTATACTTCAATAAAAAAACGAAAAAATACCGTGCCATAGATGCCTTGTGTAAACAGCTTTTCCTTCTGATCTTCTGATTTCATTATAGTAAAACCTATTTTATGGCTTATTAATTAAAATGCACCTCTTACATATGCAAGGCTCCTAGAGGCCTCTCCCAACCAGCAGAAGGAAAAGACAAATCAAATCAAACTCTCCAGTAGCTGTTGGGTCATCCAGTCTGTTAAAGAGGTCCCAGCGCCAAAAAAGCCACAAAGAAAAAGAGCTACTGTAGAGGTAAAACCCAAATCAGCTGACCAGCAACTACTTGAGATTCCAGGGCAGGGAGTGCTGATGGTCTTGGCTTTGGCTTTGTTCTCCTGGGGGCAGTGTTGGGGCTCCTGTTATGTAAATTTGGGCTACATCCATTGGTTAGAGAAATTCAACAGTGAGTTCATTTGCCCTGGCACATAAATATGTTGGCAAAACTGCTGTGGTTAGAAACAAATTCATTTCGGTTTTAAAATCAGCTTTCTCTGTTACTTTTTTTTTTTTTTAAATCAAGAAAAGGTATCACCAAAGTGATAAGGCAGTAAACACATGTGTCAAAATAACACATGGAAGTCAAAAGAGTCAAGTCAGACTGTGAATGTACAGCAAGTTTTAAGCCAGTTCCTGGAAAATGGAAATCTCTTGCCTGCAATATCCAGGAAAATGGAATAAAATCTTTATTTTCTGATACAGAGTAGTGTCCAAGCTAAGACGCTGAGTTTTTTTTTGAATGTATGATAATAGAGTGAATTTTTCCCCAGGGTAATATTGGTTTAAAAAATGCTTTGAGGAGTTCCCATCATGGCATAGGGAGTTAAGAACCTGTCTGCAGTGGCTTGGGTCACTGTGGAGAAGCAGGTCAGATCCCCAGCCTGGCACAGTGGGTTAAAGGATCCAATAGCAGCTGTGGCGTAGGTTGCAGCTACGGCTCAGTTTTAATCCCTGGCCTGGGAACTTCATACGATGTGGGGATGGCCATTAAAAAAGAAATGCTTTCAGCTAACCACATGATCAGGCAGTTCCTAAAACAGTTGCTTTGTGCTATGGGTGCTGATATGATGCTCTCCCTCCCAAGAGTTTACTTCTGAAAAGGAGTCCTATAGAAATTTCTAACAGCTCTGATTTGCGATGAATTCCTATGATAACTGGTTTGTATTATAGTAAATGTAAGAGCAGTCTCCTTAATTAATTCTCATCACAAAATATACAGAAGATGTGATAGACTGTGTATGCGGACACTTAACAAGCCTTTCTCAGGGTTGAGGATCGGAGGGTTGGAGTGACTTGCGGTGTTTGGCTATATTCTTGATGTAGATACATTCTCCGCGGCCAGTTCCAAGCTACCAACGTGACCTGATAGACTGTAGTGTTGGGGAGACAAGGCCAGTGGACATCAGCACAGAGAATTTCTACCATCTGGATACAAGTAACAGTGAAGAACCTCAGGACGACAGAGCAGAGTAAGATGTAATTGAGTAACTAGAAAATGTTGAGTTTTAAGCGTTTATACCTTTTTATAGACTATAACACTGTAATATTATATAAAATATGTAATGTATTTTTTCAGATTTTATTTTATATTTTTATATAGTGATTTTTATTTTTTTCCATTATGGCTGGTTTACAGTGTTCTGTCAGTTTTCTACTGTACAGCATATATACAATCTTTTTTCTCACATTATCAGGCTCCATCATAAGTGACTAGACATAATTCCCAGTGCTACACAGCAAGATCTCATTGCTTATCCATTCCAAAGGCAAGAGTTTGCATCTATTAACCCCAAGTTCCTGATCCCCACCCCGTCAACCACAATAATATACGGCACCAATGAGCCTTTCCACAGTAATGTAATTTTTAATAATGGCTAGGTTGAACAACCAGTTTGAAAATCTTCTCAAAATTTGACAATGCTTCTTGTGCACTAGTGCGAGCTGGCTCCAGGAAATCATGGTAAGACTTTTGGCAGTAGTGTTTTTCTTATGAAAAAGCTTTTTTTTTCTTTTTTTTCTTTTTTTCTTTTTAGGGCCACACCTGAGGCATATGGAAGTTCCCAAACTAGGGGTTAAATCAGAGTTGCAGCTGCCAGCCTACACCACGGCCACAGCAAGGCAGGATCCAAGGTGCATCTGCGACCTACACCACAGCTCATGGCAATGCCAGATCCTTAACCCACTGAGTGAGGCCAGGGATTGAACCTGCATCCTCATGGACACTATGTTGGGTTCTTAACTTACTGAACTACAAAGAGAACTTCAAAGGTTTCATTTTGAAAGAATGAAAATGTAAAAGGCTTTCAGTTAATGGCTGTTGCTGTATCTGGATGAATACTTTCTCGACACACTGTTCCACTCAGCACCCCCTTCACAGTTCTTGATGGACATTTTAACCCTGTCTGCAGTGAACGGGATCCGAGGGGAAGTACATGATTCCTGTGAACAAACCTTTCTCCTCCAACCCTAGCATTTCGCTGGCATATCCGTCCCCTGCAGGTTGTTCCTATCATATGACAAGCATGTCCAGTCCCTGTACTTTTCCATTTGCCCACCCCATCCGTGCTGCCCCCACAATGGTCCCCTAAGTGCTCAGATCAGAGCAGGACGTGGAGTTAAGGACAGAGCCTTGCCCACCGTCTGGGCTCCTGGGCCAAGGGTCCTGCTCACAGAAGCGGTGCCCTGTATATGCACACTGAGAGGTAGAGGATGATTGGCCAATGGGGACCTGCTGTACAGCACAGGGATCTCTAGCCAGTACTCTGTGATCATCTATGTGGGAAAAGATTCTGAGAGAGAATGGATATGGATGTGTATGTACAACTGGGTCACTTTGTACAGCAGAAATTATCACAGCCTTGTACATTAACTATATACCTCAGTAAAACTTAAAAGAAGGAAAGAAGAATTAACACCAAGCAAACCAAACCAATCCAAACAAATAGTGCTTATAATTAGGCTTACAAATATTTTGGAATTTATCTTTTTTTTTCAGTGTTCCCCAAGTTTTGTGTATTGATGTTTTATTTCTGTAATAGAACAAAGGTTATGTTCTTCTGAAAAACCACACTGCAAAGTAATCAAGGCCATACTGGAAGTAGAGAACTGTGCTACACAGAGAAAGGAGCAATATGATGACATATATTAGAATATTTTGACTAATTAATACATTACAATTGAAAACCCCAAATTCAATTTGCCACTCAGTCTCTTGAAACGCTTATGCATGAGGTATTGTTAAATTGTGATAATTTACAAAAAGACATCTTTGTTGGTCTTAATGTAGCTAGTCATATGCAGGACAAGACAATAGCAAACAAAAATATAAAATGAGATCAAGGAATGACCTTTCATCATGAACACATCTCAGAGGAAACAAGAATTTTTCAGTCCTGTTAAATGAGTCCAATTCTTCAAACATAAAGCATGAACTTTTTATTTGTATGTCAGATCACAGAAAAAGCAATTATAGGAGGTTCCTGTCATGGCTCAGCAGGAATGAATCTGACTAACATCCATGAGGATGTGGGTTCGATCCCTGGCCTCACTCAGTGGGTTAAGGATCCTGCATTGCTGTGAGCTGTGGTGTAGGTTCCAGATGCCCTTGGATCTGGAGTTGTGGCTGTGGCTGGTAGCTATAGCTCTGATTGGACCCGTGGATTTGGAACTTCCATATGCCAGGAGTGCGGCCCTAAAAAGCAACAACAACAAAAAAAAAAAAAAAAGAAGAAGAAGAAGAAGAAAAAGCAGTTATAATGAAATGTATTCTGTGATTTAATAAAATTTCGTAAATATAAAAACCATTTAAAAAAGGGATGTCCTAAAAGAAAAAAAAAAGGGGGGGGAGTTCCTTTTGTGACTCAAGGAATTAAGAATCCCAGTAATATACACGAGGATACAAGTTCGATCCCTGTCCTCACTCAGTGGATTAAGGATCTGGCATTGCCGTGAGCTGCAGCATAGGTTGCAGATATGGCTCAGATCCCACGCTGCTGTGGCTGTGGCATAGGCCTCAGCTGCAGCTCCAATTAGACCCCTAGCCTGGGAACTTCCACATGCTGTGGGTGTGGCCCTAAAAAGAAAAAAAAAATAAAAGAAGTGATGCCCTTCCCTGAATGTCTCTTGTCTCTTCTGTCTTCAGGTTCTTGGTCCTGCTGTTACCCTGATGCCACCATCTTCCTCCTCGACTTTCCCCAGCCCATCTTCCAAAGGTGTGAATCTCTAAATAAAGGGAGTGATTATTAGGGTAGCACCTAATGTTGATGAGATCACAGTGTTTACGTCTAAGTTTCACTGAAGGCCTGTTTTCTGTTTCTATGCGGAGCCAACTGTGCCTTTGGGGAGGGAGATGGAAGCCCAGTGTTTTTACAAACACTGCATTTCATCTTTCTGAAATGAATCTAGATTAAAAAAAGATGACATTCAAAGAAGATGATTTATTACCTCAGAAAAATCCCCCTTTGCCATACGTTTTAGTCTTAAGATTAATGTAGAACACTCCACATGATGTGTTTTATGTATTTTTTTATGGTTCCATCACTATATTTCTTTCTCTAGTAGCTTTATAATAGATACCATAAAGAAAGTCGTCACCGAAACATAAAGTTAAGATTTGTAGGTAAGGGTCCTAGTTTAGAAGGTGGGACCAATTCAAGAGGCCTTTTGTGCCTGATTTTTGCACTGAGGAGCCTCAATACTAAAGAAGGAAGAACAAATATCAGTAATATTATAAACAAATGGAATACTAGCAATATAGGATTGCATTACCTGTGTACTCAACTCCTATCTGCTAGAGTTATTTAAGAAATATTAATAATTTTAGTTCCATTTATAATTATTTAGTAGGCTTTGAGGGGTAGATTTTTTCCCCCGATATTTTTTCTGTATTTTTTTTTCTTCTAAAAAGAGGAATTTTAGGAATTACCTTTGTAGCTCAGTGGAAACAAATCTGACTCGTAACCATGAGGATGCAGGTTCCATCCCTGGCCTCAGTGGGTTAAGGATCTGATGTTGCTATGAGCTGTGGTGTAGGTCCCAGAGCCAGCTTGGATCCCATGTTGCTGTGGCTGTGGTGTAGGCTGGTGGCTACAGCTCCGATTCGGCCTCTAGCCTGGTAACCTCCATATGCTGCATATGCTGCAGACGCAGCCCTAAAAAGACAAACAAACAAACAAACAAAAACAAACAAACAAAAAAAACCACAGAAATTTTAGGAGTTCCCATCGTGGCTCAGTGGTAACTAACTGGACTAGTATCTGTGAGGACACAGTTTCCATCCCTGGCCTCGCTCAGTGGGTTAAGGATATGATGTTGTGGTGAGCTGCACTGTAGGTCACAGATACGGCTCAGATCTGGCATTGCCATGGCTGTGGCATAGGCTGGCAGCTATAGCTCCAATTTGACCCCTAGACTGGGAACTTCCATATGCTGTAGGTGCGGCCCTAAAAAGACCAAAAAAAAAAAAAAAGGAATTTTAATAATTTTAAGAGTAAGTATAAATTTGAACTTCGAAAGGGTCAATTGTAGTTCAGGATTTGGAAGATAAAATGTTTAAATGAGGCTTGAGCTTAGTGTAACATATGTGCTACTTCAATCTTTTTTGCAATAATACCTCAGAGCAAATAAAACCAGCTGTGTAAATGAAAAATTCAAATTAGATTCATTTAGAACAGCCGCTGGTACCGAAGAATCCATTTGCAAATCTATTCTATTCCTTCTGTTACTGAATATAAGCAAACAAACCATCAGTGAAACTTCAGAATATCTGAAGTCAGGACATCTCTGATTTATGACAAAAACTAATATAGCAAATGTTATTTAGCAGCTAAAGGATATCAGAAAACAAGATGATAGAGATAGATAGAGATTATGGGTTATTGTATAATATTATGAATAGAAAATACTATCCTGAGAAATACAGTAAACTACCAAGAATAAATATATATATATATTTTTTCTTATGTACCTACATGTGCATGTAAACTATTTTGACAGTTCATTTAAAATTGACCTGAGAAACCTTGTAATTATTTATTAGCTAAATTTTGAGTTACATTAACTATTTCTAGCTAAATAATTTGTCTATAACAAGTAAAGGCATGGTTCATTTCAGCGTAGTTCTATAGTTAACAGAATGAGGTCATTTTCCTGTGAAACAGAGATTTTTGAGAGATTAGGGTACACCCTTATCTTTGAGAATATTTGGGCTCAGGGTCACTCCTTGAGAGTAGATGACCTGTCCTGAGAGGGGTGAGGGTTGCATGGATGCTGCCAATGGTCACAACTGGCCTCAGGGCAGCTTGAGTCAATTTCCACTCACACGAAGCCACTTTGAGCCAACCCAGGTTTTTTCCTCCCTGATCCACAGCCCTTGAGGCCACAGGTGTGAGCTAAGGGAGGTGGCACACTTTCTTACCTTTCTGGCCTGATTCCGACTGTACCATTTCCCCAGCAAAGTGACTTGCACACCCAGCCTGTCCTACCTTGTGACAAATCCCAGCCCAGGATGGACAGGCTGGTTACTCTTTCACTTGAGATCCCATTGTCAAGGACTCAGTCTCTGCTAGGGCCCAGTCCCACATGGGACCTGCTATTCAAACAGCTCTCGCTGCAGAAGGCGGGACCTCACTCCAGAACCCTAAAGGCCGGGCTGCAGCGCTCTCACTGGGGGCTCCCACCCAAGGGCTCCTCCTGCACTCCTGGCTCTGCTGGGCCATTCGGGCTGAGAGTCAGAACCTGAACCTACAGCAAAGGTTTCCTGGCCTTGGACCCACTCACAATAGGCAACCTTCAAGTCACCTGCTGTTGGGTGGGAGCAGCTGTTCCAAGGGAGGGGTGTGTGGCCTATAGATCCAAGTGACAGGGATGCAAGATGCAACATCTTGTCCTTTGTCATAAGGGGGATGATCTGGTTTGCTCAGACAATTACACCCATTAAAACCTTACAATGCCATATATTAGATGGGTCACCATGCTGTACAGTAGAAAAAAAAAATTGTACTGGGGAAATAACAAAACAAAACACAACAAAAAAGCCTTACAATGCTTTAAGTCCTGCTGCATAGCCCAGGAACGGTGTCCCACCTCTTGGGCTAACACATGATGGGGAATGATATGAAAAAAAGTGTCTATGTATGACGGGGTCACTTGGCTGTACAGCAGAGACGGACACAACCTTGTAAGTCAACTATCCTTTAATAAAAATAAATAAATAAAGGAAAAAACCCTTGTGAGGTTTAGCTCCTGTTCTTTGGCACCCTGTTGCTCCCTAGGGCACCCAGCATGCTTGCCCCTTTCCTGCTCACCACGTTCCATCAGCACAGCGCCAGCAGCGTAGGGGCCTGACACATCCTGCAGAAAGTCAGAGCAGTCCTGGAAGTTTAACTCTGTCAAAGCTGTATGCAGGCCGAGCAGAGAACGGCTTATGCTCTCTGCTGCATGTGGTGGTACATCCTGCTTTTCATTCTTGGCATTATTCATAAGCATTTCCTCATGTCATTCAACATTCTCTTAAGAATAATCTTTATTTTTTATCTATTTTTGTTCTTCTCATGGCTGCACCTGTGGCATATGGAAGTTGCTGGGTTAGGGGTCGAATTGAAGCTGCAGCTGCTGGCATACACCACAACCACAGCAACGCTGCATCCGAGCTATATCTGCAACCTATGCGGCAGCTTTCGCCAAAGCTGGATCCTTAACCCACTGAGCAAGGCCAGGGTTCATACCCGCATCCCCATGGACACTATGTTGGGCTCTTAATCTGCTGAGCCACAAAAGGAAGTCCTTTTAAAAAATAATTTTTAAATGGCTTTATAGTATTCCATCATAGTGCTATATCATATTCATTAAGCTATTCTATAATTACCTGACATTTAGATTTTATTTTTTTTATTTTATTTATTTATTTTTTTTGCTATTTCTTGGGCCGCTCCCGTGGCATATGGAGGTTCCCAGGCTAGGGGTCCAATCGGAGCTGTAGTCTCCGGCCTACGCCAGAGCCACAGCAACGCGGGATCCAGCCACGTCTGCAACCTACACTACAGCTCACGGCAACGCCGGATCGTTAACCCACTGAGCAAGGGCAGGGACCGAACCTCAACTTCATGGTTCCTAGTCGGATTTGTTAACCACTGCGCCACGACGGGAACACCAGACATTTAGATTTTAAAGTGTTTGTTACTAGAAATAATGTTGTGATCAACTTTTTGCATCATGACTCTATTTTCATCTTATTTTCTTAAGAGGAATTTCTAGACATGAATTACTGAATTAGAGTATGAAGATGTTTAAGGCCCTGGATTCATGCTTACAATCTGTTCCTTAGAAACGGTGATCTGGAGTTCCCGTCGTGGCACAGTGGAAATGAATTCGACTAGGAGCCATGAGGTTGTGGGTTCTATCCCTGGCCTTGCTCATTGGGTTAAGGATTTGGTGGTGCTGTGAGCTGTGGTGTAGGTTGCAGACGCAGCTCGGATCTGGCATTGCTGTGGCTCTGGTGTAGGCCGGCGGCTACAACTCTGATTAGACCCCTATCCTGGGAACTTCCATATGCTGCAGGTATGGCCCTAGAAAAGGCAAAAAAGCAAAAAGGCAAAAAAAAAAAATGTGCGTGATACATTCGGAAGACGTCCCATTGACCTGAAGTTCAAGAACCGGCAGATTAATCTCTAGGGATGGAAGTTAAAATAGTGGGTTCCTTTGCCTGGGAGGATATTGGCTAGAAGGTGTGTGAGAGACACACCTGGGACATCCTGTCATTGATCCGGGGGAAGAGAGTCATTCATAGTATGTGCACATATTAAAATTCATCAATTAAGGATGATACCCTTTATTGTATAGTATTATAGACCTCAACAAACATTTAAAGAAAAGGAAACAGTATACTCTGAGTCTTCTGTTAAGTGAGTTCTAAGGAATTTTATGGTTGTTTTTTTTCTTTTTCTACTTGGATGTCTTTGTAACTGAATAATATTAAACCCCTTTCACATGACTTTCATTCTGAAGTTTATTGTCTCCTTCCAGTTGAAGTTAAAGAAAATCATTTCCAAAGCCCTATGTAGTAAATTCTTGTACATTTTTTTCACCCAATGAAGTCAAATATTTTATGGCAAATCTCATACATATTTTTCCCAGATTAGTTTAGCACCAAGAATTCCCAATATAGACATGCCACAGAAATGCACCTTAATATTAATTATGCTAGGTGCAATTAACACAACTTATAACCTCATCCAATAATTTATGAAGTAGGCTGCCACCAGGGAATTAGAAAGCAGGGCAGAGGCTTCATATCTGTAATTATAATACCTACTTTATGCTTTTTAAGACCTCTGTATTTTTTAAATGTTTTTCATCTGCTGCATATGTAGTTGTCTTCCACTCTCAAAAAAATAAGTGTTAATAAATTTTGTTTACATCTTATTTCTTTTGCCAAGCAAGAAAATGTTGCATATTAACTCTTTTTTTTTTTTTTTTTTTTTTTTTAGAAATGGAATTCTAGCCTGTATCGATACAGCTGGCACACCAGGAAAGGTACTGATTTAAAATATCAGAAAGATTTTAAAGGAACCATTTCAAAATAATTACTTATAGAAGTCACATGAAGCTCCCAAGACCTTATGTCTCATTATAGTTCCCGGACTTGGAAGGAACTGACACATCCAAATATCTAACCTAGACTTTCTCTGAAATTGTGGGCTCTTACCACACACTCTTCTTGGATTGTCCCTATGAACAAATCTCAACAGCCGTTTGGGAAGACTTGATTTTTTTTTTCTTCCAGGAAACATTAGAAAACAGTCCTTTTTAAAGTGCTTGTATTCACATGCTTTTTCTCTAACCCTTGTTGGATCCCTAATTAATCTATAAATGTAATAGACTTCTAATCAGAATCCTTTAGGAGATTTTTGGATCGTGGAGGAGAAATCTGAAATTCAACTTAAATAATACATCCTCAAGAAGCGAAGAAGGTTTAGAAAAGCGTAAGATGGCGGCTTGTCTATCAGATTCGGAAACGTGAACTTGGAATGGCCAGCCACCGTTTATATGACACATACCAGGGTCAACTGGCTGCTGCCCTGCAGTAGCAGTGACCCCTGGGAATCCCAGTGAAGAGACACATCCAGGGTGGACCAGCCAGTCACCTAGCAGCAGAGAAGTGTGCCTACCACGGAGGAGTGGCGATTTATCCCCAGGGGAGTTTACACAGGCATTGTGGATTTGGACTTCTCTTCATGCCCTCTTTCTGCCGATACCACTAGCACTGATTTGCTGCAGACTTTATTTTCTCTCTTGGTCTCCAAGATGACTTTATTTTTGACCAAGGAACTTATCCTACACTTCACTACGATGACTTGATGTGCACGTGACCTACCAGTCTCGCTACAGACCCCAGGACCCAGAAGCATGTTATTGGTAGGGTGACTGGATGTCCCATTTTGCCTAGGATGACCCTGGCTTATGCCTGTTGTTCCAGAATAATTCTTCCAAGTGCTCCATTTTGCTACTGCAGATTGAGAGAGTGGAGAGAGGGGCTGAGAAATGCCTGTTTCATCCACTAATTGGGGGCCAAGGGCAATGCCGACAGGGTGGTTTCTGTGACCTGGAGCCTGATTACAGTGGGTTAAGGAGCCAAAGGGATAGGAGAGAGCAGAGGCAGAGAATGGGAGCAAATCTGGGAAGTCTGGCTCTGGATTGACAGAGAGGATGGGGAGCCGGAGGGCTCCAGATCCTTCCGGGGGAGGCTCACTCCCTTGTTTGTTTGTTTGTTTGAAGCACTTTATCTTTTATTGAATACATTTGGCATAAAACGTTGTATAAATTTAAGATATACAAAGTGTAAATTTGACACATATATTGTAATATGATTTTCATTATAGTAATATTTTGCCCCTCTATCACTTAAAAAGAAGTCCTTTTTTATTGGTTGGGATAATCAGTTTTAGTCATTTAGCAGATCTAATGGTTATAGTACAATATTATCGCTTGTACTAATTACACTGTACATTAGATCTCTTTGGTTTTTGTACCACTAGTTGCAAGTTTGTCCTCTTAAGCAACATCAATCTTACCACCCCATTCTCCCATCCCCTGGTAACTAGCATTCCTTTTTTTAGAAGTTTGATTTTGTAGCTTTCAGATATGTGCTGTTATATGGTACTTGGCTTTCTCTTTCTCACTTACCTCATTTAGCTTAATATGCTCAAGTTCCATTCCTGTTATTGCAAGTAAATTGGTCCAACCACTATGGAAAACAATATGTAAGTTTTCTCAAAAAATTAGAAATAGATCAAACATACAATCCAGCAATTCCACTTTGGAGTATATACCCAAAGGAAATGAGACACACACACACACACACACACACTATATATACATCCATCCATACATATATCTTCATTTTCATGTTTATTGCAGCATTATTCACAGTAGCCAAGACATGGAAACAACATATATATAAATTTTGCCATGAAAAAAGTGGATCATCTGCCATTCGCAACAACAGAAATGGACCTCACTTGCTCAATGAATTTTATTACATTTGTACTTGTACAGTGATCATCACTCACTCATTCGCTTTTAACCTCAGGGATTGCAAAGCAGGGTGAAGTGCTGAGAGGCATGACTGCACAGAAGGGAGGGTGTGTAGCTGCAGGGACGTGGCATCCTGTGGGGACCAGGTCCCCGGGGAATGGGAGAAGCATCAGGCTGAGCCGGGAGGGAGCCGAGGGCAGCATGGCTTTCCGGCTTTGCTTTACCACATCTGCAGAAAGGCGGGGCTTGTTCCTTTGGCCCTACCTCCAAAGTCACTGGACTGTAACAACCTGAATTAACTGCCAATATTTTTATCAAATAATTTGGGAAGCCCCTAGGAAGAAATGGACTGCTTAAGAGGTGGAAGAGAGGAGAAACAGAATATCACCAAAAATGGAGGTTAAAGCCAGTGATACTTGGATAGGTCCAGTGATTCTGGGAACCAGTAGACCAACTAGTTTTAATACAGAAAAAATAAGGTATTTTGAGTGCCATGGAAGAAAATAAGATTTCTTTATACCGTATATTATGCAAATAATCAGGGTGGAAGGGATTGGCTAACATACGTTAATCCTCCATTCTGAGCGACAAGCGAGTTTTTTAAGATCTTTTTATGCCTTATTTCTTAACTCTTCAATGACGGTGATTTGGTTCATTCAGTCAGGTACAGAATTGAAACATCTCATTCAGGTGGGGAGAATTTATGCTCTTTAAAACACCCAAATACTCCATTGGGTATTCAAAATAAGCCAAATGGCCTGGTATTCAGATGTTTTAATTGTTCCAAGTTTTTATACTATTAGCCATCTGCTTATGCAGCAGACAGACAAATGAAAACCTAGGAAGAGGGGTACATCAAACATGCATGCAAATCAAACAGAAATGCATTCTTTAGGAAAAAAAAAATCATGGGTACTTCTAGATGTTCCACACCAGGCAAATCTGCATTTTGTCATCAGGTCTGTGTCTTTCAGAGGGCATGATGTGCTACTTACTTTGTTTTAGGTATAACCTACATATGCTGATAGTTTTGACTGATCTGTTAAAAAAAATATATATATATATCATCCTTCTGTGGGAATTGACCAGGAGCAAGGGGACATTCTCAGTTGAATGTAATTTTTATTCATGAGCTCTCTGAGTCTTAGGCTCTGGCTTTAGATCTTTGTGTGTGTGTGTGACAGGTTCAGAGGTTCAGTCTTGATAAGCCAGTGAATGTTGGGATATTTATTTAAATCTCTTGCATCTGCAGAAATCCAGCCAGGATCTTCTGAGAGCGGTCTTTCTTGAAGGCTTGCTCGCCCGCTGGCCTCCTTGCACCCTGGCCATCCCAGAAAATGGTCTACCTCGTGGCATTTCCTCACTTCTCCTTTGGGCCCTGGCAGCAAAGTAGAGATGTGGATACTGAGACAACAGCCCCACTTTGAGAGAGAAAGGAAGGCCAGACCAAGGGCCAGTTGTGGCCAGCTCAGATTTTACCACGGAACTGTGGTAAAGTTTAAGGGACTCTATGCTTTTAAGTCATAAATTTTAGTATTAATAACTTCTATCCATTGCTTTAAAATTTTATTTTATTCGAGTACAGTCGATTTACAATGTTGTGTTAATTTCTGCTATAGAGCAAAGTGATTCAGTTATACATACGTTCTCACTCTTTTAAAAATATTCTTTTCTGGGAGTTACTGTGGTGGCTCAGGGGAAATGAACCTGACATGTGTCCATGAGGATACGGGTTCAATCCCTGGCCTTGCTCAGTAGGTTAAGGATCTGGTGTTGCCATGAGCTGTGGTGTAGGTCTCAGACATGGCTTGGATCCTACGTTGCTGTGGCTGTGGTGTAGGCCAGCAGCTCTAGCTCCAATTCGACCCAAGCCTGGGAACATCCATGTGCTGCACCTGAAACCCTAAAAATAAATAAATAAATAAATAAATAAATAAATAAATAAATAAATATAAAATAAATAAATAAAATATTTTTTTCTGGGAGTTCCTGCTGTGGCACAGTGAGTTAATGGTCCAGCGTTATCACAGCTGTGGCACAGGTCACTGATACGGCTCAGATTCTGTTCCCTGGCCTGGGAACTTCCATATACCATGGTTGTGGCTGGAAAATTAAAATAAACAAATAAATAAATAAATAATCCTTTTCCATTATGGTTTTTCTCAGGCTATTGAATATAGTTCCCTGTGCTGTACAGTAGAACCTTGTTATCCATTCTACAGATCTAGTTTGCATCTGCTAATCCCAAATGCCCAATCCATCCCTCTCCCCCCACCTCCCCCTGGGCAACCACCAGTCTGCTCTCTGTCTGTGAATGTGTTTCTGTTTCGTAGGTAGAACTTTTATCCTTTAGGTGAAAGGGTCTTTTCTAGTTCACACACATCACTTTATATGAATCTACCTTTTTGGATTTTGTTCATCTAGTTCATGTTAATCCCCCACTCGGTGCCGGATGCTGGATGAAGCACAGGGGACCCATTCATGGATGAACTTGTATAAATAACTCAGGGAGGTGCTCCCCTGGGAGGGGTCCTTTCTTTCGCCTTCCACTAAGTCAGTACCTTTTTCTATGCCCTGTGGCACCAGATTCCTTATTCAACAAATATTTCTTGAACATTTTATTCATCAGGTTTTTCTACAAAATGAAGAACCACAATTATAAAGCCTCAGTGACAGACAACTATAAGCTTTCATTTATTATTCACTCATCTCCTGTTATGTGGGTGTTGGCTGATGGAGGCCGGCTTTGCTGAGCTTGCTGCTCGAGTGTGAAATGGGTCTGGGTCCATTCACTCCCTTTCCATCTTCCTTAGACCCTTGGCTATTTGAGGATGGCAGTGGCAGGAGGAGACCTGTGATGCTCCTGCAGTCAGACCTGGCATGCTGGCACATTCCATCGGCCAAACAAGTCAGAGCCATGCTCACCATCAATGGCTTGGGGATGTACACGCCTTCCTTTGAGTCTGGGTGTGGGGCAAGGGAATGAATGATCATCTGCTCTATCACAGAACCTACTATATTTCCCAACTTTTTTTTTTTTTTCTTTTTTGGCCGCCTGGCAGCACATGAAGTTCTCAGACCAGGGATCAGATCTGAGCTGCAGTTGCGACCTAAGCCATAGCTGTGGCAAACGCCGGATCCTTGACACTCTACGCCAGGCAGGGAATTGAACCTGTGTCCCAGTGCTCCCAAGACACTGCTGATCCTGTTGCGCCACAGCGGGAACTCCTGAGCCAACCATTTGTAATCTGCTAAAGAGGCAACATCTTCCAGAAATTCCCAGTCTTTTCCCCTCAGTAAATAGGTAGGGACAATGGATCAATTAAAGGCAGTGGAGGTAGGGTTAAGGATTTGAGCCCTGAAGCCAGGGAATCAGTGAATTCTGGCTGTTCTATTTATGAAATCTATGATCCTGAATAACACTTTTAATCCTCTCTGAGCCCCAAGGTCCACGTCTGTCAATTGAAACTGACAATAAGGTACCCATCCCAGAGGGTCCTTGTGGGGATAAATAAGTCCCGCATGTAAAGTTTTAAATTTAGGGTATGGCAGAATGTAAGTGCTCAATAAATGGACACTGCCATCATCACCCCCCGGGCATCCCGGGGCCAAGAAGAGCATCCTTGCTTTGGAGGTGCTGGGCTGCGAACTAGAGTAAGCAAGTAACTTGGGTTACAGGTGTCGCTGGCCCGTCTACTTTCCCAACCACACCGTGAACCCCTCGAGGACAATATGGATCCTCCTCCCTTGGCTGCTGCCCCACAGCGGGCACTCAGTGCAGTTGATGATAAGCGCTGAAGTCCAGTCTCCTGCCCACTGTGCTCTCCACAGCCCCGCTGTTAAAGCTGGCTGCCGTGAAGGGTCTCTTTTGGCATTCTGTTTGTGTGCATTGTTGTTGCTTTCATTTCCAGTTTGTTGCAGACCGCGGTTTTATCTGTCCAGGGAGACAGATCTCCTGATCCGCTGCTTGAACACTGCAGCCGCATCAAGTCCCCGTGAACGTTTCTGAACACTGGCTCAGTATTTCCCTACGTATCTCTTTGTGCAGCAGCAACAATCATTCTGTAGACCAGCACCCGTTCCCGGACGGCTCCCGCTTTCCCCTTTCAGTAGGGCTGCTGGGCATTTTGTGCATTTCCTCCTGACATCCTTGCAAATAAAGTACGCAGAGAAGCAGACCTGTTCTTCCAAGAGCCTTCCAGGTGCTCAGAAGCCAATGCGCAAAGCCAGCGTTTATCTTGTCAAGGGTCTTCTCTCAGATAACTTGTCCCTGCTTTTCTCCACAGCCTGGTTTTCCTAGGAAAACACAACAGAAACTGCTGCAGATGTGGGTTCCTGAGTCCACTGTGGGACCAACTCCACAGACATCTCTGGTGGCAGTAGGGGGACTTCTGAGAATGCTTCAGGCCCAGACACCTTCCAGCAAGGGATGGTGATAGCCAGGAAAAGAGCCTGGCCTGTGCTAGAAGTACGGGAGTATGTCCTCAGAGTCCCCAGACTGTCGATAAAATTTGCTGATAACCTGGACGAGAGCCTTTGCCTGAGCATGAGTTACTCACGGGCTGTCCGCCTTCTGTCTGCTTCTGGATCCTGCAGCAGCTCCTGCACAAGCTGAGCATCTTCCCAGCTGCCACGTCAGCCTCAGCTCCTTCCAACAACCAGGTGGGATGGGGAACCAGGTGTCTGGGGCCCCAAGCCGCTGTCTAGGGCCCTGCAGAGGATTTCATCAAACTTCTAGCCCACACCCTTCCTCTCCATCTCACTTGCTGCCCAATTCTATGCATCCCTGTCCCCCCTGCCCCCTCCCACTGGCTTATCTGCTAGGGACAGGGTGGCAAGGCAGCTGGGTCCCCCCAGCCTCCAGAAGCCAGTGGAGGGGTATCACGGGGTCCCCCTGGGAGGAGCCTCTGTCCTCTGCCATCAGCTGGATGTGCCTTTATCCTCTGAGGCTCCATCTCACTCTGAACACCCCAGTTCTTCACCCGTGGGTGTGGGTTGCTCCTTGACCCACCCAGATTCGCCAGTTCAGGCCCCCCCTCCACTCTCCATCCTCCCATTCTGTGCCCCAAATCTGGGGCCTCATCACTGAGGATGATGGGGGCAAGTAGGATATAAGTGGGTGGGTGGGGTGGGGAGGGTTTTGATGTAGAACCAGGGGTATGTATGAAGGCGGGTGACAAGTTCCCCTTAAAAGGGACAGTCTTGTCTGGCGAATGAAAAGCCACGTTTAGTTTTCACTGTAGAGTATTTATAAAGAGAATAAAACATCTAAATGGGAAAAGATACTCTGAGACTCTTCCAACGCACTGTGCTTCAAGCTCTGTTCCAGTTAGAGCTGCCACTTCTGCCGCCACCATCTGGGCTCCAATGCTCTCCCAGTGGCCAGGAGCTACAGGGGGTATTCCAAACATTCCAGCATCATTTAAACAAACAAACACAAATACAACAGCTCCTAAAGCATGGACCTTCTGTCAAAAAAAAAAAAAAATAGCTGTGCCATATAAATCGACACAACACCAAATCAAGTATACTCTGATAAAAAAATTGTGTTTATGAAAAAGAATAGCCATAAAAAATTATCTTTCCTAAAGAATCCTAAACGACTACAAAGCAGAGTTCAAAACCCTGAAGTTTTATGTTGCTCCCCACATCTTTGCCCTCTGCTGATATTCACACCCGCAGGCAGCTGGACTGAAGGACGGTGGTCCTCGTACAAGCACCGTATTTCCCACCCCTGGCATGTGCTTATCAGGCTCTTACCTTTCAAATCCACATATGCACAATCTCCCCATCCCCATCACGTCCTCTTAAACTTCCTTGATATCCCAGAGAATAATGCCCGCACACGCGAGGGGTTCTTTCAGTGCCTGTGATGAAGACATTTAGGCAAAAACTCTTTCCTTCTCAGGATGGGGGCCGTGTCATTTTGCTGGTTAGTTCAGTCAATCAAGACTTAGGTCTCTAAGCTCTAGAAGATTTTTATATAATAAGGATTTTTTTTTGGTAAGAGATGTGGCTTTGGAAAGTATATTTCAACTAGGGAGTGATCAGTGAAGAAATGAATGAATGAATGAAGGATTTTGACCTGTTGTTGGGGGACACTGGGAGTTTTGCCTCATTCTTCATTATGCTTGGAAGAGTTCGCCTAGTGGGGTGTCTCTTCTCCTTTCTCCCCATCTCAAATCCAAGATATTGTGGTCCTTTTGTCCAAACACCTGACTCTGAAGGAAATTGTTTCTCTTACAACATTCATAGCAAGTTTCCAAATCGTACTACAAATGATTGATTGCCAACTCTATGACATAAAAGACAAAAAGACAAAAAAGATTTGAAGAGTTATCCTGGCCTCTCATTGCTGGTGATTGTAGTTAGACTTTTCATAGAAGCCTGAAAATTGTCCTCTGTCCCTTTCACCCTAGAGCAGGGTCACCCTAGGCTCTGTTTGGGTCTGAGCAAGACAAACCCCATATTTAATGGGCATGGGCCCCCAATGCTCTTAGACAGTAAATCTGTGTGACAGCAAGAGGGACTCGACCCCAGACAAACATTATTTTATGTTCCCAAAGCAAGGTGACTGGGTATTTCTGAAAGGGTCGCAGCTGGACCTTGTTACGATGACGACATATGCTTTTTGATAAACTGGCCGTAGCTGACACATCCAAATGAGGATTACCCTGCAGATCAGATACTGTGGGAGATGCAGCATCCTCACAGGGGTGGCATTTCTTAAAATACTCTGGAGCTCTGTTTTTGGAACGGTTCTAAGATACACTTTGAAAAACCACATAAGAATGATCAATGTATCATTTACTCTATCACGATAGCTTGTTGTAAAACATAAAATGCTTAACCACTCTCATTCTTCTCCTTTTGCTGTTTCCCCAGATGAACCCAATTTATAACTATGAGGGTGATCCATCCAAAGTGAAACGCATCCCATTTCAGGTTTGTGGACCCAGGTTCAGGCTCACACACCAAGGAGGACACTTACTGTCCCGGAACCAGGGCTCAGGAAAGTCACTGAGCAGCCAAGCTGGATCCTCTGGTGGAAAGAAGACGCCATCTTGGGAGAACGGAACCCAGGTGATGAGGTAATTGCATCTGACATTTATTGAAACTCAAACGCCTAGTAAGTCTCTGAGCCAAAACTGAAGGCAAAGGTCTGACTCCAAAGCCAAGTGCTGTGAAGAGCTGCACCCGGCCTTCCCCAAACTGCGTTGTGAGATGCAGCTGAGATAAGATGGTGAAGCAGGGCTCTGGCATCCAAGGAGGTCTAGCTTTCCATCTCCAGCTGCAAGCAGCCTCATTTATGCCCGGGTGCCTTGCACACAGGATTTCTCACCGGGCGCTTGGAGGGTCCTGGGCACTGCCTGTGCTATGCCATTCCATTCCTTACTCACTATTTGAATGGATGATTCTCCTTATTAGGCAGGCACAGCACTAGATATGGGAATTATCACAGTGAACAAACAAGACACAGCTCCATCTGTGTGTGTGAAGTGGTTGGAGGGAGAGATCAGAATTAGCAACATCTTTACCTGCAGGTAGAGTGAGTATTAGGGAGAAATGTTCCTTTGTTTCTTTTTATCTTATCACTTTTTTTTCTCCAGTTTTTCTATCACTACCATGTGTCACTTGCATGATAAGAACAAACAAGTTTATGTTTTAAAGGGCCCCTAATTTTGAGAGCAGATCACCTGGCGGAGGGAGCCCTTGACTTGGGGGTGGGACGGCACACGGGTGGCGCTCCGTGGCCCAGGCCGTCTATCCAGCCCGCTGAGCCCTTTCCCTGGTCCTGCTCTAATGCCCCAGGAAGTCTCGGTTTGGACAGAGTTTCCAGGGACAGCAGGGGTATAAGTAGCAGTGTAAGAATCTGCTGTCCTTAAACTAACAGACTCTCAGAGACACCACATGCAGGCCAGTAGCCAGAACTCTTTTTCGAAGGCCACAAAACCCCCTGTGGAACTAAAGCAGCAAGGCAGGGAGGCTGCACTTTGACACAGGACTGAAAGTCTGCTGGGCCTGGCAGGATAGTCATAGGTGCAGCCCCAGCAGCCCCAAGCTCCCCAACCCCACTGGCTTCCAGTGACCTCTCTCCCACTTCTCACTGGGGGACCTTGGACTGGGCCGTGTGTGGCCTCAGGGTTGGGATCCTGTAACTGCCTGAGTCATAGGCACCCCTCTTCTGAGAGAGGATGGCTGGGCAGCCTGGGTCCCCTCTGAGGAGATGGCACTCGATGGGTGCTGTGACCTAACCCGTGACATCTCCACTTGATGAACTATTTCGTGTTCATCTCTGAAAGACAAGCTCTTAGAGGTCAGCTGACTCTGAGCGCTCGCAGGCTGGAGCTACAGCAGCCACCAGCTCAGACCATCTCTCACCTGCCTGGACCTGCCGTCCTGGAAGCGGCCCTGACTTGCCTCCCTCCCCCACTTCTGCCCCCAAGTTTCTTGGTGGGGGAGCCTCTGTACCTTCCTTCTACCACCTGACCCTTGGGGCAGACGCCCCCTCTGTCCTGCGAGGTGCCCGCCACCTGTCCTCAGCCAAGTCCTTGGATGAACCTCCTCCACTGACTCCACAAGCCGTCTTGATTTGAGAGGCCGCCTGACACGGAGGTCAGGGTTGGCGGAGGAGTAACGGGCTCTGCTTACACCGGGTGCTCTCTGGTGAGACAAGGCCATGGTTTGGCTGGCATCCCACTGGCCGGTGTGTAGGGAACGGCCTTGGCAAGGCGCCTGCCGCTGCCTGGGCAGCCTCGCGTCTTACCTGCTGGAACATCCATCTTCTCCGCAAGGTCTTAGGGTGGAAATGAGATCAGCCTGCCTAAAATATTGGCTCAGATAGAGTAAGAAGCACCAACAAAACCCACAATACAGTGTCCTGTCCCCTCTCTTCACACTTCCCAACCCCCATATTACAACTTCTCTAAGAAAAGGATGAACACACACACACACAAAATCTAGAAAAGCATTTGCACAGGAAATCCTTCCGGTGTAACACCTCGAAGGCTTCCAGTGTTTATTCCAACAGCATCTAGAACATCATTTCATCCCGTTTGGTAGTCCTGCGCCCCCCCCACCGCCAGGCCTCCTAGACTTGGGGAGCGGGGGAATGTATACAACAAGGATCTCAGACGAGCTCTGTCAATGGGGTGGTTTCCCTCAGTTGCCACTCTTGGGCTGTTTTCCAGCCCACTACCTCTTCCTACTTCAAGTTCAGTGCCCAGCAGCCCTGAGTCACTGTGAGCAGGTGTCAATACCTGTCTCCTGGGGAAGGTAGAGGTCTCCAGCATTGTAATAAGTCCTATTGAAAAGTCCAGTCACAACTGTGCACGGTGCTCAGGGAAACGTCTCTCTCACCTTGGTGCCCCCGGCTCCCTGCCAGGCTCACTGAAGTTCCTGTTACTGCAACAAGGCAGCACCCTGGAAAACCTAATTTAAAGCAATTAAGTGGTATTGGACTGCAAGCCGTCACAATGAAAGGAATAGCCACGTTCAATTCAGAGCCCAGATGGTCTAACTAGGTCTTTAATGAACCACACATGTCTGCACATCTCTACACCCCACTGGAACCAAAGGTATTTTTACAACCAGTTTTGTTTGTTTTTTGTCTTTTTGCAGTTTTTCTTGAGCTGCTCCCGCAGCATATGGAGGTTCTCAGGCTAGGGGTCGAATCGGAGCTGTAACTGCTGGCCTACGCCACAGCCACAGCAACGCCAGATCCGAGCCTCATCTGTGACCTACACCACAGCTCACGGCAACGCCGGATCGTTAACCCACTGAGCAAGGCCAGGGATCAAACCCGCAACCTCATGGTTCCTAGTCGGATTCGTTAACCACTGCGCCACGATGGGAATGCCATTGAACTGGTTATTTTTTATAGGTAAACCCAAACGAGAAAGTCCTAGGAAGTAGATTCGAGTTAGAGCTAATGTCCAGGCAGTGTGTGTGCAAAGTGGGTTTTCCCAGGTGAAGCCACAGTGTGAACATTTCCACGGGAGGGTTTTCCCACGGCCTTCTCAGTGGGAAAAGCTAAAGAGACTAAGGTAAGACTTAAATGATTTCTAACACCCATTTGAAAACAATGGCAGACGTGCCACAGGCCAGACGTGACTTACTGCCCATGTCCTCTGCCGCGAAGAATTGTCAGACGCATCTGCAGAGGGAAGAGCAGGACTCCTGCGTGGCGGGACCTGGACAGGAAGCTCTAAAGAGGAGGTGCTTTGATTTGGGTTTCAAGGATTGGGGCTGAAAGCGGGAGAGAGGCGGGCGGAGCTCCAGACAGGGAGGCCTGCTCTTTCCATTTCCCCTGCGGACTTGGCCGCGGGTCCAGACACCTGGCCTGCAGCAGCAATTCTTATTTAAATGAATGAAAGAATTTTCTTGTGGCCAATCTAGTCCTAAAGATCAGGCCCCTGCTGTCCTGACAGTGAAAGGAGGGAGCACAGCAGGGAGGAAGAGGGTATAGATTTAACCCTGGCCCCTACTTAGGAGGAGGCAACAGTGTGTCCATTTCACAGACCAGGAGACTGAGGCTCAGCAATGTGAGCGGTTGGCTGAGGGCTCAAGGCAGGAAGAGAAGAAATAGGGAGTGGGCACCTCTGCGCCCTTCTGCCAGGTGGAGGGGTGGGAAGGAGGGCCTGGGCCCCCCAAGGAGCCATCAGAGAGGGAGAGATGTTGCCACAGGCCGGAGGCAGGAGGCTGAGTGCTCCAGGCCCTGCGGTTGCTCCAGCCTAGGTTACTGATTTTTTGGCTCTAAGAGACTCCACCTTGTCAGTGTTTGCTGGTCTCCATGGTTTTGATGGTTTCTGTTGTCTTTCTTCTCCAAGTGTAGCTCCAAGTGGCCAACTCCTCCTCCATCTCGCCACTGAGCTCAGAGTCAAGGAGGGGGACCAGCTCGTACACACACACACACACACACACACACACACACACGCATATATGTATACATGTACCTACACATACACACACAAATACATACACATATATAGTCTATGATACTATATATACATATATTTATATATATTTATAGTATACATATGTACCTTATGTACATCTAACATAGGTATATATGTTATAGATGTATATGTGTAAATATAGTGTATGTGTGTTACACACATATGTATGTATACTAAGTACTCATATATATGTTTATATATATACTGGTGTATTCATTTTTGTCTTTTTAGGGCCACACCCATGGCGTATGGAGATTCCCAGGGGTCAAATTGGAGCTGTAACTGCTGGCCTGCACCACAGCCACAGCAACACCAGATACACTGCATCTGCGACCTACACCACAGCTCACGGCAACACCAGATCCTTAACTCACTGAGCAAGGCCAGGGATCGAACCCATGTCTTCTTGGATACTAGTTGGGTTCGTTAACCACTGAGCCATGACGGGAACTCCCTGATTTATATTTAAGTAAATGTACATTATATATGTATATATAATTATACACATACATTATTACTTTATTATAAAGATATGAAAACAGGTGTCTATTTGAAATTATACTATTCTGCATTATTTACTTTTCTCTTACACAAATGCTATTAATAAACAACATAAAAACAGGACTAGCTAACACTACCAGTTGGTAGTAATGAATAGTAGGACTTAAGTTATTTTGCTGTTTTTAAGGGAAATGTACTGTTTTTATGCTGTTCTTTCTGTTGCCTGACACAGCAGTTCCCTTTCACCCTCCTCTTTTCTGGATGTTCGAATGTCTTGCACTGGTTAGGATGTGCTGGGGACACAGCTGGTGAAGCCACCACTGCCACCCACCCTCCTGCTCCTCAGCTTGCTTCTGTGATCTCTACAAAACAGAGCTGCCCAAAAAGTGGTTCTGGACTCACATACACTTAGGAAACAGTTTGCACTAAAACCGCCTCTGGGAGATTTAAGGCTCCGATGAAGGTCCCAGAAAACCAGCTTAAGTTTGTTTAACCCGGCTTCCCCCTAAGTGGCATTTGATTTCTGGAACATTTTTCTATGTAGACACTTAGCACTAGGTAGCAAAGGGCCCTACCTGATCTTCCTTCATCTGTCAACAGCCCCGTGTCTGCAGATGGATCTGCTATGTCTGAGCTTGGCTCACCTTCCAGGTTTTCCATGATCTCTGCAAGGCTCCTCCCTCACTTCCTTCAGTCTTTGCTCCAAAGACACTCCGAGTAAGGCCACTTCCCATCATGCAGCCCTGTTTTGCTTATAGTTTTTCCTAAGCATGGGTCATTGTCTAACATTCTACGTGTCTGACTCATTTAACTTCTTGGTCAAGGGCACCAGTGCTCCTTGCGGGTGGGCATTCCTTCTGTCTGGTGGGCTCACTGCTGTGGCCCCAGGTTTGGAGCCTAGAGCAGTACCTGGTGCAGAACAGAGACTCAAGGAAGGAATGGGGGGAGGCGGAGGCAAGGACAGACAGCACGTGTGTGCGGGGAGCCCAGTAAGGGGACAGGACACAGCTGCTGGGAACTGGTGCTAAGCCCTTCTGGTATCTCCTCTCAGACTGGGCTCCTAAAGTGGCCCTGGCTTCTCTCTACTGCACATCCATCCAACGAGCTTTAAGCCCCTTGCCCAACACACCAGACAGTTCATGAGGCCACGGTGACAAAGTGGCGGGGAAAGAGTGCCCGTCTTCAGGGAGGTGACCTTCTGGCTGGCATGTGCTCAGGGACTGAAAGAGGAAAATCCAGCAGAACCACATCTACGGCGTTAGCTGTAGCCTGTCCTCTCATCAGGCAAGGTGTTTGCTCTTCGTGGTTTTCTTTTCCCCTAAAGCTGAATGAAGAAATGATTCATCCCCCAGAAATGAGGGTTAAGAGCAGTCAAGTCAGTGCTACAGAAGAGACGATGCCTTAAATTTCCTTTTCAGCTGGAAATCAGCCTTATGATCTGCTGGGCAGTGAGCATTTCAAATCCCTCTGAACGGATTCCCCCCCAAATCCCTAGGACTTTAATTTAAAAAAATAACTGTAGTGTAATTTGACCCTCAGCACACTTGTCGGGAATAAATTCTTTGAGAAATCCAGCTTGTGCACACGCACGAATGCATAATCATTTAAATGCAGAAAGTACAAAAACCCATGTCAGCTATTAAGCTGGATTTAAAAGGCATCAGGTGGTGAATTTGATGCTGAACACAAAATCTTGGGAACCTGAAATGCTTTCCAAATCTCAATTCACGGATTTTTTTTTTGTTGTTGTTTTTTTGTCAACCAAAGAATTCTCAGCAGATGGACGCAAATCCATAAACTCAGAGCATGGTGTCTCTAGGGGAGGGGGTTGGCTTTAGATCAGATGCGTGTGTGCTGGGATGCTCTGGGAAATTGGAAATGTGGACAAAACACATCCAGTCTTAGTCCAGACCCAGTGGAGTGATTTCCTGCAGCTCCACCTTCCTAAACCCTGTGCAGCTGTCGATTCAATGGGAGAAAAGAGGGAAGCCTTTGGAGAAATAACTGCAATGCCCATGAAGCTACTAAATTAATGTTTCGCTACATTCCACCAAAATAAGAGGCTCAGTAGTGCAAGTCCTTAAAATTCTCTAGAACTGAACAGAAGAAAGGGATGTGACTGAGATATTTGGAGGTTTGTCTGCCAGAAGCCGAGCTTGTGATGCACATAAATAACTTACCTAGCTGGTCTTCTCCATCTATTACAAAAGAAAAGAAAAACAGCCGGAAAAGATTAAGGATGCCTTGAAACCCTCAAAAGCTTCAAACTTACTTGCACTCATGAAGGCAAAGCCTAAGAACCACAGCCTCTTCGAGGTGGCGCAGCGAGGGTTCTCTCCCATTTTCCTTCCCCCACTTGAACTTCCACATGGTCTCAATTATGAGCCACCACAGTTGGATTCAGTTGAGGGAGCCGTTGCAGTCATGCATGCCTTGCTTTTTACTCCCGCCCCTTCCCAAGGGAGCAGGATTTTCAGAGAACAGGATGAGGAGCCCATGGTTGAGGGGTCAGTGTGCACACGTGGAAAGGCTAAGATGCCAGGTGTTTTCTGAGCCGGATGTGCCTTGGAGACAGTCGGCCAGGAGGCCTTGGGTGGTTGATACTTGGTGGCACCACCTTGAGTAGGTATTTTCATGGAAACGGTAAACTTTCCTATGTCTGCAAAGAAAAGGCACATGTGCTGCTCCTTGACTTTGGGGACAAATGAGAGAGTCAAGTTCAAAATCAGGTCTGTAGCTTTAGATTTTTGTTGCCCCTCCCTGTCCCACCACAGCCAGTAGAGCTTCTCTCTCACTGCCCTTGAATTACAGTGATTGGTGAGGAGACCTCTTCCTTTTAATACCTTTGCTCATAAAATCCCTTCATACGGAGAGGTCTATATTGTGGACCCCTCTTTCCTTAAACGTGCTGTTCTTTCATTTTCCAAAAACAAAAACTAGGGAAAGATATTCTTAGTTGCCAACCACAGTTCCCACTTGTAGAATGACGGTGTTAGTGACAGCAGCAGAAGGGGCAGAAGGACAAACTGGGGGTGGAGGGGGACGGACTCTGTGGTGGTGAGGTGGCATTAGCTGAGGAGTGTGGCTGGGATTCATGCATTCCTTCCAAAGACACATGCTATTCACCAGCCCTGTGCCAGGCCCCCAGACAGGAACAGGGGATTAAAAAGCGCCCACAATAGGCAAGATCTTAATGAATGAGAGACTTTCTGACTGTGGTAAGTGCCAGGAAAGAGATCAGTAAGGACGCGGATGAACATTAGCGATCTGCCTTATGAGGTGCGGGGGCAAGAGCTGTCCGGGGACACGGCAGGTGCAGTGAGATTTAAAATGACCGGCCAGCAGCGTGGAGACGGAGTAACAGGGGGAAATGGCCTTTGAGGAAGAGCAGCATGGTCCTGGACCTGGGGGTGGGGTATAAAGAGCGTGAATGTTCGACCAACACGGAGTGAGGGTGAGCAAACAAACGGGGAGCCCCAAGGGGGAGGGGCATGTATGACTTTTGGACAAATAAGGGACTCAAGATAAAAATCATGTCTGCAGTCTCGTATTTTTGTTCTCCTCCCTGCAGGAGGAAACACCCTCCAGGGTCTCGAGGGCCGAAGGACCCACATTTTAAATTTTGTCATAACCTCAACGGAAAACCACAGAAAGTTTAAGCAGCAGAATGGCACTTCATATATCCATTTTTCAAAGGTTCCTTTGGGTTTCTTTACGGGGATATGCTGAGGGGGAGTGGCAGAGCCTATGGCAGTGGTGCAGGTGAAAGACCACGGAGGCCAGGCAGGTTGAGGCAGGGGACGTGGAGAGAGGTTGTAACAAGGTTCTAATCGGCAGAGTCCGTTTTTCAGAGCTGGTACGTAGTCCTGAATGTATTTTTTTGTTTCTGAAAATTAGACTCCAAAAAGCTAGGGTTTGTAACTATGATTCTAAAATATAACGAAAGTATTTTCAAATATCTGGCCACTGTACCATTTCCACCAGTTTTCTCATTAGTAACACTGAGAGTTGGTTAATTATCTATGAAAGTAGAGACTGGAATTTTTAACCTGTCTAAGAATCTTTTGGAGGGCACTTGTTAAAAAAGCACATTCTTGGCCTTGGCGTGGAGCTCAGGAATTTGCCTTGTACTGAGAACCTCAAGGAATTCAGATATGTTTGAGGCACACTTTGAGAAGTAGAGTGTTAAGCCTGGCAGTTCGATTCTGCCTCCTGCTGGTGGTCTTTTATGTATATACTGTTATGTCTGTAGTGGTTGCTTTTCCCCTGAGGCAATAGTCCGGATGGGCTAGGTTGTGCTGCAGAAAAAAAGAACGAAACATAATCCTCAAACTTGCAGAGGTTCACAAGGTCAAAGTTCATCCCTTGGGTTGAGGGCAGAGGGCTCTGTTCTGCATTGTTCTCATCCAGGATGCTGATGGCAACTCTGCTGTCTGGAGTTTTGTCGGCTGGGGAAGAGGAAGTGGCAGATCTGGGACTGACTTTGTGCTTCCTTCCAGCGATAACCAGGGTCACTTCCACTCATGGTTCATTGACCACACTTAACGCTTTGCAATCTGCTAGGGAGCCCAGAAGGAAAAGGAAATGAGTCTCGGAGACAGTGGCAACATCAGTCCCAGGGGATCCGGGAGGCAGAGGTATCAGGCCTGGGCAAATGGTTGCTCAGCTCTTGAGGAACACCGGGCATCTATGGATGGGGAGGCACTACGAGAACTGAAAGAGTGGTAATCATTTCCAGAGTTGCCAATAACCTCCCTGAAGAAATTTCTTAATCTTTTAGAAGTATTTTATATCTCTGAGGGTTAATTGAAAAATAGCTAATGTATATTAACAGAAAGTCTCCTAATTGAAGTTTCTTTAAACTTCTGATTGTATTTGCGACAAGGAACACTGCATGGGAATAACAGGGTCTATGCTGGTCAAGTCGTGTGATGGAATTAGTGGTACCAAGTGCTGCTCCCTGACCCTGGTACTTAGGGAGGGCGAGAGGGCATCAGTCTCCTCTCTTCTAGCCCCACTTGTCAGTTAATGGCTCTACAACATGCTCATTTCTCTGCACCTGTTTCCTCTTCTGCACGATAAGTTGGGGAAAGACAATAGATCGCTAATGTCTCTCTCAGAAGAACCCAAAAGATTCCATCCTGATGTGTTGCAATATGGTGAATAGTTTAGGTCACTCCTTGTATGGAGGAATCACAAACCAGGTTACAAAATTGTGTTTTAAGCTTCTGAGAAGCATTTTGCAATACAACTTACTGCAAAGGAGCAAAAGTGTCTCCTACTAAACAGATGCTAAAAATTCACCATGGACTGTAACTTAGGATGTACTTTATTAATTGGGTTTGCATTTCCCTTTTCCCACTTATTGGATGTGTGCCTTTGAGAAGTTGTTTAATCCTTAGATCTCTCATCAGCAGAATGGATTCTAATTTATTTCTAATGTTCTTGAGAGAATAATATGAGATAATGTGACAATGGGCTTAACACTGCGTCTAAGACATACTGATAGCTGTTTCATGAATGCAAAATAAATGAAATGCCCAAGTAGTGAAAGACTGTGTCATTATTATCATTCTCATCCTAGCTTTGTACATGGTGTGTACCTGGCCACACTCCATTCTGTCAACTTCCGACAACCTCAGCGGTTTTTGGAGATTCTTTCCATGCAGAAGAGAATCCTTTTGTAGGCTTCATTGCTTCCCACAGTTAAAACTCGAGCAGCTAGTGCATAACATGCCCTTCAGTGACTGTGTGGCCCTCATCTGGCCTCTGCTGTTCTGCTCCCTCTGAATTTCCATCCCTCGCACCTCATGCTGCTGTCACAAAGCCCCGAGGATGAGGGGACACACATCTGCTGATTTCCTCCCATCGTACAGATGAAATGTGGAGACAAACTTTGGGCAGATGGAGAGGTTTGAAACCCTTGGAAGGAGGAGTTCCAAAAGGCTGCCGAGGCCCCTCTCCCTCTGGACCTTCCTTCTGCTGGGTTTCTCCTAAAGCCAGGGCATGAGCTGAACCCCTAGAAATCCTCCATGCAGCTGACTTGTCTAGACACGTGGCCGCTGAGCCTCTGGGCCCTCGAGAGGCAGCCCTTGGACAGCATAGTGGAAGTTGGCAGAACCTTCTGCCATCTTCCAGGGCTAAGGGTCAAGGCAGGTTCGACATTTCAAAATCTCGATGAGGTGAGTTGCCTTTTCTGAGTGACGAATCTATGCCATCCTTCTGGCGCACCCTTCACCTGTTTATCCTTCCACAGCGCATCTTCTGGGTACCACACCAGGCACCTCCCCAAGGCTGGGAGGGGGCAGAGATGCTGACTCCCCAAATCATCAAAATGCATTTTTCTGACGGTTGACTCATGGCCAGTCCTTGTCCTCCACCGCCCTTCTAAATGTCCTTGATCCAAAAGGAAAGCACGAGGCTTCAAAATGGCATGCTCAACACTCAAAAACTGTGGTTGGTTTTAACAGCCTTGTCTCTTTGAACTCAGTGGGCTGTGTGTTACTCATGATGGAACCTCTGAAGTCTTTTTAAACATTTTATTGGCTACCATTTGGGTAAGAGTGAAATTGCTGAAAATCTGGCTGTTTTGAGACATGCTTGTACACACAGGCAGCAGATACAATTATCAAGATGAATTTAAGGGCACTTCGGTTTTTAAGTTTAACACGGTCTGCCTGTCCTCGTCTTGATTTAGGCTGTAGGGAGCACAGAACTGGAATCACAGAACTGAGTTGAAGTCCCATTGTGTCACTTTCTTCCTTGGGGATCTTGGTTAAGGGGCCTGCTCTCCATGGAACTGAGGTTCTTCACCTCTAAAATGGGACAGTAATTACTACCTTGGGCTCATTGTGATAGCATTTATAGTGTAGCTAGTACAGGACTAACATGTGATAGGTTAAGAACATCAAGTCAACATTTATTAAACACCTACTGTATACTCTGGGCTTCTGTGTTGCTGCTGCCCAACCCGGGGGCCACAGTTCACATCCTAATCATCAGAGATTTGTGAATTTATGAAGTTTCCCCCGACCCATCTCAATGGAAAATAAAATGTTTTGAGGAAAGCATACCATCTGAAAATTCGCACAAAGGCCCCCATACAGTGTAGCAAAGGCTGGGCCCATGGTGGTCTGACAAACATGATTATCTAATGGGAAAAAAGCAACACTGAAAGTCCAAAAATCTCATCGGCCAATAGTTGAGTTGTGAGGTCGGGAAGGAAGAAGAAAGCATTCCTTGCAGAATGAACAGCTACTGAAAGTCATCAGTAGTGCTAATAGTAAAATAAGCCCACAGATTCTGTGATACTCCTTAATTTAAAAGGTGGGGCCTCTCTCCCCTCCATGAATGTGGGCTGCAGTTAGTGACCCTCTCCCGAGGAGCTGAGCATGGTGGACAAGTGTGACTTAGATGCTGGATCCCCCAAGGCACTGTGGCTCCTCTCCTGCTCTCTTGAGGGTCGCCCCCTCTGGGGTACGCCAGATGCTGCAGTGTGAAGACACTTGCCAAATGAGAGCCCTCTTGGGAGCAGATCTTCCAGCCTCAGTCAAGCCTTCGGATGAGGCAGCCCTGGCTGACATCTTGTCGGCAGATTACCCAGACACCCCGAGCCAGAACCACCTGGTCGAGGCACTCCAGGATTTCTGATCCACAGAAGCTGAGACAATAAATATTGTCTGAAGTCGATGAGTAGTAGGGAAATTTATTACATCACAGTAGATCATTGATAAAGTGGTAAACGGTCTCCAGTGGAAATTTCTCTTGGGTCGAAGCCTGGAGGCTTAGGTTGGGGGGCTGAAGGGGACATAGACAGGTTCGAAAGGAAAATTCCCGACTTTCTCTGTTAAGAAGTTAGGATTTATTCTATTAACTTATTCAAGCTGGAGGATGTTTTCACATAGAAGAGTGACATAATCAGAACTGATTATGGTATCTTTGGCAGGAAAAGTGATAAGAAGAGGCTAGTTGGGGGAGAAGGACTTCCAGTTAGAAAGTTCTAGGACTGTTAAGAGAAGATGATAGCCGGAACTACGGCAATGGCAGAGGGGACAGATATAGGACTGTTTTAAAATATGGTGGTTTGGGAGTTCCCATCATGGCTCACTGGAAACCAATCTGACTAGTATCCATGAGGATGTGGATAGATCCCTGGCCTTGCTCAGTGGGTCAGGGGTCCGGCGTTGCCATGAACTGTGGTGGAAGTCGCAGATGTGGCTTGGATCCCAAGTTGCTGTGGCTGTGGTATAGGCTGGCAGCTATAGTTCAGATTCGACCTCTAGCCTGGGAGCCTCCATACGTGGTGGGTATGACCCTAAAAAAGCAAAAAGCCAAAAAAAAAAAAAAGAAAGAAAAGAAAAAAGGTGATTTGCAGAAAGAAACGAGTTTCTAGGGCAATCTAGTGCAATCCTGCTTAACTCTTCATTGAGTGGGGAAATAAGTGTGCTGAACTATACAACAATCTCATAAAAACAACTTCTCTCTCTCTCTCTCTCTCTCTCTCACACACACACACACACACACCTTCCATGAACTAAAAAGTGAGCCTTTTGCAAACAGGACTTCATAATTAGAGAACTGTCTTGCTCTTAGAATTTAATATTAAGCACTTGAAGTTGTCCTTTATAAAAACTCTCATTTCAAGAACAAAAAGAAAATGATGAGCTCCCATCTTCCATAGGAAGCCAAAGCCTCACATTTGTCCGTGGTTTAAACAAGGCCGCAGATGATTAGATCGAACTACAAAGGGGTGATTTATAGCTCTGTTGGAATACAGATTAAAGGAGTTTTTTAAGGGTTGGACGATTCAAACAGAATCTATAACTAAAACTGAATAGGCGTGATATTAAATTAGCTAAGTGCTCATCTCCCCCCCGCCCCAAACTGGTTACCTTAGGAAAATAACATCTATTTTTAGTATTTCAATAACCCAGCAAGAGATGGATATATAAGTGCTAAGCCATGAATATTTTAAATGGCCACATTTCTATCCAAATGGTGAGGGAAGAAATCATGTGTGTGTATATAAAAATACAAAACTTCTACCCTATTATCTTGCATGCCTGTACCATCCCCAGTCAGTGGTATTCTGAACGCTTTCTTCTGGAAAGCAGAGTGCTAGCTGAGCTACAAATTAAGCAGAAAACCAGAAAAATTCAAAACCTGTGGAAAGTCAAGGAACAAAATTTGATTTTCAAAAGGAAAATGTTTGTCAACGGTAATAGTTGGGAATCATATCATTTCTATTTCTGAAACTTGCTTTTAAAATCCTCTTTTCTTTTACCTTTACATGTTATGTGGATCTTTTTAAAGAAATGTTACTCTTCAAATAACTTGATTCAATAAATACCTGGTGAATACTCAATGCCCTAATAATAGAATAAGTCAGATCCACTAAGAGGAATGATACTTCTATTAAAATAAAAGTGAAAATCTAAGTTCCTTGAGGCAGGTGCCATTGACCACAGCAGTCCTGTGTCTATGGGGAGGCCTGAAAAAGGAAATCACTCAACACATGAGGAATGAAGGAATGAATGAGTGGACCAGTGTGTGAACACATGTGATGTGAATGACATTGGACTTGGACAGATAAGAACAAGGCTGTATGTTTCAAAGGTATGTCTCCACTGTCAGAACTCACAAATATTTACAACTGAAGAGTGTGGTGGAAGATGTGAAAAATGCTGATGTTTAAGAAAAGATAAAAATGCCCAGAGTGTGAACTAAATAAAGAAGCAGTAGCCTATTTTAGGAACCTGGATGATCCTATTTTAGAAAAAGGCACGTGGCTCTGGTATGAGGAGGGACACGGCTGTTCAGAAGAATTGTGATATGACGCAAATAAAGAAATGCTGCTTCTTCCAGACCACCCAAAATCTGCTTCTGGCTCACAGTTCAAAGTTCAGCTTCCGTGGAGGGAGCAAAGGAAAGGACAAAGAGAAACCACCATCATTAGTGCCTGCACCAGAGCTATTTATTAGAGTAACTTTTCCTTTTTTTTGTTTTAAAGATTTCGGAACAATGGACGTATGTACAAAGTGTTACAGCATTTACACCATAAAAAGTGTCCTAGTAGCTGATGGAGTCTAAGGCAGTGCTGCAGAGAGCTCCGGAGTGTGGCTGCAAGAGCAAGGAAGCCAAGCACCGCACGCAGGTGGACCTCCCCGCTCCGTGGACTGTCAGCTGATGTATGGCTAACTAGACCACCTGGAGGACAGGGAAGAAGCTGATAGGTAGCATTAGGGACCACTGGGTGGAAAAACTACACAGGGTGTGTTTCTACAGCCGTAAGCAAAGGTCCACAGCCTGATGGACTCACACGTGCAGGAGACAGTCACGCTGCTCAGATATGGTTCAGCTACCAAAGGTAATTGGCTTTTTAGCAGGAGGCTCTCTACTGATATGGCTGGGATTTCCGTTGGCATTCATGTCTTGAGAAAGTTCCAAACCACCCAAGCCCCACTCCCCTCCCAGATAAAACAACAGCAAAGGGTGGGGGGTGGGGGGGGGTGGGAAGACAACTCAGTGGATTTGGTTCTTGACCAAACCCCCCCCCAAAAAAAATGGACAGTCAGCATCAGCTCTAGGGTGCCCATTCCTGTCAAAAGATTAATAATAGAAATTTCTGAATCAACCCAAATCAGAACAACATCAATATCTCCGCCCCAAACACCCAACCTCCTGATTTAATCACCTCCGTTGTATCTGATTGTCTTTCCTTGGGGTCAGTATTACACAGAACCACCAACAATTTACACACCAAATCGACACAAAACGAACGTGGCACTGTTGCCCCAACCCTTACTTAAGTAAATGGCTAGAGGACTTCAATACGCTAATTCCTAACATCCAGCACCCTGCTTTCTATCTCAGCAGGCCCAGCCAGGTTGGGGATCAGTCACTATATCCGACCGGTGGCGGATCCCACTTATTTTCCCATTGCTTCCATCTCACGTGTAGGCAAATTGGCTTTTTTTATTTCAAAAAGATACTACTCTCCACTTAAAAGCCAGTTGATAAAACTTTTAATTAAGACACAATAGCGCGGGATATAAAAACACAAGAACCACATAAATATCGAAGAAGTTGTATACCGTTTTCGTGTAAACAGTTTTGCTGAAGATCGAAGCCCTAATTAGAATCTGGCCTGGAACTCGGGGTGGATGACTCGCGTTCAGCCAGGCTCTGCAGCGATGGTTGCCGTGGACGCCAGGTCGGTCCCCATGTTGGCAGGCATGCAACTTGCAAGACATTGCACAGCAAGCAACACAAAGAGAGTGGAGAAGCTCACAGCACTTCAAGGAGACCTCACAACCTTCACAACTGCGGACGCACGGACCGAGACCCCCCTCCCCCCGTGCGCGCGCGCTCTTACACGTGGGAGACCTTCTGTGACTCTCTAGCTTGTTTGATGCTGTACAACCACTTGATGATCCGAGCATTCCGCTCGATCGCGGAGATGCCGTAGGGCACCCGGTCGTTGGCACTGTCATCGTTTCTAAGGTCACTGTTACTGTCCTGAGACTGTTCGCAGTCCGAGCTGATCATGCTGGCGCTGCGGAAGTTGAGGGAGATGATGTCGGAGTTGGCCCTGGCGAAGTTCTCCATGCCCAGGTTCTCCAGCTCCTCGGGGTCCAGTCCGCAGTAGTTGAAGAAGCGCTCCACGTCGGCGTCCACCCGGAAGTACCGATCGCTCAGGTCCGACTTGGACCGCTGCAGCGACGGTCTTCGGCTGACCCCGCAGGCCGGCTCTGCCGCCTCGGCCTCGGGCGACTTGAGCGCCACCGGGGCGGCGGCGGCGGCCTTGGGCTTGGGGGGCAGCGGCGGGGCCGAGCTGCTGCAGGCCACGGCCCTCGGGGGCTTGCCGCCCACCCTGCGGATGTCCGAGGAGCTGTGCGACACGTGCAGCACGGCGTCGGCGGCCGGCTCGAGCAGGCGCCGGCCCACGTGCGAGCCGCCCTCCTGCGGGCTGCCGCGGCCGGGCGTCGGGCAGAGCCGCAGCGACTCGGCGAAGGAGTGCCGGTGCAGCTCGGCCGCGTCGGCCCGGGCGGCCGGCCAGTTCCGCGCGCCGTGCTTGTGCGCCGAGCCCGCGCTCGAGCCCTCGGAGCTGTTGAGGATGTTCTTGAGGATCTCGAGCTTCAGCGTCTCGCGCGGCGCGCCGCCCTCGGGCTTGGCGCCGCCGCCCAGCACCTTGAGCGTGGGGCTGCCGAGCGCGCGCTTGGCGGCCGGGCACACTGGGGGCTTGGCCAGCACGGCCGGCTTCACAGGCTCCTGCTTGGCGTTGATGACCTCCTGGCTCTTGACATACTTGGCCTTGTCGGCCTCCAGCCGCTCCACGGCGCTGAGTCTCTTGGGGTTGGGCTCGGCCTGCCGGCGAAAGTAGTCGGGCCCCTTGTTGAGGATGCGCAGCGGCACGGCCGACGTGAAGGTGCCGGCGGGGCTGACCGGCTTCACCATGCTACCTGTCTGTAGGCTCTCCGTGGGCATGGCGGGCGCTCTCTCCCCGGCGGCCGTGGTGGATGCTCGTCTGCGCGCCTCCGGATGCGCCCAACAGACACATGTGCGTGCGGCACAAAGGGCAGCGGACGGTCCGGAACCTGAGTGTCAGCAGCGGCGGCGGCGGCGGCAGCAGAGCCTCATCTCACGGCCCGGGGCTTTAATTCCCTCGGCCCTCGCGGGCGGCCCGGCTCGGGAAGGCCACAAGCCCCAAGTTCCTTTAATCTGCTCTGCCGCCGCCTCCTTTCTCCTCCCCGAAGGATGTGGGAGTCTCCCCCAGGTCTTTGTGTTCAACTGCAGGCAGAGCTGAAACACACAACAACCAACCGCGGGTTAGGATGGGCGAGTGACATCACGGCTGTAGCAACAGCGGAGCCGAGCGCCCCCGCCCCGCCGCCCCCGCCGCCCCCGCCGCCCGCCTGCCGGGGAGGGAGGCGATCCCCGCGGCCGCACGAGGCCCGGCGCCCGCGCCTGCCCGCGCCCCGCGATCCGAGGTTGCCACGCGCCGACTCCTCCCGCTGCCTCCCCATCGGGGAGACCCGCCTCCCGATCACGCCCGGTTGGCATTGCTCATATCAAACCCCAGGAAATACTAGATGAATGTAGAAATGCGGGTCTGGCAAAGCCCGGTTCCCAGTTCTTGAAAAGCCACTGGCTTCCTAAGAAGCCCGAATCTGCTTCAGGCAGCAGCGTTGGGGAATTCTTTTACGCCTCTTTCGCAATGAAGCAAAACTTCTGATTGCCTGCTATCAATCTCTCGTGTCACTTCTACCTAACCCTTCAAAAACTGAAAAGACGGGCAAGAAACGGCGGTACAGATGAGATTTTTAAAATGTCAACATGTTCATCTTACTTTTGGCAAGTGTTATCTTATTCGACAACACTTTCTCCTGAAAACCAAGAGTGTGTATGATGTCCATCCCTTTAAACACAAGCTTGTTTTTAAACTAATCCCCCCAAAAGAATAACTCTCCCCAAATAGTCTAGATTAACCATATAAATAGATAATCTGATTATAAATGCTCCATAATTCTTCACACTGAGTAGAAGCCAAAAGTTTCTCTGTGGTATATATTTTCCCCAAATCTCCTAGAGAGCTAAGAACAAAACAGTAAGATGTCAACCATACCCAAACATGTAACTGTATGGAAAACTTATATAATGGTTAAGCATTCAGGGGGCTTATTTATGGTTTTCTAAACGACTTGACCTCCCCACCTCCCAACTAAAACTACTGTAGTGAAACTCTTATGGATACTCCCGATACAAATCTTTAGGGAGTCTTTCTATTTAGAACATAATATAGAGTAACATTTATCTTTGCAGCCCTCTGAACAATTCTGTTCTGCTTGTCAATGCTGACAGAGAACATTTATGACCGCATCAGCATTCCAAAGCACTGGCTAAAGACCTCTTCAGCATCTTTGGTTATAATTAGGAGTATTAAGAGAATAATGTATTCAACTAACATGTCAAAATAGCTAATTTCCAAAATAAATATGGTGGTATTACTATAAAATCATCTGCTCTCATGGTAAGAAAATGAAGTGTCTATTAAAACAAGCTTGGGGGAGGAGCCTGATATTTCTTCCTATCATCTTTTACAACTCTTAATCTCTAAGTACACCCATCATCCTGTTTTGTTAGAGACAATTTTGGTAATCTGCAAAAGGATTTGTTCTAATAAAAATATTTTCCTATGCAAGATTTAAGAAGCCCCAAGGCAATTCCTCCATAATGATATCCTTTAATTGCGAGGTTCTATTATGATACTTCAATGTCGTTTTTTAAAAAACCATCTCTTCTCATGAAGATTAAATGAGATTGTTGCTTTGAACATATTTTGAATGAAAGGCCAGAGGATGAGTGAGGATTCCTCTGCAGAGTCTCTGGCTTTGCTCAGCCACTAACCTGGGTGCACCCGGTGGAAAGACAAGTGGGATCCTCCACGGAGCAGCCTGGGAGCCAGAATGGGCCATGGGGCCGGGCTTGAGGCAACCCTGCTGGATCACTCCCAGGGCAACTGCGAGTCCCCAGGACAGGCCTTGTTTTTCTGGAACATGTGTAACATCTTCACTAATTACCTCTGCAGCTTCTAAAATGCGTCCACAGTGGGCACAGTGCCAGAAGGTTCAATGGCAAAGTGAAGGGCAGCTCTGTGCCTAAGAAGCCCGGCAGACCTCCAGCAAGCGGGAAGGTGGCTCAGTGGAGACAGCAGGCAGGGCCCGTGCACCTTCTCCTGGGGCTTCGTCCTCTCAACTGTGACATGAGGCACGTGAGCCAGATCCCCGCTAGTCCTTTTCTCTCTAAAACCTTGGGCTTCAGAGGTGCTAAGGATGACTGAGTTCTTTCCAATTTCAAAGTGTCAGTGGGGAGACTGGCCTGTGACTGAGCTTTTCTCTGCCTCCGGCATGTACTGTTCCTACGAGAATGTTCTTGGGTGATGAGTCGTGGTTATCACATCATGCCCACTGGCAGGAGAGCCCAGGCTGGCCTGCTTGATCGAGTTCTCTTCTAATTCCATCCCAAGAGGCCACCGCTACTGACCGTGCTTCCAGTGTGCCCACCTGTCTGTCAGGCGGGCTTTGGTACCCGGTTCAGAAGTAAATCAAAGTCATCCCTCTTCACTCTCAGGGCTGAGGACTCCAGCACTTTCCAGGAAGCATTTCCCAGAAAGCTCTTCCTTTCCGCTGCTTGCTTTCTTTTTTTAACGATTTTTTTTCTTTTTAATGATTTTTTCTTTTTAATTTTTTATTAGAGTATAATTGATTTAATATTGTGCTAATTTCCGCTACACAGCAAAGTAACCCAGTCGTACATCTACACACACATTAAAATTCTTTTTTTTTTTAAGGCTGCATCGACAGCGTATGTAAGTTCCTGGGCCAGGGACTGATGCTGAGCCACAGCCATGACCTAGCCACAACTGTGGCAACACCAGATTCTTTAAGTCACTGCACCTGGCTGGGGATCAAATCTATGCCTTCACAGCAACCCAAGCTGCTGCAGTCTGATTCTTCACCCACAGTGCCAACAGCAGGAATTCCTGCTTTCTTTCTTCATGGGAAAGAAGGCCTGGAGTTCCTGTTGTGGCTCAGTGGTTAACGAATCCGACTAGGAACCGTGAGGTTGCGGGTTCAATCCCTGGCCTCACTCAGTGAGTTAAGGATCTGGCGGTGCCGTGAGCTGTGGTATACGCCGGTGGCTACAGTTCTGATTAGACCTCTACCCTGGGAACCTCCATATGCTGTGGGTGGGGCCCTAGAAAAGGCAAAAGACAAAAAAAAAAAGAAAAAAAAAGAAAAGAAAGAAGGCCTGAGAGTGGGTGATCAGAGGCAGACACCGCAAGCCTGGCTCCCCGGGCACCCCATTCTGTTCGCATTTCACCTTAGGAAGCAGTTACTAGACACAACCAGCATGAGAGGTTTATGTTAGAACAAAAGTAATTCTTTGTAACCCATTTACGCTTCCTTTCCTTTTTTTTTCTACCCCTCCATATTTCCTCTGTTATTCCTAATTTCTCTAATAATTTTCAACACACTGATGATGCTTAGAAAAGACCACGGTCATAGCTGAAAAGTTTTTTAATTTAAACTCTTTGGGGCGGGGGACAAAACATCTTATTGGAAGACTCGAAAGCTGTAGGAACTGGTTGGGTGCTACAGGATAATAACACGCTTGATGTTTTTCCCATTTTAGCCAATAAACTGAACCTCCTTCAAAAATAAGGAGGATGGCACAGGCTGCTGCTTCTCTGAGTTGTGATATAAACCTTAAGTTCTGCTCTTTTACTTTTTGGTGTTTAAATAGTATTGGCTGGGGCAGAGCCATAGAGACCCATGCAGAGAGTTTTGGAGTGTAGACTGGTAGAATGCACACCGGTACATTCAAGAAGACCAGTCCATGACACACCTGGAAACCTGGAGATACATCGGGAGGTCACAAATGTGATAGCCACGGCTGTGGTCAGGGAACCTCTGGCACAGGGCTGACCGCAGCGTCGCCCCAGCCTGGCAGGTGCACCCGGGAAGCAGGGAGACCAGGCCCGGGGGCTTCTCTTCCTCTCCATCATGTGCAGGGGAGGAAAAGTTGATCTCAGCCACATAGGGTGTCATCAATAAAAGTAATTCTCCAGCCATGCTGGACCCTGACTGAGGGCTAAGGGGAGCAGGCAAACCTGGGGGTCACTGCCACACACTGACCTTTGTGCCTACATTCCACTCCTTTAGTTTCCATTTGGAAATTTCATGAAAGCCTAAACAGGATGGGAGAAAAGAGCTGGGCAGGACGGAGGCACACAGCGGCCCTCTGAGTCAGGGCAGACGTGAGCTCCACAGCCGTCTGGCCTGGCCGTCCTTTCCACTGGAGGACCGGGCTGGAGGCTCAGGGCATCTTTGTGGGGTTGGCTGATGGGGCAGAGTCAGATGGGGACAGAGGACACAGGACCAAGATGTGGTGACTCCCCTGGCTCTACTGCTGCCTGTTCAAGTTTCGTGTGCTCATGTTTCCAGTGGATCTGCCTGAATCCAGAGTCTGACCCAGCAGACTGGGTGGGCCCAGACTCTGCATTTCTCACCTCCAGGTGATACCCAGGAAGCTGGTCCGGGGATGGAGGGACAAGAAGACGTGCAAGGACTCTCAATCCTTGTACCAGCGAGCATCAGAGTAGACCCTAGATGCTGGCACCGAGGAAGTGAGCCAAGCTTTCTTGTCTCTTAAATGAGTAAAAAGTCTGGGGCTCTGAGGGCATGGAAATAGCAGTTCCAGAGAATTCTAAACTTTACAAACCAAAGTACCCTGGATCCTTCTAACTTCAAATCCTCCAGCTGCTGGGGGCGGGGGCGGCAGTTAGGTAGAGACCAGGACCTGGGCTGATGTTGGAGGCATGGGGAGCCCCAGCCCCCTGCTTTGAGAGCATTTACAAGCCCAGGGGCAGTGAGGGATAGAAACTGAGCTGCGAGATTCACAGTTTATGTGAAAAATGCTTAAAGCCCAATTCCTGTAACCCAGACGATGTGTGCCTTGGTGCCTCCGAGGCCAGGCAGACCCTGGTGGCTGTGGCCTGTGTGCAGGGGCCTCCAGCTACATGCTGCCCTGGGGAACGGCCTTCCCTGTGGACGCAGCCACCCCAGATCGCCACAGGATCTCCTGATTTTAAACTTCAATCGCAGAGAACACTGTGCACCACGCGCTTCCGGTAAGGAAGAGAAACAGTTACCAGCTCACTGATCTTTACTGTGCGGCTGCGAGGAAGGCAGCGGAGGTACAGCAACGACCTGGGGGTTGAACCCGACCCCAGATTCACCCACAGGAGCGTCTTAAACACGTGAAAACCGCTCCTTTCTCATGTGAGTTACGGCAGAAAAAAAGGTGGAAATTCTGCTCTGAGGAGGCAGGCCTGCTCTGAGTCACGTGACCTCTCGCCGCTGTGCGGCGCTCCTCTCTGAAAGTGAGCGCGCGGGACCCCTCGAGCGCGAGGACGTCCTTCCCAAAAACATTCTTGGAGGCAAATAGCAAGAGAAGCAAATTCCCTTTGCGGCTTGTAAGAGCTCTCGAAGAACTGATTCTTCCAGTTTCCTAACAGGTCAGATCACAGCAGTCGCAGGCTGAGTAAACCTGTCCTCTGCAGGTTCCTGATCCGCCTCTGTGCTCGCCGACTTCAGGCCCCAGAGTCCACCTTGCCTGGGGCTCACTCTCTCGCTGTCCTCTAGGCTCTTCCCATTGAGGAACATCTTGCTACAGAAGTAAGCACGCAGCCTCGGCGACAGGGTTAACATTCCAATTCCTTGCAAATGTAAGAGAACACTGCTCAATATCTGAGTTCCTCCCGAGCTGTGGGCTGTGTGGAATCAATGCATTTGTACCTAATGACCGAGCGATTATGTATCGGATGTAAAGAAACAGAAGCTGCTGACAATTTAGAAAAAAGATTCAACATACATGATGGATATTAACTGAGTAATACTGACGGTGTGGCCGGAGTGTCGAAAAGCACTCGCCCACCAACCACGTCTTGGGAATCAGGTGAAGGGGCAGAGAGGAAAGAACTGGAGTAACGGCTGGGACCCAGGGCATCCGCCCTCCGAGAAGCTCTCTACTGAGTTCATGGTTCATTCCAGAAACTTAAAATGCACCTGACGGCCAGTGTGCGAGGTGGGGGCGAGCAGGGAGAGACCTGCCGGGACAGAGGAGGGGCAGATGGACTTGGATTTTACGCAGACTTTTGGGGGAGCCCCACTGGTGAAGAAGCATTAGCAACAGGGTCAGATTTGTAGTTTGAAGGTGTCGCCCTGGCTGCAGGGCAGGGACAGGATGAGGGGGGAGCAGGGATGGCTGAGGGAGGCAGCCAGAGCCGGCCAGGGGCTGGGAGGCAGCAGGTTCCTAGCCATGGTCCTCTGGGCACTGCCCTTGGCCTAAATCCTGGCTCTGCCCTGGAAAGAGGTCCACTCCTTCTGCGCCTCTGGTTTCCTTTCTCTAAAATGGGCATAATGGTACTACCGATCCAAGGGAATGGGGGACGTTCAGTAAGGGCACACGGGCACTTCTCATTCATGCTGGGGATGGAGAGGAGTGTGGACAATTTCAAAAGATGTTTAAGGCCTGCCCTGGGCTGAAACTCCAGCGGGACTGGCGGAGGGTTCGGGGGCTGTGAGGGACTGTCCAGGCTTCCTGCTGACTCTCTCGGGAGAAGCGCCACGCACTCTTGGCTAATCCTCTCCCCTCCCTCCTCTGCAGCCCAGGCTTGAGCCAGACCCCTCCCAACCAGCTGTGCCCATCGCAGCATCTGCCCGCCTCTGCCTGGGATGACAGACGGTCACCAGGAGGGCCTCTTGGAATGTGTCATCTCCTTCATACATATGGTCACAAACAGTTAACCACATCGCGGTCAACGCAAAAGCTATATTTAGAAACAAAATAACAAAATGTGTTCCTCAATTAACTGCTCAGTTTTGCGGGTTAAGGAAGCCACAGCATCGCATGTGGAAGTCGTTAACTTGTCCATTTTAATGAACAGGCCATGTTTTTCACCATTTCCCCTTTCCCTTCCCTTCCTAACATGATCCACTTTATTAACTCCATTTACGTTGTGAAAATAACTTGGAAAGAAGGCAAGAGGGGGAATGGCAAAAGTGAAAAAGGTAAAGGAGGCATAGCAACAGCTTGTGTCCAACAGAGATGGCATTTGCCCACAGAGAACTGGCATGAAGAAATCCCAGGGCCGCACATCTGGAAGCGTGAAGTCGAAACCACCGGCTTGGTCCAGGACTGGTACTTCTTTGGTTTCCGGATGATGGGCCTCCTTCCAACCCCTGGCGAAATCCCTCATCTGTAATTCTGATGGCCGGGTCTTCTCTTTTCTGACCTCAGCGCTGCCGTCAACAGTCACCTCCACGCGGGCGAAAGAATCTTCTTGCCAACAATTCTATCACTTTGTAGATTCTTGGAAACCACAGGCTTGTCCTAACAATCATTTAAACTTTTGATTCCAGTATCCTCATTTTTCAGCTTACTCTTTCCATGGGCTAGAGGAGGTCTTCATATGTAATCTATATAAAAAATCCTCGCCCTCCGTTTGCATGACTTTGTTCTCATTGTCCACCTCTTCCGTAAACCATTTCTCCGTTTTTCCAGCAGGCCTTTTAAGCCTTGTTTTTTGTTTTGTTTTGGTTTGGTTTTTTTTGGACACATCCATTCTGTACAAAGGATAGAAACGTAGGTTGGAATAGTGAAGAGAGGCCGAGAGGTCAACTCTGACTCCTGTGGCCTTCATGAGAATGGACCAAGGAGGAAAGCCCCCCTGCTCCCCTCCCCGGCTCTCCTGGGAATGACCAAGGTACCCAGTGGGCAGCACAGGGGCCGTGTTTTGCTGACGGTGAGAAAATAATTGACAACCATGCCTGTGTTATAGTAACAGCCTCCAGGGGGCTCTGTGAGCCGAGTCAGCCTGGAGGGAAGGGTGGATGGGGGTACAAATTGCTACCTGCAAGCTTTCCTGTGACTTCAGGAGAGCAAGGAAGGAGGTGGGAGACAGCCAGGCCTACGGGGATGGATCAGGGCCGTTTCTGCTCTTGGCTCCTAGCTGAGGTTTGAACCGTGGCCTGTGTGCCCACCCACATCTCAAAGCAGCTGAGTGGGCTCAGGACCCCTCCCCACCCCCTGGGAGCTCCCAGGTGTCCTGGAGCTGATGGAGGCTGGCCTGGAGCTCCAGTCTCAGAGGCCTCAGGACTGAGTATGCTGGACCCTGCCCTACGACACAGGCCGGAGAAGCTGCGTGTCCACGAGTACAAGCCTTTGGGGTTCCAGGCCCACCTATGACCTTGGGGAAAGGCGGTCTGGGCATATCTTAAAAGAAACTCCTCCCAAAGAACCCTGCTCTGAGGGGAAGGCTGTCAGCACCCCCAGAGGTGGAAGACCTGCGGCTGCCCCCAGGGAACCCAAAAGCTCCCCAAGAGAAGCAGCTCTGGGCTCCCCAAGTCTAGATGACAGGCGTCAGAGCCAAGGAGAGGGCCCGTCATCTTCCACCGCATATCCTCCACCCCCAGGGGCCTGCCCCAGGTTAGAAGTGACACCTGACACTGAGCAGGGAAGGAGCCAGGGCCACGAGGTTTGATAAGTCCCCTCCTCCAGGGAGGCTGCCAGGCCTGGGCTGGGAGAGGAAGAGGCCAGTAGGTACCAGATGGGAGGTGGGAGGTTTCCAGACTTTCATGCCTGCAACTGATCTGAGGACTGTGAATTATTTAAAACTGAAGAGGTTACAGGTCCTGTCTGAGATTTCCTCCTAGAGACGGAAGAGAGAATTCAGGGTGAATTCTGAGGGCCTGAGAAAAAGAGGACGCTCGCCTGTTCTCCCCTAATGAATCTGGGCCAAAAAGCAGGCTGGGTCCCTATAGTGTCCTTTAAGATCTGTTTGGGAGTTCCCGTGGTGGCTCAGGTAACGAACCTGACTAGTACCCATGAGAATGTGGGTTCGATCCTTGGCCTCGCTCAGTAGGTTAAGGATTCAGCACTGCCACAAGTTGTGGCATAGCTCACAGACATGGTTCGGGTCTGGTATTGCTGTGGCTGTGACGTAGGCTGGCAGCTGCAGCTGAGATATGACCCATAGCCTGGGAACTTCCATATGCTGCAAATGTGGCCCAAAATTTAAAAAAAAAAAAAAAAAAAAAGTTGTCTGCCTGCTGACCCGGAGCCCCCCAGTCTAGAGCCAGGTCCGGGATCAAGGTCAACTGCTTTTGCTCTGCGGAGTCTGGCAATTCACAGCTCTGTGACCAGCCCAGAGCAAGTCACTGGAGCTCCGCATGCCTGCTTCCTCCTGATATCGCTGACCCTGATGCTCCTACACTTCCTGGGCCTGAGGTGAGGATTCGCGAGGGAAGGCAGTGAAGGGCTGAGCATGGAGCTGGGCATCACGCCCACTCAGTCACCAAGAGCTGTTACTCCGTTTCATCCTCGGGCCAACGCTTGGCACCGATCAACCCCATCATTCCATTTCAAGCTTTACTGTAACTGAATGATCTTTTGTCTTCAAATGATTCCGCTGCCCTCAAGTGAGAGCGTGGGGCCTCTTCCTGTCAAAGTGGGTTGACTTGGTTGCTTCTGTCTCCAAGGTCATTCACATGACACCGACCCCATTTTTATTGGAGTTACAAAGAAAATATGCGGTTTCAAATGTCAAAGCCAATGGTTGTGTGAACAAAACAGCCTAGAGTAAGTAATAAAGCCATTATTAAAAAAAATGAAATCAAACCTAAGGGTGGTATGAGAAAGAGCTGGGCACGTCTCAGGCTGGGATGGAGCCTGCCCTTGATGACATTCTCCGAGGTTGCTTAGAAAACTCCTTCACACATGCTTCATTTTTATGTGTAAGTCAGTCCATTCTTAAAAAAAAGTTACAAGTTTCTTTTAAAATGCCTTTCTCTTATTTAAGACAACTAAACGAAGCAGTCCTGTCATGGCTCAGTGGTTAACGAACCCGACTAGCATCCACGAGGACGTAGGTTTGATCCCTGGCCTTGCTCTGTGGGTTAAGGATCTGGTGTTGCCGTGAGCTGTGGTGTAGGTCGCGGACGTGGCTCATATCTGGCGTTGCTGTGGCTGTGGTGTAGGCCGGCAGCTATAGCTCTGATTGGACCCCTAGCCTGGGAACCTACATATGCTGCAGGTGCAGGCCTAAAAAAAGACCCCCCCCCAAAAAAAGACAATTAAAATGAAATAGAGAATGAGAACAACAACAACAAAAAAACCACACTTCTGGTTCAATACCCTTCCTTGACTGAAGGCAAAGAACATTTTGCTACAACAGGACCACTGACTTGTGTCGATGTTGGGGAGCCCCACATGTGTCCTGGATCACAGAAATTGGGCCCCAAATCACCTGGAAATACAGGGGCTTGCTTGATGGAAATAGATGACAAGTAATTAAAGAGCAGGGCTCCCCCGCCCCCACCGTTTCCCCCACCGTATGGTAAGATTGGATTTGAAATCTGAACTAAAATCTAAAATACGAAACCCTCAGTAGACTCCCCTGGCACATCATTTTATACTGTACAGGCTCAATGGATAAGCAACAAGGTCCTGCTGTAGAGCACAGGGAACTCTGTCCAGTCACTTATGATGGAACATGATGGCAGATAATGTGAGAAAAGGAATGTATATATGTATATATATGTACGACTGGCTCACTTGCTGTAGAGCAGAAATCGACAGAACACTGTCAATCAACTATAATTAAAAGAAAATAATTTAAAAAAAAAAGGCTCCATGATGGCCTGGGATAGAAAACCTGGGAAGCGCGACTGGGGAAACTCTGTTTATACATTTGAAACAACACTCGCGGTGCCTCCTTCTGATTGGATAGCTCAGACCAACAGCCCACAAACACACAGAAACTGTTTATTCACAACTTAACCAACTCCTTAGCCCTGAACTGTGCTTGGAACACAAATACAGTCCACAGGGAAATGAATACAAGGTAGATTTTCAAGCAGAACCGGTTAAAAAAATACTTAAAAAAAAAGAACGAATACTATTGATCTCATTTGCCAGGGAACACCGAGAATTACTTCCCATCTCTGGAATCGTTTGTGGTTCAGCAGCTGTTAGAATAACTAGTTCCTTGCCTCAAGTGTGCTCAGAAAAGACAAATGGTATTTTTTCACTTTTAAAGTTTCAGGCTGAATTCTGGGACAAATAATCCTTTCAGAAGTAAGAGCCATAAGTCTGCAGACACCTATCTCTGCAGCACAGACTTTCACCTTTGGCACGCAACACGCCTTACATAAACCATTTTCAAGCCTCGAACGGTTCAAGGTAAGGCTTCAGCACAGTCTGCACTTGAGAGGTTCCTCTGGGGTCCCAGTGACAAGCTCAGGAAAGTCCAGTCCTCTTTGTCCAGGCTCCTTCCAGCTCTGCTCAGAGCTGGCCAGAACTCAGGCAGCAGGCAGGTGGCCAAACAGTGGTCTCCACAGCCAGAGGCCCCCTCCTGCCTGTCCATCCTCACCCGCCTCCAAGCCCCCTCCTCCTGGGCACGCTCTCTGATGCTTGCCTCCCTCTTCTGACTGGCCTTGTCCACAGCCTTCCAAGGGTCCCCAGACCCACTGGGCAGTCTTTTCTGACCTCTCATGCTCTGTGCCATTCCTCCTCCCTGGCATTTCCTTTCCAGTCCTTATTATGGAATGGCACTGGTACCCTCCTCAGCGGAGGACACTGGTGGGCAGGCTGCTCAGCTCTTGTCTGCCCAGCGCAGCACCAGATGCAGATGGACAGCAGAGTGCAGACTCTCTTGCAGGGAACCTCGTCTGACCTGTGTCCAGCACAGGAGGTCTTTGCGCCAACACAAAGAATAAAAAGCTAAAACTACCAAAAAGGCTTTGCTTATTACTTCCCTACCCCCTTAATCCTGCGGCCAAAACAAACAACAAACAAAGCCAGCTTGGAGTTCCCGTCGTGGCTCAGTGTTTAATGAATCCGACCAGGAACCATGAGGTTGCGAGTTTGATCCCTGGCCTTGCTCAGTGGGTTAAGGATCTGGCGTTGCCATGAGCTGTGGTGTAGGTCACGGACATGGCTCGGATCCTGCATTGCTGTGGCTCTGGCGTAGGCTGGCGGCTACAGCTCCATTTAGACCCCTAGCCTGGGAACCTCTATATGCCGTGGGAGCAACCCTAGAAATGGCAAAAAGACAAAAAAACAAACAAACGAAAACAAAAAAAAAAACAAAGCCAGCTCACTTAAGAGGCTCTCTAAGGGTGACGACAATTTAAAAAATCTATACTGAAAGTAATCTGATAAATACTTTAAAAATTATAGACATTGCTGGATGGACAAATCTTTCATGAGATCTGAAAACTCTGCCGTCAATATTCATTCAAACACAGTATGGTTTTTCACTCTTGTCCTTCATGCTTTTCTTTTAAAATGAAACTATCTGCCTGTATCTTGATAAACTGTAACTTTTTCATTCATGTTTACAAAAGAAAAATGATTCATTCAAAGTGAAAAGGGGAGTTGGCTTTTAGGAATAATTTTCCCTCAGTCTCTACCATGGTTCAAATTTGTTTATCGAGAAATGAAGTTTTCTATTATTTTTTAACAAGAAAGAGAATCATTTTGCTTGCGGCAAAGGATAGCTGTTGATATTTAAGAGCCTCACAGCCTCTGACGCTTGGGCTCTGGGTACCATCACTTCATGCCTCAAGCAAAGCCATTTATGGGGGGCCACCTGCTACCCCTCAGAGAGAGGAAACGGACCCCTAGAATCATTGGGGATCGTCTGTGCCACTTAGCGGATGGGGAAACTGAGGCTCAGTGGCTTTCAGGGACTTGCCGGAAGCCAGTCAGTTGAAAGTGCAACCTGAGGTCTGTCTGTTTTCTAAACCTGTGTCCTTGTGCCGCTCTGATCAGGGACTCTGATCAGTCCCTGGTTGCAAGGTGCGAAGAGGGGCTGGACTCGAGCAAGGGAGGAAGGGAGCAAAGAATAGTGGCCCGAGTCCTCCTCCCCACCCCACCCCACCCCGCAGGACGTCAGGCCTCAGGCTGCTTCCAGAACAAAGCCTCTTTCCTGCTGCGGTGGCAGAATCTGCGTGCCCGCTGCAGGGGGCAGCTGGGGCTCCCAGCGCTGGCTGGGCGGCCGATGAACAGCGAAGGCCTTCCTCAAACGTAAAAGAACAGGCCACACTTGGTCTGTTGAGACTTGGTGCCCAGTCTGCAGTACTGCCAACAGAAGCTCTTTGGTGAGATTCTCCAAGGGGCTCTCAAACGTGCACTGCACCTGCCTCAGGAGAAGATAATTATTCTCATAGCTAAGGAAATCAGAATAACAGAAAGCAGGTATAACAGGAAATCAACAAACGCGTCATCCCAGACTAGATAAAAAGCAGACTGCTCTGTGCGGGCCTGGAGGGCTGGGTCTGAATCCTCCAGACCATGGGAGCCCCTCCCTCCCAACTTGATAAAGGCAATTTCCTGTGCCACCTCCCCCTCGCTGGCCCTCAGGGGAACAGACCCCCCACAAGGCTCGTCCACACAGGTGGAAGCTCTGGACTGCGGGAAGCAGCTGTAATGCTCATCCCGAAAACAACGTTTACGGAGCATCTGCTTTATGCCAGGCAGCAAACAAGATGAACACTGCATGGAGCTTATGGATATGGCAAAAATGAAATAAATAAAATGTGCAGCATGGTAAGTCCAAGTGCTAAAAAGAAGGGGAGAAGCAGGATTCAGAGAGGCGGGAACTACCACTGATTCCAAGAAGAAGGGTTTGGGTGAAGTGACTGGGCGGGGGTGGGGGGGGGGAATTCTGCAGAGAATGGGGACAAGGGTTGCTGGCTTGTCCCGGGAGCTCTGAGACCAGAAGGCAGATGGAGTTGTTAGCAGGATCCAGAGAGAGTGCTTTTCAGACGGTAGAGATGCATGCACAACTATGTCTACTGTGATGCAATAGAAAGGGGAACACTGATGCTTGGGATGCAGGAGAAGGATTTCACAGTGAGGCAATGACCATAGGGGAGCAAAAGTGAGAAGCAGAAACCTGAATACAGGGTCTAAGTCCTGGCTTATGGGCACCAGGAGGTTGTGTGGAACTTTCCATCCCTGGCCTGTGACATCAGAGACCTTTGGAGATGACATCAGCTTGAAAGGACTCGCAGGGGGACAGTGCTGCTAGGGGTGAAGGGAGCACCTGTGTGGACCCCCTCGGAGCCCAGGTGGGTGTGGGCACCGAACACCAGCGATGCTGGCGGATAATGGCAGTGACGCTGCTGTGGAACCACAGGCCCAGCGAGGCACCGGGTCCCTTCTGGTCCAGATGCTGAACGGCCACAGAGGCAACACCGAACAGTGAAGGGACGCAGCAACTCCCATGCACTGCTCCTCGTGCCAAGAGCAAATCATCAGATGAAGTATAATTTCACCTCTTAGAAGACAGAGGAGAAACGTACTGCTTCTGTGAGTTTAAGGTGTATCGGGGGCAGTCAGAGACCCTGGGGGCACAGAGCTAAGAACTCCCGGAGGATCTAACAGCCAAGGAAGGGAAGGTAATCCTTTGGCAGAGACCAATCAGGGCCTCCCATGGGCCAGGAACGTTCCAGGTGCAGGGGATGCTGATGTGACTGAAACAGACGCCGTGTGGCTGCCACCACATTTCTAACGTGCCAGTGGCAGGCCACACAATTCAGACTCAAGGTGGGGAGATTGTGGGGAGCAGCCGCGTGGAACAGGAGAGGAGAGTACCCATGACTATTCTGATGGCGAGGAGACAGGGGAAAGGCATCTGAGAAGTGAGACAGGGGACCTGGTGGGGTAAGAAGAGGAGAGAGGGGCCCAGAGAGCAGGTGTGACCTGGAGGGCAACGCCCTCAGGGAGAAGGGCTGGTGGGGGGCATCCTCCAGGGCCTAGGGTCAGAATACAGCTCCTTCCACCCCAAGATCTGCCCTTGACACCTGCGTGACCTTGGGTCCCTCTAACCGGCTCCCCACTTGCACAGGTGATGTCACCAGGACCATGTTACTGGTGGGTGGGGGTGGGGAGGTGGATAACACGTTAGCCGCTGTTGTTTCTAATGAGCTGGAGAAAATGCTCTCGGATGAACACCACAGACTGTAGAGGCAACATGCAATCTGATTTAAAGAAGAATTTTTGAATCATGAAAACAGTCCCAAACTGGAATTCACTTTTTTGTAAAGAGTGAGCTTTTTTATCCTAGGACAAGCTGGTGTAGACCAAGGCTGACCATCAGCCCAAACAATCTGGGGGGCTTCTGCAGGGGACAAGAGGGCGTGGCAGATGGATAAGCAGGTCGGGGATTCTCTGAAACTGTTCTCACTGCTGAGATTTGATTTATTGTGTTCGAAGCAAGAAGTCAGGAACATGAGGACAGAGAAAACATGCAGACGGAGAGAAAGTCTGAAGACAAACTGGGCATAAGGTAATTACTGAAAGGACACACAGAATACATTAAGAAAGGCAAGGATTTTTTTTTTTTTTCTTTTTACAGCCATACCTGCGGCATATAGAAGTTTCTGGACCAGGGGTCAAATCAGAGCTGCAGCTGCAGTCTACACCACAGCCACAGCAGCACCAGATCCAAGTCACATCTGTGACCTACCCCACAGCTCACAACAATGCTGGATCCTTAACCCACTGAGCGAGGCCAGGGATCGAACCCACATTTTAGAGAGACAGTGCTGGGTTCTTAAGCGTTGCACCACAATGGGAATGCCAGCAAGGATATTTGGGTAAGTGCATTAAGTCTCCCAAGAAGCAGAGGGCAAGAAGAGGAAGGGGTGGCGGGGGTGGGGGGGAGTGGGGGGGGGGGGGGAGGGGAGTGGGGGGGTGGGGAAGGGAGTGGAGGTGGGATGCCAGGACCAGCTGCACCGGATCCCCAGCTTGGTTGCTCTCCTACATCCTGACAGCCCTAAAATTCCCCTACTTCTTATGCTGCATGTTTCCGGATACAGACTGTGCAGAGTTCTTTGAGCAGGGCCCCTGAGGTCACAGGCTGACCTGCCCTTGAATTTACTGGCTGACCAAGGAATCCCGGGCAGGAGCCACTGACGGGGCTGAGGGATGAGGTCCAGGGGGTGAGGAAGGCCTGGCTGGTGCTGGGGGTCAGAGGCGGCCTCCACAGTGCCCAAGAGCTGGATGGCCACTGCAGAGAAACACGCCAGCAGCAGTTATCTTGACATGTGATGCGTCAGCTTCTGTTTGTGATCACGTCTCCCCAAATTCTTTGGGAAACACTTCACTGGTAACTGGTTTAGTAACCAAGTTATGATTTTCCGCAGTTGGGACCTGGTTTGTCTGCCCAAGGAAGCCTCAGACTCTGAACTGAGAGATGCTGCCAGAAACCACTTTGGATGCAAATGTCTGTGTCTCCAGTCAGTCAAACGTTTGGATTCAGGCAATTCCTCCTCCATTAGCTTAGCGGAAGTCAACGCCTCTTGGCATTCTTTATACTTTATTGATTTCTGCAGGGAGGGGGCTGGACTTTTCTCTTTTGTTTAATAGCCTTAAAGGAGGATGGAGGCTTTTAAGTGTTCACATTCATCTATTTTACTTACTAAGTTCCTCTAGATCACGCTGATCGCTGTTTCTAGAATCAAGGAGGTAAGAGCCTTCCTGTGTTTACAAGTCTATCTAGGAAGACATTTCAACAAATGAAGCCGATATATACATAAGATAAAGACTACATATATATATATATATATAAAGACTATATATATATGTGTGTGTGTATGTATGTAAGATAAAGACCACACTGTCCCTTTTATCAAGCTACAATTGACCATTAGAATGAAATGTATCTTCTGGAGACACTGGAGAAAAAGAAACCATATAAAAAAAAGCTATTGTTGACCTCAGAAAATATTTGCGTAGTCCATTTCCAGCCTTTGTGCAAAGAACTACTCACTATTCAACTTTTCATTTCTCCACACTGGCTTTTTTCAAAGATTACAATCGACACTATGAAGTGACCCACTTCCCCTGATGCCCGGGAAAAGTGACGTGTCCATCCAAAGTCTGTTTCTCCCACTTGCAAGGCAGATGACAATACTTCTACGGTCCTTCTTCTCTGACCCATGGGAAAGTCTCTTTTAAATAAAAATTTCAACAAGAAAAGTTATCCTGAAAAACATCAAATGTCCCCTTCTATCTGAGCGATAATTTAGCTCGGTCCTCGGGTTCAGCTCTCTCGCTGGAACTGGAGTGTTCCGTGGACTGGGAACGCTCACAATGAAGCCTTGCAGGGAACTAGGCATGAAGTGATAGCGGGATTACTGTGATGCCCAGACGGCAGGACGAGTTCCCCGCTGGGACCGAGGAAGGCGCCGAGTCCCCCGAGCGGCAGGAACGCTAAGGGCAGAGCAGACTCTGCACTCAAGGAGGTCTATGTTTGAATCCTGCGTCTCTATCTTCCAGCTCTGTGGCCTCGGGCAAGTAAATTCCTTCTCTGTGTTTCCCATTTTCTGCAAAGCACGGATCATAACAGCATCTTGCCCACAGCGTGGCTGTGATGATGACAGGCCACTCAGCCTGGGGCTTGGTGCACAGAAGGCAGGCACTAAATATTTACAATTAACGTGATACTTCTAATTGCAAGCACCAAAGTAACTGGTATGACTGGAAAATCATTCCTCTAGTCAATTTATTGTTTCCAAGTCATGTAGAAATCCCAGATGTTCTCGTAAAAAATAAATGCATCAAAACACAAACCACCCCCACACAAATCTTCCTAGGATTCTGAGAAGCATGACATTAAATCTGACTAACAATGCGGGGGGAGAACTGATGTCTTTACTAGGTTGAGTCTCCTGGTTCATTAACATGGTATGTCTCTCTGTTATTTAGACCGTCTCTGATTTCATTCATCAGACTTCTACAGCTTTCAACATGCAAGTTCTGTATGTATTTTGTTAGATTTACACTTTGAGTGTTGTAAGCAGTTCTGTATTTTTAATTTCAGCTTCCATGTGTTCACCACTAGTCTATAGAAATACAACTGACTTCGGCATGTTGATTTTGTATCCTGCCATCTTGCCGAATCACTTTCTTCTTTTTTTTTAATTCTAAAGGTTTTTTTTTTTTGTAGATATCTTGATATTTTCGAATAGATGATCAAGTCAGACAATATTGACAACAAAGAAGCAGGTGAAAGCAAGTTGGGCTGAGTGAGAATAAGAGAGAGGGGGAGGAAGAGGGAGTAGCAACTAAAACCTCCCAACAGCTGGATGCAAGCACGCACACGGTTATTCTAAAATTCACATGCATGGCAAAGGAACTCTAATAGCTAAGACCATTTAGAAAAAGAAAAAAAAGTGGGAGGAATCCCTCAACTCAGTTTCTGGACTTCTTATACAGCTACAGGGATCAAGCCTGTGTGGTAAGACGGTGGGCTAGACACAGATCAACAGAACAGAATAGAAAACACAAATAAAGATCCATGCAAGCACAGTCAGCTTATTTAGACAAAGGTGAAAGAGCAAGTCAATGGAGGAAGACGGGTTCTTACGACAAATGGTGCTGGTGCAAAGGGAATCCACACACACAGATATATACACGCTGACCTAACCCTCATTCCTCATGCAAAAATTCACTCAGAAAGGCTCAGAGATTCACCTGTAAAACATAGGATTATAGACTTTTTAGGAGATAACACATGGGGAAATCTTTGGGATCTGGGGCTTGGTGAAGGGTTCTCAGGTATATTAAAAGCATGATCCATAAAAGAAGAGAATGGATAAATTGGACTTATTAAAATTAAAAAAAAAACCTTCCCTTTTTGAATGACTGTGTTACAGGGACAAAAAGACAGGCTATAGATTCGGAGCAAATATCTGCAAAACTCACACATCTGACCAAGAACTTAACCCTAACATACAGAAATAACTCTGAAAATGCACCTTTACGGAACCAAATAATCTAATTAGAAAATGGATGAAAGAGACGAAGGCTTCAGCAAAGGATTTCAACAAAGAAGGCGTTCGAAGGGCAAACTCATATGTGAAAAGACGTCCACCCCCGCCCCCCGCCCCGACACCAGCCACCAGCCACTGAGATGGCAACGAGCTACCATCACACACTTGTTGGAGGAACAGGGATGAAAAACTGACACCATCCCATTCGACGTCGGGAGACAGCAGAGACATGGCACACTGTGTACAGGGACAGCGAGAAGAGCACACGGCACAGCTCAGCAACTGCACTCCTGGGCATCTGCTCCAGAGAAAATGAAAACTATACCCACACAGAAACCTGCACACACGTGTTCACTGCAGCTTTAGGGGTAACAGGCAGAAACCATTAACAGCCACCATGTCCCTTAACAGGTGTATGTTAAATAACTGGGGCCCATCCTACCACAGGGGGCTGCTCAGAAACGAAAAGCAATGAACAATACCTACAGCTGCATGGATGTGTCTCCACGGCATTTATGAGGAGTGGAAAAAAGCTACGATCAAAAAGTCACAGTTATGATTCCAGTTATAGAACATTCTCAAATTACAAGATTACAGAGCAGGGAACAGATACATGGTTGTCGGGCGTTAGGGATGGGAGCGGGTGTGTCTGTGTATAAAGCTGCTTGGAAAGGGCGATCTTGGAGCTTTGTCAGTGTCTTGACTGTGATGGAGGTTACATGTATCTACATGTGCAATAAAATGACACAATCATGCACAGGTTGTACCAGTGTCAACTTCCTGGCTTTGATGCTGCCCCATACCTAAGACCCAACAATGGGGTGGGGTGAGGATGCTGGGGGATGGTCCATGAGGCCTCTCAGCTCTCTTTCTAACTTCCTATTAATCAAAATTTTTAAAAAAGGAAAAAAAAAAAAGCCTGGTGGTGGGGGGGGGAAACACAGAATCTGCTATCAAAATAAAGGATCGTGATTTAAAAAAATAACCAGGAGTTCCCGTCGTGGTGCAGTGGTTAACAAAGCCGACTAGGAACCATGAGGTTGCGGGTTCGGTCCCTGCCCTTGCTCAGTGGGTTAACGATCCGGTGTTGCCGTGAGCTGTGGTAGGTTGCAGACGCGGCTTGGATCCCATGTTGCTGTGGCTCTGGCGTAGGCCGGCGGCTACAGCTCTGATTCGACGCCCAGCCTGGGAACCTCCATATGCTGCAAGAGCAGCCTAGAAATGGCAAAAAGACCAAACAAACAAACAAACAAAACAACAACAACAACAACAACAAAAAAAAACCAAAAAAACCCCAGGAAGTTAAATAACAATAGAAATAAGTAAGCACATTTGGCAAGTTTGACACTTTATATGGAGAAATAAGCTTGAACAGTCTCATCTCTACTACTGAGAAAACAACTCAAGGCTCAAACTTTGGCCTTGAAATCAAAAAGATAGCGGCTAAGTGTCCTCAACTGCTCCAAAACTCTAACAGGAAACTTTGTTTTGAAAAACAGCTTTTTTCCCACACCATCTTTATTCCGTTTTTCCCTTATCAGGGTTCTGACTCTGGCATGGATTGGACTACGGTTGCTTCCACGGGGCTGAAGCCGGTGAGGCACCATTGCAGGAACCTACTCAGGCCCAGGGGTACGAGCAGAAAGGGTACGAGGAGGGGAGACCAGAAAACAAAGATACTTAATACCTTCATTGTGCTTTTTAAGTAGTTTCTCAAAAGTATTTCTGCATAAAGATTCCATATCATTCAAATAGAATGATTTCAGATTTCAATGGTTTCTTACTCCAAACAGAAGCGCCTTGAACTTGTTTGACAAGATATTAAGGGGTACAAGCTTCTAGTTATAAAATAAGTCACGGGGGATGTAACATCCAGGAATATAGACAATAATACTGTGGTAACTCTGTATGGGGACAGATGGTTTAGACTGGGACCCTCCTGTAATGTAGTGGCTTGGATTACATCACTGGTCCAGGAACTTCCATTTGCTGTTCACGTGGCCATAAAACAAATAATAAAAAAAAAAATAGGGAGTTCCCATTGTGGTGCATCGGAAATAAATCTGACTAGGATCCATGAGGATGTGGTTCGATCCCTCGCCTTGCTCAGTGGGTTAAGGATCCGGCACTGCCGTGAGCTGTGGTGTATGTTGCAGATGTGGCTTGGATCCTGCGTTGCTGTGGCTGTGGTGTAGGCTGGCAGCTACAGCTCTGATTTCACCCCTAGCCTCAGAACTTCCATATGTAGCAAGTGTGGCCCTAAAAAGCAAAATAAAGTAAATAATAAAAAAGTCAGTGTCAAAGAAAAAAGGATTTGGGGAAGAACTGACTTCTTGGTCTACTCAATTTAAATAGAATAAATCATTTTTCTTTTTAAGTTCCCTGGTTTTTCTATAATCCTCTAAGAAGAAGATTCAGAAGTATCACATGGGTCCTTTCCTAAATCTTCTTCATTAATTCTATGTTTTAAATGACCATTCTAACGGAGACTGGTGTAGAGTGATTGGCAAAGTTTTAAAAACAACCTTTGCGATGTAAATTTTAGTTCTATTTAATCTAGGTGACAACCTGTCCTAAAATTGGTGATGCTAAGTAAATAAATAAGTGGTTTTCTCAACCTCTGGTAGGTCCCTCTTGTCTCTTGCCTTCCTTGACACAAGGTACAGGCTCTTACAGCTTTTCCGGGATTTAAAGTCTGTAAGCAAAATTAAAGGTCTAATGACAAAGGTGACGTGTCAGCGTAATGTGGAATCCCGATCTCTATTTATAACTAGCCTGTTCGATCTGTTTGGCCTTGAAGATGTGGCGTTTTTCTGGTAGACAGAACCCAAGAGTGGATCTGTTATGAGCCCTCTGAGCAATGGTCCACTGCAATCTGCTGTGGAGGAAGTGGTGGATTTCACAGAGTTTATGGTCAGAAAGACACTCAGAAGACTTGTCTAGTCCAGTCCATTGTAGTGCCAGGTGACTGACCATCCTAGGTGAGCCACTTCTGCACATTCAGACAGTACAGATGTCTCTCATCTGTACAATAAGCCCAAAGTGGCCAAGGGGATGTTACGTGGGAACTAGGTCTTTTTATTTTTTAGGGCTGAATGCTTCCATGACCAATTTCTCTAGGTTGGCATTTTTACTGATTAACTAGGGACCAGCTCCTCCCCCCAAATAAAAAAAACAACCCTGAAACAGATAAAAGAGGGAGAAGGAAAAGCAGATTAGCAGAGATGTAAAAGAGGATAAAAAATTTAAAAAAACAACAAATCCTTTTCCTATATGGATATCACATCCTTCTCATTGTAGAGTTAAAATAACACATTTTCTACAGAAACAGGACAAAAGTGAATCCCTGTCACAAACACTCTTAATTAACTTAGAAATCTGCTTTTAGTCTGTCTTCCAAAGGAAGGCTATATAGAGGAAACCGCATCTGAGACTCTCTAATCAGGACAGCAACAAAAACAAGTCTGGCACAACTGACAAATGCTTTCTCAATTAATCTTTCTAAAGCAGAGTCATGTTAATAATCAAATAATTTAAAATTACTAACTATATAAAATCTTTACCATATCATGTCCACGTTTCACAGAATTTAGCTTTTCTGCACAATGGCTTCTAAAGATGGAAGCATCATATGGAGAATATTATTAGCTAATGAAACTGACTTCTATAATTTTTTTTTTATGGCTGCACCTGTGGTGCATGGAAATTCACGGGCCAGGGATTGAATCTGAGCTGCAGCTTCAGCAACACTGGGTCCTTTAACCCACTGCACCAGCGGTGGATTGAACCTGTGCCTTGGAAGCGACCCGAGATGCTGCAGTCAGATTCTTAATCCACCGCACCACATCAGGAACTCCTGACTGCTGTAATTTGAATAATGTGAAATAGATATAAAGAAGGTGAAAAAAGTCCCCAATGCTACTTTTGGTTCAAAGCAGTAGTATGACGACTTTGATCTCCTTTCATTCCAGACCCTGTTAAAAGGAGAATAAAATAAAAAAGGCAAAAAGAGCAACAGAGACACCATGCAGAGTGATGAGAAGTAACTTAACCTAATGGACCTGGGATGTTATACTCTAGGTGCCTGGTGGAAGATTCCAGGGAAAAATGAATGAATTTTCCTGGCACCACCCCCCAGGCAGCAGGACCCTGGACCAGGACAGGCCCAGGGTTGGGCTTAGAGACCCAGCTGTGAAACTCCCAGCTTTCCACGAAGGAACTTTTCCCTCTGAAGAAAGTGATCTGAAGCTGGGTAGGGGCTTGCGTGTGTGTTCGCGTGCTGTAATGGCGGATGGGTGGGGGGGACCAGGCCATCTACTGAAGGTTAGGGGTCCAATCTGGAGACAGCCTGGTCAGCGTATTACTCAGCTGGTGTGTACCCTGAGATCCCAGCCCCATGCTCAGGAATGCTCAATACCTCCCTTTCAAGTGCTAATGGACAGTCAAGCATCTAACATGAAAGCCAGAGGCTCAAGTAATCAAACAGGAAAAAAAGAAACTTGGAGGGATATGAGACATTCAAAGGACATTTGAAGAAAACTTCAAAAGGTCTAGGAAATCGTCGAGAGGAATAAGTGAGGCTAGGCCGCCCTAAAATAAAAACCGGATGCTCTTAAAAAACTAAAGAGGCGAAAATAAGAAGTGGATATTAAATATTTAATCAAAATAAAGATTTCTTCCAAAGGAGGATGCGAGGGAAAAATCAAGGAAATCTCTCGGAAAGTAGAGCAGAGAGCAAAAGTTAGAAAATGGGAAAGAAAAGATGATAAAAATGAGAGGGTCATCCAGAAGGTCCAATAGTTAAGTAATAAAAATTCGAGGCATATGGAACAAGGAATATGGATGTGGAGAAATTATTTAAGAAAAATCACTAAAGTCAGTCAGTCGGATGGAAGGGTATAGGCATCTCAAGGGAGAAACAGCGGTCAAAAGAATAAGGAAACAAACCAACAAAATCCATAGGTAGTTTCAGATCATCAGGATAAAGATGTCACAAAGCTTTGGGAGAAAAGCAGGGCACCTGCAGGTACCCAGATGTACCATCCTTCTCAAGGGCAGCACTGGATTCTGAAACACAATGGTGCCAAGTCTTCCAAACGGAGGGAAAATGCTATGTCACTACAATGTTATGCCCAGGTAATTCTTCTTCAGGCCCAAGGACAGAATAAAGACACTTTTCAGACAGGCAGGGGTTCAAAAACAGACCTCCCGGGCTGGCACTGAGCCTTACAGAGGATGTGCCTTGTCAGACAGAGGATAAAACCTGGAAAGAAAAGCCACAGAGATCCAAGAAAAGAGGGGACCCTCTGCCCCAAGAAGCAGCCAAGGGCAAGTCCCGGGTTCTATGGATGAGAAGCCCCAGCAGCTGTGGAACAGCTTAAAGCAACTGTTCCCAGAATGACCTCAGGGAAGACAGCGCCAGAGGGAACCGGGTATTTGCAAAATATTACTCAGAGGCAAACGGCAGAAATGTCAGAACACTGGGATAAAAACTGGCTCTAGGTAGATTAGAAAGTAAGATAAAAGACAAAAAGAGGCCATCAATAACTCTGCCAAACAGGTCGGTTTTCTAACAGAAGGATGTGGTGGCAGTGCACTAACCCTGCAGGAGGGTGTGTTACAATGGACACAAAACAAAGAGTGATTATGAAGACTCTCAACAGTTACATTATTTCTGCTGTCTGGCTGGTCCCTGAGCAATTCCAGTGATAAAACAATAAAAAACGAGCTTGAAACACTGCACCTGCATAGAGCGCGGATGACATTTTTTAGATTCAAAGTTTTATGTGTGGAGCGTTCTCGGATGGATGTTTGCGATCTGGGAACCTATCACAGAATAAAATTCAAATAGCTTTTCTCTGGTGTGATGAACTCACCATGTTTCTCAGAGTCTTATTAGGATAAACCAAAAGTTTACGGCAGTGAGACAACTGAGGCTGCATCCACCGCGTGTGCGCGAGGACAAATGAGGTCCAGGACCCCCTGGCTTACCTCCTTCCCTCCTTGGCTCAGATGTCACTTCCTCTGACCAGAGCCACAGGGCATCTGGACTCCCATCTCTCCCCATCGTATTACAATGCTTATTTTTCTGCATAAACTTCCCACTGACTCAAGTCTTACCTCTTTATGAGGACATTACCATCTGTTATTCACCTCCCTATCTCCAGGGAGCATCATTAATATTCAAATGACTGAATGATCAAATGGTAACTGGAGGATGTGGGGGAGAAACATTTTTTCTCAGGAGCCTCCAAACCAACGTCCCCTGAGCATCTCTAACCTGGTACTTCTCCTGGGGGACGCTGAGTACCAGCCTCCAGACTCCACTTCCCTGTCGTTGCCTGCACAGGCGAGGCATGTGTCTGATCAACTCGGATCTCAGCTGATGGATCTAGCCCCCCTCCAGTGTTTTACATAACACCCCCAGTCACATCCATTCCTGTTTCCTCACATTGGGAATTTCACGGATCCAGAGGCGTGTCCTTAAAACGCTGGATCCTATGCTACTAAGCTCTTGGGTGGATGAATCAAAATTTCAACCACGGGGGCTGGTACTCCCTCCCTTTGCTCTCTCAGGCACTCAGCTGGAGCTACAGCAAAGGCGCAGTTACTTCTGGGACCAAAACAACAGTTTGTAAAGCATGTTTTTTGATTCAAAATACATCACAGAGGAAGAAGTTACCTGTTGAAATACCAGCCATCCTTCCTGCGGTGCCCTGGCTGCAATTTCTCCCGGTAGAGAATCAGTACCAGTGGGTTATTCTCTTATTCCTGCCTCCCTCATCACTCATCACGACTAAACAGGCGACAAGATAATTCAGACAAGAGACACTGGATCGGGAAGATTAAAAGGGAAGTGCCCAGAAGGATGGTGCATAATGAAGATGCCTGAGGCCATGGCAGGAGGAAGGCAGCGTGTGATGTTCAGGGCCCTGGCATCATCATAAGATAGTTACAGGCACACGCAATTAGCTGCTACTGTTTTGTTGTTTTTTGGGTTTTTTTTGGCCATACCCATGGCACGCAGGAGTTCCTGGGTTAGGGATTGAACCTGCATGGCAGCAGAGATTCCTAGCCACAGCAGTGACAACACTGGATCCTTAGCCCACTGAGCCACCAAGAAACTCCTTGGCTATTTTCTTTAAACTCCCTCAGGCCACATGCCTTTCCTCAGTCTTCATCCCATTAGAAGCCTCATGCCCTGGTGGATGGTGCCCTTAGGGTCAAGGTCACAAGTCTGGGAGGCAGGATGTCTTCACTTGCTTGGTGATGGTACAAATGTTGACTGAACATAATCATGAACTTGGCTTCACCCTGGGCTCCATCGCTCACTGGCTGCGTGTCCCTGAAACAGGTTACTTACCACACCTGAGCCCCTCAGCAGTGAAGGGACCACACACAGAAGCTACCTAACTGGACGGCTGCAGGCTGAAAACCAGGTAGCACGCGGAAAGCACTTATTCAGCAGGATCCCCAGAGAGTGGATCACAGCATCGCCCACCTCCTCAGAGCAGCCTGAGAAGCCACACAGCCCACAGTGTCTGCCCCTGGGTCGGCGGAAGGTACCAGGGTCTTTGGGGTGGTTTGAACAGCTGACACAGGACAGCTATAAGGACCCGCAAAGAATTGATTTCCACTGATTTTCCAAAACCTTGCCAATGAGAAGCAAGTTCTTTGGCGTGTCAGATCGTCTGTCCCAAAGAGTAATTCACATCAGATGAAAGAAACATTAAGAGACAAGGAGAGAGGCTGCATGTTAATTTTCTTGATCATTGGTTCTCCAACCTGGGTTGAGTATGGCCATCATGAGACAGCAGCATGCGAATGGGCACTGCTCAGAGATTTGGGGGTTCCGGACACCAGGATCCCACTTGTTTAGAAAAATCATGAATAACGTTGACTCTGAAAGAATCACGTCTGGAGCTAAAGTTAAAATGAGACTCGGAAGCTGAGACTGTCAGGCAAGAAGCACAAATATGGTTGAGTGACTTTTTTTTCAAATTTCTCAGGATCATTACTATTGTTTGAGAATAGCAAAGGGAAACCAAACGATTTCCCCAGGTTGCACCACACTAACATCTGCATGTACAGCTGTAAAAAAGAGGTAATTTTGCAAACCTCACTTTTAAGGTTCAAGAGGGGATTTTTTTTGGAGCTTTTAACCTAAGTGGCCTGAGAGGTGTTCATAGCCTGAGCTGCGAGAGAGCCTGCTGACTTGCAACAGAAAAAAAAGAGTCAAAACTTCCTTCCTGCTGACCCTCTGGAAGCTTCTCGGCTCCTGTATCACGGCCAGCACTGCCCCCCACCCCACAAGGAGCCCCCCGCTTAGAAGTAATTGTCTGTGAGGAAGCGTGCCAGCCACCTCCTCACCTCCCCACCACGAATCTTCTGCTAACAGCAGCCCGGGATGCAGTTTGGTCCTGCAAAGGGAGATGGCCAGTTTGGGGATGGGAAGAGCGCTGGAAACCGGAAAGCCCTGGAATGGGAGGCTGGGGTCTCTTCTCACTGCGGCCAGTGAGTCTCCGACGCTTGCTTGCGGGTTTCATCAACCTGCCCAGCCCCCACCAGCGGGACTGGCATTTGTGTGACAGAATGAAATCCTTCCCCAAAGGTGTGGAAATGATGTCACAGAATGCGGTTGGGGTGGAGAAGAGGAAAGCAAAAAGGCATATGTCCACTTCAGTACCTGGCGCCTCTGGAAACGGCATTATCATCAGTAAAGATAAACTGGGAACACGTTTTGAAACCTGAAACTTAATGACATCCGTGCACACAGGATATTATCGTCTTCCTATCTGGGATCTTATTCTGACCTCTCCCGCTATGCACTTTTTGGAAGGCAAGAGATTCCCCAATATTGCACACAAATTTATAAAGACAGATACTTGCTGACTTAATGTTTACAAAGGCTGTCCTGTGCTTAATCTCTTTTTTGTTTTCTAACAGGAGAAGGAATCCGAGTCTCTCTCAGATTTCATGCAGATGAAATAAAGAGACTGCAAAAAGGCCTTCTGGTTATAAAAACATTCTGGGTTCCTAACACCCATATTCATCAGGTGCGCACGCCGCAGAGCAATGGTTAGACCACGAGCCTCCGACGGATGCTTGTGAGCATCAGAGCTGCTGCAGCGGCTTCACAGAGACTCACGCGTCAACTACGACAGGTCTGTCAGGATATTTCATTTTACACATGAAGAAACTAAGGCCCCAAGATGTCCAGAGGTTCACTCATTTGCCCAAGGAAATGCTCGCTCCCCCTCCGCTAGAAAGAAGTGGAGCCTGAAGGTGAATGGGGGGCAAGCTGGAGCACGGTCACACCTGCCCGAGGAAGAAAGCCAGGTGCTGAGAGACTAAGGATGCCCCCAAACGCCAGCCCCTCCCCACCCCCGCCTCTGGCAACAGTTCTGTCCCTCTGTGCTTCTACCCAAGGCTGGGGCCCCTGCACCTTCTCTTCTGCAAGTGTCCCTGCTCTTTTTCTGAATGGTGGGTCAGGGGTGGTCCCACTGGGAATGGACTTGAACACACTGCTCTTTGTTCCTGAATCTGCGTCCAGCTGCCACCAGGAGGGCCCCACACAAAATCTCGTCTGCTCTCCTTGTGGAATCCGCTTGCTTCCTGCTTTATTAGACTCAGAGAAATGACTGCACTTAGGAACCCTAACTGGCTTACCTATTATTGATTTTATTTTATTTTTCCTGCTTAAGGGATTCTGGACAGAGTAGCGCAAAGATGCTGGAAAATAAACCTGCCACAAAAGGGGTCTGTGCTTTAGGCCATCCCGTGGGGTTCCGGGATGTGTGCTTTCTGGCTTCCCTTGATCTCCTTTAGGTCTTGAGGGAGCTGCTAGGCTCAGAATCCCCGAGGCAGCCCCCAAACGCCGTGTGCATTAAGGAAAAGCTGGAAATGGTTTTGGTTAACAGACCTTTCCAGATGTTCTCCAGTTCATTATATCCCCCAGCCTCTGGAATCCAGAATCACAAGCCTGAAACAGAGTACATTCTGGACAGGAATATGGTCACTGATTTGTCTTTTCTCTTCCTATAGAGGCGGAATGTTCATTCACTCATAGTCCTGGGTTACCTGCCATGATGCATCCAGGCCTTGGTGTCTACAAAGAGGACTCCTAAGGCCTTTGAAATAGGCTGATTTCTTCTACGGATGGGCCCCAGAACTACTGAAAGTGGTCTGAGTTTCCAGGTGGGTATACTTGTACATTCAAAGGCTGAGTCAGCTCCTCCAACATTCCGGCAGGGTTCTAGGTGTCAGACAGGCAGGGCCTCACTAAACATAGGACATCTCAGCAAAGCTGTGAAGGAGGTGGCAGGGGTCACAGAGATGCTGGGAAAGACCGGGGCAGAGGCGTGAAGGCACCATGTGGCTGGTGTGGCCGGAAGGAGGTGGGCACTGTGGCTGTGGTAGGACCATGGCTCTCCCCACACACAAGGGGCCAACGGGCACTGCTGGAGTCAGGGCTGGGACCCAGGAGCTGGAAGGGGCTCTCTGACACTCTGCAGAGAGAAGGCTGCAGAGGCCAGGATGGAAGAGGGGGTCGGTGAACCGGCTATCTCAACAATCCCAGGGGTTTGGAGCTTGGTGACCATTGTGGGGTTGGGGGAAGTGGTCTATTTCTGGATATATTTTAAAGGTGGAGCCGACAAGGTTACTGCGTCTTTCTTTATTGACTGTCTGTCTCCCACACTGGTATTCAGTTCCACTGGAGCAGCCCTGGTCTGTTTGTTCTCTGTGTCTCCAGAGCCCAGAACAGCACCTGGCACACGGAAGCCTACAGGCACCCGCTGAACGAGTGAATGAACCTGCCCCAGTTCCAAGTGCTGCCAAGCGGCCAAACTAGGATTCCAGCCCAGGCCTGTCTCACGTCCAAATTCTGGCTTATCATCACTGTTATTCTGCTTCTGCTAACGTCACATGCAGAGAGTTACCAGGACATGCCGGGGGATTCCTTTCCACAGTTCTAAGGAAAATGAAGAATGAGCTGGGGAAGTCATCTTTAAGAAACTGGCCGGCTCCCACTGTTGATACCAAAAAGGAAAAAGAAAGAAAAGAAACTGGCTGGGGTGGAGCATGGGCGTGGACACGAGTGGGTGAGCCTCCGAGCCATGGAACAGTGCAGATAACAGTGTTGAAGGCGAGTCATGGATTCCAAGGAAGGTGAATGTCCCCCGCGTTTACAGTGATGCAACTACAAATTAAAACAACAGCAACAACAAACTTTCCAAGAGAGATGCAGGTGACCCAGAGCCCTCAGCTACTGCAGAGGACTGACGCCAACAAGCACTGTCTCTCCTGCGGCCTCGACTCCGAGGGCAGCGCAGCATGGAGCCTGCAGAGGTGCCTGCTGGGTTTAGACACGGCCCCGACCTGACCAGCTCAATGTCCTTCAGCAAGATACTTAAATTCCCTGGGCCTCAATCTCCTCATCTGTGAAAAGGAACATGTCATCAGGATGAAATAAACTAATGGATGCAATGCGTTTAGAACAGTGCATGGCTCATGCTGATAACCAACCCTCAGTCCACACTGGTGGCTTCCCCTGTGGGTTTGTCTCTCAGCCCAGGGCCAGCAAATGCATCTAAAGCCTCCCCAACCCATCCAGGTAATGAAGAAAAGAAATCCCCTATGGTGTGTGAGTCCGGGAAGAGAAGCCTGGTGTCCCATACCTGGGGCTCAAGGGAGATGAATGTGGAATCTCATCATCAAGAACGCAAACCACGGAGGCCAACGCGGGGCCGCCAACGCCAACGTGATCGTGGTGGCCGCAGGGCCGGGCTGAACACAGCTGGAGAGCACGCCGACGTCCCTGAGTGTTACACAATCACAGCTTTCCAAGAAAGTTCTGGGATTTCCTAGAAATACGTAGTAATTTATTCTTGTCTCATTAACAGAATAAATAACGATTAAGGATACATCTATCTGACATTTGGAACAGCAACCACGGCTTCTGGGATAATCCTTTCAGACTAACACTCTCTTTGTCAAGAAAGGCGACCGTCATAGAATCTACCCGGACTTGTGAATCTGTCTTGCCTCTGAGCCGTGATCTGGGCTAATGATGTTTCCCTGTACAAATATTAGTTGTATGTGAGAGTCCTCCTTGCTTAAGGGACCGGGCTTGCTCATTAAAGGCCCAGCGGGCTGGCGAGAGCAAACATTAAGTCTGTAGATGACATTAAAGGCAGGGCAGGCCACACGGTACCTGAAACCACAGAGCGCCAGGACAAAGAGGCTGTGCTGAAGCCGCTTCCACTCTTTGGACAGGTACCGCCTTGCTCCGCTTGCTGAGCTGCAGCCAAGACCTGAGTCCAAGGCGGCTGCATCGACGCAGACCTAGGAGTACCATCCAACACCATCCAGCACCCGACGCACAAGAACCTTCCATATTGACCAGTCGCCCTTGGTCAGAGATTCGTTCCCGTCTTTTGCAGGAAACTTTAGAAGATCCCTTCAAGCCATAAAGCCAGATGATATTTCCTGTGGGAATGTTCTTGGGAACACATTGCTGGAAATTGGTTCCAGATTTAAGGGGAATCAGAACAACTCTGGAAAGGGGCCGTGTCGGGCGGGCTGTGTAACCACGAGGCAGGGCCGCAAACGCAGCAGGAGCCCAGGGACTGGCCAGGGGGCTCTCAGCGCCCCCCTGCTGGAATCCCAGCAGAAGCGAAGGCTCTGCAGGTGGGGCCCGGCTGCAGGATGTATGGGGTCCTTACTAGAGACACAAACAAACACTGGGAGACAGGTTGTGACACTCAGACTCTGGAAGTCTGGCTTCCACAAAGCGATAGTCATGGTCATTCAAGCAAAAATGAGTTAGAACTTACTTGTGAAAATGACTTATTAAGCTGCTGACGTGAAGATGTTAATTTTAAACTTTAATACTGTTATAATTTTTTTTTTTTGTCTTCTAGGGCTGAATCCACGGCATACAGAAGGTCCTAGGCCAGGAGTGGAATCGGAGCTGCAGGTGCCAGCCTACACCACAGCCCCAGCAATGCAGGATCTGAGCCACATCTGTGACCTACACCACAGCTCATGGCAATGCCTGATACTTAACCCACTGAGCAAGGCCAGGGATCGAACCCACAACCTCATGGATTCTAGTCCGGTTCATTATCGCTGAGCCACAATGGGGACTCCAATACTGTTATAATTTTGAACTTTCTAAAAGCAATACAAAACAGAGTTATGTTTTTTAACCAATGACCTTTTGCTTAAAGCTTAACGAATCTGGCCATGACTATCCTGATACTCAGGTGGAATTTGTTTCTTAAATGAGACAGAAAAAGTTTGTTTCAATAAGCATTTGTGATGGGATCTTTTAAAAGTAGTTAATATGCTTCCATATCTGTATCTCGATAATTCATGGCTATCACAGGATTAAGGGGCACAGACACATGTCTGCAGACATCTGCTTTTTCAGATTTCTGCTGCTCCCACGGCATCGGACCTGCTTGTTATTAATTGTACTGTCATTATTCCTGGGTCCAGAAGTCTAACCCCTGCATAACACCCTCCCCTAATCTCCTAGAGTTCAAGTGTTAAAATCCACATTAAATATAAACCCCTAAGGCACTGGAGGTACAGTCTAGGAATACACTACATATTTTCAAGGCATTATATTGACGGAGCCATCTTCTGGAAAGCACAGAATTATTTTTAAATTTACAGGTAGATAAGGGTTGGATCTGGTACAGAATGAACATGTGTATTTAGAATGCTACCTTCTTTTTGCAAAAAGAGACACAGAATTATAAATAAATACAAAACATAAAGTTATTTTTTTTTTGTCTTTTTGCCATTTCATGGGCTGCTCCCACAGCATATGGAGGTTCCCAGGCTAGGGGTCTAATCGGAGCCGTAGCCACCAGCCCACGTCAGAGCCACAGCAACGCGGGATCCGAGCCACGACTGCAACCTACACCACAGCTCACGGCAACACCGGATCCTCAACCCACTGAGCAAGCGCAGGGATCGAACCTGCAACCTCATGGTTCCTAGTCGGATTCGTTAACCACTGCGCCACCATGGGAACTCCACATAAAGTCATTTTTATAACGATTAATAAATTCACATTATTCAAAAGGTCCAATATTTATCCTCACATAACATCGATGAATGGCCATCATCAAGTAACAACATCCAATCAAATCCACATTATAAATTTAGAAAGAAACCTATCTTCAGAAAAGTGAAGTTTCAGGATAAACATTCAGAAGAAGACTTGATGTTTGGCCTGTTATAATTTGGAGTGTGTTTTCCTATAGCATCTTTTAGAGCTGCTTAAAGAGTAACCTTTTATTTGAGGAACAATCACCATCAGTGTTGCCTCTTCTGTCTCATTCCCTAAAGTATTTGGCACCATTTTACAGTATTGTTCAAGTGACACATTCAAATGCTTAACACATAATTGACTTTCTGTGGGCATTTTCTCAAAAATGGCAAAAAAATACTGCAGTTGTTCTAATCTGATTTTCTTACCCTCTGTTGGCCTGCATTTGAATTAAAAAGGGAAGTTTACTACTTGGCCAGTAACACAGTCCAAATCAAGTTCTGATAGGATTTTTCCAGATGAAAAGAATCCTTGGTCAGAGGCTCTGATTTATGCTTAAGAGAGAAATGATAAGAAAAACAGCGCTGCCAGGTAAAGTATACTTGAAATACTGTTGCCATTACGTAAAACTGGATTAAATTTTCATTATACATAAATCCATGTAACATTTCCAACAGCGATCATTTTTAAGTCACTGATTCTCCGATGAAGGAATTTAAATTGTCTTAACCAGCTCCTTTCCTTTTTGTCCTCTACAAATTAAAGCGCATACTGATTTCATAAGTACATTTCATAAAGAAAGAAACATAGGAGTTCCCGTTATGGCTCAGCAGTGAATGAATCGGACTAGGATCCATGAGGACACAGGTTTGATCCCTGGCCTCACTCAGTGGGTTAAGGGTCTGGCTTTGCTGTGAGCTGTGGTGTAGGTCGAAGATGAGGCTCAGAGGCCAAATTGCTGTGGCTATGGTGTAGGTTAGTGGCTACAGCTGTTATTCAATCACTAGCCTGGGAACCTCCATATGCCTCAGGTACAGCCCTAAAAAGACAAAAAAAAAAAAAAAAGAAAGAAGAAATAAACATAAATTTCTTTTTCCTTTTTCTAATCATAGCATTTAGAAGTACTTCCTGGTTTGGGGCAAATTAGACTAATACGTCCATTTCCTCCTCCAAACAGGTAAGTAGGAGAATATAATTGCCTGCATCTAAGAGTTTCTTGAATAAATAATTCTAAGCAGTCCAAATGTAAAAAAAAAAAAAAACACACACACACAAAAAACAGCTATTAAGAAGGTAGCAAGGGTTTTGTCTGTTGGTTTGTTTTGTTTTTGCTATTTAGGGCTGCACCTGTGGCATCTGTATGTCCCCAGGCTAGGGGCTGAATTGGAGCTACAGCTGCCAGCCTATACTACAGCTCACAGCAACACTGGATCTTTAACCTGCTGAGTGAGGCCAGGGATCGAACCCACATCCTCATGGATACCAGTTAGCTTTGTAATCTGCTGAGCCACAACGGGAACTCCCAGAGAGACAGCAAGTTCAACTGCTGCCAGCCCCCAACCGCAGACGATGTCTTGGATGGAAGCTTCACACCTTCTGGTTCTTGGATTTCAATTTCCCAGAGGATTCCGTCCCTTGTGCTGTTTAGTCTCTAGTAATGGAGAGAAGAATCATCAGAATAAATCTGGGAGGCATGATGCTCTGAATTTTCGATTTGGCCCTGACTCTGAGCCACTCATGACCGCAGCCTTTGAGTCAGTCAACTGGTTAAGTTACAGTAGCCTGTTTCCTCTAGGCTGGACTCTCCCACGTAATAAACAAGCTGCACAGAAGGGCTGCAGGGCGTTATATTCAGTTTCCAGCTCAACCATCACAGCCACAGGCTGGGCCGCACAGGCTCCAATGGCCACTCTGGCAACTCTGCAACCTCCTGCTTTTCTGAGGCCAGTGGGCATGCCTGCTGGTCCTCTGGCTTCCCCATCAGTGTCTGGGCACCTTGCCACTGTCCAGGACGCTGACCTCGGTTCCCCGCCTGTCCTTCAGCTGTGGCAATGGAGTCTGCAGTTGGGGAGCAGTAGAAGCCACTGTGCAACCAACAAGCCCTCCTTCCCAAGCTGCCCTCACGAACCGCCTGATAGTAACCGGAAGACATGCCCATGTAGGCTGCGGATGGCAGGAAATGAAAGCATCATCTCCTCGTGCTGGTAATAGAAACAGCTCATGTCTCCTTTGAGAGCGGTGAGTACATTTAGCCCTGGGGTTTTTAAGAGTTCTATTTACAAAGACTCTCACCATGGCCAAACTTGAGGAGCAGAAAATTATTCCTGCACATATTATGTTAATTTTGGGAAAACTGGATTTTAGTCTTGCTGCTTCTCCTCTTATTGTGTAGCTCCTTGGGAACGGATTCAAACTTGCATTCACTCCCTCATCTGGTCCTTGGATAAACTGTAAGTGTCGAACGAGGGCTGTGGGCCAATCGGGGGCTGGATGTTTAGGGAGGAGGCGGAAGTGATGGTAAACAGATAAGACAGATGACTTGATAGTCTGATGGGGGAGATAAAAAGGAAGCAGGCAGACAACAATCACGATAGATGTGCGCTGTCCTGAACAAGAGGACAATGATGAAATCCAAATTCCACCCTTTTCTGGCCATGTCCTGAGCAAGGCAGGTGCTTCCACCTCTAGTAGCGTCTGGAACAGGGTTAGATGGAGTTGCTGGGTGACTTAGATCCTGTACGTCAAGTGCCTCGGGGCACGACAGGCATGCGATTAACAAGAGGTATTGGGGTGGGAAGCATACTTTGCCTCTAGACCCAGGTGGAGAAGTCATGAAGTTCCTGGGAAGGGTGGGGAAGAATCCCTCGGCGTTTACCCTGTGATTCCAGATGTCAAAGTGGGAGAAGGGCCAGGTGCCCGGCGGAAGCAAAAATACAAGTCATGTCAGGAACCACCGAAAGCCAAACCAGGGAGGGGCTAATTCGCTGCTGATGAGGGCAGGTGAGGTGCGGCTGGGGCCAGAGCCAGTGGCATCCCGGGCAGCTGGGCTCTTGGGATCGGTGGGGCTTCCGGTGGCAGCCAGTGTCCCCAAGCAGGGGACACTACAGGCCAGGAGGTCAATGGGGAACAGCAACCAATTCCAAGTCACCCATTTTCCTGAATGTGCCAGAAAGCCTCACATAGACTTCAAGGCAGAGAAGAGGCTTCCTGTGATTTTTTGGATCCAGTCTGGAGTTAAGGCCAGCCTCCCAAGGCCCTGCACTGATTCTGAAGGTCTCCCTGTACCAGCCCTGGCTCCGGTTCCGAGAGCCCCCATTTTCCCCTTCCTGAAACTGTCCCTGTGTGTGGAGGTCAGTCAAAGTAAAGAAATCAATAAATGCCCACAATCTGAGACATAGCGGAAGATCTTCAAAACCACATTTCTTTCGGTCCCCTTTCTTTACTGTTCCAGGCATCATCTTGCGGCTCCTCGTGGGAATTTTCGCTGCTAGTTCAGGCAAAAATGCTTTGGAGTAAAAATATTTACTTTTTCCTATATAAACTGACGAATATGATAAAATAAACCACATGAAAGATGCTATGAAAATTCATATATATAAAAAAGGCAGATGCGTAAAACAACAAAATCAACTGGGACTCTTGCTACATGGCCAGTAAGGAGGTTACTTGAGTAAAACGTTGGAAAAGGCAGCCCAGCCCGGAAAGCCCTCTCAGACGGACCTGAGCTGGGTTTAAATCAGCTTCCTTCTCTGAACGTGATTAAACCAATCTTTCAAAGCACCAACCTTCCCAGGCAAGGCTTCCCATTCCTGTATGTGACTCAGCATGTTCTCGGCCTGAGGCCCCGCAGGGCAGAGCACAACCACGTGGGCAGGCGAGTGGCCCTGGGGACCATCTCCAAAACTGTCATCAAGGTCCCTTTCTCTTCCACAGACCACAGCACAGGATCTGACATGTGTCAACAACCCAGAGGCTCTTATTATGACTCATTATACTAACACCTTTCAAAGCCAAACCATTTGGAGACTTTAAATTATAGGTATTTTTGCAAGGTTATGATGCAAGACAGTTTTAATTATTTCAGATGTTTTAAAGTCAAAACATTCTGCATGCCTACTACAAAATACACAACGAAGCCCCACAGCTTGTTGACTTAACAAGCAAACAGGACTGCGTCTCTCACCCCCAAGAGACTGCAGATACGAAGAGTAAGTCTGGGACCACTCTGGAACTATCAGGACAACTTGCCATGTGTAATCCTGTGGCGTTGGCCCATGGCACACACCACTGGGGCCCTTCTTGTACAACAAGACAAACAAACAAAAACCTTCATGAACATATTTCGCCAACAGCACTGCAAGAAGACAAGTCGCTGAATATTTGTTTCTGGACTCTGAAAATTTAAAGTAACAAAGCCAGAGAAGCTGTATAATCAACGCAGCATTGACGGCTCTATGAATTGCCTTTAAAAGGCTAGGAAAATACTCGCACATACAGACAATATTAAAATGGATGTGTGAACAAATTTTTCAGTGACAGACAATCCAAATGGCAACAAGATGTGTTTGACTATTTTTCACCACAGATGGCCCCTCGGTACACAAGGTTAGAACTGCAAGAAAGAGCCAAATATGCTGAAACTGGGCATCTGTACTTAATCATCAATAGCAAAAATTATGGTTCTGTGCCCTTTAAAGTTTTTGTCAAAACTTTAAAACTGTCTTATCATCAGTCAGTATAGGGAAAGGAACACTGTAATTTAAAACATTTTAATTGGCACACATTGATTACTTATTATTTATTTCTGGCTGCACTAGCAGTCTGTGGAAGTTCCCAGGCCAGGGATCAAACCCGTGCCACAGCAGCTGCCCAGACCGCTGCAGTGACAAGGTCGGCTGCCCCACCCGCTGGGCTACCAGGGAATTCTGAAAATTCTTCCTTTCTTTGGGGAAGCTTATCAAGAGTAGTACAAATGCGCCACGTTTGTCTTCATCATCCTGTACAGCCTGGAGCACGTTGAGGAGCTTCACTGTGCTTTGGTGAAATGCTGCACGGCCAAGGTTGGATCAGCTTCCAACAGGCAGTCCTCTGTGCATTTGAGATGGGAACAGCTCTGAGGATTCTTTTTAAAGTGCAGTTTTTGATAGCGTCATGTCCTCCAGGACATCTTCCTTCTTCTGTCACAGTCGCTTTCCTCCTTTTGATGTCCATTTCTCTTCCCTCAGCTTCTGTCTGCAGCTCTGGGGTGTCTGGCATGACAGCAGGTCTTCTACCGATGTTTGGTAGGAATCTTGCTTCCAGCGCCATCACTTTCCATGGCTCTGCTGCACTTCCCTCTTGGTGGACCAGTTCCCTTTTGAAGTATCCATATTTATCAAATATCACAAGCTATCACCTCTAGACAAGGAGGAAACACAACGCCATGCTCTTCTATCCCGGGGTGAACTGACTAATACACCACGTGCAGTGACCCCTCACCGGCAAACTCTGAATGAAAACGACGTGACTGGTCACTGATCAAGATGAGTCCTTGCTGTTTATGCAGTGATTGGTGGGCTGAAGAGATAGCTATGAAGTTTGTGCTTCATGCAACTGCAGCCAACATGCTGCAGGAACTGAAATCTGGCCAGTGGCCCTACTGGACTGGTTTCATTTAGCTACAACGTGTAACGAAATTCATGCGGACTGGAGCTGCGTAAAGCAGAGAGGGCTGACGGGGCAAGATTCAAACGCACTGGATGGCTTTCTTCCAACTCCATGGGCTACAACAGAGTCCTTCCTTTTTGTTTAAGCTGGGGCAACAATCAAATTCCCAAGGGTTGCATCACCATGTAGAGTTGCAAAAGACACCTGAATATGGGGAAACCGAAGCATTCCAAAGATTAACCACCCACTGGGTAGTAAAGCTATGATGAAACCCAGGTGTGTCCAGCTCCAGAACTTGTCCTCCCACCTTAGGTAACGTGCAGCCCGAGGCAATTCTGTAAAAATGGCCAAGGTCTCTGAAACCATCCCCTTCCCCTTCCAGAAGACGGCGCCCGGCCAGGGACCTCCTTCTCCGCTCTCAGCCAGCCGCACACTGGGTGGTTACCCATCTGAGGAAGCTCTCATCTCCGAGCAAAGGCAGGGAAAGAAAGACTTCGTTTTCTATACAGAACGGTTAGTATAGAAATCCACTGCCTGAGATGTGTCAACAGTATGACATGGCTGATGCAACTTAGTCCAAATTCAACTGGTATTCCCAGGAGAAGAGGGACTCTGGTTTTCTCCATTCAAAAAGTGTTTTCTTGTCCTTTAATACACCACTGATCCATGCCACCTGAGAACATCTGGAAATACTATTTCATACAATGTAATTTTATTTTGAGGGGTTGCATTTGCTTTTAAAACACAATTTCAAGTACTTAACAACTAGTGAAAGGCAATCAAATGGGATGAATTTTTGTAAATATATGACTATAATATAAAAAGAAAGACTATTAGTAGAAAATTGCCAGGAGTAAGTATCTCAAAAGCATCTAGATATCATCTTACAACACTGAAGGCTGCAAGCAAGTTATTGCAGGCTGATTTTTAGTTTATTTCTTTCCTCCTTTCCCCTCCCTCCCTCTCCTTCTTTCTCTTGGCATATGGAGGTTCCCAGGCTAGGGGGTCGAATCGGAGCAGTAGCTGCCGGCCTGCACCACAGCCACAGCAACTTCAGGATCTGAGCCACATCTGCAACCTACATCGAAGCTTTTGGCAACGCTGGATCCTTAACCCACTGAACGAGACCCGGGATCAAACCCATATCCTCATGGATATTAGTCGGGTTTTTAACCCACGGAGCCACAACGAGAACGCCTATTTGTAGTTTCAACTGTAGATTTTCTACTCTGTCCTGGGACCAAGCCTGAATTCAGGCATCCTGTGATCTTTCTGGTGAGACTGGAGCAATATATACTTTTGTTGAGGATCAAATTATGTAAACAATGTTAAACTTCAGGCGTTACCATCGAATTGCACAATCAGAAACTGGGATAGTGGGAATTCTCTCGTGGTGCAGCATGTTAAGGATCCAGTGTTGTCACTGCAGCGGCTCGGGTTGCTGCTGTGGCAAGAGTTCGATCCCTGGCCCAGGAACTTCCACATGCAGAGTGTGCTGCTGCTGCAGAAAGAACTTGGTATGCTCTAGGGAGAAAATTGCCTAATTCTTCTGCTCCCAAAGAGAAGTAAATGGATTCGTGGGAATAGTCCTGCTGTTCTGTGTCCTCTTTCCCAAGTTCTATCAGAGATCCTCCTCCTGTCACTGAGGCAGGGTGACTCACTCTGAATGCCACTGAAGCAGTGGCAAAGTCCTCCACAATCTGTCTTCGTTAACATCCCTGCTGGACTTTCATGCAAACATGTTCTTGAAAAGTGTTGGTGAATACGTTAGTGTTGTTGAATGAAAAGAAAAGTAAGATGTGATGAGCTAGAAAATAACTAAAAGCAGTAGGAACACAGAAGAATTCCTTTCCTCTCAAGTGTTCGATACAGGGCCTGAGCACCATTTAAATAGAACAATACATCTGGCAAATGTTCCAGCTTTCTGCTTCAGCCTCTCTCCTGGGAATAATCCAAACATGTGGCCTGGGACTCCAGCACTGATACGCACCACTGCCTCCTGGCTGGTGGCACAGATCTGCAGCATCAAGGAAGCGGGTACTAGGAGGACACACCGTGGTGAGCCCCCAGATGCCACGGGCCGTGTCAAACCTGGGTGTCTTGCTGGCTGGTGACTGAAAGCCACCATGATTAAATTATACTGTGGTGGAGTACCATCGAGAAACTAATTCTCGAAACACGGAAAATATTAGATTTTGGAGGAAGTCAGTTTCTCTAGATTGGAAATCAATACGGCTCTAATTGATACTATACCGTGGTTTACTCGGACTAAATACTCATTCTAGTCATGACTATTTGGGGCTTAAAATGAAATGATCATTTGATGAAAAGGTGAGAAAGATGGTTAGAGATTTCCCTGCCAGTCGGGGAGTAACAATTGCTGGCACAGGTTTATACGCAATTAATTTACCCTTTAAACGAGGTTAAGCTGGTGTGATTAGGGATAAATGGACCCCCCAAGGTCATGAACAAGCAGAGTGCTCAGTGGAGCTGGCCAGGCGTGAATGGCCAGGACTCTGCTGACTGATGGCATCAACAGCATGTGGGTTTGATTTGTCCAGGGATCAGAACACGGGATCTGCTTGTGGTAAAATGGCTGAACAGACCTAGGATATAAAACAAGTTTTATTGTAAGGACAGGTGTTATGGGTTGAATCACATCTTTCCAAAATTCCTACATGGAAGTCCTCCCCTGAGGACCTCAGAAAGGGATCTGATTTGGAAAGAGGGTTATTGCAGATGTAACAGGTTAAGATGAGCTGATAGAGAGGTGGCAGGGGGGTCCTAACCCAATATGACTGGTGCCCTCATAACAGGGGAGATTTGGACATAAACGCACGCATGGGGAAAACAGCCCGTGAAGGTGAAGGCAGAGATCAAGGAACTCCCCGAACGGCCACCAGACCACTGGCAGCTGGGAGAGAGGGACAGAATAAGGGATGAGCCCTGACGCCTTGCCCTGACTTCCAGCCTCCAGAACTGCGAGCAGTAAGTTTCCGTTGTTTAAGCCTCTCGGCTTGAGGAACTATGTTAAGCAGCCCTAGGAAACCAGTTCCATCCATGAAATGTGCTCCATTGAGAACAAAGTCACAACGTAACAACCACCCGAAGGGGACGCCCCACCCTCCAAGGGAACCAGAATCTCCTGGGAATAAGCCCCAAGGCCCCTGAAGGGGACCAATGACGGTCCTTTTCAAAGTAACAGCGGACGCTCCAGCTTAAGTCTAAGAGGTGCTGTTTCAGTACTTGCAGCCCGCGAGTGTGCTGAGATTACACAGAACCAGCAGAAGAGTCCAAACTCCTGGAGTTCCAAAAGGTTTCCCTAGAATCCAAATTACAAGAGAAAGGAAAGGGACAAGGGACAGAGAGGGGACCGGGAGAAGCTGAGCCAGACAGCACTGCTAGAGCACTCTGCGGAGGCAGAGGAGGCAGAGGAGGGAGGGACAGAGCCGCAAAGCAGGGCAAGGACTCCAGCCAAAAGGGCCTGGCTTTGGAGCACTGAGTAATCAGGTAGCAGGAGAGAGCACAAAGGGGATGAGAGAAATCCACAAACATTTTTTAAATGAAAATAAGCATGTGAAACACACAGCCTTCATCAGCCCTCCCACATGTAACACCATATGCTACGTTATAGGAAAAAAACACGTATTAAGAAATGTTATAGAATACATACTTTCCTCAGAGTTTCAAAAATATATTTAAATACCAAATATTACTCATGTTTAAATTTTTAAACTTATTAAGTGTACATTTAAAAAACTGTATAGCGCAGGGAACTATATTCAATATCTTGTAATAATCTATAATGGGAAAGGAATCCGAAGACGAATATATATAAACTGAATATATATAAATACATATAAACGAATATATATAAACTGAATTACTTTGCTGCACAGTTGAAATTAACACAACACTGTGAATCAACTATGCTTCAAAAAAGCCCTCTATTTAAATATTTAAGTATTATCACAATTAACTACTATATAACCTTGAACATTTTTGTCTTTATTTTAGATGTTAATCCCAGTTTAAACTAAGAAACTAGCAGGAATATAGACACTGAGCACAAATCGAGAATCCACAGGGAGGAGTGAGCTCCTGTCTGGGTGGGGACAGTGGGTGTGTCTCCATAAGGACACTGAGATTTAAAAGACATAAACAGTCCATAAACAGCAAAGTATTGTTAAATAAAATTATGGTCTCCGAGATGAATCTAAAGCCAAGCCCAAAGTGATGACATGGAAGAGGAAGACTCAGGTGGCAGCCAGAGACCCTGCGTGTCCAAGCAGGGGTTACTCTGCTTATGTGAAGTGTGATTCTCAACAATATCACACATGATCCAACTCAGAGGAGTGGAGTCTATTTGTAATGGGAAATGCATGCTTTTCTTTCAAGAGTTATAACCATTCAAAAGCCAGATATTAATCTTAAATATGTTTTTAAAAAGACTAGTAGAGAGTTAATGTTCCTGGAACTAGCCTGAAGGGCTCAGGAACTAGGCAGTGCATTTCCATGGTAACAGACAGCTTCTCCAGGGAGGGATCAATTCACACATTCCTAAGACCCAGGGAACACTAGGAGAGAAGAGCAAGCTGCATTTTGGGTTTTCAGGGTCACCATCGACGGGTGATTTTTGGTAGAGTTTTTATTTTTAGGAGATTGGCATTAATGCTCAGAAGTTGCCTAAGCTTCCACTTTTCTTCTCCAGTGTGTGGTGGACATGGGGTGTGTGCTGTGAGGGGGGCTGGGGGGGGTGACAAAGTCACCTGCAGATGTCCCTCTGGGTCCCCTGCTGATTGAGTCCCCACCCCGAGTCCCGAGGGACAGGATGGAGGAAGCGGGAATGCTGGACCTTTGCAACAGCCTCGAGTAGACCAAGCCCCAGGGTGGCCACTGTCCAGAAGCTGGACAGCACGGCCACCAGCTCAGTAACTGAATCGTGACGAATGACCAGGTGGTCACAAGAGGGAGCTGGCAGAACGTGTAGATGAGGGCGGCTTCCTCCCCGACTGGAAACAGGTGCAGCGATGCTCGGTGACCTGACCTTGACCGTCACAGATCCCTAGGGATGCTGCTGGAGGAAACGCTCCCATGCCGGTTTGCTTCACAGGTGATTCTGGCTGGAGAGGTGAGGGTGAAAATGCCCCACTCTTTGTCTTACAGAGGTCACTTCTGGGGTGGACACCGTGCGGTCACCAAAGGGCAGCAGTTACTGTGAGGACCGCACCTGTAGTCAAGGACCCAAGTGGAAAGCAGTCCCATGGGGATGGCACTTGGTGCCTCAGTTTCTTCATGGTACAAGAATCTGGACCACGTTGTGAGGACCGAGAGAGAAAATCCAGGTGAATGCTTCAAATGGGACACAGTGTCTAATAAATGCCAGTTAGCAAGTGTCTAATAAATGCCATTGCTAAAACTATACTATTAATATTATTAGTATAGTTAATATTAAACATCAGGTAGTGTTTTCTGCTAGGCCTTGTGCAGAAAAACTCAAGTTAATCTTTTTAAAGGATGAAAAGAAAACACCAATATTCTTTAAGGGCATACACATACTTTAGCCTTTATTTTGAATGAAGCTAGCTAATTGGTGGTCTGTTGTGCAATCTTGCTAATGGGTGAAACATTTGAGAAGGACGGAATCATACTTCAGATGTAACAAAGAACAAAATCTTCTAAAAGATGCCATCACAGACAAAAATACGTTTTTTGTTTGTTTGTTTGTTTTCTTTCCCTTTTCTAGGGCTGGGGTCCAATCGGAGCTGCAGCCGCCGGCCTACACCACAGCCACAGCAACATGGATCTGAGCCCTGTCTGCGACCTACACCACGGATCACGGCAACACCGGATCTTTAATCCACTGAGCGAGGCCAGGGATCAAACCCTCAACCTCATGGTTCCTAGTCAGATGCGTTAACCACCGGGCCACGATGGGAACTCCAAAATACGTTTTTGAAGTAGAAATTAATTTCAATGGTATTTTACTTCCATGAAACGCTTTCTTTCGAAAGATGATATTCTGAGCTAAAAATAAGTAAGGGCCATGTGAGCTTCTAAAATGAGTAACTTTAACCGAGAAGTAAAATTTATTGGCGTCCATATTTACACCTATTTCTAAAATTCTCTGTCACTTCACTGTGATGTTAGGATGGTCATGGTGTTGCCCCCACTGAGTGTCTTTGCAAATTGTCATAATTATTTTGGTCCTTATTTTGGTCATAATCCATTTATCAGACCAAATAGAATACTTAACAAAGTAAAATCATGCCTACTGATTAAAAAAAAAAAAAAAAGACCAGAGAAAGCTATGTACTTCTTTTTCCTGGTCTTTTAGGGCCGCACCTGTGACATGTGGAAGTTCCCAGGTTAGGGGTCAGATCGGAGCTTCAGCTGCCAGCATATACCACAGCCACAGCAATGCCAGATCCGAGCCGCATCTGTGACCTACACCACAGCTCACAGCAACACCTGATTCTTACTTAACCCGCTGATCGAAGCCAGGGATGGATACTAGTCAGGTTCATTACTGCTGAGCCACAAGGGGAACTCCGAAAGCTACATACTTTGAGTGGTAGAAGGTAATGGCTTTGAGTTCAGATTCTATTATGCTTTTCGTGGAAAGCACAAAAGCAAATCGAATCATAAAACTCAATTACTGTGAGTCTGAGGTGTTTTAAGCGCTACAGCAGAAGGAGGCACTGGTCAAATATAAGCATTAAACAGCTAGTCAGATCCCCAGTGTGAAAGGTGAGGCTGAGAGAGATGGCTAATTTTCTCAGAACCGTGGAAACTGCAGCGTAGCCCCAATGGCCTTCACGTGAGGGAACGCTTTATGATCCCTGTCCACTGACGTCCACAGCTTCAGGGGGTGATGCAAGAAAGAGGCAATAGATGATGGGCAGTATTAAGACCACAGTGTTGATGGGAAATAAAAGCACTTGTCTGTGAAGGTTTTATTTCAGCTCGTCTCTGCCCATTGTTCGACCATTTGATGGTCATCCTAAAACTTCGAAGCTTTACTGCGGAGTTTTCAGCACCGCTGAAGGAATATTCATGGCACTAAGCTCTGCTCCTGTCAAAGGCAGTATTTACTTCCATGAGAAGATAAAACTGCTGTACCGAGGGGAACGTCTCAGATTTACAAGGGATCATATTTACAAGCAGAGGTAGGTGCGCAGGTTCACCTTGGGAGCCTCTGATCAAAAACCTGGGGGAAGGCTGAAAACTGTCCTTGATGGTTTGAAGACAAAATATCACTTCCCCTTGGCATGCAATCACAATTCCTGAACGCCCTCCTTTCACGCCACAGATGGGGCTCCAGCAAGGATGAGGGCATAACTCTGGACTGGCGTCCACAGTTCCCAGAACTTCCACATAAATTCTGGGGCATGCAATCCCCTGAGACTCATAAACCCTTCCAAAGTTTGGGAAAAGGGAGAAATACACCTTGGTTTATAAAACCAAGTGTTCATATTCACAGTATTCCATGAAAAGAAGCATATGTGACAATCCTTGAGTAGAAGTACTCAAATTTCTTCCAAGGATAAAGAGAACACAGCACATTATGGGAAGAAAGAGGAGTATTTCCTTGAATTCAGAATTTGACTGTGAAGGTTGGAGAATTCTGTCTGGAAATGTCATTTTATTCTAGAAGCTTTAAACTAGATATATCACTTGAAAATATCATCTGTGCCCAGATGGCACTAGGAACACAGCAAGACAGGAAAATAACGAAGACAGCCTCGAAGTGACTGGGAAGGTGAGGGAATTTAGGGTTTTGGCCAGATTCACTGAATATATGCATACATGTGGTAAAATGAGTTTTAAAGGGAAAACTGAAAGTTTCAATTATCCTTTAAAAATAATTATGAAGTTATTTGTAAGCCTAGCATACCATAACAGGTGTAAAGCAAAGACCTATTTTATATGCTGTGCATGTCTTTTATTTCTTTTTTTATTTTTTATGGCTGTATCTATGGCATATGGAAGTTCCCAGGCCAGGGGTCGAATTGGAACTGCAGCTGCCAGCCTACACCACAGCCACAGCTACGCTGGATCTGAGTTGCATCTGTGACTTACGACGGAATTTGTAGCAATGCTGAATCCTTAACCCACTGAGTGAGACCAGGGATCAAACCTGCCTCCTCATGGATACTAGTTGGATTCTTAACCCGCTGAGCCACAATGAGAACTCTTATGCTCTGTGCATTTCTTAAAATGGATGCCCTAATATGATTTACTTTTGCATTTAATTAGCAAACAGTGATAGGGCTGCTCCTAGAAGCCAGGTGCTGTTCTGACCAGGAGGGATACAGAAATCTGTGCTGCAGATGAGATGACAGATGAGAGCGAAGTGACACCATCTGAAGGGAAAGGGTCTGCTTCAGGCAGAGATGAAGGCACAGGAGCCATGGGGGAGGCGTGGGCGGGACTAACTCTCAGACCCAAGGAAGAAAGGAAGCCATCCCGAAGAAAGGATGGACGTCTGAGTGGACCCCTGCAGCTGAGTGCCAGGTGCAGGAGCAGTACACGCCCAAGGCCAAGGGCAGAGAGCACCTGTCATTCACAAGGGTTTGTGGGCCCTTTCATGACCCTACAGGGAAACCTTGTGAGGGAGGAAGAGAGCAGGAGAGGCAGACAGACCGCTGCAGGGAATCTTTTTTTTTTTGTCTTTTTGCTATTTCTTGGGCCGCTCCCGCGGCATGTGGAGGTTCCCAGGCTAGGGGTTGAATCGGAGCTGTAGCCTCCAGCCTAGGCCAGAGCCACAGCAATGCGGGATCTGAGTCGTGTCTGCAACCTACACCATAGCTCACGGCAACGCCAGATCCTTAACCCACTGAGCAAGGGCAGGGACCGAACCCGCAACCTCATGGTTCCTAGTCGGATTCGTTAACCACTGCGCCACGACGGGAACTCCCTGCAGGGAATCTTTAATCCAAGTGACGGAGCCTGAACCTGATCTGGAAAGTGATGGCGGCCAGTGAATGCTGGTGAGCAGGGAGTGACCTGATGCTTCAAGTCCGGCCGGCGCTGTCTGGCATGTGCAGAGCAGACCCCAGTAGGAGAGGAGGGCGGCAGAGCCCCAGGAGGGAGGGACCAGCTTGGGACGGGGTGTCCGGTCCTGAGATGCGGGGATGGACTCTCCCTTTGAGGAAAGTCTCCTGGCTTCATCTCACGGGTACATCTTTGGGCAGCTGCAGAGTATTTGCGTAAGCCAAATCATTTTTCCATTGACAGCTGACTCTGGTTTATATTAATTTCACTGTTTTTTTAAAAACTGGCATTGGCTCCTGGAGGCCACCAGGGTTTAGGCTGGATGAGAACCTTGGAGTTTCGTTCGTCTTTGAAGCACGTTTTAGCTGCAGAAACTTGCCCTCACATAAAGGTCATGGGAACATCGATGTGTAAAACGGCAGATCCAGAGGGTCAGGGCTGGAGCAGAGCCTCAAACCTCGATGCCCCCCAACAAGGACACCCCCAGTACTTGCAGAGAAAGAGCCTAAAAGTCACCGACGAAGACGAGGTCATTCATTCTACTATTGGGCCCAGGAGGTGCTGGTCCCGGCAGAGGTCTCGATGTGGAACCGGGATGTGGCAAGAGTTAGAAGGGCTGTGTCCGGGCTTTCGGGTGTGAGCCTTGCAACTTTGCAAAGTCCTGTCTCCCAGGCATCTGCTGCCTTGTCTGCAAAGCTAAGATAAGAGTTCCCCACCCTCAAGGCTGGTGAAGTGAAGGCCCTATGTAAACTGTGTGTCTGTACCCAAAAGGCAAATTGCTGCTGCTGATCAGCAGCCTGAAATCCGAGGGCTGGGAACCAAGTCCGTGACCTGAATTGTGGGCGGGAAGGGGACCCGTCAGGGCCCCAGCTGAGGATGGGGTGACAGACAGCCCTGGCCTCCTCAGGGCCACCTTCTGATAAACCTGCCTGAAGGGGATCCTGTGGTTCAGAGAAACTTTCAGTAAATCCAATTCACCCAAAGAATAGGGTATCTAAGTAGGGGAGAAAAAAAAATTACTTCCGAAGTCGGAGAAATACCAGCACACCAGATGGTCACTTGGGCAGATCTGCACCCAGCCGGACAGACAGAGGCAGGCTCGAATCACACCCTGGGGAGCCCACTGGCCCTGAAACGCACTCTTAGGGCTTCACCTGCCCTTACTGACCAGGAAGGAGATGGGACACTAAAGCCGGAGTGCTTTATACATCACAGCAACAGCGCACGAGCTGAGAACCAGGAGAAGCGCTCTCGACGAGGTACCCTCAGAAGCACGTGACCATCCTACTTACAAACGAGCCAAGTGCCAATAAAGTGGCTACTTACCAGTTTAAAATTTAAGAACACTTTACATGGCACTTCAGAACCAGGCTTCAATAGTCTTAAGAGTAAGAGATCGATCGGATGCAAATGTCTAATTATCAAAAAGTGCTTGGAAACACAGTTGTATTTGAGATGAATAAGATACACTGCAAGACAGGCCTTTTGTCAAGTATCATTACTAAGGAACAATGAGAAACCCTAAAATGCTGCAGATTTGGCATAAAATGTCTTCTTAATTTCCTGTCTCTTAATGGGAGATTTCAAGTCACGGGTTTATGAGGTTTTCCTTCATCGTACTGAGCACCTGTTATCGGAATGCTTAGTGACCAAAGGATGCTAAGAGTCAGAGAGGGGTGCTCTCTCTGAGGCTCCAAATGAGGCAGCTGACTCCGAGAGGCCTCACACTTGTGGAGGCCCCCTTGGACGGGCTGAAGTTTCAGCTGCAAAGTGAGCCCCGTACACAGCTGATGGACACCAACACCCGTGTGTGCAAACTGGTGGTGCTCAAGGAATGCAGCAAGGGATAAAGAGCTCCACAAAAGCAGATTGCAGCACATTACATAACAGGGACAGGTGCCCAGCTGCTGGCCTTGTTAACCCCCACGCTGCCATGTCCTGTTGCCACGGATGCTGCTGCCACACTTGTAAAACAGCAGAGGAGAAGCCAATGACTGTCCTTTCCAGGCACAGGGCATCCTTCAGTCCCATTAAAGCCTCAAACTGTCCTTAGGCGTCTACCGTTTGTGAGATTCTGTGCTGGATTCAAAAGACACAGACGCAAGACATAATTCCCACCCTCACATTGCTGACAGTCTACTAGAAACGGGCAGAAGCAACTTCTTGTGACACAAGCCACAGTGTGATAAGTGACTTTAGGTCCTGAGAGAATGAAAAAAAGTACCTGAGAGCCTCAGAGCCAAAGGGGACTATGATTGCACAGAATGTAAATTCCGAACAAATGCAGGTTTGGGGATAAGAAAAGTCTCCAACAGGAGAGGGAGTCTGAACTGGGCCTCATGAGCAAGTGGGATGTGGATCCAGGTTCTGCTTGGGCTTCTTGCCGTCAGTGGGTCTGTTTCACCCTCCAGAGGAGGTGCTGCTATTTTCCTTCTGACTGTGTCTCCACATGTCTATTTCAATGCCACTCTACTATGGATACTTAAGCACTGACAACAGAGAGTTCTCGTGGCAGTGCAGGGATAACAAACCCTACCAGTATCCGTGAGGATGCAGGTTCGATCCCCGGCCTTGCTCAGTGGGTTAAGGATCCAGCGTTGCCATAAACTGGGGTGTAGGTGGCTCGGATCTGGCGTTGTTGTGGCTTTGGTGTAGGCCGGCAGCCGTAGCTCCGATTCAACCCCTAGCCTGGGAACTTCCATATGCTGGGCAGGTGCGGCCCTAAAAAGCAAAAACAAAACAAAACAAAACAAAACAAAAAAAACACTGACAGTAGACTTCCATTCTGTGTTCTCACATAAAATTGTTATTTTCATGGAGGGCCTCCTGGGTTGGTAAACAGCTTCCTCCCTCTCCCAGAAGTTCATCAGTGCACGGAACTCTGCTGATGCCCCAAATGACCTGCCATCTCCTCCAGGACTGGGCCAGCCTGCGTGCTCCCAGTGCACCATGGGGTGTCCAGGTGGCTCCACGTGGTCCCCCTTGTTTATTCGTCCTCGCAAACAATTGACAGCCTGAGGATTCTTGGCATGAAGGGAAACATGTTAAATCAACTTAACAGGTGATGGGAGAATTACAGAAATGCTCAAAGCAAAGAATACAATACTTTCAAGATTACTTATAAATACAGAATTGGGAAGAAATGTGTGAATGTGTTGAATGAATGAATGGTGAAAATTCTTGGATTTTACTTGAAAAGCCTTTTTTTTTTTTTTTTTTTAAAGCAAAAGGTAACTTTTGCAATGGGCCCCAAACTTTGGGAGACAGGAATTGAGAAGGATTTCCAGGCAAGGAAGAGCTCGTATGCTGACGAGGCAGGTGTGAGAAGAATAGCAGGAGAGAAGGGGAGACTGGCTTTGGATGGGGGCGGCGGCAGCCCCGCCGAGGGGCGGCTTTAACTGCCAAGCTCTGAAGTTACGTTTGTAAGTTACGTTTGTTCTATAGGTAACGGAGAAGAGCGGGCTTGAGAGCGGGGGAAACACACTGAACATAATGCTTGTAAAAGAAATTTCTGCTTACTGAGGGAACTGCTCTGAGAGCAAAGTCGAAGGGAGGCTGACTAGCAGATGGTGGAGTCAGGAGTGGAGCTGTTTGGTGACAAAGAAATGGCAATGCCATGCATGGAACACAAGGCAGGTGTGCAAGGCTCGACACCTGAGCCGGCTTGCGGGGTAGAGAACCAGGAGCCCCACCACAGGGAATCCTCCCAGGGCAGAGGAAGGTCCTTCTACGGATGGTCATGCCCAATGCTGCGCCCTCTGACCGAGGACGCTGCTGAGCTCAGTGCTCAGTGGCTCCTACAGACAGTCTAATAAAGGCAAAAGATCAACATTTCAGGACATGACCGGCCACGGCTATGTGCCCCCATGAGAGCCAGTTTGTCCAAACAGCACCCGAAGACCAAGTGTGGGGAAAGCGGCTTCTCCCCCTTTGCTGAACAGGAGGAATTTCCCCAAGAAGAAAAGCCGATCAGGAGGATCGTCAGGTTTTCTGTTACATCTCTGAACACAGGTAAGTAACAAAATACCAGAATTGAATACTTAACATACTTTCACCCTAGGCGTCTTTGTTATGTTCGGGCTGCTGTAACAAAACACCGCAGGCCGGGCAGCTTATGAACAACAGGCATCTATTCCCCACAGTTCTGGAGGCTGCACGTCCCAGAGAACACGGTGCCAGCTTGCTGTGTTCTGGTGAGGGCTCCCTTCCGGGTTTCACACTCCCACCGTGTCCCCACACAGTGCAGGAGGCAAGGGGTCTCCCTGGATCCACTTTCGTAAGGGCACTAACCCATTGGGGAGGGCCTCACCCTCAGGACTTCAGCCCATCCCAAAGGCCCTACCTCCTGATATCATCACACTGGGCACCAGGAGTTCAACGTGCGAATGTGTGGGGGGCGGCACACACAGTGAGAGACCACAGCATGGGGCTCTGGAAGAGAGACCATTGCAGAGAGGACACTCCTGTGCTCAGGAGGTGTGTGGTCCTGAGCAGCCAGGTGTGTGTCCGAACTTTGCAGAGTATTCAGAATTCACTAGGCTTTCTCAATCTGCACAGGGATGGAGCGACACTTAACAGGTTGGAGCATGAGCCTGAAGGTCTAATCAATGTAGGTGTCCTCCTTGTCCCTAGTGCCCGTGCTCTTACAGTCTCTACTTCACTCTTTGACTTTTTGTCTCTTCTTTTCTGCTATTAAAGGAAGACTTTCCCTGGTTTCTAGAGAATCATTCTAATATTCCACCTGATGCCTGTGTTCCCTGCAACATTCCTGTCCCCCCTCTTCCCATTGCTCCATTTATGACCCCACTGTGGTAAAGAAAGTCTGGGGTCTGACAGGAGAGCTGGGGTGGATCTGGGTTTGGCACCTGGCAAGCATCTATCACATGGCTGCCCTTTGCAGCCTTCACTGATGCTTGGACCCTCGTCTAAACTGCAAAGACTCTACACCCTCTCTGCAGGCACAGGACACCTGCAGCCCTGGGCTCCCGGGGCAAGGTGTCCACAGACAATGGCCTTCACTTTTCTGCTGGACTTTGTAGAAAAGCAATGCCTACATTGTCAATGAACTGACTTATAGTGCAATAGTCAATAGCAATGAGCAGCAACAGACTGCATGCACACATAGTAACCTACAGAATTTGTTCTTTCATTTGATTTTAAAAGACAGCATTAAAAAAAAAGATAGCATTTTAAATATGCCAAACAACATAATTGGCAATTTGATAGTTTAAATTATAATCAGTGGTGTCCTCTCTCACATAGAGACTCTCTTCATAATACATGTGTGTTAAATGCTCACAGACTGAATCTGTGTATCAGGGTATTTAGAGAGGGGACTATCCCTGTGTCTATTCTTCTAGAAGCCTATTCAACTTTTGTGAACAAGGAGGCTAAAGCGACTGACATCTCAGTTGTCCCCCCACTCCGCCCTCCACTGCTTTTTTAAAAAGGCAGCGAGTAAGCTCGGGGGCCTTGGCTCTGTCACACTGAGCGGCGGGTCTCCTTGGTGGCTGGCTCTCCCCAGTCCCGGGAGACCTGCTCAAGGTCAGCCAAGCCGGCTCCGAGGAGCCACCCCTGACGGACCTGGAGCAACCCGAGCTCTGAGTCATTCACTTGGCAAAGAGCTGATGTGGGAAAAGGCAGAAGTCAGAGAGGCTGGCGTGAACGGCAGATGGGTCATGGGCAAGGAACAGATCACTCGCTACGAGGGACCAGCTTCAGTAAAGAGAAGACATGAGATGGGAGGAAAGGCGCTGGGGAGCACTGGCAGGGACATGGGGTCAGGACCGTTCAACACACATGCAAATGAGCAAAGGAGCTTTTGCTCCCAGTAATTTCAAGCCCTCAGCAGTCACAGTAAAGGAACAAACCTCCATCCCCAGAGAGCTTTTGAGAAAGGCAACTTTCCAGGAGAAACTGACTTTATCAATGACTTAAGTTTGATTAAGATAACAAACAACTAAAAACAAGGGGGACATTGTAACTTACTTCCTGAAATTTCGATCATACGAATAACACAGAGAGACGGGTGACTCTGGTTCTTCGAAAGGTGACTTATATATACATTACACAGGAGGGTTCAGGTTCGAAGCCACAAAAACTCAAAGGGTTGACCAGAAGAACACTGCGTGGTCATTTTATGCCTTCATTTTCTTTTTGAGTTTCCTTAAAGAAGAGAGCGCTTTAAAAAAAAAAAGAGACCCATCTTGCACCCTGAAAACATAATACTCTTAAATGCACATACTGAGGAGCTGTGAAAAATGTTAATGGCAATAATAATGATACATATTCTTCATAAAGCGACATCTATCATTTATAAACTCAGAAAAGAACAATGTGTGAAGGAACTTTAAATGTGAAAATAGCCTAAAACAACTGAAAACATCTGGATCATAAGACAAAACCGTGCTATTCACAACAATCCTCAGAGCACTTTTTTTTTTTTTTGGTTTCTGTCCTATTTATGGAAAACTGATAGGAAAACAATTTAAAGTACCTTGCCCACAATGACCTGGCAGTATTTAAGAATTAGATCTGGGGGCCCAGATTTCGAGCTATAACCCAGGGGACATTGTGTTAATGAGTGACATGCCTGAATCCTTTCTAATCTTCCTGGAGCAGGACCTGGCTACATAATAGTACTGACAAAGCTCGAGATGATGCCTGTGAAGGTAACTCACCATCTTCTCAGGTGGTTCCTCCAGGGCAGCGGAGCGGGGGCGGCGGAGGGGGGGAGGGCCTGGTCCGGGGGTCCTCCACTTCTCCACGTCAACGCTGTCCCAGACCCTTTCTGCGGCTGTGTCATGGGACCTTGCCCAATTCCGTGGTGGCGTGTTTGTATTCTTATTTGCATATGGGAGACTGAGGCTCAGAGAGGTCAGGGCCAGTGGCAGGTTAGCAAGCAGTGGACCTGAAGTTGCACCGTGTCTACTCAACCCCCCACCCCAGTTTTTCCCAGCCACCAGCACCGCCAATTCCCCTGCTGTCAGGAGCCAGCTGGGTGGGCACAGCCGTCCCACAGCTGGGGAGGGGAGGGAGGGGCAGGGAGGGGTCCCGGGACTCATGACAAGAATCAAGAGGCCCCCGATTTCTAGGGCCTTTTTTAGTACTTCAAAGTCCCATGTTCCAGAAAAGCCCTCACTTGTGGGCGAACCCGGATGGGTAGGCTCCTAGAAGGAGCAGAGCAGGAAAGAGAGGCCCCATGGGAAACAAGACGCATTCAATCCACCTGTGCGCAGGTGCAATTCCACCACCTGGGGACCAGGGGTGGGAGATCTGAGTTCCCCCGGCCAACAGGAACCCAAGGCTTTCATCTTAGAGCTTCTCCCATGTGGTAAGGTAACCCAGTGACAAGCCTGATGAACTGCAGGGTGCATCACTGACACGTGCGGCTGGCTTTTTCTTTAATCTCTCTCTTTGCACAATTCCACCAGGCACAGGCCGAGTCTTCCTTGTCAGCCTAAGGTGGATGCTAAAGCTCCTGGAGCAATATCACCCCCCTAGCACAGTCCTGCCTGATGCAATAACAAGCCAACATAACATGCCCAGCATGCCATCCAGGGCTGGGCCGTTACACAGCGATGTGAGAAAAGAGGCCGGAGGAAGACACAATCAAGTTGCAGCGTGTGGTCACAGCACGTGGAGGGGGCACCAAGGCTAGGACTTGGTGACCTCCCAAAGGCTGTTGTGACCACTCTCCAGGTCCCTGCAGGCATGAGTTAATTCAATTTCCTGAACATTCCCAACCTCCTCCCTCAGCGACACGGAGCTCTCAGCACCCTGTCAGAGAGGAGGGGCCATCTGGACCTTGACCACCATCCATCCATCCACTTCCTCAGCTTCTTCGTGCGAAGATGGGTCCCACTATGGGATGTTTCCGGGCTCACCATCAAGAAGGAATCTGGGAGAGGCATGGATGAGGGACAGAGCACCCAGCAATGCCCTTGAGGGACACACTCCTGCCTATGTCCCCTGGCTGTCCTCCAACACCTTCCCCACCCTCTCAGTCTGCCCCTTGGCTGGCATTTAAGTCCTGCCCTCTCAACATGACCTCTCTTGGGAGGCCATCCTGCATAGATCTCTGTGTCCAAAACTCCTCGGGTGCTAGCTGCTGGCCACCGCTCCCCCCAGCAGGCCTCCCAGGAAACACCAGCTCATGCCCCAGGCACTGACAGAGCGCTTCCAGCTGGAACGTACAAATGTTCATTTTCTTACACTGTCTTCAAGTCTATGCATTTCTAAATACTACACAGGGGGATTACTAGTGAATACTACACCGCCCGTAAAAAACAACAAATCAGAGTTCCCGTCGTGGCTCAGTGGAAATGAATCTGACTAGCATCCTTGAGGATGCAGGTTCGATCCCTCGCCTTGCTCAGTGGCTTAAGGATCCGGCATTGCTGTGAGTTGTGGTGTAGGTCGCAGACTCGGCTTGGATCTGGTGTGGCTGTGGCTGAGGCTGTGGTGTAGGCCAGCGAGTAGAGCTCTGATTTGAACCCTAGCCTGGGAACCTCATATGCTTTGGGTGTGGCCCTAAAAAGACAAAAAAAAAAAACCACCCCAAAACCCCCAAAAACAACAACTCCTAGGAGAGACATAGAGAACACATCAAGGAAAGCTTTGGGGGAGTAAGTCATCGGTACTATTATTTTGGTCCTACAGGACCTTAAGGGTGGGATTTTATTTATTTATTTATTTGCCAGACAGCAAAATATCTGAAACCTCAGCCTCCTTGTCTTGGTGTCATAATGACACAGGTTTTCAGAGAGAATCGATACCTTCTGCTCAGAACGGATCAACGCAAAGCAATCCAAACCCACTTACTTGAGAGAGGAACGAATGCTGTACACACGGCAGGCCCAAGTTACAGGGAACTCTTCCTCTTTTAAAGTACTCTCTGCTGTAGGAAATCTCTAAAGGTAGAGGGAGAAAAGGATTGCTATTGCTTTTTTATTTGATAAAAGTAGTCAGGCTATTAAACATATACCACAGACAATGATCATTCTTTTTAAAAACTGGTCAATAAATTAAAAAAAAAAACATAATACACAGAAGTAAACCAACAGCTATTCGTTTTTACACACATATTTCGTTAAGGGGCTAAATGTTTTGACTGTTTTTGAAGGAGACACTTAACCACAGACAGTGACGATAAAGACAGAAGAATGTCAACACCACGTTGGGAGCAGTCACACAAACCGAGCTGGACAGGACATCACCTCCTCTGCAGCACTGCCACTCTGCAGGACGGAGTTGGGGGCTACGGAGGGTGTGACAGGTGAGGGTCCCAGAGGGCCTTGGGGTTTGTCTGGAACAGCCCCCACTTAAGACGAGGGCACAGAAGCCCACTCAGGAGAAGGGCTGGGCACAGAGTGGCCACCAGGGGAAGCCTTCACCTGCACTGCAACCTGCCGCGCCGGGAGCAGTCCTTCCTGCCTCCGCTCATTCACAAGTACGGACTGAGAACATCCTCTTTTTTGCTTTTTTCTTTTTAGGGCCGCACCTGTGGCATATGGAAGTTCCCAGGCTAGGGGCCGAACTGGAGCTGCCACCGCTGGCCTACGCCACAGCCACAGCCACGTGGGATCCAAGCTGCCTCTGTGATCTACACCACAGCTCCCGGCAATGTGGGATCCTTAACCCACTGAGCGGAGCCAGGGATCGAACTGGCATCCTCATGGATACTAGTTGGGTTCTTGACCTGCTGAGCCACAACGGGAACTCCCTGACTTAAATAAATAAAAGAGTCAGCTGCATAAATAAAAGAGTCGACAGGCATCTATCTAAGAGCAAGGATAATTTCTGGCAATGCAAGCAGTTCCAAGAGCAATCCCTAAATTCCTTAAAAGTACCACCATAATGAAGGTATGCTGTGATTCCTTCAAGATGCATTTTTAAATCACTGGAAAGACTTTAAAAATGTTTTCCCATCCCACGTGAGGTAAATCTATTGAAATAAAAACAGTTCCATGCGACAACTGAGTGTGTTCTGAGAAGGGTTAGGAGGAGGAAAGGACACGGCAGTTTCCCTTTGTGACATTTACTACAGATCACAAATAAGATGACAAAGGAGACAGTCAGCATAAGATACGACCCAGGCCTGTGGCTCAGAGTGACTTCCTGGACATTAAGAGCCATGCATGTGTCGCAAGAAAGTTCTGGATCAGACGCCACTGCCTTCCCACCTCGGCCCCCTTCTATGCTGGTCACCCTCTTCAGTATCCCCAAGCCCGGTGCCTCCTTTCTGCTCCCTGCACCCTGTCACCACTGACACCACTGTCCCTCTCCCGCAATCTACTGTTTCCTGCAGGGAGGGCAATGCCGTCTTCTCAGCACAGACGCCAGCATGTGAAAGGTGCCCGGCATTCTAGAATAAAATCATGAGAGAAAAACCAAACACATTTGGAGGAGGTCTAATATCTTCCCAGACATTTTTCCAGCCCAGGCAGGTTTGGGAGGGTCAACCCTGAAATACTTATTGATTGCCCACGACAGGCCTCCCTCAGTGCCTTTGACATCATAGACACCCAGGTGGCCAGCCAGAAAGCCACCTGCAGGTGCCACCCTGCAACTCTTCACCCTACGACCTGGACTGCCCGCTGCTCCTCCTCCCTGGTCTGACTCTCAGGCCCTGCTCAGCCCAGGTGCTTTAGGGCCTGCCACAGTCCTCATGGAATGACTTTTCATTTTTCAACAGATTATCACTTTTCCTGCTGTGAAAGCCCCTAGAAGAAAACGCTAAAAAGTATCACTTATGGCAGATAATGTTTTGTTTTTCATCTTGGCCATGCCTGTGGCATGTGGAAGTTCCTCAGCCAGGGATCGAACCTGCGCCATGGCAGCGACCCAAGCCACTGCAGGGACAACGCCAGACCCTTAACCCGCTGTGCTGTAAGAGAACTCCCAGATAATGTTTTCATACTCTAGTTCATGCTAATAGACCTATTTTTGATTGGTCAGAAATGTCATTCATCAATAATTATGCAATTAAAGGATAGGAGAGAACAAGAGATTAAAGTATGCAAGAAATTTATTTTTACTTTCTCATCTCAGAAATAGACTCCCCTTCATGCGGTTAAAAGGAAAGTGAAGATGTGAATCATCTGAAGATGAAACTGCAGATTTTGTTACTTTGCAAAAATATTAACATTTTATTGAGAGCTATCAGAAAAATCTTGCCTTGGTATAAGTTAAAAGGCCCTTCGGGACATCACAGTAAATTACTACACAATCATCACACACGGTTATGTTTACATTTACATTTTTAAGAAGTTCCTTCCAGACACAGAGTCTCAAGATGCAACCTCGACAATCAACCTGAGCAGAACTACTTCCTGTGGCTCCCATCACGTGGAGTCTAACGGGGACCCTTCGGGAGGGAGGGTCACACTGTTTGAGTTTGACAATAATTCACTTTTAAGGCAGCCGGCTTCTTAATTTAGGAGAGGTCTAATATCTTCCCAGACTGTTTGAGTTTGACAATAATTCACTTTTAAGGCAGCCGGCAGATAATTTAGGAAGTATTGCACGAGATGAAGAAAGGAAGAGGGAGCGGCAACTACGTGATTTCATCCATTCATCCTTCCCCAAGTCAGGGTCCAAAGAAAAGTGGCCACAGTGGGTATTTTCCACATCCCCACGGGAGCACGGAGCCCGGGGCACGTCAGGAAGAGAATGCAGAGGCCACAGGGGTCTGGGCAGGTGAGGAATTCGCCACCGCTATGATGCTACCAGGTGAAATGAGACCTGGGCGTGGTAGTCTGCTCACATGGGCCGGGGGCAGGAGGAAGTACGTCGTTGTCCCCCGCCCAGAGCCACCCTCTAGTGCCCTTTTCCCCAGCCAAGGCATCTCTAAACCAAGCCCCCAGGTTACAATGAACCACAGTTCAACTTTCTTATGACCAATGATGCCCGACCACAATAAATGACAAACTTTCACAAGATTCCTTGTCTTTGTCTCCAAACTACATCTGGGAGAAACAGGACACCCCAGGGAGGGAACTTGCAGGGGGTGGGGGGTGGGGGATGAGGAGGACGCAGTTTGCACTCTGAAGTTTTCCTTTACTGGAGAAGACACAGAACCCCCTTAGCCAGATTATAGTTTCAAGTCAAAGCAGTTATGTTAACCGCATTCTTCAATGGCAACGTCTGGCTTTTCAGGAGCGGGGACATGATTCCTGACGGCTCTCAGATATCAGCAGGGCTCGCCACGGATCGCAGACGCATGGTGGCAGCCAGCCAGCCGTGTGACTGGTGACTCAATACATAAGTTTCCGTGGTCTCCACCGTCTGATACGGGAAAGATACCCGTTTTCAGGTCTGAGGGCTAAAAGGTGGCCAGGAGCTCTCCCCGAATTAAATGGAACTCCAGGGGGCAGGTACCCTGCAAAGCAAAAGCTCGCGCTGCATTTGTCTGTGTTTCTTAAGGCTCAGCCTGGGCCATTTAAATATTTTCCCTTCAGAATGCAGCATCTTCATCACAGGATTTAAGATGATTTGCTGTCTGATTTGGAAAACAACCCAGGCGACCATTAGCAGAAACTGTACAGTGTTGCCAAACATTAGTCCAAGTGCTAAGAACCCCACCTTCCTGATTTCAACTCCCCCAAAACAACGTCCCTGTTAAACAAAGCCTGTGTCAGAAATTCTCTTTGGCACAGGCCAAACATACACCTTGGAGTGCTTCTGGCAGAACAGGAGAGGCTCTAACATTCTGTACGTGAGAAGGGCTTCGTGAAAACTACAGAAGGGGAAACAAAGAGAGCCTCCAAAATGAAGGCTGCACATATCTTTGAGGAAACAATAGGCATTACTTCTGCCGAGACCCTGCATTGACACCAGGAGGGCCACCGCTCTGTCCTAATTAAAGTGTGCTTCTTGCAGCTCTCCTCCATGGATAATTATCCCGGGGAGTCCGGACCCCACGCAAACAAAGTCAACCAGGCACTGAAACGCATCTCCAAAGACACCTCCACGGATGCAACACCGGGCTTTGCAAACAGCAGAGAACCAATAAGAGTCACTCCCTGGCACATGCACTCTGGAACCCAGGTACAAACAATATTCCTGCATGCAGAGGGAGGCTGCTTACCAGCCCAGCCTTCTCCAGGAGCACGCATTTTTCAGATGGAACGCTGGGGTACACGGGACAGTAACAAAAGCAAGATCAAATGAAACAGATGACATGATGAACACGCTTCATTTCATGCACGGCCGTGTTTTTCCTGCGAGATAAAGACTCAAAGTAATTACCATGAACTGAAACTTCTGCCCTGATGGCCTCTGGCAGCCGGCAGGCAGTGAACGCCCAGCTCTCGCCACAAAGCCGATCGCCTTCTCCTTGGTGCCTGATTCCTCCTGGAACGTTACCAGCGGCTCAGCACCTCCACCGTGTCCAGAACACAGCGGAGAATCTCTGTATCTGTGTCTCCGATGCAGCATAAAGAGTCCTGTGGAAACCTATCAAACTGGCGAGCAGCAGGGCCGGCAGCCAATGAGGAGCGGCTTGGGCAGGATCCGGCACATGCTCTCTGAGACGCAGGCAGGCACCAGCGTTTAGCAGGCTGCTAATCTAATTATAGCTAGTTTGCTAGCACAGAGCGGTGGAAGCCAGGCACAGGGGCAAATGAAATTTTAATAAATGAAGCCCCGCAGACTAAGTCATCTTGATTTCCTTTCATTTTAAGGATGAATGTGTCCTCTTATAAACCAGAAGTGATTTTTAAAGTGCATTCTTGTTTTTCCTCCCATCTAGAGAAACAAAGCGTGGTCAAATCAATGTCTGGTAGGATCAGCTTCCTCCAACTTAACAGATTCCAAGGAATACGAAAAAGAATGTACACATAACGTGTAACTGAATCACTCTGCTATACAGTAGGAATTGATATAGGGTTGTAAATCAACCAGACTTCAATAAAATAAATTTAAAATAACTTAAGCGACTCTAGCACTGAGGAACACGTCGTCAATAGCAGGACGATATCAGTGGCAGTACTGTAAAATCTCACTTTATTTACCCTGTTAGCAATTTGCCACTGATGTGTCCTAAAGTGCTAATGAGTCTCTCGATATAGTTTGAAATACCATGTAAATTTCCATCCATCGTGGAAATGTACTAATCAAGGTGTTAAAAATCATCATCTCGACTACAGGGGTGAACGATAACTCAGAAGTACAGGAGGTGGAAAAGGAATATCAGAAGTCCCTGAAAAGGAGAAGTGAAGGAAATCTGCCTATGGCTCAAATTAATGGTAAATTGAGTTCTTGAAGCCAAATCCAGTGAGAGGCACATTCCCACAGCCAGGTGCCAGGATTAGCTGCTCCCTCCTGTGTGACCTGGGGCCAGTGACTAGACTTCTCTGAGTCTCCGAGGCCATAGTGGGGACCACCCTGCAGCATCACGGCTAGTGAGCAGGGGCCTGGCATGGAGTGAGTTCTCAATTAAGCTATTATTCATAGCAGCAGTCTTTTCTCAACACCGCAGTGTCTCCCGTCTTTTCTGGCAGCAGATTTCTCAAAACAAAACAAAACAAAACCAAAAAACCTACCTGAACTTCTCCAGTTTCTACTACTTTGTCAGAAACACCATCTAGAAGTAACTGATGGTGACAGGCCACTAGCAGGCTTGACTAATCAACAGAACCATTGCAGGTACTCACGTAGTGACAAAGAGTATTTCTCCTTCTCTTTGGATCTGTATTAGTCACTAATTTCAGCTGATATCATATAAACTGGTCCCAAAAGGAATTTTTAGGAAATCGGGGTTTATAATTGCATTTCATTAATGATATGCAATATAGAATACACGCTATGGAACATTTGAAAAAGTGTTTTCTGTGCAACATAAACTGGGGAGAGTCGGTAATGTGGAGCTTGATTAGATTTAAAATGACACATTTATGTGAAAAGGGGAGAAAGGTCAGCTAGTCAAATGCAACTTTTGTCCCTGCAGCCTGTGTATCTATTTGTTTTCCCCTGAAGTCATTTGTGTTTTACAAGATTAACCGTCTTTCAATGATATTAATCGAATCTGTGAATTTGTTACACTTGTTTTCTGTAATTCTCCCAAACTGGCATGTTCTACCAGTCAAGTTCCAATCCAAGGGTAGCATGCAAACTTCTCCTTTCTGGAGTTTCGCTGTGCTCTGACTTTTCTTTGAACACCTTGACAGAAAGCTGACATGCTCAAGAGGCATCATGATTCGCTCTGAAGAACCCTATTCCCAGGGATTAACTCGTAACTATGGAAAAGAATGCTGACTAAGGGGCAGTCTTCGTCCCTCCATCCCTGTGTGCCAGACTGTACGGGAAATCAACTCAGGAAGAGACTGACGCGGCCCATAAACACCAGGGGCAAGTGAGACACTCATGGTCTAAATACCCAAGAGTGAAAAACTGGGTAAAAATGTAGACACAGACACCAACTGTGAGAAAATACAATGGAGACAAATTTCCTAAAATGACTGTCACCTGTGCTACCTTGAGGCAGCGTCCACACGGACCACCAAAGCACAACCACCACTACAGGAGTGAAAACTCCACGAGGAATGGGCTTCAGTGATTTGGCCTAGGGCACAGCTCCCTGGAGGCTGCCAGGATACTGCCTGGTAACACGTGCTGGCTCTCATCTAAGAAACGCCAGCAGCTCTGTCTTCTTCATGGCTGCTAGATCCAAAAGGGGGCACTTTTAAAAAGCTGTTTGATTAATTTGTCTCATGCCTGTTTTGTGTAAGATGTTAAACAGACACTTTGTAAGAGAAAAGAAGCAAGGATCCTTTCTTGGGTCTTATCTTTCAACATGTCAGGAGCTCACAGATTAGTGGGAAAAGGAGTAACAGTTAATTGCCCATCTTATTGCTACTCTGCTGGTGAAGCCTCGATTTTTTTGAAACAAAAATTTACTGGAGTATAGTTGGCTTAGAGTGATGTATTAGTTCCAGGTGTACAGCAAAGTGAATCAGTTATATGTATCCATTCTTTTTCCCCATATAGGTTATTACAAACTATTGAGTAGATTTCCCTGTGCTATACAGTAGGTTCTTGTTATCATCTGTTTTATACAGTCATGTCTGCATGTTTTTCCCATCCTCCTAATTCCTCTCTCCCCCCAACTCCACCAACGATTTCCCCTACGGTAACCATAAGATTGGTTTTGAAATCTGTGTGTTTATTTCTGTTCTATGGATGTTCTTCTGAATCATTTTTTATTAGATCTCACATCTAAGAGTTATCATATGATGTTTGTCTTTCGCTGCCTGACTTACTTCACTCAGTATGATAATCTCTAGGTCCATTCACGCTGCTGCAAATGGCATCATTTAATTCTTGTTTATGGCTGAGTAGTATTCCATTGCATACACATACATCTTCTTTATCTGTTCCTCTGTCAGTGGACATTTAGGATGCTTCAATGTGAGCCTCAATTTTTTTTTTTTAGGGCTGCACCTGCAGCATATGGAAGTTCCTATGGGTCAAACTGGAGCTGCAGCTGCCAGTTTATGCCACAGCCACAGCAAATGCAGGATCTGAGCCACACCTGCAACCTACGCCACAGCTCACGGCAATGCCAGATCCTTAACCTCCTGAGCAAGGGCAGGGATCAAACCTGCATCCTCATGGATACTAGTTGGATTCTTAAGCCACTGAGCCATGATGGGAACTCCGAGCCTCAGTATTTTTGTAATCTTAGGCATAAGAACTTTTGTCTTTGAACTTCAGTCATCACAGCCCTGATTCTGAAAAATCATGCATTCACTCAATGAAGAGTTTGCGGCACCTACTCTGTGTAAGGACCATGCTGGACACTGAGGCCACTGCTGGGAGGAGACAGAGTCCCTTCTTCTCTGTGGTGTTTCTATTCTAAAGAGGGGGTACAGTGAGTGATGCATCGTGATGATGGCCAACTGCTATGAAAGCACTTGAGTTGGGGTGGGGTGTCCGGTCTGCAGCTGGAGGATGCTTTGGGCTGGAGGCTGGGTGGGGGACCCACAAGGTCCACAGCAAGGGCTGTGAGGTCCGGAGAGGAGGGGCTGGGGACCAGCTGCAAACAGCACACTTGGGAGGAGTGTGGTCTTAGTCTCTGGAGACCTGTCGGCCAATCCATTCCTTCCAGCTCCCCTTCTTTTGGCTGCACGGGATGAGGAGGAGCTGACGGTCACCCAGAAATGTCTACCTCACTGGACGGGTTTCCTCGAGTTCCGTGTTGATTCTCCATCCTCAGAGGACCAGAGAGGAGAGCCTGTGTATCAGGAATGTTACAGCTTTCTTCTCTCGGAGGAGAAATCGAGGTTCATGTCCTAAAAATGGTTCTGTCTAAGCTCAGGGCTCCAACATAACTTCAGACTGGTCAGAACATTCCAACCAGAACTGGCTCTGTTTCAGTTGTTCACAAACTCCACCTGCTGCAGGGGACTCAGGGGGGCTGTGTCCGCTCCGAGGTCACCAGGGCTGAGGTTCCTCCTGCGGGGTCGAGGGGAACTCCAGCCTGCTCTCCTCCCCCAGCTCGGCTGAGGCAGGAGGGAGGGAGCAGCAGTCTAGGGTGGTCCAGGACAAGCCACAGACCCCAGCCCATGTAAAGAGGGGGGTGCTGGCGAGTGTTGAAACAGACAGCTCGTGGCATTTTCACCATGACATTTCAGGCCACCTTCGGGAAGTCGCTGCATGTGGAACTGGGCAGAGATGCCAACACTCAGCTCCCCAGCTCACTCGAGGGGCTCCCCTTCCAAGGATGAGGCTGTGACTGTGCCTTTTGGCCACCGGTACAGGACAATTGGTGAGAAAGCACCTGGGTGTCTGGAGTCCATCCTTCTCTGTCCATAACACCCACACATTCCATCCGCTTCTCTTTGCTTTTTTCTTTCTCTTGCTTTCTTTCTCTCTCGCTCTTTCTCTCTCTCTCTTTTATTTATTTATTTATTTATTTATTTATTTATTTATTTATTTATTTTATTTTAGGGCCTCACCCACAGCACATGGAAGCTAGGGGTTGAATCAGAACTGTAGCTGCCGGTCTACACCACAGCCACAGCAACACAGATGGAGCTGCATCTGTGACCTACACCACACCTCATGCCAATGCCAGATCCTTAACCCGCTGAGCAAGGCCAGGCTTGAAGCCATGTCCTCATGGATACCAGTCAGGTTCTTAACCTTCTGAGCCACAATGGCAACTCCTTTCTCTATTTATTTATTTATTTATTTATTTATTTATTAGTCTTTTTGCTATTTCTTGGGCCGCTCCTGCGGCATATGGAGGTTCCCAGGCTAGGGGTCTAATAAGAGCTGTAGCCACCGGCCTACGCCAGAGCCACAGCAACGCGGGATCCGAGCCATGTCTGCAACCTATACCACAGCTCACGGCAACGCCGGATCCCCAACCCACTGAGCAAGGCCAGGGACTGAACCCGCAACCCTACCGTTCCCAGTCGGACTCATCAACCACTGCGCCACAAATGGGAACTCCCTTTCTCTTTTTAAAAAGGATGTGGCATATGGGTGCTTGAGGCTGCTGGGCCATGGCTGGGCTGGGAGAGGCTGAGTCCGGCTCCTCTGTGGGCAGGTGTAGTCCTCGGCCCCCTCCCCCTTCAGATACTGAGCTGCTCATCCCAACCCATTTATCAGGACTTGTCCCCACAGCCTGAACTAGTGGCGGGGGTGGGGGAGGTGGGCACAGTGATGTGAGTCTGTGCATCATTCTGGGACTTCCGGGCAGCCGTGTGGACCATCATCTAGCCTGGCTGCGGGGCTGCGTGAGCCTCTCTGTGGGGCTCGGCATATCATCCAGGGTGCATCGTGGAGCATCTTCTCAGAAAGGCCCACACCTTCGCCCTTTCTTCTAATGATTCACATTTCCTAGACCTGGAGAAGTGAGAGCGAAGGGCAGGAGGCAATGAGACCTAAAGACTTAGGTATCTGGTGGCAGGCCAGCTCCAGCTCAGGCGACACTAGGTCACGAGGCTAGCTGGCAGCTGCTTCCGGGTAAGGTGCAGAAGCTCTGGGGACCTGTCCGATCGCCTGAAACACACCCTTCTATCTCCAAGCTGATGAGCCGGCAGCTCATACCCCATCAGGGAGGGACTTCCCAGGACTACAGCCCTGGCACAGTGGCCAGCACAAGTCAGTGGCTCGGGATGCAATGCCTGGCCTGAGGGTCTCCCAGGGCCCCGCCCCCATTTCCCTGGGCCACTCTCCTGCCACATCTCTCTGTTACAGACACACGGGGCCCCAGGTGGTCACAGCCTCCGGGGCCCTTTGTCAGTCTCAATGAGGGCGGTACTTTGGACTTTGAAATGACTTTATCAGGGTCAGTACTGCACCAGGACTAGCCCAGCGGGCCTGTTTAACTGAGGATGTGACTGCCTTCTCAGGCCTCGAAGCAAGAAGTCACAGGGTGGAAGAAGAGAAGAATTTCTTATGTCTGAGATGAGCTCAAGAGTCACACAGCCAAAATGTCCTTTTGCCGTGCCTCTGACCCTTCCCCTAGGCTCTAGCACCCAGGAAATTCCAAGTGCCTACAGCCTTAGCAGGCCATGGAGGTCTGCTAGCCCCCAAACCTCCTCACTGCTAAACGGACCCAGCCAGCCCCTGCCCTACACAAAACCAGGCCCCCTTCTTATGCAGAGATAACTTTTTGTAAGAAACACAAAGATTCCTGTCCTGGAGGCGAGCTCTTGAACCTGCCAAGTTCAAGCATAACATGACCCAAATGAAGAAGATCCCACAGAGGGGCCTCTGTGCAGGCTGACAGGATGAAGGAAAGAGGCCTGTGGCAGGGTGAAAAGGACTGTCCCCTGAAAAGCTGCTAAGGCTGAAAGATTACGGTAACATAAGATTTACTCCATAAATCTTGAAGTTTCCTAGTGGTACAGTGGGTTAAGGATCCAGCGTCAATGCTGTCGCACAGGTTTGGTCCCTGACCCGGGACCTTCTGCGTGCCATGGATGTGGCTAATTTTTTTTTTTTCCATGTTCTGAGGGCTGCACCCATGGCATATGGAAGTTCCCAGGCTAGGGGTCTAATCAGAGCTATAGCCACTAGCCTACACCACAGCCACAGCAATGCCAGATCAGATCCGCGTCTGTGACCTACACCACAGCTCACGGCAATGCCAGATCCTTAACCCACTGAGCGAGGCCAAGGATCGAACCTGCAACCTCATGGTTCCTAGTCGGATTCGTTTCCACTGAGCCACGACAGGAACTCCCCCAAAATTAATTAATTTGTTTAAAAAAACTGAAATCTTGATGCAAAAAGCACACTTACATGCCTTATAAACAATCAGATGAAAAAAATCTTCATTAAGATAGTTGTCTCTTAATGACGTTTAACTGGCACTTATTTATGCTCCGATCATTCGCTGAACGCTGTGCTCGGATAGGGATACGGTCCTCCCAGAGCAGGGAAGGGGATGAGGGAACAGTGCCAATCACACCTGGACTGAATTCTCACACTGACGAGAAACTTCGCATACACCTTCTGCGTTGAGATGCCCTCAAATGCTGTCAGGGACAGGAGCTCACTGTTCCTCTCATTTCAGAGATGAGGAAACTGGCCCAGGGCTGTTACCGATCTGCTCAAGACGCCAGAGGCAGTTCATTCCTACTTTGCACCTCTTCTCACTACTGTTTGTTCCTACACATAAAAGATGAATTACTATAACCTATGGGTATAAAACTAGACATGGTCAAAAATTATCAAATAATCTGATATATAATAAGTACTACAATCTAATAATCAGATATGATAATAATACTTAGACATTATTATCTAATAAGAGCCATGAATTCGGTGGCAGAAGTTGTGCTGAGCTTATCAGCTCCCTCTGTTCCCCAATTCCACTGTGTTTTCTAAATGCTGGCATAAACATGTTTATGTCATCAATAATCTCTGTATCACCAAAAGGACCCAGGACTAGACTCTCTCTATTGACTGTGGGAATAATTCTTAAAAACCTCAAATTACAGTAAGTAGATTGATGTCCTAAATTTCAGCTCTGTCTCCTAAAGTGGAGTGTCTACACGGGTCGGTTACATGAAGTTTCCTAGAGTTCTCAGAGGTTCTGTAAAGGATCAGCACCAGTTCTGGAATGGAATGCTACACGTACCGTGCAAAACTGAGGCGGATAATCTTGCACGGGTAAGCCACGCTGCTATTTTAGACAAACGCTCCATGGAAGAACTTCAAGTATGCACGGCATGAATGTTCCTAATTAAGTTTGACAGCATTAACTTGGAAAGATTAGGCTTTCATGCAAGCAACTATGTAACCACGGAACACAATTTGGTATGATATTCGTCTAAGATCTTTCTGGAACTCGTAAAGTCAGTAGAAGCCAAAGGATAGCTGTTTTGAAAAGGGTCCTATCAGAACTTGGGAGGTTATATCCTGAAGGACACTCCCTGGGAGAGGTTATCTTGCTGGAACAATATTTTCATGTACTTTTCACCTTCTACTCCGTTATTTTTTATCCCAATCTAGCCATCTTCTAGCTGGTAACCTTGGGTAAATTACTTAACTTCCTCATGCTTGAATTTTCTCATCTCCACCATGATGACGGCATGTAATGAAATGAGTTAACACAGACAGAAAGTTTTAGGGAGTGCCCAGCCTTTGTAAATATCATCGAAGTTCTCCCCACTTGGCAAAATGAAAACATCCTGGCCAAAGAATATTAATGTAATTAGAAAAACTAACCCTCTCTAGAAAAAGAACTAGATAATAAAAATAAATAACCATCATGCCCTGAGTGCAACCCAGACGGGAAATGTTAAGAGTCTGTTAATAACATCTAAAAATTTTGAAACTTTTTTCTGGGGCAATGTGGCAAAAACTTCCTGAAAATTTTACAAGTGTGTATACTTTTACTCGGACCACTCACTTTGGGAAAGCATTCTAAGGAAACAGCTGGGATCATGTGCTAAATTAGAAGTGATTAAGGGTATGCGCAAAAGAAAAAAAAGTAAGGAATTTATCATAGTATCCTCTAGAGAGCAAAAAGAAAAGAAAAAGAAAATCTTATTCAACAACAGCCATTACACAAATGATGAAGTAAAAATAAAATTAATGGAACAGTAGGCAGCTATTCAAATGATATTACAGAGGAGTATTTATTAAATGGAAATGCACCTGAATATTGAGTGAGAGTCACAAATCGATGTATGTTATGATTCTGTTTTTGTTAAAATCATCTCTGTGTAAATATGCATGTATCTATATAACTATTTATGGAGAAAAAGTCTAAACACAAATATCTCTAGGTGAATTTTATCTCCGCCTGGTTAATTTGTCTGAAATGTGTTTTTCTACAATGCTATGACTACTGTTGACCATAAAGTTTAAATTAAAGCTTGGCATTTTCCCCACTCCCATCCAAGGAAAAGAAAAAAACTATGGGTAGCAAGTTTTGAACAAGTGACCATTCTAAAGTTTCAGGCGTGTAGGTTCCTGGCCATCGGCTCTGGCCTCTAGGCACCTGACATGCTGCAGCTCCACTAACTAACCAGCGAGTAAGTTGCAGCCTCAGCAAACGTGATTCTGATGTGCTAATCATTCTGGCGGTAAGTCAAACCATCAGGGTGGGAACTGAAAGTTCAGCCTGGATTGTCAGTCAATCTGCTGATGATTTTGAGGCATCAGAGCCTCTGTTGGCACTGAGGCAAGTTCTGGCTGCTAAGTACGACTGAGATATTCATTTCCTTGGTTATCTGGATAATTCACTCCTTTTATCTAATGGTGCTCCTACACCCTTCAAAGATACGTCCAGGCTCAAATGCTTGGAAAGAAGCCAATAAGTTTAAGTGATGGAAACAGAGGAAAATATTCTTTGAATATAAAGTTAGAAACATTAGCATGATTAAAGACTGAGTGGGAACTTGGCAAGTTTCAGAAGCCTTTGGGTTGTTAGCATTCTAGTGGGAAGCAGGCTTAAAATCAGGTAAAGCGAAGCAATCACCTTCCAGGGTATCTGCTTCTACCGCCTCTATTTTTACTCTCGGTTTAAAAAGTCTCGCAAGTCACTGCTCAGTATCATTAACAGATAATGGTTCCCAGGTTTTGTTAGAAAGATATTTCTCCATTTATATGTGTATATTTTAAAGGTAATTTTATTATGTCTAGGGAGCAATTTTTAAAGCTATACAATAGAAATTAATGGGCAAATGGGATCTGTTTAACAGAAATTTGCCTTGTAGCAAACTGAGCTCTATTCCGTCTGTACTGTTAAGTGCGTACTTACGTGTAAAGCCAAGATTTTTTTTCCTTAGCGAAAAGAATCACCCCCTCCCCAGTTTCTTTTCTGAATGTCAAATTTTCATCAATGGTGACTAGTTTTCTGATCTCGATTTCCAGCATTTCTCCCGCCTCTATTTTCACATGTAGAGATCTTTTTCTATATTTTCTTTTACAGCCAAGAAAACCATTTTTCATCATGTAATCCCATTCAAGGCAGGGCCGATAATTAGAGAAGCCTTTTCACTGAACAAGGGTAATTCTCCTGGAAAGTTTACCACTCAGCGATTTGGGCAGAAAACACACTGTGTCCTTCAAGAATGAGGAAGAAGTTACTGGAGGAGAAAGAATCCAATATGAACATCTGAACAGCTTCTAAATAAAGACAAAAATCTGTGTCACTTATTCGAGGTTCCTTCTTGGGTTAACCATGTATACTATACAGACGCAAGAAAGAAAAAAGTCGTTCCTCCAAAGGGCACTGAGACAGTTTGTAAATCGCTGGTGCTATTTGAAAGTCATTTCTGCAGATATGGGTTCGCTCCACGCAGGGCACCTTTCTGAGGCCCATATCAGTGTATCAGGGGGAACAAGCACACGGAAACGATAAGCCTCACTGAATATTACTTTCCTCATGTGTGTGTTATTAGCTTTGATACTGGAAGGGATTTGAAGGACATGAATTCACCTTAAAGGAAACTTTCTTGGGCTTCTCTTTTACTTTATTTTCCAAGTCAGATTACAAGCTCATTTAAATTTCAAGTATTCGATTACACTCCTCCTGAATGACTGCTCCAGATCTTTGCCAAGTCAGTGCTCCCATTCAGGGCAGAGCTATTTTAATTCCATCACAGGCAGGTCTCCTAATGAAGAGGAGAGTTGAAATTCCTCTTATGTGGAAGAGCGCAGGGTGAATGTTTTTTATTACAAAGTCTAAGTCTAGCCTACACAAGTGGTTTTTGGTACTAAATTATACAGGAGGCTTTTACATTAATATCGCAGACATATTCTGCCATGGGAAGAAAATAGCATGAAGCACCTGACAGGTGAGTGCAAAGGCACTGCAGGAGTCGACGGCAGTGGAGGGAGGCACCCACCTGGTTTCATGATGGTCTTTGTACCTTTTATAGACTAAAGCTTTTGAAATTGTAATCACCTTCCTCCCAAAAGCAAGCATAATCTTCACATCCGTTTTTAGTATTGCTTAAGATCAAAAATAATTTGAATATGTGATGTATGTCAGTACCAGGCTTTAAAAAGATAGTACCTGGTGTTCCATTATCCTCAAATGGGGGGTGGGGGAGAAGTGGGTGGTTCAGGGTTAATTGCATTTTGTCTACAATGGGCCCAGCTCACCCACATATGAGAGCAGGGCTCCTGGCTTCTCTGGGGGAAACAAACAGGAAATCTTACAGGCCTTGGTCCTCCATCAGTGGCAATAGGTGGTCCATGTGAGGGGAATTAATACTCCACCCCCTTGAGAGGCTCCTGTGAAAGCCAGGGTCCCCCATAGAGAAGCAAGGACTTCCTGCTCCAAAACCTAGCCTGGGTCGGGCCAGGGGAGGAGGAGAGAGAAGAAAAGTCTTTTGATTTTTAACTACAACTTTTCTTAAAATGTCCTCATTTTCAGCCATAGCATCTACACAGAATTTTTTCTATTATTTTTTCCCGCTCGAAAAATAACTGAATTTCTGTCCTCCCTAGAAAGGCTGAGGCTGTGTGTTTTCTGGGAGGATGAAAACAACATCTGCTGGCCACCAAGAGAAAGCAGTCCTAAAGCACTGTTGGAACTTCCATATGCCTCAGGTGCAGGCCTAAAAAGACAAAAAAAAAAAAAAAAAAGAAAAGAAGAAGAAGAAACAAGTTAGATTAATGAAGCAGAGATTAGAAAGGGATCCATAGACATGCAACCAATCTTTGACACAGGAACCCAACATTCAATGAAGAATGAAAAAGCCCTTTCAACAAATGATGATGGAACCACTGGATACCCATTTGAAAAAAGAAAGAATAAACTCTGACTCCTACCTCACACCAAACATAACAACCTGAGACAGATCAGAGACCTAAGAGTTAAAAACTAAAACTATGATGCTTCTAGACAAAAACAGGGGAGAAAATTTTTGCAACTCTGGGGTATGTAAAAATTGCCTAGAATCACAAAAAATACTAACTGTAAAACAAAAAACTGACAAAATGGTCTCTAAGACAGCTTGTAACTTCTGCTCATCAAGAAAGCAAAGAAAATGAAAAGGCAAACCACTAAATGGGAGAAAATCTATCCTACATGAAAAAGAACTTTTAGACAGAAAAAATAAAGAACTGCTAATGACTAACAAAAGGACAATAATCCAGCTTTAAAAAAGGGCAAAAATTTGAACAGACACTTTGAAAACAAAGATACATAAAAGACCTCTGAAGGCATATGGAGATGGGCCACGTCCCTACTCACGAGGGAAATACAAATTAAACCCACGGTAAGACACTAATCCAGAGTCATTTAAATTTCTAAAAGTCAAAAGACAATAGCAAATGTTAGCAAGATGATGGAAGGAATGGAACTCACACACCACTAACAGGAAAGTCTGAATTAATCTAACATGGATCCTGTTATCCAGCAATTCCACTCAGGGGCATTATCCATGCTGAAGGAAGAGGGATCTTCATAAAATGACTTATTCAGCAAGGATCATAGCAACTTTATTCAAAATGCCCAAATGGAGACAATCCAATGTGCCTCTTAATAGAGCAGATAAACAAACTGCAGTATAAGCATGCCATGGAATAAATAATCCTCAGCTAGTGACACAACAAGAAAATGCATCTCAAAGACAGGATATAGGATGAAAGAAACCCACACAAAAGGCATTCACTGTGTGATTCCATCTATATAAATTTAAAAACACATAAGGTGAGAGAAAGCAGACCAATGATTTTTCCCAGGGGTGGAAAAGCAGGATGTGACTAGAAGGTGGCAGGGGAGAATTTGCTGGGAGGACAGAAACGGTCCATACACAGCGCGTATATTTGTTAGAACTTACCAAACTGTACACCTAAGCTCTGTAAAGTTTTTACCTCAAAGAAAATCCCCATACTGTATAAAAAACAGTAAACCAGTATAGTCTTGCTACAAAGTTTTGAAAAAGGTTTTATTACTGATGTTACATCCTCACGAAATTATTTTAATTTCAATTTCTTCCAATCTTTTCAATCTCTTATTTACATGTGGCATGCCATGTGTACACAGAGAAAAATGATACAATTCCATGTGAATTTCAACAACAGTTATAGTTTACTCATTTGAATGTCATGTTGTCAAGGTTAACTTATCAGAACCTGAGAATATTTTTTTTTTCTCAGCTCACCATAAACAGTGAACCACTATTAACATCCATTTAAAACATCCATTTAAGTTACTTTTACTTCTTCAGTTTTGATCAATTTTTGGTAAGGGAGTCAGCTTTGACCTATTTTTTCCTTTATTTGTCTCATGTTTGTCATAAAGCGGTTTTCCAGAAGATATTAGTACATATTTTATATGAACAGAATTACACGATTGTCTTTTTTTCCAGACTGACCTATTTATCAGCCATAAAAGAAATACACAACTAAGCATCTTCAGGTTAAAAGAGGCTTTAATGACAGTCTTAGGTTTGAATATCTATTCAGTGTTTTACGAGTTACAGGAATTTAGGCTAAATTATTTAATTTCCTTAAGACTTGGTTTCTTCTTAAGTAAAAATAGCTGTATTGTTAGCCATTTTGTAGCTTCAGAAAAGGGGGGTGGGAGCCGGGCCCCTATAGCTAGAAAGGAGGTGCACTGTGTGCAGAGAGTGTAGAAAACAACCCTAAAGCCACACGCAGACAATCCTAGGACATATCAGTGATAAAACACTGTCCCCAGGGGGCAAACTGTCCCCATGGCCTGGCGCCCCCAAGATGGCCCAAGACAGATGGCCTTCCTTGACCCTCTCCAGGTGCCCAGCCCCAACCTTGAACCTTTTCCAGGTGCCTGGCCCTGACCTTGACCCTTTCCAGGTGCCTGAGCCCGAACTAATGCACATTAATTATTTAACCTGTGAAGCAGACACCACTGTCACCACTTTACAGGGGTGGAAACTGACTGGGAGGTCAGGAACCTTCTGGAGGCTTCTCAGGAGAGGGGCGGGGGGAGGCCAGAGACAGAGCACCTGCCTCTGAACCGTGAAGCCCCCTCCCTCCCCGTTTCTGAGCTTCCAGGCACTGACCTTCCCGGCCACCGGAAAAAGTTATGAAACGTTGGTCCTCAGGTTTGATTTGCAATAGTAGTAGAAGAAATGAAAAAAATTAAAAGGGCAGAGCCTCCAGGTCTATCCTTGGGAAAATGAACTACAGTCTAACCCCCCCAAAGTCCAGGAAACAGAGGAGAGCAGCCTTGCCCCAAACAGTGCCTTCAGCTCTCCAAATGTGCCTCGTGTGTGTGTGTGTGTGAATGTCTCTGTGTATCTGTATACATATGTGTATATAGGTGTGTATGATGTATATGTGTGCATGTGTGTACATATGTGTAGGCCTATGTGTATATGTATGCATATGTACATATATATGCACTGTGTGTGCACACATGTGTATACGTACTGTGTATATGCGTATGTGTACATGTGTGTGTATGCACGTGCATATTTGTGTATATTCATGCACTGATGTAAGAGTGTGTGTGTGCATTGTGTATGTATCTATGTAAGGTGCATGTGTGTATGTGTATGCACGTGTGTGCAGATGTGTTGGTGTGTACATGTATGTACACATGTGCGTATTTGTGTATGGATGTAGGGGTGTGTGTGTGCATGTGTGTGTGTATGTAAGGTGCATGTGTGTATGTTCACACACGTGTGTGTGTACGGGCGTGTGCATGTATGTACACACATGCATATTTGTGCATGGATATATGGGTGTGTGCATGCATGTGTGCATGTGTGTGCGCGCATACACACTCCCAGCCCCCCCCCCCCAGGCACTCTATCAGCAGGCCCAGCCTTTCCTTGCCCTCACTGGCCTCCCCGGGGGGCAGGGGACACGTAGTCTGGCCTGGTGCTCTCACTATGGAGAGCTGAGCTGATGAGGGGCAGCAGAAGGGGGCAAACCCCCCTGGGCAGCCCGTGACCAGCAAGTGTGTTTTCAAGGCGGTGAACTTGGGCCTCGGCCATGATGTGTACATGGCTATAAATCAAGCAGTAATTAGACTCTGCAGCATTTAACACAACTCCTCTGCTACCCTCATTTAGCAGCTCTGGATGGGAAAGAAAGGCTGAACGTTCCCATCGAAAATGTAGTGACTGCTCCACTGAGCCTGCGTTCTGCGCGACCCCAAGCACCAGACAGTGCTGGAAGGGCATTCTCCCAGGGTCCGGCTTCCCTGACAATTCCCTGGGGATGGGGGGCCATCTTTATCACGTTGGAACCCACATTAGCAACCGAAAGCTGGAAAACGCAGCTTTTGTTTGAATAAACTATGCATTAGGAAGAAAATGTAATTAAACTAGCAGAAAAGTATTGAAACCTTTGCAGACATGCCCACACATAAGAATCTATGCAAAAGAGCCTCTCATTTGATTTCAGTCAAAGCAAACGCAACCTTCAATGTCAGCTATAAACATGTCATCCTGGGCGATTTATAAGGGAGCCCTCAAGGAGACATGTGAATTATGCCTTCACGAAAATTTTAGTTTTAAACATTATCAAGCCCTATGAAAATGCAATCTGATAGTTAGGATCATACAGAAATGTCAGTGTTCTCTTTTAGTGTGATCTGATGTTTTTATTTTACATTTCCACACATTATGCTTCTTAAGTTAAATAAGTTTTGATAACCTGTAGAAAATGAAATGGTACTGGAAAGTGTAACAACACGTAAAATTACATTTATTTTAAACCACTGGCTATTTTGTAGATGGCCTTGCCCTGTGAACTTTAGAAAGCTAGAGAGATCCATTACTCCAAAATTACTTCATGATTGAAAATTTTCAGTTTAAAAAAAGCTATATATTTTGGGAGTTCCCGTTGTGGCTCAGCAGGTTAAAAACCCAACTAGCATCCATGAGGATGCAGGTTCAATCTCTGGCCTCACTCAGTGGGTTAAGGATCCAGTGTTGCCGCCAGCTGTGGCCTTGGTCAGAGACGCAGCTCAGATCTGGTGTAACTGTGTGGCTGTGGAGCAGGCCAGCAATTGCAGCTCTCATTTGACCCTAGCCTGGGAACTTCCATATTCTGCAGGTGTGCCCCTAAAAAAAAGAAAAGAAAAGAAAAAAATTTAAAAAGAAAACGTTTAAAAGTTATATATTTTGGACCACAGCCTGACAGATTTTTTTTTTTTTTTTTGGTAAAGGGCCAGAGAGTATCTTAGTCTCTGCAGACCCCAAAGCTCTCATCTCAGTTGATGTAGCTTGAAAGTAGCCACAGTTAACACATCCATGTGTGAACATGGCTGCATCCCAATAAAACTTTATTTACAAACACAGACAATAGGCTGGATGTTTGCAAATAAACATCATCCAGCATGGGCCAACCTCTGACCGAGGCCAGACTGAAACAGTGTGGAGTTTGGTCTCTAATGAGCAGTGGCAACATACTTCGGAGTGAAAAAAGAACTAAAAAAGCAACCTCTTGTAGCCAGGGGTGTAATGTTAGATGTGGCAAACGTTTCTCCTGATTTGGGACAGCGTTAACTTTGATCATGAAACATAAGACTTGAAGGTGCATACGGCGCATGAGCGAGTGTTCAAACTGATCATGGCTGGAAGCAGAGCACATCCTGGGTGTGACTCAAGATGGCCAAAGAAAGTGTTCTACTCACCAGGGAAGGCGTCACCTGAACCGGGCTGGATCTCAGAGGCCCAAGGCACCTGAAAAATAAAACATCACTTCTGTCACTGGGAGCCCAGTGGGATCCCTCCACTCCAAAAGGATGGAGAAATGCTGCTCTAGACACAGAACAGGGAAGAGACAAGAACATGACGTGGGCTCAGATGATACAGAAGAATCTGTGCCCATGGGGCTGAGGAACATTAACTCCAACTTGATCTTTAGATCAGGCATGGGGACTACTTAAATGCCAAAAAAGAGCATAACCTCCAGTGGGGGGGAAGAGAGTAAAGAGATGCGGAGAGAACTGGGAGAAGAATGAACTATTCAAACGAAGCCAGCAGCGCACACCTGCCATCCAGCAGGTCTGGGCAGAGGACCAGCAGGTAGGTGTGCAGCCCAGCTGGACTCCCAGCCCTGGAAGGTGTGGGGCACACGCCAATATGCTCGCTGTCCCGAGCGACAGGGCCGGCAGGGCTGCCCCAGGCTGGCGCCCTCGTGCCCGAAGGCAAAGCACTCAAAACTCAAACTCTCTGACTTTGCTGCCTGAGTCCTTCCTAGAACAAGAGAGGGTTTGAATAATGACCTCAGGTCCCAGAGATTTTATACCACCATCCGTGGGAGTCTTTTTTTAGGAAGTACTACTTTGAGAATGCAGCCATTCGATCCTAGATTAACAGCCCATCTGATAACACGGTGTAGAAAAAAAAGAGGGACTGAGAAAGTGCTAAGAAACAAGCATTAATTTTTAAGAAATGTGAATAAGTAGGAGTTCCCATTGTGGCTCAGCAGGTTATGAACCTGACTAGTATCTGTGAGGATTTGGGTTCCCTCCTTGGTCTCGCTCAGTGGGTTAAGGATCTGGTATTGCTGCAAGATGTGGAGCAGGTCGTAGAGGCAGCTCAGATCTGGCGTTTCTGTGGATGTGGTGTAGGCCTCAGCTGCAGCTCTGATTCCACCCCTAGCCTGGAAATTTCCATATGTCCTAGGTGGGACTGCAGAAAAATTAAAAAATAAATAAAAATAAAAAAATAAATAGTCTGAAATAGAAATTTGCAAACTAAAGCTATTATTTGGATACAGACAGACAACCCACAAGTAAGGGGGCTCTTGCTTTCCAAGGACAACTCCTCTCCTGCTGTCAACTCTGACAAGCCTCCAGCTACAAATATCTCAGTAAACGCAGGTTACAAAATGGTCCAGAAACTCCGGTCAGCTGCTCTAATCTTTGCAGTCTCCATCTTTTCCTGTCTACCGAATTCCCAGGGTGTACCTTCCCTTCCTGTGTGTCTGTTTGGTCTTTTGTGTGTAACAAATACAGCACCTATACCTAACTAGCAACAGCTGTCTGCAAATCCCACCTAGAAAACCTCAGCGATTGCTACTGACTGTCCAGTTGTGCAGCTGGGGATGAGGGTGAGTTACAGAGATGCTCTGCTTGCTCCCGAGACCTGAGAAGATATCTCTGTCTGCCCTCAGGAAGAAGGGATCCAGCCCCCCTGGGTGCAGACCGCTCCGGCTGGTCGAGCACCTTCCCAGCAGGAGGTGGCAAGAGGACTTTCACAGGCAGCTCCACTCCCCACCCACCAGGAACCCATATCTCATACTGTACACTGAAACCAAACAGAGCAAATTAAAAGGTGAGCTGAAGTTCCAGAGAAGGAGAAAAAAAATGTTCTGTCAGGCTAAATGTTGAACAAAAGCATATAAGAAAACATAAAAGTCACTGAGATAAAATAACCGAAAATATTTTTCTGGAGCACTGAAGCCCGGGTCTGAACCCCTTTTCTCACCTTTGCACAGTCCCTGTCCCAGGGACCAAGTGGCTCTAGGTCCCATATGTGTGCTCACAGCCTCCATGTGTCCATCTCCAGTCCCTCCTCTCCCCTCGTCTCCAGGCTGCTATGTCCAAAGGCACCTCAAGGTCTCCATCTGTTTCTCCTCTTCTCTGCGGCCCTTCATGGCCTCTGTCTGAATAGGTCCCTGTAGCCATGTAACAAATATCCCACCCACTTACTATCTCACAGGTTCTATAAGGCTCAGATGTGGCTCAGTAGGGCCCAGCCCAGAATCAAGTCTCACAGGGCTGTGATTATGGTGTGGTCTGGGCAGCCTTCTTCTAAGAAGCTCAGGGCCTCCTTTGAGTTCCCATGGTTCTTGGTGGAATTCTGTCCTTAAGGCTGGAGCACCAAGGTCCCAGTTCTCCTGCTGGCTGAGAGTGGGGGCCACTTCCCTCTCCTAAAGGCAGCTCACAGCTCCCTGCTCCATGTCCAGCAGGAGAATCTCCTCCATTCTGCCAAGATGGAGTCTTCTACAAGATAACTTAGTAATCACAGCACTGCTATCCATTATCCTCATCATACACTATTAGTCCCACCCACCCACACAGGGGTCACCTTAGAACTCTGCCAACCACACTCTCCAAAATGCTACCTACCCCACCCCACAACACACACATCCACCCCCTCCCTGCTTTATTTTCTGCTATCATACTTCTTTCTTTCTTTCTTTAAGGGCCATGCCCACGGCATATGAAGTTCCCAGGCTAGGGGCCGAATCAGAGCTTCAGCTGCCAGCCTGCACCACAGTCACAGCAATGCTGGATCCAAGCTGCATCTGTGACCTCCACCACAGCTCACTGCAATGCTGGATCCTTAACCCACTAAGCGAGGCCAGGGATCGAACCCAAGTCCTCATGGATCCTAGTTGGGTTTGTAACCTGCTGAGCCACAATGGGAACTCTGCCTCTATCATACTTTTTGCCATTTGAAATAACAGATATTTTATGTATTTATCTTCTGCATTTCTGCCTCATCTCATTGAAATATAAGCCTCAACAGGGCAGAACCTTTTGTCTGCTACTATATCCAAGGCCTGCAGAAGAATACTGCCCAGTTTAGAGCAGCTTATCCACAAATTTTTAGTGAATGAGTCAATGATTTACTACATAGGTTTGTCTGAAGAACACCAGCCTCTCAACATCTCCGATTCCACTGCTAAGCACAGATTTCTGTGACTTACTTCTTTCCACTGTAGTTAGTTGCCTTACATCAGAACTTTGTTGAGTCACAAAAGATCAAGCTAAACGTTATTCTTCCCATGGCAGCAAGGCTATACAGTTTTAGTGTATTTACAGTTTTATCAGCCAGCTATGCAGTGAGAACTCCACACTGAATGTTTGCAAAACCACCACTTTTTAGCTTATGTGAAAACAGATATGTTTAATGTCCGGTTCCCAGGCTCAGAGATGACTTCTGTTTGTTTGTTTTTCGATCTTAAAAAGAATCTTCAGTCCAACAGTGGAGAAACTAGGAAGTAAAAGCCAAGCTCCCTTTGAACACTGACTCCAAGAAAACCACGAGTATGTGACTAAGTCAATGACTGAAACAAGAGAGAAGTCATGTTGAGGAGCCCTGAACATAACTGTGAAATATAACTCTATGTGAAGTGCACGCTGAATATCTGTTTCACCCCATTTGTCTCTGATTAGCAATGCTTTTGTAGGGGATAGAAAAAAAAAGGTATATGCATTTAAAACAATACTCATAAACCCCAATGCAATTGCAAGTTCTATAGCAAACTGATGACTTACCTGATGTTCAGCCTAAAAACCACTCCCAAGCGACCTCCACTGAAAGTAACTGAATGCTACTCAAGGATCACACGTCCTAAAAGGCAGGCAGATTGTCCCTTTCATCTTGTTTAACTTTCCTCACTCTTGTTTATTTTACTAGCACCACTGCTATTAATGCATTTCAAGGAACACAATAAATTCTAAATCTCCCTTGTTAATGATAAATGAGCATTCGTTTCTGTATTCCTGGCTGGTTCCTGCTTCTGGCTTCTCCTCTCTAACCATTTATATAGTTTCCAGGTTAATCTGCCAAAAACAGTGTTTCTGGCAAGTCCCTCCTCTGGTCATCAATTCAGGGTGGCTCCTTATGGCTTCGCTCATCAAGTTCATAGCCCTGGCCTGGCTTGTCAGTTTCCTAACCTGGGTTAGCCTGGGTCAGGCTGGTTTCTCCGTTAACCGCAAGACTCTGACCACTTAACTCCATTCTCATCTGGCCACTACCGGCCTCGAGGTGACGAGTTAAAAGAATACAGATCAATGAATGAGAATCTCTGACACCAAGCCTAAGCCCTCCTGATTTACAAGGGGGCAGACTGCTTCTCTTTCCCTTAGAAACACAGTAAGGTTAATTAAGAAGCTCCGTAAGACAGTCTTCAGCATCTCAAAGTGAAGGCATCATAAAGGTAAACCAAAAGGATTAGAGAAGCTGGAGTTCCTGCTGTGGCACAGTGGCTAAGAATCCCACTGCAGCAGCTCAGTATGTTCCCCAGCCCTGCACAGTGGGGTAATGGATCCAGCACTGCCATGGCTGTGGCGTAGGTTGAAGTTATGGCTTGGATTCGATCCCTGGCCCAGGAACTTCCATATGCCAAGACTGTGGCCATAAAAATAAAAAAAATTAAAAAGTATCACAGAGGCAAATCTAGCATTTCCTGAGCATCTTCACTGAGCTCTTCGTGGAGGCAGAATTTCAACTCGGCCCCTGGGTGTTCCCAGCCCCCAGACAGTAAATGCAGTAGATGAAACTGCTGTGATGAGGAATATTCTCCAGCACATTACCTTAGCTAGGAGGACCATCTAGCTGGCTCAATCTCATGGATCCTTTAAAAGCAGAGCATTTTCTGTAGCTGGTCACAGAAGAAGACTTATAGACTATAAGTTGCTGCAATGCTATGAGAGGATTCGGGGCAAAGAACTGTAACGGTTTCTAGAAACTTCTAGAACTGAGGGTGCCCTTTGGCCTCAGTCCTCCCTGCAACCTGAATGAGCTTAGAAACTGATTCCTCCCTGGAGCCTCAATCCAGAACATGGCCTGACCAACACCTAGAGCGTGAGAAAGTCCCAGGGCAGATCCAGCCCACAAGCGCTATGAAGCACCTGTGGCCACAGGACTCTGAGTTGAGAAACAGCTGCCATTTGTGGAAACATCTCACAGCCAAAGAAAACCAATATGCTCTCCTCGAAGCCCAGCCTCTGTCTGTTCACATGAGAACATCCTCCCAGCACCACCAACCAACATCAATGGCCCTCACAGGCATGCATGTATGGCCAACAGGCAAAAGAGAAAGAAAAGCCCAAGAGACCTCCTAGGAAATCGTGATCCTGCCTGCAAAGCCTGGGACTCTGGGAACAAGCAGAACATACAAATCTGTAAGGACAGTGCTTATTCTAAAGATGGTCATGTATGAGCAATACTTCTCAGCAATGGTAAAATAGGAATCCGCCCTTCCACAAAATTTTACTAATGTTACCATCGATAACAGCATCATAAACATTATAATTTATTCAGTTTTATGTGACACACAGTAGGAAAAGTGTTCATCTTTTATGCATCAGGAGTAATTCATTATCACCCATATGCAGTATGGTGACTTACTAATTCCAGGGAAGGCTAAGAAAAACATGCCATTTACATATGATTACAAGAAAAAGTAAATATTAGAGGATGTTTGCCCACTGCTTTTCTCAGGAGTAACCATGAGTCACTACAATGTAAACGTTCTGTGTTTCATTTTGCTTTTATAAGCAATCCTAATTCTAAATATTTTAATATATAGACATTTGTTTCATTTCTACTCCAAGGTGGGCTCTCCGTGAGGCACTAAAAAACATAGATGGTAAGTCAGTCCCTGATTTCTAGTTCCTCAAAGTCTTTTAAGAGCGAGAAACCAGTCTACTAAAAATTGAAACAAGCAATTTCAATCAGCCCAGTATTAGCGGTGCAGGGATTGTATAAGATGCAATGTGGCCCAGGAATTACACAATGTTTGGTGCAATGGTGGTGAGCAAACAATTAACCAAGTGTGTCTGTCTGTCTGTCCATCCATCCTCCCATCCCTCCCTCCCTCCCTCCATCCATCCGAGACTATTACCGGTAAACAGAAACATGTGACCTAATGAAGAGCCCTTCTAACACTGGCTGGGTGTCTAATGACTGTGAGCAACTACATTTTTTTTAATGAAAGAAAACTAGCTGTTCATGAAAATACATCTATCCAGTGTAGTCTGTTTAAATATGAAAGGCAGCTGGCAGTTCTTAATCTGCCACAATTAAGTTTACACATCTCTAATACAATGGTCTGAGTACAATAAAACTTAGGCCATCCATAAACAGGGAACACCATTTTGTTCACTAACCTCTAAAATTTCCCAAATAGGAAGTTATATTAAAACCACATTGACTTCCCAGAAGCAGAGTATATAAGAGATTGGGACCTAAATCAAACCAAACATTTCATTCCTGACCCAGCAATGTAAAAAGACAATAATTGTATTCTTGGGGGAAGAGAGTGATTAAAGCAGAAAATAGAGACTGTTATAGTTTAAACACACACACACACACACACACACACACACACACACAGTATGTATTAAGCCAGTCTTGCTGGAAGGAAATGAAAGTCTTGATCCTCATCACTCTACCAGGGTTTCTCGTAAGTGAGAAATTTCCCTGTGATAATGCTCGTCTTATTTGGCATTTATTTTTAAAAAGATGAGCTGTGACTTTTCACACAAGCTGTTTTTGAATTCCACCACTTAACATTATTCCTAAAAGAACTTTCTTAAACTCAGTCGTCAGATGTTTAACATCTGCTGTGCGCTAGACAAAGTCAGGGATGCAAAACACAGCGCTTAGAAATAATACGCGTGGAATGAAGGCGCCCACAGAATGCAGTGAAACGGACAAGACGTGACCCTGGCCGTTAAGGAGGTTATACATTAGCTGTAAAGCTTTGGCTAATAAACATGCAAGACATTAAACTGCAATAACGCATGAAGTACCAAAGCGGGGTGGGAGCGAAATACCTGGAACAGGTGATCCTGGAGGACAGGTTTTGTCCCAAAAGGCAGGCATCCCGCCCGGCAGCGAGGTCCCCTAGCCGCTCCGCTGCTTAATGTCACACAAGGGGTGGGACAGGGCTTCTGAGTTGGTGAAGACCAAGTTTTAGCTACTTTAACTCAGTTACTAACGTGTCATCATTTACTCCTAAGGAAACACCAGAGTCTAAAGACGAGCAGCCTATGCTGATGAAACTCGAAAGGAGGTGCTCAGAGCCAGGCTTGGGGAGGCCCCAGCACAGCACGGAGGAGCCTGGAGCCCATCACAGACGCCGGTGGCCTCAGCGGGGGGTGGTGCATCGCATCTCGGTGTCTGGTCTGCCCAAGGGGGCTGATGAAAGGGGCGTGACAGTCTGTACGAAGGGCACCAGGGGCCCAGCACTGTGCTAGCGCTTGTGAGGAGCGTCTCACATAAGTCTCACCAGAAGCTTTCAAAGTGGGTGCCTGGAGAACAATCTAGAAGCAATAACAGAACGGTGCCAGCACGAGAGGATCATGGTGAGGATCCAGGGACAGCAATGCACTGTGATCACTAATGTTGTGCTGAGCATACGGAGCTTCATAAAGGGCAAATGTCACCACCCTCACGTGGCTGAGGGATGAAAAAGGGTGGGGATTTCAAGCAATTAAGAACAGGGTTTGCAAAAAGCCTCCTTCAAGATCTCGAGTTGATTAGTACAGCTGAGAAGGGTTCCCAGGAGCAGAGCAGGAATGGCTGGGGAGGAAAACCCGAACTAGACTGCGACCTCCCAAGTCTTTTAGCCCCCGGTCCAGGGGAGCTGGTGCAAGGTTTGTAGGAATGCAGGTGACTTGGAGACACTATTTCATCAAGATTCACCTACAGTCAGTCCTACTGTACAGCACAGGGAACTGTATCCAGTCTACTGGGATAGATCATGATGGAAGAGAACATGAGACTATAGACACATGACTGGGTCACCTTGCCATATAGCAGAAATTAGCACAACATTGCAAACCAACCACACTCTAATGAAACTTCTTTTAAAAAAGATTTACTTGGAGGCAACACGAAGAGGAGACAAAAAAAGGGACCCCAAGGGACAGAGGGACTGATCGGAGGCGGCTTCAGTAATGCTACGTGGTAAGAGAAGATGAGGTCACCTTGGAACAGGAAAGAAGGAAAAAGGTGAACAGGGAAGAGCCAAAGAACTCAAGTATCTAATGAGCGGAGGCCCAGAGAGGTCGGGTGATTCTCCACGGTTTTCCAGAGATGGTTCCTTGGTGATGGAAGCTCAGTGGGACCTGGAACAGCTAGGAGGGACGCTGGCTTCACAGGAGGGTGTAGGGAGCCATCTGCGACGTGGCAAACGGGTCTGGAGTGGAGGACTGATGATGTGCATCCAGCAAGTGGCATAAAGGTTGAGACAACTGAGCGGGAAGGGAGTGGAACCAGGCAGGGGTGTGAGGCTCCTGGGTGTGGGTGGGCCCGATGGTGGAGCCTGAGCCCCGGGGCAGCAGCAAGTCATAAGGCCCTGAGGTCTAGGGGAAAAGGAAGGACCCGAATGTGCTCCCGCTTTATAAATCAGGATCCAGAGCCTGGAGAGAGTACAAAGCGAGGCAGAGCCCAGGGAGGACAGAGAGCAAGCAAGGTGCAGGATGAGACAGGATGGCACTCAGACAGGCTGGGAGGGTGCAGGTGTCAGGCTCTGAGGCTGAGAAGAGCTAGATAATCACTGAATCTCTGTCAGTCAATGTCAATACCCCCTTTAAGATAAAAAAATATTCAGTACTTCTAAAATACTCCCCACCAAACCTGCCCTAAAGAAACCGCCAAAGCTTCTATTTTTAGCCTCAAATTATGAGCAGATAATTTTCCTGAAAAGAACTTGCAGGTGCTTCTGAAAGGGACTAAGAGAAGAAAAAAAAAAAAAAAAACACTGCAAAATACTGTTTTCTAAACAATTCACTGCTGACCGACGGGGATTCACTGCTGACCGATGGGGATCATGAACTATGCTTAAGCTACAGTTTCAGGCTGAGTTGAAGGATTATTAGGCAAAGATTTAGAATCAACACTGAATTTCAACAGCACATATGTAACCCAGCAAATGTGAATCCATTAAGCTTTTATGCTAATAAATGTACCGGAGAAGCTGAAAGAGAGGTAAAAGAAAGCTAAAGTTTGAATGCAGTCCTACTTTGACATTAAAAGCATTTCTTTTCAAAATTCTCAAATTGGTCGCCAAGCACACTAATCTCTTACAAGAAGAGTCTATTTTTTAAGACACAAAAATCTCAAAATTCATTCTGCACATTAAACAGCCTCTCCAGTTTTACAAGAGAGCAGTCAGTTACCAAAACAAGTACCAACTGTATAAGAGCCAGAATTCCTCTATTATTGTTTGATAGGAAATTACCTCTTCAAATACTTACTAAGTATTCTGTTTGATTAATGTCAGTTGCAAGGGAAGAGAAAAAGGGAAGTTCCCATCATGGCTCAGTGGAACAAATCTGACTAGTATCCATGAGGACGCAGGTTCAATCCCTGGCCTCACTCAGTGGGTTAAGAATCTGACATTGCTGTGACCTGTGGTATAGGTCGCAGATGCAGCTTGGATCCCGCATTGCTGTTGGCTGTGGTATAAGCCGGCAGCTATAGATTCGATTTGAACCTTAGCCTGGGAACATCCATATACCACACCCATGGCAAAAAAAAAAAAAAGAGAGAGAGAGAGAGAGAAAGAAAGAAAGAAGAGGACACTTACAATCCCATGAGAGAGAAAGAAAGAGAGAAAGAGAGAGAGAGAGAACAAGAGGACACTTACAATCCCCTGAGGTCTCAGGGACTTCTGGTCAACCAAAGGACTTCAGTGCCTAGAACCACATCCCAGCACAATGCTAGGTGATGGGAGAAGGAAACACAGTAGCTTCCAGGTCCACCTAGATATATCACAGCCCATGAATACAGTCCCTCGTCCTCAAACCTCACTACAGGCATCCTGCACATACACAGACCATGATGCCAACACTCAGCTAATCAATACTGACCTCTTCCTACGATTGGCGGGGACTCCTGGACTAAGGCAAAAGAACTGTGTCCCCACCCAAAGGTAAAGCAGCTCACTCTTCTTGTGGAGTTTTCACTGTCTTCACTGGAGGGAAATCTACTGCGTTCCCATCTCCCACCTAATTATTTAGGTTCACACAGGCAATGCTATTTCTGTATTGTCTGAAAACGCTCTCTGCCTTTGCCCGTATTTTCTCTTCATGACTCTACCATCCAACTTTCTTTTGCTTTGAAAGTGAGTTAACACGATGGCTGTCCAACATCAGCTCTAGGAATCTATTACATATATTACACAACAGCCTCCTTGGTTTGAGCCATAAGATCTAAGACCCTATGTATTCTAAAGCACATCTTCTTGGGCATCTGTAAAGCCGCCTGCCTGGGGTTGTATCTTCCACTGGACCACAATCAGCCCAGTAAATGGTGAACCCAGAGCCATCTTCTGGCAGAAAGGCACAGTTTGGCATAAGCTCAGAGATGGAGGGTTTAAAGCTCACAAGTGCTTGCCGAACTTGGCATCAATGACCCTTTTGTAAAAATGATGCAATCCGAAAACTAAGAAATGGTGCGCAAGAAGGTTTCCTTTGAATGCTCACTGAAGAGGTTCCCAAGATGAACCAGAAAGGAAGCAGGTATATATGTAGAAGTGGCATGAAGGTGCTCTGGTTACCTCAGGTCTGTTCGTGGATAACTACACACTGAGTGAGAATTCTTGGTACACAGTATAACAGGAAGAACTCAGTAACGGAAGGACGGGGGTTGTATCTGACAGTTGATCCCTGGGCTCCAACAACCTCTCTGCACCTGAGCATCCTCATCATGAAATGGGCACTCCAGAACCGCCACCAAGCCACAAATGACCTCTGAGAATCTAGAAGCCTGAATTACTATCTTTTTTTTTTTTTTGGTCTTTTTTGCCATTTCTTGGGCTGCTCCCTCGGCATATGGAGGTTCCCAGGCTAGGGGTCTAATCGGAGCTGCAGACACTGGCCTACACCAGGGCCACAGCAAGGCCAGATCAGAGCTGCATCTGTGACCTACGCCATAGCTCACAGTAACACCGAATCCTTAATCCACTGAGCAAGGCCAGGGATCGAACCTGCAACCTCATGCTTTGCACAGGGGGCTAATAAACTGCGGTTAAGCGATGAAAGCTGAATTTCACTGAGAGGAGTGAAGCTGTTCATGGAACAGGCAAGTCCCAGGCCTCCTGGGCACAGAGAGCGCCCAGGCAGGTCAGGTCATTCTCTAAGTGACTGCTTGCCAAGCACCCACTGGGGGTCAGACACCGCTCCACACCCTGCAGACAGAGCATTCAATGAACACACAGGACTCCCTGCCCTCAATGAAATTCCTTCCTCCCAGCTCTGCCTGTCAACTTTATAACTGAAGATGGACAGTGTGAGCATGCTGTCACAGGGACACATGGTAGCCGTGATGACAGTGACACACCCAGTGCTGCTCTGAACCATCGAGAACACATCCCAGTGTGCCCTGAACCACAAACGCGGTACCCCCAGTACCAGGCCTCCTCCTTCGAGAAGTGTGTCTGCACAGAGCTACACGCACAACTCACCATCAGAGGAGGATTAAGTTCATTTCACTAACTTTTATTTTTATTTATTTATTTTGGCTGTGCCCATGGCATGTGGAACTTCCTGGGCCAGGGATTGAGCTTCCACCACAGCAGCAACAATACTGGATCCTTAACCTACTAGGCCACCAGGGAACTCCTTGCTTTGATCATTTTTTTTTTCTTTTTTTAGTTTTTTTCTTTTTTTTTTTTTAGGGCCACACCCGTGGCCTATGGAAGTTCCCAGGCGAGGGGTAGAATCGGAGATGCAGCTGCTGGCCTACACCACAGCCACAGCAACACCAGATCCTTAACCCACTGAGTGGGGCCAAGGATCAAACCTTTCTCATGGATACTAGTTGGGTTTGTAACCTGATGAGCCACAACGGGAACTCCTAATAAAATGTCTTAGGAATTTTTTAGGGCTTCTTATTTCAGCCAGTTAATTCATTATCTCCTAAAATGAAATAGTATAAATGCTATATGACCTATTTAATACTGAACATATTCAATTAATAAAGCAGTTTGTGGGCTTTGTTTCAATTCAAATGCACAGTCTTTTATTCTTGTTTTATGAGAATTTCCAAACGCTTCCAGATTTTAACTGCAACTGGCATTTAACAAAAGAGTATCCATGAATCCCTACATTCCAATGTGTGAGTGAGTTCTGTTGGCCTGAAGTGAAATGACGGCCAAAACATTTCCAACTGGCTTTTATTTTGTGAGTCTATTGCGTGAGGTCTATAATTTGCAAAATTATTGAGTTGATTATTTTGTAAGCGTAATACCCTCAGCCTGGCCGACCCCATCTGCATTAGAAATCAGCACAGGGACTTATTTCAATTCTCCTGTTGCAGTTCCAGCAATTTTCCTTTCCTGGTAGCTACTGTTTTCGTATAGGAGGTTCAGCATACAGAAGTTTGCTGTATGTGGAGTTCCCACAATGGCAAAGAGGGTTAAGAATCTGACTACAGTGTCTCGAGTTACACAGAGGTGTGAGTTCGACCCTCAGCCTGGTGCAGGTTGTTAAAGGATCCAGCATTGCCACGCCTATGGTGTCGGTTGCAGCTGCAGCTCAGATTCAATCCCTGGCCCTAGAATTTTCATATGTCATGGGTGGGGCCATGAAAACAAGAAGCTGGATGCATAAAATATTTTTTTCTCTTATACATTTTCAAAGGGAGTTCTGATGCACTAAGGTGAGCTTATAAAGCATGAACTCAACACAGGTATATATTCATTTTTCTCTATGTTCACAGAAGATTTCTAAACAAGGCTAGCAGTTTAGGAAAGGCTGTGCGGATGTACAGTGGCCCAGGCTGCACACTGCTCAACCTGGGAGATGTCTGGACCATGGTGGTCCACCGTCCTTACTGCACACTATTCACTCCAGTAAGTGCACGTGGTACTCTGCCAGCCCACGTGTCTCCAGGTGCACCCCACGGCTGCTGCAGAAGGCAGTTCCCAAACAAGGTCTTCATGCAAGTCCCCAACATATGTCAGGACAGACGAAGAGTATCCATCTGCTCAGACACCTCCCATGAAAGGGCACATGCACATCCACACAATCAAACAAAAAAGGGAATCAGGGAGCAGTATATTAATTTTCTAGAGAAACAGCACAGTAGCATTTCAGAGAATGGAATACTAGAGCCAGTCTGACTGGGTTCAAATCCTATGTCACTTCTTATTAGCTCTGTAACCTGGACAAGCCAGCTCACCTCCCTGCGTCTTAGCTGCCTAACCTATAAAATGGGGATAACAGTAGACTCTACGCCAGAGCCGTGATGAGGATTAAATGAAACGATCCATGTAAAGAGCTAGAACAGGGCCTGGCAACAGGAACCATTACTGAAGGGTTCGATGTGGTGTTAGTATTGCTGGGTGAGAAAATCAAAGCAGAAAGAGATTAAATAACTTGTTGTGGGTTTAAGAATTAGTCGGTGATTTATTCCAGAATGAAAATGAAAGCCCTTGATTTACAAGAAAGAATTTTCCTGCAACCACACGTTTTACAGTCCAACTTTCTGAAAAGGTAAAATCCCATGATTTGAAGTAATACTTAGGTCTGACAAGCAAATGCCTATGTAATTCAGGGCTCCGATGATGACACGGGTCCTCCCTGAAGGGCCACCTGGGCTGACATTTACTGGCATTACTGGCGGCCTCTCCTCGGGGGAGGGCCCCGGTATACATAGTCACTGTCAATGAGACTTTACATTCTAGAAGACAGAGAGAGGGATATCAACAATCCCTCACGTCTTGCCCCTGTGAGGTACCTGCTGCTTTCATTCATGCTCTTTAAATATTGGCTGATTCCAGCGCGTTCCTCTCACACCTTGGAAAACCAGCTCAATCATTTCAGCAGCTGCCTGGTGCTCTGAGGGCACCAGGCTTCTTTCCACAGCATGAAGAGGGACAGCCAGAAATCACAAGAGGTCCTGGCAGGTGAACAAGTTGATGCTTTTGATCTACTTCAAATTGGAAACAAGGACCTGGGGAGAGCTAGTAAGTGACTGTGATGCAGATTATAGCTCTTAGGCGGTGGAGAGCAGCATGCACAGGAAGCAGGTTTCCCTGGCACCTCCATCAGGCTCTGTCTTCCTAGTGCACCTCCACCTGCACTAGGAGAGGACAGTCCACCCGCAGACCTGCACAGACAGTGCTCACACTACCCAACTTCACCAGAACCTTCCAGAGCACCCAGCTCTGAGACTGACCTCCGGGGGCAGTGTTAACTTGACCTAACTAGCTCCCCCAGATGAAGAAATGAGATAGGGAGATTCCACCAGACAAAATTTAAATCTGCACAGCAAAAAAATCCAAGTAAAGAAGTCCGAATAAGCTCAGACCAGGTATGCCTTGTAAAACTGTCTACATTCAAGGCAGACACAAAGCAATGGGTCACCCAGTATCATCGCCAAGTGACATTAACATTTCACCCACTATTCTCATCCCTGTTGCCCTAAGCTAGAAAATCAGGAAAAAGCACCCAAACCCTGTTTCTCAACAGCTTAATAAAAATGCATATGTTCTATTTTTAAATCAATGAACATCTGTGATTTTCAAATATCATCATCATAAATGTAATTAGCGTAATATCCTGGATCAAACACCCAGTATGGTGTCTAGAAAGAAGGAATAACATTATTTTCAGTCTAAAGCATTACTTGTTCTTACTGCCTGATTATAACAGTCAAATCAAAAAAGGTGTCTTGTGGAAGCAGAGAAATCAGAATCAATCTCTCTTCATGATAAACATGAGGAAACGAAGGCTTGGAGAGTTTATACAGTTTATATGAGGCCAATTCCTACCAAGGGCTGAAGCTAGACCCCTGCTTATTCCATATAGGACCCAGGTACCAGGAAATCAGTTCCATTTTTAGTGCTGCCTCCTGACCTTCAGCAGAGGTCAGCTGTCCATCAAGCACATGGAGGTCAGGTCACTACAGGGTCGCTGAGTCCTACTGCTGCAACTGAGAGTGGCAGTCCATGCACTAGTTTAGGAAATGTCCTCACTCACCAGGAGGTTCACACCAAGAAGTGTTGTTGACCTAAATTCCGCCAATCAGTGCAGCACAAAATCTCAAGGCCACATGTTTGTGACAGCTGAGAAGCAAATTCACTACCAGGTAATGCCCTCACCTTTGCTGCCAGCAGCAGGCCTCCCCAGTTACAGCACATTTGCTGTGACTTCCTTTGATGGCAGCTCCCCTCAAATAGGCAGAAGCTACAGACCAATGACAAGTCACCATGTGGGAAGGGGAGACAGTCACAAAAGGACACTTACACATGTGGTGGTGGAAATATTACCACCACTTAAGTGATGGGGACCACTGCATACCTGATCATGAGAGGACCTTCTAAGTTTTGATAAAAGGGCAGACTAGGAGAAGAGTGGGAAATAGCACCATGTTTTAGATTAAAGGGTGGTCCTATTTCTTGCTAAAATGAACATTTCCACTTTATCCGTGTGGTTAAGTCACCGTGCCATGCCCCAGCAGTTAAGATTTTATTTCTAAATCCCTCTTTAAAAAAGAAAGACCAAAAATGTGCACATTTGTCACTAAAGTTTACTTTCCCAATAAACCATATGCCAATGATGTTGCTGAAATAAAGATGGTCGAGAAAGGAAAAAGCGTAAGTGGGCATTTAAAGCCTCATTGAAACTAAGTTTACAGAATGCTGTCCTGATCTGGGCAGAGACCACCAGGTCCTGCTCCTCTAGGTGTGTGCACATGAGCTTCTCTCTGCAAGCATTCCTTCAAATACTGATAAAGTAAAATGTTCCAAGAAAGCAAACTGCTTTTTCTTGCTAGACAGTCAATTAAATTGTCACAGAACACAGACAAATTCGCTTTGGGGACAATCATGTATGCCCAAATCAAGACAAAAAAAAAATGAATGTTTTGCAGGAAAAGAAAATGTAGGGAGACAACCCAAGGGGGAACTGAGACAGGTCACATAAAAGGCAACCTTTGGTGAAGAAGACCAGCTTCTCTCCGGGCCACTCAGGCCACCCTAGAAGGCAAAACAGGGCCCAGCTCTGAAATTCCTGATGTGCTCCCCACTGCCTGGTGGACAGGCCTGGCTCCTCACAGTCCACCACACAGAGATAACATAATTACTATTTCCAACCGGTGCAAAAGAGTTCCAAGGAGAAAAATGCAAGACCATGAAAATTCAATGTGGAGTTCCCTTGTGGTACAACAGGTTAAGGATCGGGCATTGTCACTGCAGCAGCTTGGGTCACTGCCATGGCGCAGGTTTAATCCCCGATCCCTGGCCTGAGAACTTCCACATGCCTTGGGTGTGGCCTCCCCAAGAAGAAAGAAAACTCAATGCAACCCCACATTGATGTGACTTTTTCCAGGGATGGTGAGGTGCAAAGACAGCAAGAAGCTGGTGACATAGGTTTTTGTGCTCATGGGGACCCTCGGCTCCCTGCAACCAGCAAAGGCTCAGGCAGGTGTTGAACATATCACTTTTTTGGGGGGGTGCTTTTTTAGGGCGACACCCGAGGCATATGGAGGTTCCCAGACTAGGGGTTGAATCGGAGCTACAGGTGCTGGCCTGCACCACAGCCACATCAACACCAGATAATGAGCCATGTCTTCATCCTACCCCATGGCAACACTGGATCCTTAACCCACTGAGCGGGGCCAGGGATCGAACCTGCATCTCATGGATCCTAGTCATTTTTGTTACTGCTGAGCCACAACAGGAACTCCTGAATACATCATTTTCTCTCGAATTCAGAATGACCCAAGCCTCTGCCTTTTTAACACATGGAGGTGAGGCGGCTCGCACAAGGAGTTATCTCGCAAGGTTCCCAGGGCTTTTCTTTCCTCCCCAAAGCAGGGCCAGCGAGGAGGGGTCCTTGAATTGTTAACACAGCCGGGTTAACTGTGTTGCTGAACAGAACATGAGAACAAAATGTGAGTCCACTTGCCCAAGGAACAGCAAAGCCAATCTACCAACACTAGGCTGTGGTGAAGGAAAGCACAGCGTTTATTCCAAAGCCACATCAGGAGAACAGGCAGCTTGGGCTTAAAAGACTTGAACCTCTGCATGGCTTTCAGGAAAGGGTTTTTAAAGGCAGGATGAGGAAGAGGCTCACAGGGTGTGGGATCAGCTCCCGAGCAATTCTCTAATGGGTTGGTGGTGAGGTGACAGGGTGATGTTTTAGGAATCTCAGTCATCAACTTTCTGGCTTCAACCAGTCTGGGGCCTGCCTGTTGGAGCTCAGCATGTGGTTAACTTCTACCTGGTAGGGGCCTTAGGATCTGCAAAACAGCTCAAGGATGTGGCTCAGGATATTATCTGTAGCCCTTGAGGAGGAACTAAAGGTCCTTGACTTTGTTTTATGCCTAAACTATTCTTACTTTGTTTTGCTTGTCTGCTTTCCCTTGTTTCTGCATTTTTTTGACCTTCTCTGATTAAATCTGTTCTTTGGAACACAGGGAAATCCCAGGAGGCAAAAGCTTTTGTATGAACCATGGGGGGGGAGGGGTGTATGGAGGTTTCTGTCATGGGGGCAGACCCCTTAGGTCCTGCTCAGTTTCAACAGGAAACTAATCCCAGGCATGGCAGGCAATACCCTGCAGGAGCCCTCAAAAGGACAAGGGGAAACACCGGTTCACAAACTAATGCAGGGTTGATGGGCTTTCCTCAGCTGCCTCGTGGAATGTGAATCAAAAAGCTTGGTGGTCCTATCAGACGTAAAAATGTATAGACACAAAGGATCAGGTAACAACTCTGGCAGATTAACTGTACTTCTTGAGGGCAGAAGCCCTGCCTTCTCATGTGGCACCATGGATGCTCAGGACACGTCTGTCAAGTGAACTATTAAAGGAACAGATGTGAGGAGTTCCCTGGTGGCCTAATGGTTAAGGAGATGGCATTGTTGCTGCTTTGGTGAGGGTTCGATCCCTGGCCTGGGAACTCCCACATACCATGAGCACGGCCAAAAAAAAAGGGAGCAGATGTAACCACATGGCCACTTAGGAAACTCCTGGTTAACAGCTCTGCCCCCAGAATGCCAAGGGAAAGCAAAGCCATCCCTTGCTGGTGTTCATACTGAAAGCTGATACTTTTAATACGATTTAACAGACTAGTCACTTTCTGTAAATATTTTAATTACATGAAGAATACCTATATTAATAATAGAAAAAGACATCTTTACTGCATCCTTATAAAGATATGAAATGAAGGTACTGTAAAATGGTCTCAATGTTCTCCTCTGTAAAACAAAGAGTTAAAGTTAAACCTGCAACATCTCCCTCTTAAACACTCCAGGATTTCATCTGGAAAATACAACACAGTTCTGAGTAAACACAACAGCCATCAGGAAGGACCTGGGGTTGATGATAGGCATAAGGGCAGCTTTGCCACCTGGTCCAGAGCGAGCAACACCTGAGATTTAAAATTTCACTGGAAAGGGGCTACAACCCATTTATATCACCAGCAATCGTGCACACAGAGAAGAATGACATGTTTTTGCAAGAGGTAGAATCAACCTCTTAGAAGTACCTTTTGAAGATTTAAAAACAAAAACTGGGTGAGTTACCAAGGCGGAACAATCTAGAATTCACTGGGACCCATACGCCCTGCACCTCAAACCCAGACAGGGCCTGCCTGTGTCACGTTTTGGCAATGCCTGTCTGCTCAGGTGATAACAGAGACCAAAGAAAGAAGAGCATCCTCTGAGATGAAATGCAAACTGCAGGTGGACACAGGGGTGGGACAGCAAGACAAAGAGTCTTGGTGGCCCTGGTGGCAGTGAGAATGAGAGAAGAGAAACAGCTCCTTTCCAATTCTAATTTATTTAGGAAGCAAGTCAGAAAATGCAGCCAAGAACCATACTCACTGAAAAGAGATGCTGGAAGTTCCTGTGTGGCGCAGCGGGTTAAGGATCCAGTGTCCCTGCCGCTGTGGCTCAGGTTCAATCCCTAGCCTGGAAATTTCCACACGCTGTGGGCACAGTCAAAAAAAAAAAGGAAAGAGATGCTACTAAAAGAATTTAAAAGACTTTATACAGCTTAAAATGAAATTTCGTCTGAATGACTAAAGTGTATACCTTAAATGGGAAACATTTTCAATCAATATAATAGACCAAGTTCCCTTGAGAGAAGGAAAGCCAAATTACACATTTGTGTACAAAAACCCAAAAAAGTGTTAAGTACTGTGTTTTCTTTCTTTCTTTTTTTTTTTTTTTAAAGAATCACATGTAACGTATAGAATCATTTACTATAGAAAACAGGCTTCGTGGAAGATAACTCTGAGCCTAGGAATACAGGTGAATCGGGGAAATTTTTTTTAACATACTTGTTCCTTAATGCAGTGATTACACAAGAGATCTACCAATTAACTTCATGGTCTCAAAAACCCCTCAAAACCCCAAACCAACCATCAGATGTTTTTCTCCTTTAAGCAATAAAACAAGGTAAAAATAGATAAATAAAAGTATGGTTGAGTATTAATCAGGGAAACCCAATCCAGGAAAATCTAATTACAGAAATTCAAAAAGACAGGACACACAGTACTTGGAAAAGAAAAATTCAAATTCTTAGGTATTAAAGGGTTTGAAGAAGCATATCTCATTACATATCAGAAAAATCCTCCTGCTTTGCTCTTCAATGGTACTCATATCAGGTTAATGGCAAAAGCAAATAAGGAGCCAAACTCCAGGACATTTTAAACCAAAGGTCACCTCCGGGGTGGGGTGAGGGTGGGGGTGTGTCTGCAGGAGAGGGACCCACTCATTTGTCCCGTCTGGAGCAACTCAACGACTCTGTGGTTTTGCAGAAACTTTCACTTGGCACCGCTACAAATGTTGAGAAGCAGCTGTATTATTTTTACTTATTTAATCTCAGAACAAATCATAACCTACATGCAACCATGTGACAAAGTCAAATTTTTAAAGTTGTGCCAATTTAAAACAAACAAGCAAAAAAACCCTAGTAAAAGAGGCTAATGTGTCTTGTTGGGAAGAACACTAAGTGAGCTCAGGAGTCACCCTGCAAGATTTCCAGCATATGAACCAGCACTGCAGATAAAAGTGTAGTCTTGATTTCAAAGAGAACATAAAACTTCTACCTGAGCCCAGGTCTCTCCTGCTAAAGGTGACCATTATTCTGTTCTCATCCACAAAACAGTGATGCTAAGAGAATAGGAGTTTTCTGCCCAAATTATCTGAGAAAAGAAAGAGCAAAGAACATAGACACAACCACCTACGAGGTGGATCTGAGTCAGTATCAGAAATGCATTGCCATGGATTCCAACAGAGGCTGACTGCTCCCTCCCTAGGGTACCTAGCATGCGCACACATGTGTACACGTGTGTGTGTGTGTGTGTAACGTGGGGAAGGGAGGTTGATCAGAGTACAAGAATACAAGGCAGCTGCAGAAAGGGCAGAAGGCACGGCTTCTCCAGCTTCCTTACTGCCGTTAGCTGGAATTCTCATCAGGACCTGGGAAGAGGTCCAGGCCACTGCACAGAGGCCTCATTCAAGGCCTACCTCCTATGGAGGCAGCAGGTGGGGAGCGGGGTTGGAGGAGAGGGCAGACAGAGAAGGAGGGAAGCGGGGAGGGGAGCAGAAGGAAAGGAGAGGCAGACTCCAGCCTACCAGCATCCTCAACGCAGGACAGAACAAGGACTGGTTTCCCTGCATTCAGAAACATGCAAAATATTGAAACTGTGTTACAGTAACACTAAAGGCAGATTGGAAAAGGCACCACAAGCTCAGCATTCTCACAAAGGCAGCTCAGCACTCCAGCTCCCTTGCTGCAATGTCAGTGCAGCTCTCCGTGCCCCTGGGCAGCCCAACCCCAGGCCAGCACAAGGAGAATGCCGGCCTCTGCCGCCAGAAGGGCTCAAAAACATTCACTTTCTGGGGTGACTCTTTTCCTTCAAAAGACATTCTTAAGCCGAGTAATGCCATTTGTTTCAAGTGTACAGAGAGCAAATATGTAAAACGAATGGTAAGAAATCCTCTAATATAGCCACGGCTCAAATGCATTTGGGGTTCAAAGTAGAGGGAAAAGAAAGTCACAGTGTTTCCTTGTTAGAAGCCTCATTTCATTCAGCGGCGGTAGAATCAAATATTATTAGATTTCCATTTGCTTCCCTTTTTATAGTACTGGAACAACCACACAGCATAGGGGTGATAATACTTTAATATACTTCTCATTTAAGAATGATGGGGAGTTCCCTGGTGGCCTAGCAATGAAGGACCTGGCGTTGTCACTGCTGTGGTTCGGGTTGCAGCTGTGGCATGGGTTCAATCCCTGGCCCAGGAATTTCCACGGACCACGAGCTCGGCCAAAAGCCTCCAAAAAACAAACAAAAGAAATTTCATAAAAGCCTGAGAAATATTGCCCTTTCTATTTCAAAATTTGACATTGATAAGAATAAAAGAATTATTCAACTCCAATAGCCAATTCTGACCAAAACCTTTTAATTTAAACTTTTAGTTAATTCAAACTTTTGTGGCCAAAGTGTAGACAGGGACCTAATAATCCAATGATGAGATTGTAAATAACAGAACTTGTCAACACACACACACACACTGTCGGGTTGACACGCTGAACGGGCAGATGTTCTACACAGGAGGCAGGAGCGGGCTGGGGCTGGGTGGGCCAGAGCTTGACCCCCGCATCCACAAGCCGTCTTATCAGTCTGGGGCCGTCCCCCCATTTCCCTGGAGAAACTCACAGTAAGGAAATCAGTACTGCCCCATCACCGGCCCAGCTCAACTGTCCCCGGAGCCTCCAAGTGACCAGCACACAGGCTCCCCAGGAGAACAGCCCCGCCCCGGATGACACCCTGTGTCCACTCACTGCCCATCAATGGCTTCGTTTCTATGCACCCCCTCATCCCCTGGCTCCTGGTTACTTAGCAGAACAGGCCGGGGGGGCCCCTCAGCTGCTAACAAGACTGGAGACAGACAGACAGACAGGTCGCCCCAGGAGAATGGTGGACTGAGCACTGTGGAGCTGTGACCACTTGTTTTCCAGCTGGGTGGCATCGAGTGGGGGGCAGCGACATCTCAGGGTGTGCGAGGGCTGGACGGAGCCGGTGGAAAAGGTGGGGGGAGCACCAGAGGTCCCCTACCCACAAAAACAGCCATTTCAGGCTAGGGATCGAATCGGAGCTACAGCTGCTGGCCTGCACCACAGCTCACAGCAACGCCAGATCCTTAACCCACTGAGCAAGGCCAGGGATCGAACCCACATCTTCATGGTTACCAGTCGGGTTCTTAACCCACCGAGCCACAACAGGAACTCCAGAAATTGCTATTTCAATTAGCTAGGGCCAAACACAAGAAAGAAATAAGGTGCTAGGTTCAGCAGGAATGATGAAACCCCCTTTAGTCCAGACATTTCTCCCCCCCCCCCCCAGGTGAGGCACTTATTACAGGTGGAATGCCCTTATTAACATGAGCAGATGCACAGAGACGGACATGCTGAAACTCTGTGTACCCAACTCTAACCAGTATCATTTCTGGAGAGCAGCTTTGACGGAGACAGCCACAGTCTGTTATCGGTCAGGATCATTTAGTTGTGTGTGCTTTTTTTTTTTTTACAAGATATGGATTATATCAGTTAGAAAAAGTAAATCAGGCCTCATGCTAAGTGAGAGAATCTACAAATTCATGGTCAAGGGACAGCCCATTGCAGCCACCTTACCCATCTCCATGAGTGACGGCCCTTCCAACCAAGGAAGTTCAATAGCCACAGAATTTGCAGAAAAAGCCACTGCATGCAAACACCAGGCTACTTCAAGAGAGCCAGGGGAAGGGCATGCATTTCAAGGCCAAAGCGGGGCGCTCTGGGGACAGAACAGGAGGAGGGGAGAGCAGGGCCAGCCTCTTGGCCACACCTGCAGACATGGAGTAGGGGGGGGTGCTCTTCTCAGGGGCAGCTTCCACCCATCCCTTCAATTCCTGCCAGTGACCCCACAGGACAGACTCTACAAAGGTTTTCTGAGTGAATACAAGGAAAAAAGGGGAGAGGAAGAAGAAGCGGAGGAGGAGACCAATAAAGGAGGGAAGAGAATGACTTCAGGAGGTGGGGTGGGGGGGAACAGTGGGGAAATGGGGGAGGGGGAACCAAATTCTACCCAACAAGAAAAGGGTTGTCTTGACTTTATGACACATGTATACAGGAATTTAACAATATACTTGTTAACATGTAATTACCTTTTATTTCCCTCTCAGGCTGTAGAGAGTCCTGTTAACTTCCAATTTGGGACTCAGAAGGAACAGGCTAGGTGCCCTGGAGGTCCAGCTGGAGACTGCAAAAAATAAAAGGGCCCAGATTAAAAACTATTCGGGAGAAAGAAGTGATTCATTTTTAAAGTCTCATTAAAAAGAAACCGATTTCAACGAGCAACAGAGACAGCGTATTTCCTAATATACCTGGGAAAAAATTGGGTCCAAAGCCTCTTTCTAATACAGCTGCTCTAGTCAACTTCAAATTGATCAGAAGACAAAAATCAACCACTAGACTCTGTATCAAATGGAAAACAAGCAAGCGAGCCTGAGCCTGCAGGCTGCCATCAACCTGGAGACACCGTGGCTCTGCCCCACTCTAAGCTCGACCTCCCCGGAGCGTCCCAGGCATCCTTCTCATTCACGAAACCCGGCTGGAAGTGATGTCACCTCACTAACGACTGCTCATCTGGGGAGGCTGACTGCCATAGCGTTGCTCTTGCAGAAACTTTGTTCATGTTCGTGGGGAACCAGGTGCTCCAGGTCAGCTTCTTCTTTGGTTTTGTCCTCCAGGGACAGGGCCACGGAGCTCACAGCCACGTGCCTCGCTGTCCCCGTCTCCTCTCTCCTGGAGTCAGGGTGGCGACACTCCCCCACTTTTGACTATTCCGTATCTCATTCTTAGCAAGGATGTAATGAAGTGTCTGGGCACATGGTCAGCCCAGAAACAAGGTTTTTTTTTTCCCCCCATTTGACGAAAGGGGAAAGAAACTGAGGATTTTGAGGAATGTTCTATCCCCAGGTCTGTGTGACACATAAATGTTTTTATCCTCTTTAGAGAGACTTGGCTGAACCCTGAAAGTAACTGTTATCTGGACATCGGGCAACTCGTGAGAAAACACCATAGTGGAAAACCGAACCATCCTCTCTCTAGCTTCTGCTTTCAGCCCGTGCCATCGGTCCAGCTAACGGCATCTCTGTTTACTTGAAAGCAGGAGCGAGCACACAGGGAAGGAAGAGGCTCTGACTATAACCGCTGTCTTTTTTGAATTGAGATTTACTCTATGTTTTGCCTGGTTGTAGGAGTCATCAATTGTAAAATTCATAAGGAGGCACTTGGGAAGTCAACAGATGATGCCTGAGAATCACTTCATTAAGGCTGATGCCAGCTTCACAACAACCATCATTATCTCCTTTCTGGAGTGATGTGTCATGAACAATACACCAGAAGTGTATGAGTGAGGCTGCAAATCTTGACTTGGATTTTGAAGAGCTTCAAAAAAAAATTAAAAATACAATAACAAAATAAATCCTGAAAATGTCTATTTCAATAATAACTAAGACGATCATGCCCACTCTCACATTTAAAACTTTCAAAATAATCTACTTTCCCTTCTATCATTACCTAAAAAGGTTCAACAAGAACATCAAGTCCAAATTGGAACTAAATTAAACAGAACTATCAACTCTGTGGTGCTTTGTGATTGCTTACTGCCTGCAATTTAAGATTTTACTTTATTTGCCTGCTGAAATGTACGGGATGCCAGGAATTTAAATGCATAAAATCATAGACATTTAATAGGACATTAGAGAAAATTTTAATCCAAAATACCTTTGGACCTAATTTGAATGGACAGCAACTCATGATAACAAAGTAAAAAGTTTGGTATTTTGCTATTCTGGAAATAGTTATTTTTTCGCTTTGTCCTAAAATTGTATCGAAAATTCCTTTTCATCTTCACCATCATTGTTGCCTTGTCCTTATCATACACTGGACGAGAGAGAGCAACAAAGAGCTGGACCCTTCTTCAAATGATTCAGAGACAGAAAAGTCACACAACTATGACTGGGATGAGGAATAATACCATATACGAAGAACTTCAGGACTGGGTTTATTTTCAAAGTTGTCAAGGGACCTCAAAACCATCCTGATAAAAATAAGTCAAAGCACATATTCTTTCAACTGACCCATGTCAAAGCTGAGGACATGAAAGCTCAGACTGGTCAAGTGACCTTTCCAAAGTCACACAGTTGGTCCCAGGCCTCAGATTTTCCAGATGCCAATTCAGCGCTCTATGAGATCATCATTTCCATAAACAACCTCTTTAGAGCTCATAACTGCATCTTTCTACACATTTAATATTCTACATAGCACGAATACTACTTGACGAGTCAACTCAACTTTAATACAAAACACTGCTCAGTATGATCAAGAACATACTCTGCCTTGGCTCAACAGATACAGCTGGATTAAACCATTAGGGCCCATGAGAAATCCGAAATGAAACTGGGGATGCTCTTGGGGTGTCTAACCTAGAAACATCTAGTCTAAAAATAGAATTTCCGTGTCTCACGCATAGTCAAATCATAATCATAGCTTTGCTACAATATCTATTCCAACAGATATTATTGATAGCAATCGAGCAAAATGCAGGCGTATTTTGCAGCCAACATAAGCAGTTTTTAAAGTAAGGATTTCAAGATAATTTACTATGAGATCCGTCAGTTCAGACAGAACTCTTTCTCTAAAACCCCAGAATTACTTAAGAGCACTTCATTGACACGGATCAGCAGCTTTCCCCCATTGACGGTCATCTGCTGACTCCCCAGTAATTGACCCTGCACGGTGGTAGTTGCTAAGGAACCAAAAAGCATGAGAGGGTGTCCTTGCCGACTGCAGAATGGGATCATTTAGGGGGCCTGCGCGGTTGGCATGTGAGTCAAGGTTTGCACATGACGGATGTTTACATGTGAGTGTGTGTAGAGGGGTAGTTATACATTCACATGTGGTTTCCCCAGAGAAACTGATAGATTCAGTAAAGAGTATATGTGGGGAAGCAGGGCAAGAGAAATTGAAATAGGCCAACAGGTGGCAAAGGATGCCCACTACATATGCCCACCCCCCCAGTGGTGCAGGAAATCAAATATCCATTAAAAACATTCCCTTACTGAAAATATGTCAGCAACAAAGTACCATCCTTAAAATTCTTCACATTAACTCATAAATGGTGCTAGACAAAATCATGAGAAAAAAAAGGACAACGTTTGAACACACTCTCAACAAAGAAAACAAACCAATGCCAAGCAAGCACAAGAAGGGATCCTCAACATGATTAGTCAAAATGAAACCTTAATGTGACACCACTGGAGACTCCCTAGAACGGCCAAATTTAAAAGGGCAAAAACATCAAGTGTTTCCAAGGATAGGGAGCAACTGGGATTCCCATACAATGCTGGAGGGAAGTTCAAAACGTTGCCGGCACATTGCACAAGAATTTGGCAATTTCTTATAAAGTTAAATATACACTCAGCTAACGACCCAGGGATTCCACGCCTAGGTACTCACCCGAGAGAAAGGGAAAGACACGAATTCCACAGAAAGACGTGTACAAGAATGTTCAGGGTAGTCTTGTTTATAATGGCCCCCAACTTGAAAGAAAGCAAAAGTCTGTCAACTGGTGAATGGATAACACACTGGGGTGTGTCTCATCAGAGCCTGGACTTCGCAATATAAACATTCCTGAACTACTGATGCTACAAAACATAAGCAAATTTCAAAAACATACTCTGGGAAAGAAGCCAAACACAAACGACTATCTCCATAAACCCACCGATAGGAAATTTTAGAGAAAGCAAACTCTAGCAAGAGAAAGCAGATCAACAGTTGCCACGGGCCTGGGCGTGGGGACAGATGAACTGCAGGGGCATAACCGACCATGTGGGGAGGACAGAAACATTTTATATCACGACTGTAACAATGGGTACATGATTGTGCCTCTCTGTGAAAATTCACTGAATTATACACTAAAATCAGTGTATTTAATTGACATACATGACTTCAACATAACTGATTAAAAACAAACAAAACACAATTTAGTGTCACCATCATTTAACCTGAAAGTCATTAACCTTAACAACACGCTCTGAAAGTCCCTCAATGGATGGTCCTCCACAACTTCAAATACTTAACCAGGATTATAGCAGTCAAGGATGGCTAAGTCCCTGGACACCATCAAGAAAGGAAAACCAATAGCCAATAACACCGCTTACAGGATAACTAAGTTATTCCATTCTTCTTTGACTGCCAACGACCTATTGGTTGTGGCTTTTTAATAGCTTCCCAGAGAACAGCCTAATAATGATGTGTCTAAGATAAACCTGCTCAAAGTAAAAGGATACTCTTCCTAGAATGATGGATCATCTTCAGAGGGTAACACAAGAGAAAGAAGAATTACCAGGAGATGTGCAGGAAAAAACCAAGCGTGGAAACTTAAAGACATGTGGCCAGATTATAAATCAACTCCAAACTATTCCTTAAAACCTACTGATGCCTTAATTTGGAAATATTTCTTAAACATCCACGAGGCTTTCTCCTAGCCCACTGGACATGCTTATCTATGACCTAAATCAAGAGATAAGACAGGCTTATCAAAGTTACAGCCAATTCGAGGTTAAAAACGGCTAAAATGTTGTGTGGGAGAACATGATTTCAAATGTGTGAAGGCGAAACGATTTCCTAGTGCTAATGTCAAATACAGGTCAAAAAAAAAAAAAAATCCCCATATTGCATTCAGTCAGTCAACAACTATTTCCTGGAGGGCTATGCCATGTGTTAGTCATGACACAAGATGGAAAAAGACACCAGGATTAGGTAAGAAAGAGCCTTTGACCTTACAAAGTTCATCCTCCAAAAAATGTAAGTAATGTGCTCCACGGTCAAAGGTATAAACTAATCAATCTGAAAGAGATCTACCAGTTTAGCATTCAACTCAGCTACGGCATAACTACTGGTGAAAACACAGGCTGAACTAACACAAGCAGAGAATTCAGTACAAACATACACAAGTACGGCTGTGCTCTAACCTGGGCAACTGGCGTGGGGGTGTGTGTAAGGTTCTATTATGCTCTGGATGGACTCCTTACAAGCCCAGCACCTCTAAGACGATGCATGAGTCTGGAGTTACCCTGTACCTGCAAAGGGCTGAGGACTCTCAGATCTGGACAAACCAGGACAGGGACAGCTAGGAAGGGGACTGAGGAAGTGCCTGGGGCTGGGGGTGGAAGGCAGAACCACCCTATGGGGCAAGAGACATCACCCGAGTGGTGGAAATTACAGAGGCAAATCTGGCTCATGGTAAAAGCATCCCAGGGCTGCACAACCTCCAACTGGAGTGGACTGCCTCGTAAAGCGGGGAGACCTGGCAGCAGCAAGTTTGAGGAAGTGAAAACGTAGCCACACTCTCTTCCTCATGTTTCGTCATCATGCGTCACCTGGACCACTTCCATCACTGCACAACCTCCCGCCCCCAACGCCCCGAGTGTCGGCCATCCATAGGGTAGCAAGATGGATCTTCTTACATCCCAGTATGACCATGACCTGTACCCCCAACCCCATGCTGGCCTTCCATCACCTACTGGATCGAAGCCAAACTCTACCTCTCCTGCCCCTCTCCCTCCCGGGCTGGTCTCAGGGCCCAGCTCCCTCTTGCCCAACACGGCCTGTGACACTCTCTGAGCTACCCCCACTTCTCCAGATACACAGACAATCCCTCCTTTGAGAAGTGTTCCCTTGGCCTCCCTCTGACCACGTCCCCCCTCTTCCTGTCCACGGCGCCTCACCCGTGTGCATCTAAACACTCACTTCCTTTAGAAAGATGAATTACAGCAGCATCTCCCTGATAAACCACAAACCCTGCCTGGTTATCTTAATCCCTAGGATTTAAACCCTAGGGCCCCAGGATGTGACACTTCCTAGATATTTCTGAACAGGGCGGGGATTCCAAGAGACCCCCATTCTGTAGGTCCTGTCTGCTCCCACATCCATCGTCAGGGTGTCAGTGTGCGCTGTGCAGGAGGTACAGAGCCAGTCAGTGCAAACGCTGGTGCCCTGAGGCTATGGAAGTGGTGGTGGGATCTCCCTAAGGACTCCAGGCAGCCTGACTAGGGATACAGCCCCGAAACCACAAGTACCTACTGGACATCCTGGAATTTCACCATCAGCTGGGCTCACCCCTGCTTTCACGCCTTCACTCATCACGGGACCTTGAGGAAGTAAACCTCGCAAAGCCAGGATTTCCTGGCCTGAAAATGGAGATAACTAGAGCCCTGGCCTCCAAGGCTCACTGTGAAGATTAAATGCCAGCATATCACCAGGAGCCACAAAGGAATTGGCACCATGGCCTCTCTCAATACGAGGCGGATGGCTCACACCCTCCTGCCCGCCTTCCATCAGCAAACGGAAGTGACACCTGCTTCGGAGCAGGCGTTTCAGCAAAAATGGTAAAAACGCCGGTGCAGTGGGGTCGCCTGATTAAAAATCACAGATTTTGGAGTTCCTGTTGTGGCTCAGTGGTTAGCGAATCCGACTAAGAACCATGAGGTTGAGGGTTCGATCCATGGCCTTGCTCAGTGGGTTAAGGATCCGTCATTGCCGTGAGCTGTGGTGTAGGTGGCAGACGCGTCTCAGATCCTGCATTGTTGTGGCTCTGGCGTAGGCCGGTGGCTATAGCTCCGATTGGACCCCTAGCCTGGGAACCTCCATATGCCGCAGGAGTGGCCCAAGAAATGGCAAAAAGACAAAAAAAAAAAAAGAATCACAGATTTCTAAACATTCTAGAAAATCACCTTTTATTTCCCAAAAGGCCAGATTATACAACTAACGACATCTTCCTGGGGTTCAAAGCAAAAGGCCCCAACCGCCTCCCTGCCCTGCTCCTCACATGCTGTGAATTCACCCTAAAAATAGGCTTTTTATGTATTCCAACAATTAATTTATTTGGACTGCTCTGAAACTGAGCCTTCTAGTCCCTTAGGTTTTAGAGAAAAGCAGCAGCATCCAGACAAGCTGCATTACACTCCCTCAGATGCAGCCCAGCGCCTTGTTCACTGATACTCTAGGCACAACAGCACGTGGCAGACACGTGTCTCCAGGAGAGAAATTTCTGGAAAATATCATCACAGAGAAACCAATAAAATGCTTAGGACAACATCGCTGTCACAGTTTTGTTTTCAAGGATAAATGCACCTGGTTCCAAATAATACATTTTTTTAACAAGAGTGTTGCCCATCTCGAATATTCGTTTTTAATACCCTTTAGAATGACCCTGGCACATGGCTTATTATACAAATGCATGCTTTTAAACCCTAGCATATTATCAACTGGTTATGATCCAATTATGAATGTGGTCATTTTCCAGGGTTTTAATGGTTGTGAGTCAGTAACTGGAAATGCTACCTCATTCAGCAACGATTAATAAAATAACAGAGCAGAGTCTTTGGTAGTTCCCAGACTCTATACCAGCCACAGGTGGGTGGGGCTGTTATTCAGACGCAAGAATGCGAATATCAGCGAGCGTGATCTTGACATATTCTGTGGGACGAATACGCTACTCTGGGAACAAAGTACAGAGGAGCCTCTCTTAAAAATGTTCAAACTTGTACAACAGCAGAGATTTCCTAAATCCAAACTATATTAAGGGATATTTTCTTTTTCTTTTTTTTTTTTTTTTTTGTCAGCACAGTCCTTCCAAAGTACTGTACTTCTCACACCATTTACAAAAATATACTTAAATTGGATTTAAGATCCACACGCAAGACCGGAAACCATAAACTCCCCAAAGAAAACACAGGCAGAACGCTCTCTGACATAAGCTGTAGCAATATTTTTTGAATCTGTCTCCTCAGGCAAGGGAAACAAAAACAAAAATAAACAAATGGGATCTAATTAAATTTAAGAGCTTCTGCACGGCAAAGGAAACCATCGACAGAACAGACAACTGACTGAATGGGAGATAATATTTGCAAATGATATGTCTGAGAAGGGGTTAATATCCAAACCACACAAGCAGCTCATACAATTCGGCATCAAAATAACAAACCGATTTAAAAAAACTGACAGAGGATCTGAATAGACATTTTTCTAAGAAAGACATACAGGTGGCCAACAGGTACATGAAAAGGTGCTCAACATCACTTATTATGAGGGAAAAGCAAATCAAACCCACAGTAAGGTGTCACCTCATACTTGTCAGAGAGGTTTTCATCAAACAGACCACAGCTCACGAATGCTGGAGAAGGTGTGGAGAAAAGGGAAGCCTCATGCACTGCTGGTGGGAATGCAAACTGGCGAAGCCACTGTGGAGAAGGGTATGCAGGTTCTTCAAAAAACTCAAAAAAGCAAAAGTCACTGCACTTCTTTATGCAGCATAAACTATCACAGAAGACACATATTTTGTGTTACTCAAGTTTTTATTTGCAAAATCCCTTATTAACCTATGTTATGAAAGATAGTTCCTTCAAGAATAAATACAGATGAGGAAAGCATTTCTCTTATCTGGAGGCTGATCTTTAATTTTTTTTTAATTTTTCCAAGTGGTCAAATACACATAAAATTTCCCATCTTCACCATTTTTAAGGGGACAGTTCAGTGGTACTAAATATATTCAAATGCTGGACAACTGTCACCACCACCCATCTCAGGAACACTTTTCATCTTGTAGCACTGACATTCTAGGTGCATTAAACTGCCCACTCCCCTCCCCCAGCCCCTGGCAACCACCATTCTATTCGCCGTCTCTAAGAACCTAAGTTCCTCATATGTCTTCTTGGGATTGGCCTGCTCCACTGAGCAGTGGCCTCAAGTTTCATCCCTGGTGGAGCCTGTGTCAGAACTTCTTTCCTTTGCATGGCTTGACATTGCCGTGTGTACTGACTACCTTTTGGGTGGCATTCATCCTCTGAGGGACACTTGAGCCGCCTACACATCTTAACTACCATGAATAACAGTGCGGTGCTCATGGCTGTACAACCATCTCTTCAAGGTCTTGCAGTCCTTTTGGGTAGATACCCAGAAATAGGATTGCTGGATCCTATGATAATTCTACTTTCATAAACCATAATTTTTAAATGGCTCTCTATTCAACAAGTCACCATGTCCCTTGAAAAACAGAAATCGAAATTGCATAATGCTATTTAAATAACCCTAGAATAGCATGCCAAGAAATTATGTCAACAAATCTCTGTTTTCTGCTGTGATTATAAACTGGCAATTCTCCACATTCCTAGGCATCTCTAAATACCAAATAAGAGCGTGCTGATGAGATTCAAGTCTCTTCTTTTCATTTCTTAACAAAGTGGTCTCCATGACAAAATCTGTGTTGGACAACAGGGCCTCTAGGTATCCCTGCAGCTGTCTGAAAGACAAACTCCTTATGCTCATGGAGCACATGAGCAAGGCCTTCCCACATTCCTTTTTTGGTCCTCAAGAGAGGAACCTCTGCTTCCAGTCCTGAGGTCTGGAGCTCTCCCGCCCAGGTAAGAAGTAAAATTGGAGTCCCCTTGAAGTGCTTTCCAGGGCAGGTGGCAATGAGTTCAGGCCAAAGAATCTCCACTTTTGGTTTTCTCTTAAAAAAAAAAAAAAGCTACTCACCTCATTAACAAGCAAGTGGAGACCAGTGCCAGCATCAACACTAGTATTTTCTGCTCTCCTACAAAAATTCAGCATATTTTTTTTTTGCCTTTTCTAGGGCCGCTTCCCAGGCTAGGGGTCTAATCGGAGCTGTAGACACCAGCCTACACCACAGCCACAGCAACGCTGGATCCGAGCCACATCTGTGAGCTACACCACAGCTCACGGCAACGCCAGATCCTCAACCCACTGAGCAAGGCCAGGGATCAAACCCGCAACCTCATGGTTCCTAGTCGTTAACCACTGTGCCATGATGGGAACTCCTAGCATAATGTTAATAAAGTGTACTACAATCTACTGGGCACTTTTTGTTAACACTTAAAACACAGGCTTTATTGAGGCATCATGTTTTATATGATTATACTTTTTCAATGGTGGTAAAATATATATAACATTAAATGTACCATCGGAACCATTTTTAAGTATACAGTTCAGGAGCCTTAAGTCCATTCACACTGCGGTGCAACCATCACCTCCATCCAACTCCAGAAATTCTGTACCCATTAAATACTAACTTCCTGTTCCCCACTCCCCTAACCCCTAGCAACCAACCACCACTTTACTTTGTGTCTTTATGAACCTAAGTCCTTCCTGTAAGTGGGAGGATACTGTAGCTGTCCTGCACCAGCCGCCTCCAGAAAGACCAGCATCAGCAGCACCCCTGCTACGAGGGCTGCTCAGACCCCCTTCTCCCTGCCCCACCTGCTGAAACCCTCAGCACTGCCCGCTCCCCCCCCTCCCCGCCCCGTCCCCCCGAGCGCGCCTGAGCAAGTGGAGGTGTGAGACTGCCTCCTGGCACGTCTGTAAAACACGTGGTAAGGTTTCACCCAGGAGTGAACTTTTCATACTCAATAAGTGCCATATGCTGTCGTGAGCACTTCAGGGAAATTAATGCCAACATAAAGGACGGGCAGGGGAAGATGGACACGAAGAGGAAACAACAAATTAATGGCCCCATTACACTGAAGGCAGCTCTGCTCTCTCAATGGTAATACTAAATTGCATGGCAAGAAATGTGGCCTGTTCCATTAAAGAGAGTGTTTATTATATGATCTTTTGTAGCATTTTTTGGCTGTTTGGCTATTTTATGTGAACTTTACTTTTCCATCTAAACTGTATGTTTCACAAACATAGTCTTTGAATTCTTTTATCTCCATCGTGATCTACCCTCATGTCAATGTCACAATAAAGTAGGTGTTAGAGAAAATACAGCAGGTCAGTCCAAAAGTGATTGACAGGACAGGCTAACACATTAAATTAAACTGATTAATCATCCCCCAAAAAGTGGTTAAACAAGGAAGGTTAAACAAGGAAGTATTTACAGCTTAGTGGTAAAAGGTCTATGGTATAAAGGTATTTTATAGTCAAACAATCCCAGATTTGTATCTCGGGTCTGCTCAAAGCTGTTATAAATTAAATGATCACACGTTTAAAACCCCTGGCTTGGAACTTGAAACAGTAAATAATCAACTACCTCTCGAACAGTAGTAGTAGGAACATTATTGCAATGGACTGAATGTCTGTGTTTCCCCCAAATAAATACATCGAAATCCTAAGCTCCAATGTGCAGGTACTGGGAGGTGATTAGTTCATGAGGATGGAGCCCTCAGGAACAGGATTAGTGACCTTATAAAAAAGACCACAGAGGGCTTCCTCACCCCTCTGCCAAGCGAGGACACAGAGACAAGACTGCTGTTTATAAAGCAGGAAGCCAGTTCATGATATACCAAATCTGCCTGCACCTTGATCCTGGACTTCACGCTCTCCAGAACCGTAAGAAATAAACGTCTTCTGTTTAAGCCACCCAGTCTGGGAGCGCCCCACACAGACTATGTCAGCTACGAAAGCCCTTCATGCTGTATCTTGAACTCTTCCTGTTCTCTGACCTACATTTGATTAGGCAATTTCAGAGATGAAAAGGAGTTTATCTCAAGGCAGGTCCTGGAGAACAATGCTTGATTTTATTTTTCAGTTCCTTTCAGATATCCTGTTTTGTTGGCAGGTATCAGTAACCAGCAGTGGCTCATTAGAACAGCACAGATATCACAGCTTTTAGTCTTGGGAAAAGGAAAACTTAGAAGAATGCCACTTAGTACACTCAATTGGGCACTGATCGTCTGCCAGTGCTCTCCATTGGTCAACCCAAGGCCAGAGGGCAAGGGAGCTCATGGATGGACTTCATCTTTTCCAGTTATAACTTTAAAAATGCATATGTGACTTCCATGTCCAGTTAGGATACAGAGCACACAAAAGACCTTTGATCTCATGGTAATAAGAAATTTTACCTGGAAAAAATAAAAGCATACTTCCCTACGAGTCTAGGGAAGAGTCATAAATGCAAAGGAGCCTTGAGGACCTTAATTGCAACCAGAACAAAGCCCTTCACAGGCAAGCTCACACCCCGTGGAGGTTCCATATCTGAGGGCTGTGCCCTGCTAGCCTGGACACGGGGATGAGGAGGCCACAGGTACAGGACAGACAGACAAGCCCGACACAGCAGTGTGACGTGATAGAACAGACTAGAATCTGGAAGAACAACAAATGCGAAGCAAATGATCTTTCCTAGTAATAAGTCTTCCGATTATCCCAAATTTCTAAGAAAGTAATAGCAGAAAGTTTAGAAAACAGAGAGACATAGCACAGCTCATTCAGTTGCATGAAGCTTCCTTCTGTGAATTCCAAGGCAAATCATTAAGAGTGAAAACTGTAATCCAACTTTATCCAAGTTAAAATTCTGACAAAAATGAAAAAGGCAGATTATGTGCACTCAAGATAGTTAAAAGTGTAACTCAGACTTTGGCTCAATTCTAAGGGATCTGAATGTTCACTTCTCACTTCACTGTGATATTCGCTGAGAAGATTCTTAGATTAAATGTGATGTAATAATATTAATTCAATGGAGATGATGACTACACACAAACACACACACACACACACACATCCCCTGAGCAACCCTAAAAAATCAAACCAAATCTTGGCTAAAAAGTCAGGGTGGTGAAATAAAATACTAAAAAGTATTTGATTAATCCAAAATGAGGCAGGCAGGCAGGAACAAACACATTGGACAAATGGAATACAAATAATAAGACAGTAGATTTAAAATCAACTACATCAATAATTACATTAAATGTAAATGGACAAAACCCTCAATTAAAAGGGGGGGCTTTTCAAGCTTGCATAAAAAAGCAACACCTAACTATGTGCAATTTATAAACATAACTTAAGTGTAAAAACCGGGTAAGCTAAAAGTAAGAGAATATATATATTCATAAAATACAGTAATATATACATACACCATGATTGTGTGTATATCCATACATATCTGTATCCATTTATAGATATCTAAATGGCTAGTTAGACATAATGCACATGCTAATCATAAAAACTGGTGTGGCTACATTAACATCAGATAAAGTAGACTTCAAGACAAGAGGTCTCCCTATAGATAGAGGGCACATTACATAATGATGAGTCAATTCAATGCCAAGACATTAGGAGTTCTAAATGTATATGCACCTAACTAGAGAACCTTAAACTAAATAAAGCAAAAATTTATAGAATCAAGGAGAGAAACAGACAAATCCACATAGTTGGATATTTTTAGCACTGCACGCAGTAATTAAGACAAGTAGAAAAAAATTAAGGGTGGAGAAAATTTGAATATATCCATTTGAGCCTTTAAAAACATAATAATTAACTAGTGCTCTTTTCTAAATAAACTTGAAATGCAGAGCCATCCTGAAAACCAAAGTACCTTTTTAAAATAATTCTCAAGAATTTACTCTTTGTGGTTTTCTCCAGTCCTGTGTAATCCCAGAACGTTAATACTGGTCTGGGCTCTTGTGCTCAGGCAGTTCTCAGCTTTTGGTTCAGGTACAAGTATCAAATACCTTATCAGCACCTTTCAGCTACTCCCTCAAATGAAATACCAAATCAAATGCCAATTATCAAAGCGAATCAAATATCAAATATCCAATGGTGTATTGTTTTCCAAGATACGGAAGCTTACAGATATTTTCTTTCACAATCTAGAGTTTTTTAAAGAAACTCTGGAGATACTTTAGAAGACAATACTGCTGTAATGCTCCTTAGAATTTTCCCAATAAATCATCCTTTGGTCTACATGCCCCTTAACCTGTACAAAAAAAGAGGCCATATCCCCTCTCCCCCAGTTCTCCCATCCACACTGAGACAAGGTCCCAGCCTAAAAGCAAAGCTGGGTCCTCTACTCCACCAACATAAGCCTAGGGCAGAACTCTGAAGTCTGTATTTTATTTATTTATTTATTTGTTTTGTTCAGGGCCGCATCTGTGGCATATGGAGGTTCCCAGTCTAGGGGTTGAATTGGAGCTACAGCTGCTGGCCTACACCACAGCCACAGCAATGCAGGATCTGAGCCACGGCTGTGACCTACACCACAGCTCAAGGCAATGCTGGATCTCCAACCCACTGAGCAAAGCCAGTGATAGAACCTGCGTCCTCATGGATACTAGTCGGGTTTGTTTCTGCTGCACCACAGCGGGAACTCCCTGAAGTCTTTATTTAAATATGTGTCTCTCAGGTGACTGCTGGAAAAAATCAATTTGCATTTAACTCTGCCTTTCCATTTTCACAAGGATACAGATAAACACTCTGCCCAGCTCTCACCAGCCACATGGCCTGGTGCCAGTCAATTCACTCCCTCACCTAGGCGTTGCAGGGGTAAGGGAAGCAGTGGAAAGCCTTAAACCTAGTAGGTACTCAGCCCTCAGCTGAAGGATGAGAAGTGAGCCTGGAGAACGATGTGACCACGTGGACACACCGAGCGATGCCACAGCGCAGACTTGCAGGATGCAGTCCAAGCTCTGCACCTGCCATGCTAGCTTTCTCCATTCTGAGACTCCTTCCCCAGTTCAAGTGTTTCACGTACACAGCAAACCTAAACTGCCCAAAAGGCCCAGTTTGCCCTGACATTTCAGGGCTTAGTCCTTGACTTGGTCCTACAGTTCTGGCTAGAATTTTCCTCTGAATTTCTCCCCCGACCAACTGCCCTCCACCAGCCCTTCTCTTTCCTACCTAACATCCCCTTGCCTTAAGAGGCAGGTAGACCCAACTGGGCTCGGATGGGAATTTCTCCAGGAAAGCCTCTCTGGGCGTGTCCCCTCCCACACCTGCATCTTCTGCCATGACATCACCTTCTCCTGGGGCACATGGCATCTCCTGGCACAAGTTAGCATCTCAGGACACACCTGCTGCATACCTGGAGTTGGGTAGAGAGCCAGTCCAGGACACTACAGAGGATCACCATCTGGTGTTCCCCTGGCCAAGAAGTTGACCTCTAATCAAAAGAGTTCAAAAAGCACCAGGAAAGGCCCCAGTGAGGATGATCGGAGCCCCTCCCACGACAGCGGCATCAACACAGCTGCCATCCAGCGGGACCACCTGGGAATCAGCTCCTCCAAGTGACTGCAGCCCAGACACCAGAATCCCCACAGAAACGGGAAGGTGGGAACTTTGATCATTTGGGGCCAATACGTTTTGGGGTCACTCATTATGCAACAGTAGATAATACAGATTTTATTTCAATGCCCAGCGTTCTTTTGGCCCCGTATAAATCATTTATCTAAAAGTATCTATTTCATAGATCAAAAGACCATCAAAGGGACACAGAGAATACATGTTCTCATTCCCTCTGGCCCCAAAGAAACATCAGACTGCTCAGATTCTAAAATTGTTTAAAGATACCCTGGATTCTGTTTTGTGAGGCATTCAGATTAAATGGGTCAACTATATAATTAAACCATAAAAATAGAAGGAGTTGAATGATATATTAAGAAATAGTTCAGAATTCTATGAGTCAAATATGTTTCCAAATAGGACTGACTTTAATTATAGAATACACGTTTCACTGGATGTCACTTCAAATCCCTGTAACTTTAAAAAAAAAAAAAAAAAAAAGAAGGTTTTAGCTCCCTGAGGGCAATTTTACTTCAGGACTTAGGACTCAATTTAGAAATTATCTTCACTATATTTATTTAAATTTAATCAATTTAATAAGTATCTACATTAATTTTTGTTGAAATAAAAAGTGTCCCAGAAGGTAAATTTTATGTTCTCTAAAACAATAAAAAAAAGAGCTGCCTGAAAATAAGGAAGAGCAATAACTCAGCTAAAAATTTTAAAATTCCCAAGAAAAGGATATTATTTCATAAGAACATTTTTGTTGGCTGCCCCCAAGGCATGTGGAAGTTCCTGAGCCAGTGGTAGAACCTGAGCCACAGCAGCGCTCCAAGCTGCTACACAGACAATGCTGGATCTTTAACTGGGTGTGCCACAAGGAAACTCCAAGAAGAACATTTTTTAAATCTAAGGAAATGAGTACATTTCTATGGCTCAAAGTCTTGATGTTAATGAACAAAGATATCTGCTACTTGCTACATTTTAAAATATTTTATAAAAGCTGAATATGCTGCAAGAACAGATGTCTATTACATTTTTTTATTTTAAAATAAAATACGAAGATCATAGTTTTGCTTTTAAATGTCTTAAAATGGTTACTAATTGGTACCCTAAAAAGCAGATCACAACTGAACTGATACTTTAAATATAAAAATGCTTAGAGAAAAATAAACACATCCGTGGCTTATTAAGCACAGGTGTTATATTAAAAATTATCAGAGTTCCCGTCACGGCTCAGCAGTAACAAACCTAAGATCCATGATGATGTGTGTTCAACCCCTGGCCTCACTCAGTGGATTAAGGATCTGGCGTTGCTGTGGCTGTGGTGTAAGCCGGCAGCTGTAGCTCTGATTTGACCCCTAGCCTGGGAACATCCATAGGCAGTGGGTGTGGCCCTGAAAAAAAAAATTACCCACTTTGTTTCAGATTCTTGGTGAGAAAGTTAAAGCCTGTGTGACACAGAGGTACCCTCCTTAGGAACAGCTTTTATGTCCCTTTCCGTCTTCCCAGCATTTCCCCAACAAGACATCCACCCTCAACCACCCTTTCCTCCCAACCACCCACAATACTATAAAGTTTTCTGGTGCCAAGGAGCTGTCAAATCAAGCATCAGGCAGCTTTAAAAACGAGGACTTTGGAGAGCCTGTCATGCTCAGTGGTTAACGAACCCAACTAGAATCCATGAGGACGAGGGTTGATCCCTGCCTCGCTCAGTGGGTTAGGGATCTGGCATTGCCGTGAGCTGTGGTGTAGACTGGCAGCTATAGCTCCACCTGGATCCCTAGCCTGGGAACTTCCATATGCCGTGGGTGTGGCCCTAAAAAAAAAAAAAAAAGTTAAAAAACAAAGACAAAAACGAGAACTTTCCCAGATCAGCGGTTCCACATCACCAAGGAATGAGTTAAAAATGCAAATTCTCAGGCCCTCCAGGACCGAGTGAACCAGAAACTCAGAGAACAGATCGGCAATTCGTGTTTCACCCTCTGGGTGACTCTTGCGTGCTACAGTCTGCAAATCACTGAGCCAGATCAAGGGCTCCTCAAGCCACCTGTGCGTCACTGTCACCCCAGAGGTGCCCTCAGTGTCCCCAGCGTTCCTCCCATTCACACTGGGATGCTGCAGAATCCCTGGTGTTCTTCTGGGGTCAAAAGGAAGGACCACGGCAGCAGGTAATCTTGAGAGGCCTCTCAAGGAAGAATGATAACGAGTGATGCCAAGTTCGCTCTGAGAGTTCCCACTCTGCTTGGCCCTTGGCCAAGCCAGAGAGCGAGGAAGGCAAAGGCCTGACCCTGCACACACAGAGGCCAGAATCTTAAGAAAACCCCATCCTGTCCCCAGGGACCCAGGTCCCAGCCTCCCCACCGCCCCAGCGTGGTAGCAAGCGCTGTGGAACCCAAGGCCGGCTACTTCACTCCCTTCCTGCTCTGGTTACAAGCATTTATCAGTTTATTTCGGTGTCAAAGAGAGACGTGACCTTGTTTTCCAGCAATGTGCTCCTGGGACAGTGCCCTGAATAGACTCTGTTAAATCTACCGTGGAGCCGACTCAGCTTCTAAGCATGGTGGAATAAACCCAAAATGAGAAGTAAAAAAAAAGATGGTGCTGGAAACGGCCACAGCAGTGGTAGGTTATGGATGAAGCTGATGTGCATGGAGATGGAAATAATCTCGGCCTCGGGGTGGGGGACAGCGGGCCTGTGCAGCCCCTTCTGGACCCCTGCTGCCCATCCCCGAGGCCTGGCAGGTGGCAGAGGCAGAAGGGACATCCAGGGTAGAGAGGACCACAGGGTCCAGGCAGGGGAGATAAAGGTGGGGCTGCTCACCCCACCCCGCTAGCCCGGGTGAGGGTGGTGAGATGCAGGAGCCAGGAAAGGGAAGGCCAGGCTGGAGGGTGGTGCCCACAGCCCAGGCCCAGGGGTGGCTCACTGACCAGCACCTCAAAGATTCCATGTCCCGAATACTACTCAGCCAAAGAACAAAATCCTGCCATGTGCACCAACATGGATGCAACTAGAGAGTGACAGTAAGTCAGAAAGAGAAAGACAAATACCACATGACATCACTTATATGTAGAATCTAATATACGGCACCAATGAACCTATCTACAGAAGGAGAACAAACTCAGGGACATAGAGAACAGACCTGTGGTTGCCAAAGGCGAGGGAGTGGGATGGATGGGGAGTTTGGGTTAGTAGATTCAAACTGCAGCATTTGGAGTGGAGAAGCAATGAGATCCTGCTGTATAGCACAGAGAACTATATCCAATTGCTTATGATGGAACGTGATGAAAGATAATATGAGAAAAAGAATGTCTATGTATGTATAACTGGGTCACTTTGCTGTACAGCAGAAATTGACAGAACACTGCACATCAACTATTAAAAAAAAAAAAAGATCCCATCTCAGCTCCTGGCACCATGTTCAGCGGGACCTTAGTAGCACCAAACCCGCAGGCTGTTCTGAGAAGGAATGGGGTGATCCCAAGGGACCCCCAGCAGCCCCACACAAGCACAGGAGCCCATAGTCTGCGTGCCAGGTACTGTGACCAGCCTAAGGTGCCCAGAAAGCATCCTGTTCAGGGCCCAGAAACATAACCAAGCCCTGCTTGAGACTTTCTGCTCAAGATATAATGATGAAGTTGTGAGACTTCCCTCCCCCACCCCCCGCCCCCAGCGGAACATTCAATAAGGTTTGTAACCCTGAAAGGACAAAAAAGTAACCTTGAAAGGTTTTTCCTCATCTACAAAAAGTACATAAATAAAAAATTGGAAAGCTGCCCACCGCCGATCAAAATATTTAATATAATATAAGGTCAAATATAAAACTCCTACCTTCCCAATGTAAAGAGTTTAAACAACCAACCAACTCCTAAACCAAACATTATATTAAGAAAGCCTTTAGTTTTATTTTAAACCTTGCCTTCTCCCCCACCCCAAAAAAAAACCACCATGTGAGATACCTCCAAGAAAAAAATAAAATAAAATCAGAGACAAACAGAAGATTAAAATTTCAAGACTGAGAGAAAATTAAAGCATAAGAACAGGTCAAGAAAGAGAAGAAAATAGCCATGATCTCCTTCTCAGTTACTATAGCTGAGCTTCAATTTTGCCTAAAGTTTATTGTTTATAATCAAATTATTTGCCTGGCACACTTATGGCAAATTTTGAGGTGCCTGAACTGTAGAGCACACTGGGTGATAATGATGCAGGATGCAGTGATGTCTCCACCAAAATACAGGAAGAGGAGTTCCCATAATGGACCCAACTAGTATCCATGAGGATGCAGGTTTGCTCCCTGGCCTCGCTCAGTGGGTTAAGGATCCGGTGTTGCTGTGACTGTGGTGTAGGTTGCAGACGTGGCTCCAACTGGACCCCTAGCCTGCAAACTTCCATATGCCACAGGTGCGGCCCTAAGAAGACTAAAAAAATAAAATAAAATAAAAAATACAGGAAGAGATAGCATGTGGCCATCAACCACAGTGGACAGCAGGACGGACAAGGGCTACTCATTCAGGGAGGCCATTCTAGGAGGGTCTAAGATAACTCCTCACCACCTAAATGTTGTATACAGCCACTTATTACACACGAGAAAGATCAAAGTTGAGGGAACCAGTGAAGAAGGTGGACAATACAAAGTCCAGAAGGAATTGTCCATAAGCCTCTTAGATTGTTAAGAGGTCAGAAGGTCCACAACTTCCAACTGAGGTCCAAAAGCCCTGACAGGATGCACTTCTGCAGGGATGCAGCCAAGTAGGGACCGGGTGGGCCAAGCCAGAATGTTCCTTGAGAAAGAAGAGTTTGAGGGCCACCCGAGGGGTCAGGGACCATATATCATTCGTTAGTCCTTACTCTGCCAGCCTCCAGCCTGGTACCAGAGCACACACACCCTCATACATGTGCTCAATGAATGAGCTCCAGACGCTGGCTGTGTGAGTTACCTTCTTCAGACCGCCAAAACCCGATTACACTTGGCCTCATCACAAATGACCTTGCTGATGTCCCCTCACGTCATTACAATGAAATAAGCTCTATGAGAAGCCTGAGCACATCCTCCAGCCTGTTCCTGACACAACGATCAATATAAGATATTCTGGGAACTGCGTTCAACCGGGTACAGCCACGCCACAGCCACAGCCACAGCCACAGCCATACCAGAGCCTCAGCCACGCCACAGACACAGTCATGCCATCAACTACAACTTAGGTTCCCTAAAGGGTCCTTGAGCTTCACAGAGGAACTGTCTCAAATGTGAATTACAGGACTGCTCTGCTCTTCTAGCCTAGTAACCTTATGAAAAAAAATGAGGTTAGCTTGGCATGATTTGTTCTTGGTGAAACTATCTTGATGACTACTTCCTTTTCTACAAGTGCACAGCCATCTGCTTAACACTATATTTTAGAATGCTGCCAAGGATATGAAGCAATGAACTGTGGAGTCTAAAACAACATCCTCCCTGGGAAGTATAATGCAAGCCACAAAGCTGAACCATGGGGAGGATTTAAATTTTCCTGTAGCTATAGTGCACGTTAAAAAGAAACAGGTGAAGTTACTTTGATAATCTATTTTACCCAATCAGTCCCAAATTAGTATCCTGTCAACAGGGAATATAAAAAATTATTAATGAGCTATTTTGCATTCTTTTTTCAAAATCTGGTACTATACACTTAGAGGATCTGAATTCAGGCCGGCCAGAGAGCAAGTGCCCAGCAGCCACATGTGGCTGGTGGCCAGCATACCAAGCAGTGCAGGTCTCGGATCTGTTGGTATTTGCTGAAAATCCAGGGCATTTATCTTAATTCTGGAACCTCTGGTCTTCTCCAGGGCCTCTCAGGACATGATGAACAGTGATACCCTGATCCTGCCTGGGACCCCTTCAGCCCCTGAGAGGCCCTCCGCTTCAATCCTGAGATGTGAACCTCTCCCCAAGTAGCAGAAGACTCAGTCCCTCTGGCAAATCTCAGAGGAGAGAAAAAGCAGAGATATGCTTTTGTGCCTTTGCATTGAGTTCCCTGAATATCACAAGAGCCATGATTGGTTCTTCTGTTCTTTTTATTCAGACCACAAGAGGTCAAGGGAAATAATTAGAGAGGAGGCATGACGGAGCCTTTCAGGATGAGCAGGACGCAGAGAGGGACAGGTACTTCCGGCAGAGGAAGCAGCGGGTTCAGTGGTAGGGAGATGCCCCAGGGCAGGTCAGGGAAGCCCTGAGCAGGGTGGGGTTCACAGGACTTGGTCCTGGGCCCTGGGCAAGGCCTGGAGCGGCTGAGCGCGTGGCAGGTGGGGAACACAGCTCCTTCTGGAGCCAGCGCAGTAGAGGCAGGAGGGGAAGAAGGACTGAGACAGGGTCTCAGCCAGAAAGGAGGAGAGGACTGCTGCTGACTAAGGGGAAGGCGCTCCAGGAGGTGGAGCGGGGACACATTTCAGAATCGGGTGGAGGGGAAACCCAGAAAGGATGTCACAGGGCACAGCGTTGAGGTGACGGTGGGCCAGGCAGCATCCGGGGCAGCAGCACAGCCTGGGGGATGGGGGCTGCCTCCCGCATCAATCCAGAGGCCTCGCCCAGAGGCAGGTGGACAAGTCACCCCTGCCCAGAGGCACACTTTCCATGTTCCTACATTGTCATTTCACCAGACCACAAAGCATTAAAACCTACGAGCACAAACAAAAGCTGTCTTGCTTGCTCCTAGGCTTCTTGCTATTTTCGGTTTTAGGTTTGAGGAGCTTTTGCTACTTTACATATCAAAATGCAAGACAGAGAATGCCTGCTGATACAGTGTTTGCTCTGTACTACTTTTTGTTCAAAGAGGGAGGGGATGGAGGGGCCAAAAAGCAACAGTAAAAAGCAAATGGAAAAAAAAAAAAGAGTTTCCTGGTGGCCTAGCAGGTGAAGGATCTGGCATTGTCACTGCTGTGGCTTGGGTTGCTGCTGTGGCACAGGCTCAATCCCTGGCCCGAGAACTTCTGCATGCTGTGGGCTTGGCCGAAGACAAAAGACAAAGCTTTATTTTCCTCCCATAATAAAGAAAGGAGATGAAGGGCTCAGGAGGCGGCCACCTGCTTGGAGCCGCCCAGAGCTTCAGGACAAGTGAAGACTCCACCTCCATCCAGCCAGGCAGCAGCATGCACCTGGCACCCAGCATGTCTGTACTGCCTAGGAAACAGAAGTGGTGCCAGCAACTAGGGACACCACTAGTCACTTCATCAGCCGACCAAAATCTCGGCACTGGCTTTGGAGAACATGGCATCCATGGCCTAATGGTGAAACCTAATTGCCTTTGCCTAATTGCCTCTACGTGCCTTTGGCCTCACTCGGTTTCATCTAAGGAGATCAGGATTCTAGAGGGAACTCTCCCCTGGAGTTTAATAAAGACCAGGGGGAAGCCTATTGGAATCTGCCAAGGCCACCCACTACAGTCATGGTCCCCAGATCTTGTACCAAACTGCTGCCTGGTTGTTTCTAGTCTCAAACCAACTCATGATACAAACAAGAGCAAAGCAAGAAAGAAAGAAAAAAAAGCAAGAAAAGGGAGTTCCCCTTGTGGCACAGTGGAAACAAATCCGACTAGAAACCAGGAGGACGTGGGTTTGATCCCTGGCCTCGCTCAGTGGGTTAGGGATCTGGCGCTGCTGTGATGTAGGATGCAGATGTGGCTGAGAATCTGTGCTGCTGTGGCTGTGGTGTAGGCCGGCAGCTGTGGCTCCGACTTGACACCTAGCCTGGGAACCTCCATGTGCAGCAGGTACAGCCCTAAAAAGACAAAAATAAATAAAAGAAAGATCTTGAAGTATTTCCAACGCAAAATGGTGGCCACTTTGGCCAAAACACTGTAAGAAGGTTTATGTTCAGCCCCTAGACCTTTGCTGGTTAAAACAGGCCCATAGAAGCTGTGAAGAGCACCGGCGAGTCAAATTTCAAGTCAACACAGCGATTTCTCTTCTTCCTTCATGGTCACTGAACAAGAACAAAATTTACTGGGAAGAAAAACATCTGATTCTTAAAAATCACAACATTCCAATCAGTGATCATTTGAATGAGCACCAGGCCCAGGACTGATGAAAAGGATTTTAAAAATCCCCAACTCAAAAAAAAAAAACAAAAAAACAAAAAAACCCTCCAACTCACAGTCAAGTGTACAAGGCACCTCCAAAGTCACCTCGTGCTAACAATGATGTCAAAACATGGAAGTGCGATCAGGATTCACTATTTCCTGACACCACTGACTTCCCACTTTCCAGCTGTCCCTTTCTGACCATCAGCGGAAATGGTGGCTCCGGGAAGCCAGGGACAGGAAGAGAATAGCTTGCACGAGTGTGAATAAGTAGACACACACACACACACCTGGGATTGTGGAGTGTCTGCACAAGGATGTGAAAATACCTCTTTACATTTTCTTCACTAACTTCACCCAATGATTGTTACCCACACACAAGACTGGGACAGACGACAGGCAGGGGAAGAAGATACACACATTCTTATTTCTAAGATGGGTAGGATTTCCTTTTGAAAAATACAAAGAGCATCGAAATCAGTGCACCAACCAAAGTCACTGGAAGGGGAAACCGTATTCTAAGTCACATAACTTAGAAACCGGGGGAATAATCCACAGTCCCGGTGCTGACTGGGCAGGTCCACCAGGCGGCCAGCTCAGGCCCAGTTTCAGTGCTGCCTTCCTGGGGGCCGAAGCAGTGTGACAAGCCCTGGTCCCTTAACAGCAGGTACATTTCCTGCCACGTTCTCTTGTGCTTTTTAGCAGGAGGCGGGTGCCTAGAGGCTGGCATCTCAGGTGTTAAATGAGCTTCTGGCGACATGTGCTGGAAGACAGGCAGGTGACACCCTCTGAGACAGCAGGGCAAAACCATGAGCATGTCCCACCGCCCCGAGAAAGCCAAAGCCACGTTCCCAGATAGAAGCTTCCTGTCTCTTCTGACCCCATCCCCCAAACACTGTCTCAAGGCCGGTTAGGAGCCTGCCCACTGTTTATATTCCTCAACTGGGAGGCCCATCATCTAAGCACAAAAAAAGAGTCAGAAGAGTTTCTGCTGTGGTGCAGTAGGTTAAGAATCTGACTGCAGCAGCTCGGGTGTCTGTGGAGGTGGGGGTTTGATCCCCAGCCCAGTGCAGTGGGTTAAAGGATCCAGCATTGCTCCAGCGATGGTGTAGGTTGCAGCTGCAGCTTGGATTTAATCTCTGGCCCAGGAACTTCCATACACAGCAGGTGTGGCTGTAGAATTAAAAAAAAAAAAAAAAAAAAGGAGTCAGAGAAGAGCCTGTCTGAGAACAGGTCTTTCTGCTGTGCCTTTCGGTCCCCTGGGAAGGACCCCTGCAGTCAGCAGTGTCACCTGCATGGTCGGTCACTGACTAAGCCTTGAGGTGTGGCCTGGTTCCGTTCCAGGCACCACAGAGACAGCCCCATGACAGTGACCCTCTCAACGTGGAGAAACTTTAACAATGTGGAAACAGGACACAATGTCCCTCAGGAATGAGGGCTGTGATAAAATGACCTGGGACCTTGGGACAGAGAGAGGCTGGGGACAGGGCGGCCTCGGCAGGGTGGTAACAGAGAAAAACAAAGCCTGGAACCCCCCAGAAATCTGGCACCTGTTCTAAATGTGCGCAGTGTCTGTGGCTTCCTTGACCTCTGATGCCAGCGGCCTGTAAATGCCTTCTTAGTACCAGAAAGACCCCTTACACGGAATACTCTTTTCCACACCAGCTTCCAAGCCAGAGGCAGGTGATGCCACTTACCCAGGACCCCTAGGTCCTTCCAAATAATAGAACTCGACTTGCCTCATTCAGACACAGATAAAAATGAAGTACAAATCTGCAGGCCCTCTCAGCTTGAGCTCCAGAAAATACCGTATTTCACCGTTTCTAAGACACCTCTATTGTCCCATGTTAATCCCTGAAATCAGGGTCCATGTCACAACAGGTGGTGTGTCACCACTAAATAGGCAGTTTGCTTTCTTTCTGAGGGTCTGATGGGGGTACAAGGTTATGATGCAATTTTTTTTTTTTTTTGCTTTTTTCGGCCACACCCACAGCATATAGAAGTTCCCAGGCTAGGGGTCCAATTGGAGCTGCAGTTGCCTGCCTACACCACAGACACAGCAACATGGGATCCAAGCCTCATCTGCAACCTACACCACAGCTCATGGCAACGCTGGATCCTTAACCCACTGAGCGAGGCCAGGGATCAAACCCATGTCTTCATGGGTACAACCTGGGTTCATAAACCGCTAAGCCACAACGGGAACTCCAAGAATGACCATTTTGAAGGATATCAGTGATTCTTCCTGAAAAAGACAAAAAGATGAAACAAACTTCTAACGGGGCTCTGAGGAAAAAAAAATGCTTTGCATTGCAGCATAACTACTCCAAAATTTCCCAAATGCTCCTGAACTGTGTTTTTAAAAGCTTTATCTGGAACTGGACAATTTCAAAACCCATTGATCTTGCTCTGAAGTCTAAAACACAGCACAGAATTCTTATAATTCTTCTAGAAACCTGTCTGCCAAATGACATATTGTTTCCTTTGGCTGAGTGTTCACCTTTGAACTTCTCTCTAAAGCATGTAAATTTTAAAATCCCATCTTTAGAGCTGGTACCAATTTAGAATTGTTTAATCATACTGGAAAAAAGAAGTAATTTGCTTCATCTACTAACGTTTCCTTAAACAATAAAAAAATTTAAAAAAAACCAAGACTCGTTGTTTTTAAATGCTCTGTTCTTACGTGATTCTCCTTATGAGACTCAAACTGATAGAAGGTAAAAAATGTAAAAAAAATCATGGGCAAGTCCTTCTCACAAGGAGGAGGGAACCAAACATGCCAGAATAGGAAGGAATATGTATGATTTGAGTTCATTAATTCTGTATCACAAAGGGTCATCCAGAAACAAACCGAGGTTTAAAAACAGGATGAAAATGTACTCTGCAATACAGGGAGTGCCCTGGTGGGCCTGGTGGTTAGGACTCAGCACTTTCACCGATGCAGCCAGGGTTCAATCCTTAGTCTGGGAACTAAGATTTCCAACAACAACCAAAAAAGTATTTTGCAATACACTGCCTTTGCTGGTATCTAATTACCTACAATTAGTTGTTTGGGCCATGGCATCCACGAACAATGAAAAACTAAATTTCTTATAACTATTCTCCAAAACCTTCTATGGGAACATCCCATAACTAATCCCGACAAAGTTCAGAACCAACACTATGTTCAATTTCTTTGGCAACCACTTCAGGCATAATTGGTGTTCTCTTCTGAGCAATTCTCAAGCATGACTTTTGTGTGTTTCTATAACGCTTTCCATACCAAAAAAAGAACACCATGAAAAATTTACATCAGGCTCTGGCTATAGTGCAAAACTAAAGAAAAAAATTAAAAAAAAACAATGAAGACACAGAAAGGATATGGGATCCCATGCTTCATTAACCAGGATAATCCCCTCTGCTGTATCTAATTGATCAAAATGATGAACCTCCTTCGACTCAAAGGAAAGAAAGTCAGAAAGTCACTGGGGACAGGGGACTAGGACTTTCACCAGGTCACCTGATCAGCAAAGCCAAAAAACAGACCAGACATGGCTACTTTGTAAGACGTAGTTCAAAGAAGTTAAACCTGCCAGCCTTCTCCTCAGCCCTCTGAAAATAAGCATCTTTAACAAGGGGTCAAGAAATCTTAGGAGGTTCTCCTCTGAAAATTACATTAATTTCTCCTGTTTAGGATGCTTTTCTGACCAAATGCTACCCAAGAAATTCAAAGCATGTCACTGAGTTATGAAGAAGAGGTGCGTTGGGATTTAGCCCCAAAGGGATGTGGTGAATGCTTCATGCATGCGCCAAACAGGGGTTGTCATGGCGCAAGGTGTGGTGGCAGGATCTGGGGGCTCCTGGGCACATGTACACCGCAGCTTTGCTGCTCAAGAGCCCTGTGACTCAGCCAAGTCACTTCGGCTCACCTGCAGCAAGGAGATAACAGCAAGTGCCCTTCACTGGAAGAGTGTAGAAAATGCACCATCATCTGCCTGGGACTGGGCCAGGTCCAGAGCTGGCCTGTGGAGATAATGCCCATCACAGTCCAGAAAACTCTTATTTCAGGAGTTCTGGTGCTGGACTAAGTAGAATGAATATATTTTTCGTGGATGAGTCATGGCTGTAGAGAGCTCCTAAGCCTTCAGCCTGATTCTCAATTCTTACTGCCTCATCCTGGAGGCAGAACAATGTTAAAAACCAGAACAAAAGAGAATTCGCCCTAGGAAGTTGTTCTCTTAAAGTCAAGAAGCAAATAGATTTCTTATCATTTGTTTCTCTCTCCTAGAAGTATGGAGGGAAAAAAAAAAAAAAAAAAAAAAAAGCTCAGGGTAGCTGGAGATCCCCTAGGCCTGGAACAATCACTCTTACTCTATTATGGGAAAATAAGGGACAAAGGTACAGCCAACTAAATAATATATTGACAGTGTTTGTCTTAACACCTGGAACGCCCTGGTTTTCAGAGAAAGTAGATAATCTTAAAAAGTTGAAAATACAAAGGACAAACTTTTTAAAAAGTTTTTTCCTAAGAAGATTGTTGGGGGGGCTATCAGTGCAGAGAGGGTGTATTTTGGGGGAGAGGGCAGGCTAGGAAATTGCTAATAGCATCCCATCCACCAGCGTTATCCACAGCGCCATCTACTGCCACACTTGGGCCACAGCAGCCTTGGTTCTGCAGGGCCCCAAGAGTTAAATCACTGCCTTTTCTTAGGTAAGTAAACTGTTTAGGAAAGAAAATGTTAAAAGTGGGGGGGCGGGGACCTCAGAAAGTAAACTCCTGACACTCTTTTAAAATCCCTAGGTAGAAAACATAAACATAATCTTTTGGTTAACAACACATGGCAATCAAGTAGTTTTCATTTTTCTTAGCTAGTTACACTATAAACTTCACTCTAAAGATGCTAAAGAACTGGTTAGAATTATGTGTTCTGATTGATGTATGTAAACACAGTTCCTATATTTATCTTTTATTATTTATTTTGATGCCGTGGGAGTTACTAACTGCTGCCCTAGCAGCAACAGGAATTGAAAGTATTATTCTAAACCTATAGAACAAAGGGGTTCAGGATGGGGTTCAGAACCCAGGTTTCTCCTCATGTCTAGTCTAGGCTTCTCCTTGAGAATCAGGCCCTTAAGGATACTGAAGCCTCAGGAAATGCACCTGGTTGCAACCAGGTGCAGGACTGTGTCCCTGTCCTCACAGATCCGCTAGACACAGTACATAAGAATACACAGAACAGCTCCTCACTCATAAGTAAAACGACCCAACCTCAATGCTCTAAGAGTAAACCACAGACTTAAAACCGACCATGATTGGAAAGACCTGGGATGAAAAAAAAAAACAAACCCAAACAACCATTTTCCAAACAGAAAAAAAAAAAAAAACACATGGACTGATAATAAAAATTAAAAAGAAAACCAGCGGCCACTTACCTGGGGGGGTGTTGCAGGTACTATTCTAAACTCTGCAGATTACCGTGTTGACAAAATACCATCCACGGTAACACCACAGATTAAATACTAGAGGGTAAAGCAACTGGAATGTCACCCCAGGAAGAACTCTGGCTTACCATTAACTCACCCCTTTGTCAAAATAACCTTAATTAATAGCTCATCTGAATGACCAGAGGTGGCGATGTCACAAAATACATACGTACAAGTATTTCCCATGGAATGACTCTAAGTGTAAATTGGGGGGGGGGGAAGGCTAAATAAATAGCTTTACAGCCAACAAGGGAAACAGAGAAAACGGAAGTCATACCATTTATACCGCAAATATGCTTATTTTACTATCCTGTTCCCCTTCTCAAAATCCTCAAAATCAGACCCGTGTGTAGTCCTTACGACGCCAGCCACGCAATGTTGTCACAGATGTGTGCCAGATTTCGCACAGTAAAAAATGCGAAGTTAGCTTGTATCTCGAGCGGGAAAGCCTGCTTATTTTTATGGCTCAATAAATCTAAACACCAACTTGAAAGGGTTAAAAAAAAGCCGGGCACCAGGTGCTGGCTTTCCACTTTGCCGAGTGATTTAAGCGTGCAGCAAAGTTCCTGCCGCTTCCCCACCAGCCTGCATGGAGGGAGAGCTGTCACTGCCAGGGACATTGCAGCTCCCGGCTGAGCAGCGGGCTCCTCGCCTTCCCGCAACCCGCAAGCGCCCTGCGGCCAAGTTCCGAGTTCCGTGGGGGTGATGGGGACACGAGTGAGCTGAGGACAATTTAATTCTGTTTCAATTCCCTCCGCTTTCAAAGAAAGTCCAGACAACTGAGACCATGGATGGAGCTGGAGGGAGGAACCAAAAACAAACTTTCGGAGCCTCTGAATCTGCATTTCTTGCAAGAATTCTCCGCCAGCGATTACGGGCTACCTAAGACTCGGCACCCGAGCTGAGAGGCCGCTCGAGGAGCCCCGGCCCGGTGGGTGCCCAGCCCTCGCCGACCCCCGCCTCTTCCGTGGGAACCCCCCAAACTCGCCACGCACGCCCATCCCCTGCCCGGCCTCCCCGCCGCTCCGGGGCCCCCATCCAGGGCCCGGGGGGCGCGGGCAGGGCAGTGGTCCCGCGCTCCGGCTCGCGGCCCGAAACACCGGCCCGGGTCGGTCCGGGCCATGCGGCCCCCGGGCCCAGATGAACCGACACCCAGGCCGCCGGGAGGCGGCAGGGGCGGACCCGACAACTCTGCGGCCGCGCGCGGCGTCTGCATTGTCCGCGATCGGGGCGCGGCGCGGTGCGGCCCCCCCGACCAGGTCCCCGACCGGCCCCGGCCACCCCTCCCCGGCCCCCGGCCCAGTCTTACCTCGGCCGCGCTCCGGGCCGCGAGCGGTGCGGCCCGAGCAGGGCGCCGAGCTCCGGCGAACGGCGTGGAAGGAGAGTCCGGGCCGGCGAGGGACGAGGGCCGGGCCGCCGGGGCTGCTGGAGGGCGGAGCGAGGACGGGGACGGCTGAGGGGGCGCGGGACGCGGGCGGCCGAGGGCCGGACTGGCGGCGGCCGCGGCAGCTCGGGCTGCACAGAGTGGGAGGGCTCGGGCTGCCTTCGCCAGAGAGCGAGGGAGGGAACTCGGAGCGCGGTGCCGGTGCCCAGAGCGCGTGTCCCCAGGAGTGTGCACGCCCCCCGGGGCGCCCCGCCCCTGTCTCCACCCCCTCCCGCACCCCCACTTCTAGTCCCCTCCCCCACCCCGTCCCCGCCCCTCACTCCCACTCCAACCCCCTCCCCACCTCCAACTCACCCCCACTCTCTCCCCAGGCGAGAATCGCTGGATCCTAACTGCCGAGAAACCCCAGACCTGGAGCCTGTTTGTGAAAGTGATAACCCATCAGCCAACCCTTCAGAAGGTCCTGGTGCCTGAAGACATTCTCTGTTGACTAACTCATATACTCAGATGGACAGTCTTGGTATTTGTAGACTAAATTTCTGCAGACATTTATGAGTCTAAAAAAGGTTTGAAGAAGACGATGAAAAACATAGAAAAAAAATGTCTAACACAATATACAGTCCCTAGAGTATGGGCCAACTGATGTTTCAAAATTAAGTAAACTCTTGAGGATGCATCTTTATTCATCTCATAAAGCATGGTTTGGTATTGCTTTTTGTTTAGATTTGCTTAGTAACTTGGTTGGGGTTTTGAGGGTTTTATTGTTATAGGAAGATTAAACCCATTCTAGTTTAATTTTTGCAACTAAGAATTCGAAAAGATAAAATCTATATTTATCAAAATGGTTGAATTTGAATGAGATGCAAACATAAGTATTTCTGTAAAATATGTAGCAAAACTTTATTTTATATCTTTAGTACCTTTGGAATACAGTTGCCCTCATCCCATTTTCTGAGAAAGAGCATCTGTATTTGAACTATGTGACTCTGTTCCATTCTAGTTCAGAAATTATCACATAAATAAAACTCAGGCTCCCCATAATGGATTTTTGGCTATTTACAGGAGAACCATTTTAAGAAAGTGACATGATCCTGGGTTTTCAATGGAACTTTCCTTTGGCATACTAATGCATTCCATGTGATCACAGATTCTGTTGTGGTCTCCATGAACTCCCAAAATCATGTTACAAAATGAAGTTCCTTTTCATCATTCCCATAGCAAATGGAACCAGCTTCTCTCACTTCAAAGAAGTCTATTTAAAAAAAAAATTAACTTCTTTGCCCCAGTGTCTTCCTTTTTGGGGATTGCTCCCTGCTGTTGTGTGATACACGCCGTCTCTGCCATCACAGGGGCATGTGACCCAGGCCTGCCAATCAGAGTGCCTCTCATTCCCTGGCACTAAGGGGAAGGGGGCTGGCACAGGTCCTAGTGGAGGGAGGGTCCTTTTTCTGAACTGGTGTGGCAGCTTTCTTTCAAGGCCAGACCATGTAAGCCTGCAGCAGCTGGAGGCAGCCTGTTAGAGAAGAAAACCAACAGAGCAACAGAAACAGGTAGCATCCTGATGACAGGAACAAGCCCCTCCAGGCAGCTGCTCTCTGAAAACCCTTCAAAATTTCTGGACTTTGGAGGAAAGGCACTGGTAAAGTATCTTTTTAGCTTATTCTATTTCGAGCTAGGTTGCTTTCCAAAATACTCACTGGTGAAGCCGTGAAAGATTCCCAAATGATCCAGGCTCTGAATATTAGGAAGGTACCCAATGAGTTGTAGCTTCTGTCACATAAATTGCTTCTTCGTAATAGACTATATGCCGAGAAGGTCACTTAGCAGGAAGCCCTACCTTGTGATAGGACTAAGGCTATCATTTAGGGTATTACTGTTGCCCAGGGTAGAATCTATATTTTCACATTGTCCTTCCGCAAACCAAAAATTAATAAAAGATGTGGTTAGAAAATCAGAGAGAAGATAGTAACATGTCTAAACTGGACTATCCCCATGGATGTTTTTGTGTTATCATTTATTCCAATAAAAGTTACCTTCATCAGTCTTGATATTTGCTGAATAGGACCTTTCCTTTTTTTCTGGACTGACAGTTGGAGGGTCCGCTACAGACTTTCAGGAACTGCTGAAATTGGTCTGTCGTGCTGGAATTTTATTGTTCAGGAGAAGTGGGCCATTGGCCAATGCTTGGAATTCTTCTGTCTCACAGAGATTTTTGTCTCTAGAAGTATGTAACAGTATTTGACTAGTACCCTAAACAAGCATCCTTACACTAATCACTGTGTTGCTTAACCATGACTCACAGGTCACTGTGAGCAGTAGAAGTGCTGCTGGCCGGAGGGCGGGCTGGATGGACCTTGCTTTGAGCCTTAGGTGTCTTGTGGGAACTTTGATCCCAGTTTGGAGATTTCTCCAGTCTTCCTTCACAAAGGTATATACCATGTTGCGTGGACAGCTAGTGAAATTTCATGTATAAAAGCTCATGAGCTGAATAATAACATAGCATCAAGGGATCTGAGCCCCAGCAAAGAACAATATAAGGAGGCGACCCAACTCTAGAAACATGACAGGGTAGCTTAGAAGGAAAAGCAAAAAAAAAAAAAAAAATTAGTTCTGGAACCTGAGACCCATGCTGACTGACACTTGTTCAAGTGACTGGCTGTGATTCCCCAGTGAAAATGTCAATCAAATACCTGGAGCTTTCCCGCATCCACATGCCAGATCCATGTGGTGCCTGTGCCATTTCCCTACCCAAGTGCTCTTAGAGAGGTACAGCATCTCTCAGTTGACCTGGACTCCAACAACCCCATCTGTCCCAAACCCACCCGAAACATGGCATAAGACACTGGTCTTCAAACCCAGAAACAGAATTGCCTGAATACCCCTAAGGATGCCAGGTCTCCAGGTTGTGGGGAGGAGGAATAGGCACGTCTACTTAAAAAATTTCCCTGAGAGGCTGTGATGCTCAGCCAGGGTGAAGGTGAATGAGATCCATGAATAAGTGCTCTTAATTCCACAGGAAAAGACTTGAGAAGCCCTCTGATCAGACTTGCTCAATTTGTCTTTTCCTTGCACAGCTTTTGGCTCTTCTGAGGTTATAGAAAAAGCAGCAAGGAATGCTCCTTAGGAGGAGGAGGATTTGCTTGAAGCAATCACCATGGAAAAGGCCAGCTCCCAGCAAAGCAGAGATAAGAGAATCTTTAACTTTAAGCAGAAGCGCCAATTGCTACAGAGAGAGGTGGCTCCACCAGAGCCAGCAGCCCGGGGTTATCTCTTATTGAATAGTTCACAGCTTATTACTTGTTCCTGCTAATGATCGGAGGAGTCAAAACAATTGAGTTACATTCATGAATACTGAGTCGTGCCATTTAACATGGTTACAGCTGTCATTTATGGAGGACTTGGTCTGTGCTAGGCAGGGTACATGCCTCCTTTTCAGTCATGAAGATGGCCCTAAGCATAAATATCATGAGCTCCATTTCATAAAGAGGAAGCTCAGGCCCAGGAAGGTGAATGACACATCCAAGGTCATGGAGGTAGTAATTAGGGGATTTAAAAGTTAGTCCACCTGACGCCAAAGCTGGTGTATCTTTTCCCCTAAAGCAAACACAAACTTACCTATGAGTTGTATGAATCATCCATCCAATAAGACAGCCCCTAACATGTGAGCTCTTTACATTTAAATAACTTAAAATTTGAGTGGATGAAGACTTCAGTGTCTTGATCACACTAGCCACTTTTCAAGTGCCAATGGCCACACATTGGAGAGACAAATAAACGTTTTCATCATCGCCTGGAAATAGTCCTGTTAGACAGCACTGACGCCTCCCATGTTTGTTGCATCAATGAAGGCAGTGTTCTCGGTGATTGGATTTTTCAAGTAAATTACTCCAGCTTTGTGTTAACTATGTGGATGGAATTTTTTCTAAAACATGTAATATATTTATGTACCTGTGTCTTAGTCTATTTGGACTGTTATAACACAAATACCATAGGCCAGGCTGCTTATAAACAACAGACATTATCTTCTCACCGTTCTTGAGACCAGGAAGTCCAAAATGAGGGCACCAGCAGATCTGGTGTCTGGTGACAGCACAGCTTCTCCTGTGTCCCCAGATGGCAGAAGGGGAAGGGCTCAGGAAGCTCTCTGGGGTTTCTTTCTCAAGGGCCCTAATCCCATTCGTGAGAGCCCCACCCTCATGACCTAACAACCTCCAGAGGCCTCACCTACTGGGATCATCACTTTGGGGGGTCAGGATTTCAATATATGAATTATTTTATTTATTAATTTGTCTTTTGTCTTTTTAAGGCTGCACCCACAGCATATGGAAGTTCCCAGGCTAGCAGTCTAATCAGAGCTGTTGCCACCAGCCTACGTCAGAGCCACAGCAACGCCAGATCCGAGCCACGTCTGTGACCTTCACCACAGCTCACGGCAACGGCAACACCAGATCCTTAACCCACTGAGCGAGGCCAGGGATCAAACCCACAACCTCATGGTTCCTACTCGGATTCGTTTCCACTGTGCCACAACGGGAACTCCAATGTACGAATTATTTTTAAAATTGTTAGTGAAACACAGTTAATGTACAGTGTTGGTTAGTTTCAAGTATACAGTAAAGTGGTTCAGTTATACTCAATGTGTGAATTTTGGATTACACAAATATTCAGTCCATTGCAGCCTATCTTTTCTTTCAGCCTACACCACAGCCACAGCAACGCCAGATCTGGATCCGAGCCACATCTGCAACTTTGCGGCAACACCAGATCCTTAACCCACTGAGTGAGGCCAGGGATGGAACTTACATCCTCATGGATTCTAGGCATGTCCTTAACCTGCTGAGCCACAGCAGGAACTCCCCACTGCAGCCTGCCTTAATTAGCAGAGGACACTGAACTAAATGCCTCTTGGAGGCATTCAGGGTGAGGCACCCACTTCAGTGGACCCACAGCCTGCCCCAAGCCCGTGCGTCTCTCTCCACTGGCCCCTCTGTTTTCCACCTTCTCACTTTTGTTTTCTCAGATCGTGTGCTTGCTTTTGGCCACATTCTGGTGCCTGTGGCCCCAGCCGGTGCTACCTCTGTCCAGCCGCTCTTCCTATAGTTTTTTTCCCCAATTCCGTGTCTCCAGCTACCACTGATGTGTCAGTGACAACAGAATTTTGATCTCTAACTCCCACCTCATTTTCTGATCTTCAGTGCAGTTTCTTTTTCTAGCCCTCCACTGGGCTAGTGCTGCCGTGGTCCGAGAATTGTTGCTACTGCTCAAGGACAGGTGAGTTTAGACAGTGGAAGCCTGAGGGGAGACACTTTTCTAGCAATGCGACATTGTTGGGACATGATGTTACAGTCTGTCATTGGTATGTACATAATAGACTGCCTTGGATTAGAAATTCGAAACAAACACTGTACCAGATTCCACACACTGTCTCTTGGACCCCTAGTGCTTGTGACCTGAGCTTGTCAGCACTGAAGTTGTCATTATCCCCTTCCCCCTTCCCCCTCCCCCCAGCACAGTCAGGATCCAGGCCGGAACCAGGGAAGTGAATACAGGAAACTACTTGCAAAAATGCTGCAGAAGCTGAAGGGAAGACAAGGAAAGATGAGTCAACCTAGATTTTAGCAGGAGCAGGAGACAAAGGAGAGACAGACAAAGGAGAAGGTGGTGTCATTGGCCCCCAGGATGGGGGGCTGGTGGAGGGCATCGATGCTAAGTTACGAGGAATAACGAGGTGTGTTCCCAGGAGCTGAGACCCGCAGGGCCTACAGACGCTGTCTGTTGAACTGAACTGAACTGAACATATTTTTCTATTCTGTTATTGACACCACACACATCTAAAAATTTCCTGGGGAACTCTGCCAAATATTGCATATAACAAGTTAATGATGCAGAGAGGTTGCAACCATTAGCTGATCTAGGCTTCAGAACTGAGATGCTGGGCCCGCTTCTGTAAAGGACATCCATGAACTCTTTCTTATTTTGATTTGACTCAAAACGTTCACTTACGTCCAGATTTTCAACTATGTCAAAAGGCTTAACTTGTCAGAATTGGCTCGTATAGTATGTGGAATATTGGGTTAATATATATAGCTGCTGTATTCTCACAGACAGGGTGAAATACTGCGCTGAGGATGTGGAGTGTTCTTAAACTATTTGTGGCAAGGTGAACTTAGAGCATTAAGCCACTTATACAATCCATGTATTTTGTGCAGTGCGTTCAAATTCTTATTTTCCCCAGAATCAAAAATCAGAGGTGACATGAATAACTGGAACCTCTAATTTCATTCAAACCTCTTCCTGACCAAATATTAAACCAATTCATTAGTAGCCAGAGAAATGAACTAATTTGGACTTTTCTCCTCCTCTCTGCCATTGTGCAGTAGAGCCACTAACAAGCAAAGCAGATAATAAGCATGAGAAGACAAGGAGAAAAGGACAAATAAGGGAATATGAGGTCTCAGAGCCACAGATGGCACTGATGTATAATCACCAGTTTCCTATCTTTAAAACACGTGTAAGTAGGGGGAGTTCCCGTCGTGGCGCAGTGGTTAACGAATCCGACTAGGAACCATGAGGTTGTGGGTTCGGTCCCTGCCCTTGCTCAGTGGGTTAACGATCCGGCGTTGCCGTGAGCTGTGGTGTAGATTGCAGACGCGGCTCGGATCCTGCGTTGCTGTGTCTCTGGCGTAGGCCGGCGGCTACAGCTCCGATTCGACCCCTAGCCTAGGAACCTCCATAAGCCGTGGGAGCGGCCCAAAGAAATAGCCAAAAAGACAAAAAAAAAAAAAATAATAATAAAACACGTGTAAGTAGGTATGCAGACTTTGAGTCTCAGGGTTCAATGTGCATTTTTTTCCCCGAACTCTTTCTAAAGTGGGAATTGTGGTTTCTCAATGTTGGGCAAAGATATATTCAGAAATTCATGTGTAGACATTCTATTTTTCAGGCACCGCATACGAATCTAAAGGATGAGCAATGCCACTTCTGACATTTGCAGAAATCACCCGCAAATTATTGGGAAATTTTTAACAAAATGTCAGAACGCCTTGGGGACGGCAGTGAATTTTAGCTCATCCGCCCACTCGCCCCTCCCTCCCTCACCTGTCACCAGAGCTCTGCCGTTGTCAGTGTTTTCACTCCTGCATCAAATCTTTCACTTCTTACCTGCCCTTAGGACAAGGGCTTCCCCTGTTCCTTGTGAAATCCCACAACCTGTCAGATGTCTTCCTTGTTACCTCTTTATGGGTCTTCTTCCTTTCCTCAAATTGGTAAAAGTCAATCTTTTTCAGTAATAGTTCAACGATTCCAACATGGTTTATTTACTCACAAAGTATGCATAGCCTTAATTTCCTGCTGGTTTGACCACCAGCAGCCAAGACTTCTAAGCAGGTGTCCTTTTGGAATATCAGCGTTTGCAAGTGGCCAGCCAGTGGCCCCAGGAGTGGGCTGAGGTGGGTGTGGAAGTAGGCAGCTTAGGTAAAGATAAAGGGAGTGGGGGAGGGAGCGCTTTTCCTTCCCAGCTCTCCGTTCCACCCCATCCAAACGACTGGAGAATGTACAAGAACACCAAATCACTGTTGAAATCTCTTAGGAAAACAAATCAGCCTAGGTTGCCGTTTTGTGTTTCTGAGAAAAGAGAAGTTGGGACAGACACACAGACCCAGTCAGCCTGGGCGACAGAAGTCCTGCCGTGCAGTTAGGCTGTTTTATCAGCCTGCACTTGTCCACCCCTGGCAGTCCCTACCTCCTATTTAGTTGTGAGTGGAGAGTCTTATGCAAAGGAATAAGGAAAAAATGTAAATACACAAAATTTTTTCCTAATCATAAAGCATAGTAATTCCTTATGGATTTGGGGTTGGCTGGGTTCCCAAACTCTTTGTAAACATCTTAATCCTGCTGTTCTTAGAAGGTTGGCCTCAGTTACAGTGGAGTAGATTGCCACTCTCAGAACTCAGACCTCACTAGGCACCAATGTGCTGCCCTGCTCTGTGAATGGCATTCCAGTGGGTCCCACTGGCCTCCCTAGGCTGTAAGCTGGAGGTGAGTACCTCTGATGGAGCAAACTCTTCTGATGAAATTTCTTGCATGACTTAGCAAAATCAGAGCAGCCGGCAAAACATCATCAGCTCCTCACTGAGGTAAACACATGCTCAGAGAGCAGCTGAATCATGATGTACTTTTACATTCATCGGCTTCGAATGCCGTGGACCTGGTCCAGAGTCTGGACACTGCAGCATTTCCTGCACAGTCCTGAGCACGGGAAGTGCTGTCATCCTGGAGCAGTGCCAGCTCTGAGCTCAGCTACCCGAGAGCCAGTGGGGCATCTCCTGGACCTTGTCATACCTATCAGAATCCAGGAGAGTCTGAGAAAGGACCAACTAACTCTTCCTTGGATTCAAAAAACTCCATAGAGCCACACATCGAAGAGTATGAATCACAAAATATTCTTGTTAACCTTCATTGAATAATGTGTTATTTTTCTCTAAATGCGTATGTTATATTTGAGAAAATAGACTTCCGATGACAGTTCTTGTACCAAGTAAGATGTGAATCCCCTGGTCAGGGCTCTGGGAGTGGCAGTGGGGCTGCAGGAGAATTAATGTTTTAGAATACTGGCAACGTAGAGGCAGAGATGTGCTTGCTTCAGGCACACCTGCCTGCCAACTGACTCTGCCTTCTCCCTCCAAGAACATGTGGCCACTATTTTTTCCCTTCCCCCAATTTTATTGAGATACAGCTGACAGGTAATAGTGTATATATGCATTTGAGATGTGCAACATAATGATATGATACAAGAATACACTGTGCAGTCATCACCACTTCAGGTTGACCTAACATCCATCACCTCATATAGTTATAATTTTTTTTTTTTTGCAAGGAGAACTTTTAAGGTCACCTCTTCGCAACTCTCAAATATATAATACTTGTTGCTCACTGAGTGCCTTGCTGTATATTACATCTGAGAATTTACCTTGTAACTGGAAGTCTGTAGTTTGCATCTTTGACAACCCTCACTTTCCCCTCAACACCCCTGCCACAGGACAACCACCGATCTGTTCTCTGCTGCTATGAGGTTTTTTGGTTTTTTTTTTGTTGTTGTTGTTTTGTTTTTCACATATAAGTGAAATCACACAGAAATTCATCTTTCTCTGTCTGACTTTTTGCACTTAGTGTAATGCTCTCAGGATTCATCTGTGTTGTCATAAATGACAGGATTTCCTCCTTTTTATGGCTGAAGATATTCCATTGTGGCTAATGTCTACATTTTCATTGTCCATTAATCCATGGATGGACACTTAGGTTGTTTCCAAGTCTTGGCTTTTGTAAGTAATGCTGAAATGAACATAAGAGTGCAGATATCTTTTTGAATTAGTGTTTTCATTTCCTTCCAATATACACCCAGAAGTGGAATTGTTGGATCATGTGGTAGTTGCAATTTTAATTTTTTGAAGAAACTCCATACTTTTTTCCATAGCGGCTGCACCAATTTACATTCCCACCAGCAATGCACAAGGGTTCTCTTTTCTCCGTTGTCTTGTCAACACTTTTTTCTTGTCTTTTTGATAATAGCTCTTCTAAGAGGTATAAGATGATATCTCATTTTTTTTTTAAATTTTGGTTTTGATTTGCATTTTCCTGATGAATAGTGATGTTGAGCATCGTTTTATGCACCTGTTGGCTATTTGAATATTCTCTTTGGAAAAATGTCTACTCAAATCCTTCATTTATTTTTTAACTACATTATTTTCTGTAGTTTTATTGAGCTTATGAATTTCTTATATATTTTGGATATTAAGCTCTTATCTGATGTGTGGTTTGCAAATACATTCTCTCATCCCATTGGTTGACTTTTCATTGTATGGGTTACTCTTCCTGCTGTGCGGAAATTTTTTAGTTCCATGTAGTCCCACTTGTTTATTTTTTATCTTGTTGCCTGTGCGTTAGGTGTCATATCCCCCCAAATATTACCAAGTCCAATGTCAAGGATCTCTCCTCTGTGTTTTCTTCTAGGAGATTAATGGCTTCAGGTTCTACAACTAAGTAACTTTTTCTGAGTGGTTTAAGATAAGGTCTAGTTTGTTTGTTTGTTCGTTTCTTTCTTCCTTCCTTCCTTCCTTCCTTCCTTTCTTTCTTTCTTTCTTTCTTTCTTTCTTTCTTTCTTTCTTTCTTTCTTTCTTTCTTTCTTTTTCTTTCTTTCTTTCCTTTTTTGCATGTGAATATCTAATTTTCCCAGGGCTGTTTACTGAACAGACTATCTTTTCTCCAGTGAGTACCCTAAAATTTATTTGGAAACACAAAAGACTCCAAATATCCAAAGCAATTCTGAGAATCACACTTCCTGATTTCAAACTCTATGACAATGCTAAGGTAATCAAAACAGTATGGTACCAGGATAAAAACAGACACAAAGATCAGCAGAACAGAATAGAGCATCTCAAAATAATCTCAAGTATATATGGTAAACTAATATTTAGCAATAGAGCCAATAATCCTCACTGGAGAAAAGACAATAGTATTTTCAATAATATTTTCTTTTCTTTTTTTTAATTTTCCCCTTTCTCATTTTTTATCTATTTATTTATTTTTTATTTTTATTTGTTTGCTTTCCGGGGCCATACTCGAAGCATATGGAGGTTCCCAGTCTAGGGGTCTAATTGGAGCTACAGCTGCCGGCCCATGCCACAGCCCCAGCAATGTGGGATCCTTAACCCAGGGATCGAATGAGGCCAGGGATTGAACACGAAAGCTCATGGTTCCTAGTCAGATTTGTTTTCCCTGCGCCACAATGGGAACTCCAATAATATTTTCTCAAATCATAATTTTAGTTCTTTCAGAATGGAGATGTGAGCCGCATGTGTAACAGGGATTAGGCGAAGCACTATTGAGCTTGTAAAATCCTGAGAGATGCTTTCCTATATGATCTAGGTGATCTGTAGCTTCATCTAGATGATTATATACACAGCACATATTTCATATCCTCAGTGAATTAAATTGTGCTAATTAACATGAGTGTGTACCCACATGCACACTCTTTTCCCACCAGTCTATAGCCCACGTGACATGTTGCATTTTCTTTCTCTTCTTCTTCTTTTTTTTTTGTTTGTCTTTTTGGAGCTGTCCCTGTGGCAAATGGAGGTTCTGAGGCAAGGGGTCAATCAGAGCTGTAGCCGCTGGCCTACACCACAGCTTCACCAATGCCAGATCCAAGCTGTGTCTGCAACCTGCACCATAGCTCACACAATGTTGGATCCTTAACTCACTGAGAGAGGCCAGGGATCAAACCTGTGCCCACGTGGATGCTAGTCAGATTCGTTTCTGCTGAGCCACAAGAGGAACCCCATGTTGCATTTTCCATGTAAGTTTATAAATACAGAAAGTTATCTTATATTGACACATACAATGTACTCCTTAACTGACATTTAACTGGGTAAAATGTTGATGAAATAGATATGATGTTTGTTTTCCAGTGCCTCAACTTAAAAAAATGATTTTTTTTTTGATATGTCAGATAACACATTTCTACTTTCAGTGTTTCACGTCTAAAAGACATTGTTATACAACTGAGAAATAATGGCAGAATGTATAATTAATATGAAAGCTCATAAGCTGCTATTACTTTAGCATAAATAATTAATGTTAATGTTCTTAAATGATACTTTTTTTGAGATAGAAATGTCACGATAAAATCTTTTCCTATACAAGACGTAAGACTTGTATAAGCAATACACATTTGTAATACTTAACAGCATGTGTATAGACCATGAAAAGTACTTAATTTTAGGTGCTAGTCATATCACATCAGGTCTTCATCCCTTAATTCTATTTTGTTCACATGCATCTTAAACAGATCACTTACTTTTTATTGTTAGATATTATTTTTCTTCTCTAAATAAATTAAGTACATCACACATTTTCGCAACGTGGGTCATAGCAGATTGACGGGACCGCCATAACAGTTTTAAGACCACTTAACTGAAGACAGGCATGGAAGTTTCAATTTCTACAGCATCCTTCTCTATACCCTCTGGTTTCTTCAAGGCTGCCCCACAAAACCACATAGCCTCCACTGCCTAACTCCGCAGACCATGCTAGAGATGGCACACCCCCTCCCCCCAGGCCCCAGGGGTGCACACACTAACCCTGTTGCAAGAAAATGCTACTTTGTGAATTTTTCTATCTTTTCCTCCCACAGACTGATTTCCTCTCTGTGTTATTCATAAGCTTCTGTGTGTACACTAGCATCTATCTCTCTATTTCTATATATGTACATGTATTTGTAATTTCACTAAGAAAGCCTTTGCTGTTCCTAATGAGAGAATCTTCTAAACAAGGACACATCCATTTAAATGCAGAAGCTTGTTATATTTTAAAGGGCATTTTAATAAACCATTGCATGATGAATAGATTAGTATATAGAGGTCACAATCTTCTGCCCTGTCCCACCAGAGTAATTGTGGAGATTGCATAATTATGGAGATGCACCCCACCAGTTATTGTACTCTGTTGTAACAAGAGGTTTTTCAACAATCCACTCACTACATTGTAGATCGTCCATTGCGCATTTGAAGCAGAAGGGCTGGGAGAAGTCATAGCAAATTACAGGATGTAATTTCTATCCATGAGTAATTTTCAATTTCTTTAAGTAACATAATACATCCATTAAAAAAAACCTGAGCAGATGAACAAGGTCAAATAAATATAATGCAAGATAAATTTCAAATAAGTTCATACAGATGCTCTGTAGAGTCAGAGGGAGGAAGACTATAAAATTTTTCTAATGAAGTGAAGTTTTAATAGGACACTATATAATGAAAGCGGAGCATGGGGGGAGTTCCCTTTGTGGCTCAGTGGTTAACGAACTCGACTAGGATCCATGAAGATGCGGGTTCCATCCCTGGCCTCACTCAATAGGTTAAGGATCTGGCGTTGCCATGAGCTGCAGTGTAGATCAGCAGCTGTAGCTCTGATTTGACCCCTAGCCTGGGAACTTCCATATACTGCAGGTGCGACCCTTAAAAGCAAAAATAAATAAATAAGAGAAGCGTAGGGTTTTTCTAATAGAGAAATTACAACTCTAAATTAACCAAAGCATAAATTAGAAAAAAATTGATAACTACTCTGAAGAGATTTTGGTAGACAAAGATTTATTAAAGAGAGATAAGTTTGGAAGTGGAGAGAGTAAGAAGCCCCAGTGAACAGTCAATAGTACGCCAGCCACTTATTGCTTCTAAACAATGTTTCAAAGATTCGAGAGACTCATGAGAGATTCACTAGTCCTTTATGCCTGACTTTAATAATATAGACTATTATTGTTGAGTATTTTTGACATCCACTGATGGCTGTGACTAAATGGTAAAATAAGACTTTTTAATGTACAAATAAAGACAGGATAAGTTGAAATATACAGTAATATGAATCATAATTATATGATTTAGTATTCAACAAATTTTATATAAAACAGATGTTTTGAAATTGTACATTAAAAACAACTGAGAGTATTTGGAATAAGAAAAAATTTTAGGAGTTCCCATCATGCTCAGCAGAAAAGAATCTGACTAGCTTCCTTGAGGACGCAGGTTCAATCCCTGGCCTCGCTCAGTGGGTTAAGGATCTAGTGTTGCTGTGGCTGTGGTGTAGGATAAAGGCTACAGCTCCAATTCAGTCCCTAGCCTGCAAACCTCCATGTGCCATGGGTGTGGCCCTAAAAAAATGAAAAAGTTGTAGTTTGTGCTTTTAAAATCATCTTCATTTTGTATTCAGATTAGAATGTCAAAATCAGAATATTAGGGATATAGCAAAATAACATTAAGTCTCCATGAATTCTCAAGCTTGTGAAGAAAAATAAAGCAAGAGATCTTTAAGACCGTCTTAATTCTCAAGATTAAGAAGTATTTTTTTTTGTTGTTACTGAAGTTGATGACACTATTGGAAGTGTCAGAAACGAAACCAAATGTTTTGATGATTTTAATAAGTTTATTTTTTTTTAATTTTTTTTTTGTCTTTTGTCTTTTTGTTGTTGTTGTTGTTGTTGTTGCTATTTCTTGGGCCGCTCCTGCAGCATATGGAGGTTCCCAGGCTAGGGGTTGAATCGGAGCTGTAGCCACCGGCCTACGCCAGAGCCAGAGCCACAGCAACGCGGGATCTGAGCCGCGTCTGCAACCTACACCACAGCTCACGGCAACGCCGGAGCCTTAACCCACTGAGCAAGGGCAGGGACCGAACCCGCAACCTCATGGTTCCTAGTCAGATTTGTTAACCACTGCGCCAAGATGGGAACTCCAATAAGTTTATTTTTAGATTCTATTGAAGAATGGAATATAAACTCTGTACACACTGTACACATTAATTAAAACACCCTCCAGGGAGTTCCCATCGTGGCGCAGTGGTTGGCGAATCCGACTAGGAACCATGAGGTTGCGGGTTTGGTCCCTGGCCTTGCTCAGTGGGTTGAGGATCCAGTGTTGCCATGAGCTGTGGTGTAGATTGCAGACGCGGCTCGGATCCCGCGTTGCTGTGGCTCTGGCGTAAGGCCAGTGGCTACAGCTCTGATTTGACCCCTAGCCTGGGAACCTCCATATGCCGCGGGAGCGGCCCAAGAAATAGCAACAACAACAACAACAACAAAAAAGACAAAAGCCAAAAAAAAAAAAAAACCTCCAAATAATAGCAGAAAAATTATGTTATCTGGAATAGAAATGTAAACTTTCTGTTGTAAGCATATCTGGCACAGTAGTAACTCAGAATTTTTCCTTTTTGTCTTTGTTAGTGGGCAGGGCTTACTTATTTCATATATTCCCAGGCATAAATGATTTCAGTAAACCTAAAGGCATTTTTTTTCCCCACAATTGTGGGATTGGAATATTTTCAGTAAAAGTTTGTACTAAAGGCAAAGATAGAGCAGACAGAAGCATACTTTTTAAAAAGAGCTGTTTTAAATAAAAATTATGTTTCTTTAAGCAAATAGGCTTTCATTATTCAGAAGAGATGTCGGCATATTGAGTGTTTATCATAAAATACTCCCAAGAAAGAATAAACCATCTCAGTTACACGATACTGTAACTACCACCCCATACAATGGCGCTCTTAACTGTATTTTTCCACACATTGAGGCGAACCACATAATGTACAAGGAGGGGAATAACTCTTGCCACGAACATGCTTGCATATTTCTAGCTTCCCTTCCTTTTAATTTACTTGGATTTCTTTCTCTGCAGTGATAAGAAATGCTTCAAAACTCTTAAAAGAGAATCTAAGTAGAGCATTTTCTATTAGAGAAATCCCAGGTATTTAGAAGGTTACTTGAATGGCAGCAATAGTACAAAATATCTTTGGTGTTTCACCAAATGACAGGCAAGGCCTTTGGATCATGTACAACAATGTGACTAGTCCAAGAGGAGAGCATCTGAAACATCTATGTGCTGAAGGTAATGGTTGTCTGGGTGTATATAAGCAGCAGTTACATACTCAGCAAACTATAAGCAGAAATTACACGTAATGGTTTTATAATAGCAAGTCAGAATTAGGAGGAAGATTGTAAAGGAACCTGCAGGAAAAATGGATTCTCCATAAAGAGTTCACTCACTCCTTCATTTATTCATTAATTCACTTGGCTGTTCAGTCAACACATATTGCAAAGTTTCTGTCTATAGTGATACAGCAGGAAGCAAACAGACAAGGTTCTTGTACCGTATTTTCATGTGAGAGAGTAAAAATCATCAAATAATAATACATGTATGAGATAATTTCAGGTGATGATGAGTGTGTTTGTTTTAAATAGAATGATGGTACAAAAAGCCAGTGGCCATGGATGTGTGGAGTTGTTGGATCAGGTGATCAGGAAGGGGGGCCACCGGGGTGATGGGATCTGGGCTGAGACCCAGGCAAGCAGAACGAACCAGCCCTGCAAGGATAAGCAGAAAGTACATTCCAGGTGGAACTAGCTACTGCAAATACCCGGAGGCAGGGATGAGCAAGGGTGTTGCAGGAAGAGAAAGCCAGGTATAGCCAGGTTTTTAATGAGCATGGAAGGGTTGGAGGTGAGGCTGGAGAAGAGGCAAGGTCATGGGAAGGGGTTTACATTTTGTTATGCAGGCAGTGAGAAAGTCTGGAAGTTGTATAACTTGCCTGTGTTCCTACCAGACTAATCTGGCTGAGGGGTCACAGATCGCTGGGTGGGAAGAAGGGGGGTGGATGGTGTTAAGAACAGAAGCGGAGAGACCAGTTTGGGAGTTTTTCAGGGGTCTAGGAAAGCAGATGGAGGCAGCTTGCACCACAGTGGCAATCCTGAAACCAGAGATGTCATAAACTGGAGCTGTAAGTTTTATTTTTAGTGATTCGTTTATTTATTTATTTATTCTGCTTTTTAGGGCTGCACCTGCGGCACATGGAAGTTCCCAGGCTAGGGATTACCTTTAGCTGCTGACTTACACCACAGCAACAGCAATGCAGGATCCACGCCGCATCTGTGATCTACACCACAGCTCATGGCAATGCTGGATCCTTAACCCATTGTGTGACGCCAGGGATTGAACCCGCATCTTCATGGATACTAGTCAGGTTCTTAACCCACTGAGCCACAATGGGAACTCCCTGGAGTTGTAGTTTTGAAATAGAGCCAACCAGACTTGAAGATTGATTGTTTATTAGAGATGGGGTGACAAAGAATTTTTTAAAAAATGATAACCCTTAGGGATAAATATGGACAATAGAAAATATGCTATATAGCAGGTGAAAGAAGTTGTAATAGGAAAAGTCCCAGGATTCAAATAATCCTAGCCTTAGATCTCAGGGGATGTCTAGTTCAACCTCATGTTGAAGTTCATCATGGGCAGATGGTCACACAGATTCTGCTTAAAGCTCCAGCCACAGGCCTGCCTCTGGAAACCACCTTCACTAACCTCATTCAGCCAATCATAAGTTGAAATGATTGCACATATAAGTGATATCATATGATGTTTGTCTTTCACTTTCTGTTTTACCTCACTAGTATGATAATCTCTAATCCACCCACGTTGCTACAAATGGCATTGTTTCATTTTTTATGGCTGAGTAGTATTCCATTTTATATATATATATATATATATATATATATATATCACATCATCTTTATCCACTTAAATGTGGAATTAAAAAAAATGATACAAATACATTTATCTGCAGAACAGAGACAGACGCACGGACTTTGAAAACAAACCTATGGTTACCAAAGGGGACAGGTAGCTTGGGAGGAATGGACTGCGGTTTGGGATTGTTATATTTACATTGTGGAATATGGAATGACTGGCCAACAGAGACTTGCTGTCTAGCACAGGGAACTCTACCCAATGTTCTGTGATAATCTCTATGAGAAAAGAATCTGAAAATGAATGAATGTGTGTACATGTATAACTGAATCACTTTGTTGTACGGCAGAAATGATGACAACATTGTAAATCAACTCGACTTTACAAAAGTCAATATGATTCCAGGAGGATATATTTGGAAAGAATGTTAATTTCAAAGTCTGAGAAATAACCTTTCCTTCATCTTCTGTTTTGTCTATAGGTTTTATCACCACATCTTAAAGAGAGCAAGATAATTTTTAAGGGAATTTGAAATGGGTCATGTGGAGACTGAGGAGAAAGACAATCCTTAAAATTTATGAAAGTTTGAGTAGTGGTGTGGAGAGCAGATTGATAATTCTATATTTCTATAAAGGACTAAGTATGAAAAAGTGACATCAATTAGAAATGGAAAATATTCAATTTTGTGATCAGGAAGTACTTTGTAGATTTAAGAAGCAAAATACTTCAAAATTTATTTGAGTCTTGTATCCCTAGGAGACAAAGTTAGAAAACAATTAGTTCAGGGTAATTAAGACAACCTATTAAAAGCTGAGGGACATATGATTCTCTAATGCTATATGTCTACTGGGTGAATTAAAACTCTCCCAGTTGCCTGATACTATTGAGTACAGGCCAAAGTATTACAGAAATATTGTGGATTCCATTTTGGGGTCAGCAAGGATTTTAATCTAGTAAACAGGAAAAGAATAGAGGGAGAGAGAGTTTTATCACAGAGAGATGCAAAAACTTCACTATTTGCAAATCATTTTCCTAGTGAAAAATGGTGATCTGGAGTTCCCTGGTGGCTCAGAGGGTTCAACGACCTGGTGTTGTCACTGCCGTGGCTCAGGGTTGCTACTGTGGCATGGGTTCGATCCCTGGCCTGGAAACTTCTACATGCCTCAGGCTCAGCTAAAAAAATTAATAAATTAAAAAAAAAGAATGAAAAGATCAAAATGTCAGTCAACCTACTGCAAAAATCAGATAATTGCTCGCCCAAAGCTATGTGGTCAGCTAAAACAGAGCAGAGCTACTAGCCAGAGTAAAGGTTGGAATCTAGCAATTCCTCCCTCGCTGCCTGCCAGCCAAGACAGAAAGCAGGAGTTGGCCCCATTTGGGGAGCAGACCACAGCCTCCACCAGCATTTTTTTTTCTAGCTTGGAGGCTGCAACTCCCTGAAGAGAAGATGGAAGGAAGTTGACATGGGGCCAGCAGAGCTCACTCTGAGTCTGGGGAGAGCCTAGAAGTGAAGGGCCCAAAACGTGTTGCCCTTGGGTCTGTGAATGCCTCCAAGAAGGATCTTGTCAGAGAAATAAGCATGAGGCTAGAGGAAGCACCTGCTGCCTGCCAACTGAGCTTCATGAAATGAAAAACCGTTTAGCCTGGATCCGTGCAGGGAAGGCAATGATACAGAATGACAGCTGGCCCCTAGGAAGAGGATGGTGCTGTCTAACTCGGGATGGCCTCGGAAGCACTCCAAATAGATGATCTGTGAGCTCAGATCCGGAAGACACCGTGGAGCTTGCTATGTGAATGAAACATTTCTGACAAGGAAAAAACTAGTGCCAAGGCCATAATGCAAGAATTAACTCAGCATGTTTGCATGTTTGAAGACAAAAAGAAAGTTGATGTAGATTTATTCTTAAAAGAAAAACAAAAACGGAGTTCCCGTGGTGGCTCAGTGGTTAACGAATCCTACCAGTAACCATGAGGTTGCAGGTTTGATCCCTAGCTTCACTCAGTGGGTTACGGATCTGGCGTTGCCGTGAGCTGTGGTGTAGGTCACAGATGAGGCTTGGATCTCTCGTTGCTGTGGCTGTGGTGTAGGCCGGCAGCTATGACTCCGATTCAACCCCTAGGCTGGGAACCTCCATGTGCCTCGGGTGCGGCCCCAGAAAAGACAAAAGACAAAAAAAATAAAAAAAGGGGGGAAAACCCTCTGCTAATTGTGTCTAATGGTCTTATTATGCCACCATTTTTGCTTCCTTTTTGATTTCTAACTTGTTATCAAACCTATTTTTTTCTCCTAATTTGATGTCACTTGTAAATTTAATAAACTTTAAAACAAATTTTCACTGACGCTATGGTTAACATTTTGAATAAGACCAAATCAAGATTAACCCAAAGAGAGAATCAATTCAAAATCCTATTTCAGGATAACATCCGTTAATTATCAGTTTCAGGAAGGGATTCAGATATTTACATAGCTATACATTTCTTCAAGTTGCTATTATTAATAAGTACGATAATAATAACTACCATGTGTGACCCATTAATACATCAGGGCATGGGGTTGCATCTTACCCAGTGCTCTAAACAATTTTCCAAATGCTGCACAGAAGAGGAACCTGGACCTGAAAGAGGTTAAATGAATTCATTGCCTGAGGACTACAACAGGAAAAAGAATAGTTAGTGCTCAGAGAGATATGGGAGTGCCATTGCATGCACTAGAAAATCCCAGGAATTGATTAAAAAAAAAAACAAGAAAATCGCATCTTTCTAGAGGCTGAGTTTCCCTGAGGTTATCAACTGGGCCACGTTAACAACTCTGTACATATTCTGATAATTCATAAACTAGACCATCAGCTCACTTTTTACCTAGAATTTGCCTTCCCCCCTTTTTTCGTCTCTTATCTACATAGTTTTCGAAGACTCTGTAAGTAGGATCTCATCTTTACAGCTTCTCTGTCTCTCCTACTCCACGGTGCCTCTCCGCCTACCCCTGGTCTAGGCTAGTGTGAGAATTGACTACTACTTCTTTCATATAACTTTTATTGAGATATAAGGACCACCACTTCTTTTAGGCTTATTCAGGAAAAACAGGTGTCCTTCAAGTTTCCAATCCCTTCCCCTTTGTTCCGTGGTCCACACTGCAAACACAGAGACTCCTGCCAATACACTGCCTCCAACAACATCAGTCTTTTTCAATAAGCTTAAAGCTCCTCAGTGACTCCCTATTGTGTTCAGCCTAAAGTCCAGTCTGCCCAGCCTGGCATGCTACAGAGGTTTTTGTAAAGAGACACATGAGCCAGTATCTTCTGGAACTACTGGGCAGGACCAGTCAATAGTCATTCCTCTTTAGTCTTCTGGCATCCTTCCCTTTTCCCTCAATTTCTAAAAATATCAGAAGCGAGAAGTTCTAAAAGAGAATTTGCTTGGTCTTTCAGTAACTTGGATTTAGAGATAGGAGCTTGGGTCGGAATGAGAGTGGGACAAGTGTGGTGCCTGGCACACGAGACAGAAGGAGGTTCTCGCTCTCAGGATCGTGCCCACGCCGGCCGTCAGGGGAAGAGGGGGTGGGTCAGCCTGAGAACTGGCAAAAATGTGAGTCGATTTGTGTTCCTGGTGAATGCTTCCGAAAGGGTGAGCCCGGCAGAGGAGGAGTTTAATAATCAAGTGGAGACGATACCAGTCTGCAGATGCCGGTCCGAGTCACTGCCCGGCTCCTCCTGTCATCACCCAGTGGGCCCATGAACAAAATGACTGTGGGGGCAGGGGCAGAAGTTATGCCTGGGCTCAGCAAGTGGACCTCAACTCACTAAGCCTGGTGTGACTACAGCCACTGTGAGAGTCAACCTGCAGCAGAGACTAACTCTGAGTACCAGCTGTGACACAGTCTCCAGAACAGTCACCTACTTGGTGGTGAGTTGGTTACCTGGACTACTGCCATCATGGAAGCGACACTGCTTTGTACTCACTTTACTAGGTAATTACTCTGGATGTGGGTTTGCCTTCCTTACCTGCAATGCTTCTGTCAAAACCACCATCCATGGTGACTGACAGAATGCCTTTTCCATCATCATGGCATTTCATACATCATTGCTTCTCAGAAGAAATCCACTTCCTGGCAAATGCAGTCCACCTCTGGCCCAGGCTCATGGAATTCACTTGTTTTACCAACTTCTCCACCACCTGAAGCAACGGGTAAACGGGCCTTTCTAAGACTCGTTTATAGCACCTGTTATGTAGCAGCACTTTGGAGATATGGGGAAATTTCCTTTAACATGCAGCATAAACACCTAATCAACTGTTTATCCCATACCCAGGATTTGAGCCTCCAGGAATCAGGGATTGGAAACGTCTGACTCTTGGTGATCCATGAGAAAAATACATGCTTCCTGTGTCTTCAAATTTCGACCCTGTTTTTATCTGGAGATCTCAATTCCTAAGGGAGGAATGCTTCCATCAGGGGAAGCAGCAGTCACCCTACTCAACTGAAAGTTGAAACTGTCACCTGGCCACTTTAGGATGCTCTAGACAGTGAACCAACAGGCAACGGGGGCAGTTACATTTCTGCTGGGGTGACTGATCAGGACCAGGACAAAAAGGAACAATGGGGTTGCTCCTCCCCCTGGGGGTAAAAGGAACAGTATGCCTGGAATGCAGACGATGCCTCTGGGCACTTCTTAGTACATTTCTGTCCTGAGGGTAAAAGTCAATGGAAACTCCAAAAACCCAAGTCAGGCAGAACTGCAAACTTGGTCATTCAGGAACGAAGGTTCAGCTCACCCAGCAGAGCCCAGCCACCATCGGTGAGGCACGTCCTGAAGGAAAGGGAATTTTGAATGAATGTAGAATAATTTGGTCATAATTACCAGTTACGACCATGTACCATTTAGAGAACTGAGTCTTTTAATAGCTGAGCTTTCTTCCTCACGTTGATACAAATGTTTGTGTTAATATTTTTTTCTTCTCCTTTTCCAATCTCCTAACACAAGATATGTTGATAGTATTCATTTATAGCTCAGTATTTAAGAATTTAATTTACGAAGTTCCCATTGTGGTTCAGCAGGTTAAGAACCTGACTAGTATCCATGAGGATGCAGGTTCGATCCCTGGCCTTGCTCAGTGGGTTAAGGATCTGGTGTTGCCTTGAGCTGTGGTGTAGATAGCAGATACAGCTCTGATTCGACCCCTAGCCTGGGAGCGGAAGCCATATGCCATAGGTATGGCCCTAAAAAGAAAAAAGATATTTAAGTTACAAGATTATAAATGAAGAGTGTAAATCATCTGGAAAAACAATAAACGTCAATAAAAAGCAAGGTTTTTGTATGCATTTTGAGGCAAATGGTTATGCTGTTTTTGTTGTATGCCTCATGTTTGATAGAAATGTGACTTTGCTAACATTTCTAATTGGAAATTAAGCCTGGCTTAAAGACCTGTGTATGAGTGACAAGTTGACAAGCTGGGGACTGGTGTGGTCTCATAATGTGTCAACCCATCCAGGGTGAATTGTTTCTTGGAATTCCCTCCCCTGACTATTTCTAGTCCAGGTGAGCCACAACAGATGTTTTCATCCCAAGATTTGGAATGTAAGACTTCCTGTCATGGCTGAGCGGTAACGAGCCTGACTAGTATCCATGAGGATGCGAGCTCGATCCCTGGCCTTGCTCCGTGGGTTAAGGATCTGGTGTTGCCGTGAACTGTGGTGTAGGTCACAGATGTGGCTCAGATCCCTAGTTTCTGTGGCTGTGGTGAAGGCTGGCAGCTGCATCTCTGATTCAACCCCTAGCCTGGGACTTTCCCTATGCTGTGTGTGCAGCCCTAAAAAGATGAAAAAAAAAAAAAAAAAAAAGATTTGGAATGAAGACACAAAGAAGCAGCCGTTTGGTACCTGCTTGGGAAGGTACCCGATACCGTCTGGGCCTGACGCCTTCTGAGGCTCACTTACGAGGCTGTTCACCTGCAGGCTCAGCCCCGGGGGTCTGTAACTTCTCCACTGTCCCTTGACTCCTCCTTCAGTTTCTACTGCTGAGCAAGGTGGCTCTTTATCTCCGTGCCTGAGGGCGTCACTTCTGCAGCACATGCGATTCACCGACAGGAAGGCAGTGAGAACCAGCAGGCGCCCGGGATAGTCTTGTGGGTTCCGAGCACACGTTCTACAATTTGTGGATCACACTCCCACGTTCCAGGCTGTCCTCATGGGTTCCAGCTTCTTGTTGCTGTTCCTCCTTTTAGATCTACTTTCAACTCGGGAGGGCCTACTTGGCGCCTTCAGGTTTCAGCATTAAACACAGAGACAACGGCCTTGGAGATGCCCACAGCCGCATCAGAGCCCATTCCTGTTACAGACACTTATGTGCATTTAATGGCTCTGCTTCTCTGGCTGAACCGTAGCTGAGACAGATACATAGGAATAAATCCAACCAAAGAAGTCAGGTCAAGAGAGACCCTTTACTGTATGATGCTGAATTATGCCTGATTCTAGAACATGCCAACTCATCTATAGTAACAGCAAGCAGGTCTGTGGTTGCCTAGGTGAGGGGTAGAGAGGAGAAAAGGATACATTACAAAGAAGCACGAGGAAGCTTCTATGGGTGATAGACATGCTCATTCTCTTGACTATGGTGATGATTTTGAGGTTGTATACATGTCACAATTGAGTGAATTGCACTTTTTAACATGTAAAGTTTAATGTGCTTCAATGATACTACGATAAAGTTGTGAAAAAAAAAAAAAATCTAAGCCTGATGAGATTAGCATTGACCTAGCAAACGTTCAGATGCTTGGCAGGTGTTTGCAGTAAACTCATGTTATTTTACCACTCTTTCTTCGAAAGAATTTCCCTTTCCTTCAGGTTCCTCCGTTCCCCCTAGTCCCGCATGGTGACAGGGACATGTGATCCAGGCCATGCGGGTCATGGTCCTCTGGCCAGTCACAGAGATGAGTGTGGAACCCAAGCAAGCCTCTCAGTGTCCTCTGAGATTAAAATGGAGCTGACTGGGAAGACACCTTTTCTTTCTGCTGTTAGAGCCCTTGGGCTGCCTGAAGCCTGTGTTCCTATGTGGAGCTGTCTGTCTGCACTTGGAATAGAGCTGAGATGCAGAAGGGAATGAAGAGAGGGGACAGAAAGAGAGGGAGGAATGAGGAGGAAAGGAAGGAGGGGAGGAGGAAGGAAGGCAGGCAGGAAAGAGAGACGTAGATATGGTGAGAGAACTTCATCTTTGAGCTTCCCGCTGCAGCATAGATGTCTGAGCCAATAACCTTCCCTCTTTGGCTCATGATGATTTAGGTTCCTGTCTTTGCCAGCAGAAAGAGTCTTGATTGATACAATGTTTATTTAGTACCTTTTTTTTTTTTTTTGACCAAGGGATGAAATTTGTATGATTCTTTTATGTCTGCTGCCTTCTCATTGTTTAGAAAGGAATGCTTTTTGTTCCAGTTTAGGTAAACAAAAGTCAAGATCCCTTAGCGTACATTTCTTTGAGAACATTTCTCTCTTCTCTTGCCTGTGTGTTTTCTTTTTTCCTTAAAGTTTCTCTGCCTTCTCAGATGCACTCTTTGTTCTGTACATGCAGTTTCAGTGCCTGGCGGGTGGGAGGGCTGGAAGTTTAAGATGAATGAGGCAGCAGAAATCAACATGTTTTCCTAATTCCTTCTTGCAACCAACCTGTGCTGGTTTGAGTGTGTGATGCGCCATAATTCTTTTCCTCAGCTGAGCCTTAAGAGGGGTGAGTAAAAGTTTGTTCTAAAGTCTTGGCGCATCATTTTCTGGCATTCTTAGTTTAAGATGCAGATAGTAGAAGCTTTCAGATTTTTTTTTTTTAATATTGTCTTGGAAAATTCATGGAAATTTGGGGAAAACTGACCCATCCTTTTTTAGGGGGAAGCCTGGCAACTTGGTCTTTGAACATAGGAGTTATTCCCTGCGTCCATCCTACTTAATAGTCTGGAAACGTGCATCTTCCAGTGGAGTTTCTCTGTTATGGAAACCGAGCGGAGTCGTCTTTGATTGTAAAAAGTCAGATGTCCTCAGGGGATAAAGGAGAGATGTTTCTGGAGAAAAAGCCAGCCCAGTATCTAGCCAGGGACAGTATATGGTCAGTCTGCTAACTCTATGAAGCTGACCCTGCTTTGGAGAGCAGAGTGCAGAGCATTACTGCTTGAGGAGATTCTGGAAGTGGATGCACACATTTGGGCAACAGGATGTCGATGGAAACCATCCCCAAACTGGACCCAGAGTGTTCCCCACTTTTGCTTCTCAGATGCTCCTTTCTAATTAGTGAGCTCCCACCAAAGAGCTGACCAAGGAGGCCAGTTATGGTCGGACAGAGGCTGAGAGGTTGAGAGGAAAGTCGTGGCAGGGGTCACTTGCTCCTGGGGTATTTATATTTGGAGGCTAAATATACACAAGTTTTTAGAAATTGCTTCATAATTTGACCTTTATGGTAAGACAATGTTCTTATCTGAATTTTAAATGGTTGGAGTGGCTTTGCTTGTGTTTTGCACCGTATTTCTGTAAGTACTTCTCTTATATGCCACCCTATGTGGGGCAAATGGACTTATTTACAGGCAAAGGAGCCTATGATGGTGTTTGCAGAGCTCAGCTGAGCAGAGTGGCTGTGAGAATGGGCTGTGAAAAGCTTGCTGACACCACACTAACCCCAGGGTTAGAGAATCGGGCTAGAATTCCACCCACAGTCTTAAAACTCATAAAGGAAAAAGTGCTATCATGGATTTTGAAGTCAGACTAATTGTGATCAGTCCTGAAATATTTCTTCCATTCTATGCTGTCAGAGAATCTTCTTTTCCTAATGGACAGTTAGTTAATTGCCCTGCTGCTGGCTGGCTGGCTTTGTCTTTATAACATTATGAATCTCTTTTATTTATGCTCAGAGGGATTTTCTTTGAGGAGTGGATTTCTAAACGAACAATATTTACACTCTGTTGAGTCCAGGATGTGGAAGAATTCATAGCAAACGTTTAGTCTTTGTTTGGTCTCTTTGTTTCCACACGCCTTTCTACTAGACTTGGAGAATATGACATATTGATAAATAATCGATGTAGAACTTCTTAAAATTTTGAACATATGTGCATAAAACACATTAAGCAGTCATTAAATTCAGGTCAGCAAGATGGAAACCTTCACAGACCTCTAAAATAATAACAGGTACATTTACTAGGGAATTCTGAATATAAATTTTAATTGGTTCAGTAATGTTTCTAGTCACTATTTATTATGCAACTTAAAAATTATACTGTACCATGCTGATGTTTTATAAAGCTCTTATTAATATGATTTATTTGTTAAAGAAAGTGAGAAAACTGAACTGCTAATCTTCATGACTCAGTCATAAATCTTTCCCGTTTTGCAATAAAATGCATTGCCAATAATGCTTAATCTACTTTCCACTGCATTTTATTCCCTTGGGCTTTGGCCACTCCACGTTCTTAAAATTATGATATATGTCCCCAAATGAACCAGATGTTCTTTCGACTCTGAACTAGATCTCATTAAAATGTGTGTGTGTGTTTTCTGCCATGTCTCCAGAGATTTATTTTTTCAAACAGTATAAATGCCAAAGATTTTCAATTACTTATTGAATTATTTCTTTAATCTGAGCAGAGCTCTGTGAAGAGTTAGTTCAGGGCAAAATAACCATGAGCAAATCAAACTCTTAGTGTCTGGGGACCCCGCCAGTAGTGTCCCCATAAGGTGCTTCCATGGTCTTGTCTTTATGTGCTTTCAGACATTCAACAACCTATATTATGGGCTGGCTTTACTTTATTTGGTAAAACTTGTGAAAGTGATCCAGATAAAGGATACATATTTTCTGCACTCGGAGTTACCAATGGAACAATACAAAAAGTACAACTCGTGGGGAAACAAAAGTAAGAATATATTTAACAAAGGCGTATATACACAGGCAAAAGACTTCAAGAAACTTCACTAAGATTATTTTTAATTAAAAAAATTTTTTCCATAGAAATATACATGGCATTTCAGCATTCCCTTCTGTTTAAGATACTGGATACATATGCAGTTGTTAATAGCAATGAATCATTGGCTGCATAAACATATGTTTGTATAGACTTAGTTCCTTTATAGGGTGCATATGATTTTAAGTACTTAAGATTCATAAGGGATTCTCACCACTTCAAAGAGGTGAAATCCTGATTAGAAATACCTTACACCTCTTAACATATGTTAATGAGAAAAATCATTTTTAGTTCTCCAGAATGTATTGATTTCTATAATACTTACTTACTGATAAATATGTATCAACCAAACTTAAAGGGATAGATTCTTTCCTTCTTTCAAAGTTATGTGCAGATAACTTATTATGTGTCAGTTGTTTTTCTGGTACAGATGACACACAAGTGAAGGAAACAAACATCTCTGCCTCGGTGGGGCCATTGGTCAAGTGTGGGGAAGCTAATAAACAGTAATGGGCACACCTGAGGGCATAGGTGCGGTGGGGAGAGCAGAGGAGGACAGGGAGGTCCAGGGGATGCCACCAAGACTTGAAGGGAGAGGCCCATGGGAGGTCCAGCCCCAGAGCTTCCTGGATGGAGGGCACAGCCAGAGTCTCCGCTGAATGGCATGAGTACTGACTTCAAGGCCCACGGAGAGCAGAGTCACAGAAGCATATGACGTGGGGCAGAGGACTGGACATTGGGGCAGGAAGGTAAGGGCAGGGCAGCCCAGGTGCAGGCCCTGGGCTTTTATTCTGGATGAGCTGGGAAGGCTGGTAGGGCTTCCTGCAGAGGCGAGATGATGATGCTCTGACCTGATCTTAACAGAATTGGCTCCTTCTCTTTTACTTTTTAAAATGTATTAAATTTTTTTTTCCCCCCCCTGGGAAGTCCCCTGGTGGGGCAGTGGGTAAGGATCCGATGTTGTCACTGCTGTGGTGCGGGTTCGATCCCTGGTCTGGGAATTTCCATATGCTGGGAGCACGGCCAATAAATAAATAAAATAAAAAAAAAATTTTAATGGATTCTAAGTTAGTTTTATTTTTAATTTGTTGAGATACCTCCATGCTATTTTCCAAGGCAGCTGCTATTTACATTCCTACCAACATAGCACAAACTTTCCCTTTTCTCCAAGTCCTCTTACAGGTTGTATTTAAAAAAATAAAGCTGTCTTAGCAAGTGTGAGGTGATCTCACTGTGGTTTTGATTTGCATTTCCCTGATGATTGGTGATGTAGAGCATCTTTTCATGTACCTGTTGGCCATCTGTCTGCCTTCTTTGGAAAAATGTCTACTCAGGTCCTTTGTGTCCATTTTTAAATCAGATTATTTGGTTTTGTTTGCTGTTGAGTTGTATGAATTCCTCATATAGTTTGTATGTTAACCCCTTAGCAGGTATTCCATTTGCAAACATTTTCTCCCATCACCTTCTAACATGTACAAATATATTTTATGATTTTGAAATCGTGCCTTAGTCTGACATGTATCAGTAAGTGAACTGATACTTTATTACTGCTGTAAAAACAGGATTATTTACCCAACATAGATCATTATTTATCAACAAAATATTTTAGTATTTCTCTTCGGTTTGCTCTATCAGAGTAAAAGCTTTGTTCTTGAGATTCCCTGATATTGTTGTTCAAAATCATTTACAGAAATTGAGGAATGAAACTTGTCCCTTGATTATAGCGCACTGCATTCTGTGACATTCCGCCTATGCTCAATCAGGTACAAATTACCATTTCTCTCAGTCACAAGTTTCCTCTTTGAGACATGTGAGTACGTGGATTTATTACTGACTCAGAGTCATCAGAATTTGAGGTCCATTAAAAATGAGTTTTGGACTCAATCTGGTGGAAATTAAAAAATAGGCAACTCGAGATTGGAAATAAAATAGGGAATAGGAGGAATAACAAAACAAGAAAAGTAAGGAAACATCAGGAGGATCTTTGCCTCCTACTCCTAGAAATGCTGTTACCTTTGCTCTCCTTTGTGTGGATTCTGCCTCCCAGGCCTGAAGGTGTTTTTTTGTTCCAACAGCTTTATTGAGATGTAATTCACACACCATTCAGTTCACCATTTAACCTGTATCATTGAATGAATGGTCTTTTGTGTAGTCGCAGGGTTGCCTGATTTTAAAGGCAACCCCATCCTATCCAAGTTCCTCATTTTTACTTTTCACCCCCACCAACCCCACTCAGCCCCTTTCTTTGACCTACATTCTCCAAAGTTGTTCCAACTCTGTTCTTTCTCCTGCGAGGGGCTCAGTTACCAGCACCGTCCACACAGTGCAATCCAGCTAGTAAACCCAGGTTAAACAGATGGCACATCTCTCCTCTTGCCAGTTGATTCTGCCTCTGAAGCATTTCTCAACTCTCCGCCTGAGTCCCACTTCCCAGACTCATTTTAGCCACCAACTCCCCCCCCACCGAGTTTTCGTGGGTATGGATGTGAAGGTGCCCTGGAAGGTTTCCCGCCAGAGGACCCTCCCCCATTTTCATTGACTCATGTCCTGGACCCTCCCCCGTTTTCCTTGACTCATGTCCTGTACCTGCCCCCATTTTCATTGACTCTTGGCCTGGCCTCTCCAAGGCCCAAATCTGATCACCTCTCTCTGTGTCTCCCAGTGACTGTCAGGTCGGTCAGTCCAGCCTCTTGCTGATTAGCCAGGACCTTCACCATGTGGCTTCAATCCACACTTCTTGTCCCATTTCCTGCCCGTTCTCCTGTCATGTATCCTAAAAATTCTACCACGCTTCTGAACACCTGGGCTTCAGTGTACTTATGCACGAGGGCATTTTTGTACATACTTATCTTTCTGCCAGGGTCACCCCCTCTCCTCTCTTCTCTCTCTCCCCTGCCTGGGGAATTCTTCCATATCCTTCACATACCAAACATCAGCTTGGTGAAACGTTTCCTGAATCCCAAGACTCTGTTTCCAGATCCCTCAAGCTACCATGGCCCACGCGCAAACTTCTTTTTCCTCACGGATGTGCGGGGCAATAATTTTTTTCACGTCTCTTGCAATTCCTGGGGACGTTCCTGGAGAGACCAGGGGCTGTTCTCTCTTACTCGTTATGTCCCGCCATTCTCCGTTCACAGCTCATGTGTGATGCTGAGTGAATGGAAATAACCTCTCCACCAGCATAAAGGAAAGGAGACAAACACGTGGGGGTCTGAGAAAGAGACAAAGAGGAATTGCTTTGGGACCAACTGGGGTAAACTGCACATTCTTACAAAACCACTCCCCCACCCTCTTTCCTTTTCTTTTTTTTTTGTCTTTTTGCTATTTCTTGGGCCGCTTCCGTGGCATATGGAGGTTCCCAGGCTAGGGGTCCAATCGGAGCTGTAGCCACCAGCCTAAGCCAGAGCCACAGCAACTCGGGATCCGAGCCGCGTCTGCAACCTACACCACAGCTCATGGCAACGCCGGATCGTTAACCCATTGAGCGAGGGCAGGGACCGAACCCGCAACCTCATGGTTCCTAGTCGGATTCGTTAACCACTGCGCCACGATGGGAACTCCCCCACCCTCTTTTCTTGACCAGCTCTGTCCTTTGCAACCAAAAAAGCCTTGTTGAAACGTGCCTGTTCTGGTACATTTTCTACAGTTTTTACCATAATAAAGTAAACTAGGGACATTTTTCTCCAATGCCAGTCTCCTTTGACAAGTGCCTTTTCAGTATCCCTTGGCTCAGCTGAACACCTACCCAGGGGATTCCTATTATATGTCAAATTCTGGGCCAGTCAGTGGGCAAGGGTCTCTTAATTTTGAACATGCTGATGTTCTGCTAAATAAAATCAGTATCTTTTATATATGCCAGCAGCAATTGCAAGTCTGTGGCTACATATTCCTATGATGGTAGTCACGGGCATGATCATTTCTTGGCCTAAAAATGCAGAAGCTAATATTGCTGCCTGTGTCACGGTAGCTGTTCTAGGTAAAGCCCAGGGGGCCCTGGCCAGGCTGCTGGTCAGAGCCTCCAACTGCTCTTCATGATGCTGGGTCATTGTGTGTAGGCGGGTAAGTAATGGCCATCTAAAGATATCTGATCCTCATCCCTGGAAGCTATAAATATTACCTCATGTGTTATGGTCCACATGCACGGGTCAGAAAAAGAATTTTCCAGATTCATAGTGGGGTGAAAAGGAAGAAGAGTTTGTTGAGATGAGACCCTTCAAATGCAGCAGGATGACTTCCTGATAATCAGGGAGCGCTGCCTATGAGCATGTGGTCCTGTCTGTTTTTATAGCGCAGGGAGAGGAGCGGTCTTATAATACACCTGCTGATCTGCTGATTTGGTTGGGGAAAGAGGAGCCTTACAATATACTTGCTGGTTGCTTGGGGGCATGTAAGGTCCCTACAGGGGTGGGGTGAGGAGCGGGCCACAGACTTTTCCTAGTAGAGGGTAGAAAGGAGTAGACCAGGTTGCTCAAGGTGGGGGAGGGGGCATTACAATCAGATGGGTGGGGTGATGCTGAGGGTCTGGTAATTCTTGTCTTGGCCAGAGGCTTTGAGTTCAATCTCCTTGAAAAGGCCTTGAAATCTCACAATAAGGACAAAGGTCTTTGCAGGTATGATTAAGCTCTTGACATGGGAAGATTATCCTAAATTGTCCAGGTGAGCCCTAAGTCCGAAGTGTCTTCCAAGGAGAGGCAGAAGGAGGTGACACCCCCAGAAGAGGAGGAGGCACCCTGAAATGGAGGCAGAGGTTGGAGTGATCCAGCACTAGCGGGGGAAAGTAGGCAGCCACCAGAGCAGGAAGAGGTGGGAGGAATTCTTGTTCCAGCCTCTGAGGGGAGCGAGGCCCTGTTGACATCTTGATCTTGGCCCAGTGACTCAGATTTCAGCCCTCTGGACCCCAGAACTATGAGGGAATCAGTTTTTGTTGTTTTAATCCATCCAAATCTGTGGTCTTTTGTTACAGAGCCTGGGGATTGCCTTTCTGCAGAAATCAGAGAGGAGAAGTTTGAGTGATGGGGAGTGGCTGCGGAGGTCCTCAGACAAGCACAGCAAATAAAGAATCTCCTCAGTGGGGCCACCTGGACATTTGATGATGGTGGGGATTTTACCAGCTCCTACCTCCCTCACGGCTGCCACCAAAGACACTCATGATGTGTCTTAGGTGTCCTTCACTCTGTAAGGACTCGGTTCAGCTTAAATACACAGAGCTCATTGAGGAACAATGCTCATCATTACATGCTTATGAACTCAAGTGTCTCTCTGGGAGGCTGTGGAATCAAGGACATCTCCTGCAGAAGACAGGTTGTGTGGCACCAACTCTGCGTGAGGTGACAATTGTTGGCTGGCATATGCCTCCTGGAGCAGGGACATTGGGAAGCCCCGTGCACAACATTTGCAGACCTGATTTCCAGCACTCCAGAATGATGTTTATTGGAAATGACGGTCTTGCTCCTGACTGCTAGTATTTCCTTGTTACATATCATATTTGCGGTAAATTGTTCATACATATTCTATTCTTTTTCTAAGTTAAGAGTTAAAATTTTTATCTTAGGTTTTGAGTTTTGTAAAAAAATTTTCTAAATCTACTGAAAATATCTCTTTTTACTCTCTTAATCTAATATACTGAAATATTTGAATAGATTTTCTAATATTAAACCAACATTCAGCTCCTGAAATAGAGCACTTTGAGAACTCCCATTCATGTTGGGACTCCCATGCATGTTGTTTGGATTCGTTTGGCCAACAGATATTTCTGTGTCTATGTATGTGAGTAAATTGGCTTATAATTTAATTTTTATTTTCTCTTCTTATATTATTTTAGAATCAAAGTCATTTTAGTCTATAAAATGAACTTCAGAGTGCTATTTTTCTTGTTTAGATGATTTTGTATGAAAATGAAACAGTTCACAAAACAATCAATTTTGATTTTTTTTGGTGGAAAGATTGTTAAATACTGATTCAATTTCCTTAAATATTACAGGACTGTTTAGGTTGTGAATTTTTCCTTTAGCTAATTTTTTTAGTGATCTTCCACAATGTATTTATTCTATCCAATTTTAATTTTTTTTTGTCTTTTGTCTTTTTAGGGTTGCATCCATGGTATATGGAAGTTCCAAGGCTAGGGGTCTAATTGGAGCTGTTGCTGCCAGCCTACGCCACAGCCACAGCAATGCCAGATCCAAGCCTTGTATGGGACCTACACCACAGGTCATGGCAAGGCCAGATCCTTAACCCACTGAGCGAGGCCAGGGATTGAACCTGCAACCTCATGGTTCCTAGTCGGATTCGTTTCCACTGCTCCGCGACGGGAACTCCCAATTTTGAATTTAATAGGTACAGAGTCATCCATGTTATTCTCTTATTGTCCTTTTGGTATTTGATGGATCTGTGCTAGATCCCTTTATTATTATTATTGCTATTATTATTATTGTTTTGGCTGTGCCCAGGGCAAGCAGGGTCAAACCTGTACCACAGCAGTGACCTAAATCATACAGTGACAATGCTGGGTCCTTTAACTACTAGGCCACCAGGGACCTCCCTCCCTTTTTTCATTATTAAGAGAAAACTGAATTTATTACACCTACTGGAAAGAAAGACCTGTACTGGGAAACACAGTCACCAGCATAGGAAGAGATATTACATATATCATGTTGGGTGAATGGACGAGGTTTTAACGAGTTCTTTTTTTTTTTTTGACCCGGAATCAAACCTGCATCCTCATGGATACCAGTCGGGCTCCTTAACCGCTGAGCCACAAAGGGAACTTCCAGTTTCAACTAGTTCTAATAGCAGTGAGAAGGTTAATGATGGGAATGGTCAGAGAAGGAAAAGAAATCTATTGTTTCCAGACTGAAGTGAGGCTGTGTCACCACGCTCACCATTCTGATCTGTTCCAGCACACGGCTGATTTATTTTGTTTTTTGTAGCCTCTGATATGCTTTTAAACACAAAGTTCTCAAGGTCTTTAACTTTAACGAATTAGGCTTTTCAATACATGTCCTTGCTACTGATGTGACTGAACAGAACAGAACAAGGTTTCTTAATGTGCTTCTCTTCGAACTCTTTACCCGGAGACATTTTTGCACGTGTATATAGATATGCATGTGCTTACACTATCTTGCTGTGAAGTGCGTAACTTTATCAGAATATTAAGGAATCAGGATATTAAGGAATCACTGTCAAAGAATGGACAACACACAATAATGATCCACAAAAACAAGTTACTCTTTGTTTTTCAGGTTGTCAATGAGAGGAGACAGTAACAGTTGATGCTTCTATCTACTGCTGGTCTTTAATCGAACCTAACATTACTGGACCTGTGAGGTGGTGGAGTTAGAATAAGCTATTTTGCACACTCTACACCCTGTGTTCAGTTCTGAACATGGTAAGGCCCCTAGTGGAGATCAGTCAGCCAGCTTGGAGGTCATTCATCATTTCCTCGTTTCCTAGAGCAGTTCTGAAATGGAGAAATTTGTGACGACCTTTCCCAAGCTGGATTATAGCTGTGGATTAGGGAATCACAGAAGCTCCACAATTGCACTGAGCTACACAAAGTTTCCTGGGAAAGATTTGTAAGTTCAAGCTGACATCTGCAGAGTATGATAATAATTATCCTTGAATAAAATTGGATTTAGGACATATCTTTCTATTTGAATTCCAAATTTTCACTGGACTATGTAAATGACCTTTCAGATTGAAAAATATATTTTGGTAGATATTAATCAGGCTATATTGTTGGCATCCTTTAAAAAGAGTCCATCATCTTTAAACTCATCAAATTCTGGATTTGTGAAAAGGCTCTGGAGAGGAATTGAAAACTTTAACCTTACCATGACATGTTTGGCTTGTAAGAGGAGGTCCTGTGACTAACTTTGTCGTTACCTACTTTAGGTAGATTTGTTAATGACATTCGATATGAAAATCAAGGTTAAGTTCTGAGAATGTAGTATTACTCAGGGCAACTTCTTTCTTCTTTATGTAGAAATATTGATTTGAAAGTCAGCACAATCATAATCATAGAAATGAAATTAGGCATTGCCATCTGATACTGGCATTTTACCCAAGAGTGTTCTCCTAAATTTAATGAGGTTTCATAGACCACAAAAAATATTTTCATAAGGGGATTCTTCTTAGCTAAGAACTAGTACATCAACATTTCTCCTAAGCAATCTCTCGAAAATATTTTCTTCTGTTATTTGAGTGTAACTCAAGACCTCTCGATTTGTTTTTCTTTTCTACTAAATGATTGAAATGAAAACAGAAGAGGAATGTATATTCAACTGATATTTCTAGTGAATGGAAATGACAGCATAATTAAACAAAGTGACATGAACTTTGTAAGCAAGCAGATTAATTTATTACCTATTCTATCTAATTAAGAAATCCAAATGATTTTTGAAAATAGCAAGATTTGAGACAAAGGAGTTTGTCACTTCTATAAGTGAAAATTCATGAATTTGATTCAGTGCAATTTGGGAGACTTTTGCTAAGAGTAAGAGAGTTCTGATTTGAAAAATTTCCAAGTTCAACTGTTCCTGACTTGCTTCCTTGGGGTGAGGAAGGTATTACTAGACACATTCCTGAGGATGCAGTACAGACGATAGTCCCTCAGAACTTTCCACATCCTAAATTCTGAGTTAAGAGGGGGTAGGGACGGGGCCAAAGCTGTGAGTGAGTGTGTGTGAATGTGTGAGCATGTGTGAGTGTGTGTGTATGTGTGTGTGTGTGTATGTGTGTGTGAGCACTGTGGAGGGGATGATTCTATGACCAATACATTTCCCGAGGAGCTGCCAGTTCTATTTGGTGATAAGACTGAGTTTGTCTCTTCCGCCTTTTTCACTGAAAGTTCCTTATACTTAACAGTGTGTGTGTCTCTGAGTGTGTATGCCTCTATGTGTGTTGTACTCAGTTCCAATTAAAAGACGATTTTGAAGATTAAAAAAATTAGCTATGGCGTTCCCGTCGTGGCACAGCAGAAACGAATCTGACTAGGAACCATGAGGTTGTGGGTTCCATCCCTGGCCTCGCTCAGTGGGCTAAGGATCTGGCATTGCTGTGAACTGTGGTGTAGGTTGCAGACGCAGCTCAGATCCCGCGTTGCTGTGACTGTGGTGCAGGCTGGCCGCAACAGCTCGGATTAGACCCCTAGCCTCGGAACTTCCGTATGCAGAAGATGAGGCCCTAAAAAGACCAAAAAAAAAAAAAGAAAGAAAGAAAGAAAGAAAGAAAATTAGCTTAAAAGCAACCTTGTTTTCTGGAGCGTGCATGGGAGCCATGACCTCCTTGCTCACGGGGTAGATGAGAGAGGGAGGCTAAGGAACCCATTGTCTTTCTCTCCTGGGCGAGTCTAGAGGAGGCGCAGGAGCTCCTTTAGGGTCCTTATAAGAAAGGGACCCTTAGACACGGAGGGAGAATTATAATAACCAATTAATTTATGAACTAAGTAATTTAGACTAGGGAGAGTGGAGTTGGTCAGAGGGGGACCCAAAGGACAAAAAGAAGGAAAAAACAGAGAAAGAGAAATTCATGGAGAAGAAAACCATGAATGGCTGTTACAGCACATGCCCCTTAGAAACTAAGATTTGACTAATAAAGATTTCACTTCAAGTAAGGAAATGAAAGGGAGAGAATCAGAGAATCTGGAGAATAATTTGAATCCACTTTCACATTTATAGGGAGTTCCTGGTGTGGCTCAGTGGGTTAAGAACCAGACTAGTATCCAAGAGGATGCAGGTTCGGTCTCTGGCCTTGCTCAGTGGTTTAATGGTCCGGCGTTGCCGTGGGCTGTGATGAAGTTCTCAGACCAGCTCCGATGCTGTGGCTGTGGCTGTGGCTGTGGCTGGCAGCTGCAGCTCTGATTCGACTTCCATATGCCTCAGGTACAAGGGGGGGAAGCAACAAAAAACCTTTCACATTTATGTACCTTATTCCTTCTCCTCCAGCCTTTATCTTAAATTCAAGTGGGATAAAACCTTTCTTTAATGATTTATCCCCCCAGAATTAAGTACTTTTAAAAAGAGTAAAGAGAGTTGCAAAGGTCTGGGATTCATCAATGGGAGATCTAAGAAAGTGGGTTTTTAGTTTATTTTCCTCTGTTTTTAAGTTTCCACAAACAACTCTCTTCCATTCGTGAGTCTGGATTATATACAAAGAAGGGCAAAGCGTGACAGTAAGAGTTTTTCCGTTCATTCTTCTATCTCGGTGGAAAGTCGGAAATCTTAGAAAGTTGGGAGAGAGAGAGGGGGCAGATTTCAGCTCCCTCCCATAACTGAGTTTCCTCTTTTACAGCCCAAGCTTTGAGAAGACATTTGGAGAAAGGAGCCCAGGAAAAGGCCAGCCTGAGAATTTTTCATATGTCCCAAGAGAAAAATTTGGTGAACCTGGGTAAACAATGGTTCGCCTTCTCCCCTGTGCTGAAAATTGCATGCGTGAACAAAAGAGCAGGCCCTTCTGACCCACTAGAAGTAACAGGCACTCGGGGTGGACCCTGCTCAGCCTGAGCACCCTATGTGTCTACTCCACCAGCACTGAGGGTTCTAGGGGAAATTCAGTACCACCCGGATTCAGCCGGGCTCCTACTGGTTCAAGTGCCCAACTGGGCTGACTGGTACGAAAGCCGAGCCAAGAAATTCTCAGTGAGCAGGGCCCCTGGATGTCTCTAAAAGCTAGGCCCTGAGACAAATTGTCACCACAATCCTAAGGCTCTCTCTCTAGCCAGTTCTTACCTTTCCTTCCCAACAACAAGCGCCAATCAAGCCCAGAATAGCTGCTTATTATACACTCAGGATGAAGACGTAAATTTGATGAAAATGAAAATTACGCATTTAAGTTGTCAACGTATCAAGCCTATTTGTCTCATTAGTTTAATGAACAAATTCAAATATTCCTCAGCATTTTCAGAAAGACATGAATGATAGTATTTCAGAAGCACAGTCTTATTTTTATTTCTCAGGGAAGAGTCCTGAAGAGCTTACTGTATTTTATCCACACTCCCCCCAAATAAATAGGTTCACACCAAAGTAGAAAAGTTAGTAAATAATGCATATATTTTGATTTTGATTTTACTTTCATGTAACGACATTCTAATCTGTCTTGAGAATTAACCTTACTGTGAGCCTGCTTTGTGGAAATACTAAGGCAACTTTTTGATCAGCAAAAATGCATTCAATCTAAAATTTTTTCTTTTTAATTTATGATTCTGTAATTTTATTACTAAAGCCATTGGTAGCAGGCAAAACGGCAGTTTTCAAATGAATGAATAGAGCCTTCCAACTTACACTTAATTAAGAATTTACAGGGATAATCTCAATGATCACACTTAAAGACAGTGCCCGCCTGCCCGTGTGTGTGCCTCTTATGCAGACAAAAGAGAACTGAGCTGAAAGGGAAAAACTCCCTTCAAGTCTCAAAGAGTTGTAGTTAGCGACTGTTTAATGAAATGTTCCCACTCTTGCTTGTTATACTGATAATAGGCAGGGCATGTTAAGTACCTCCTCTTTAAGAGAAATAGGAAATACAGAGGCTTGTGGTTTTCAAGCCTTTGGGCTGTGCTGCATCTCTCTCCTGTTAACCCTCGTTCAGCCCTGAATGCAACTCGCAACTCGAAGGCTGCCCCGTGCAGGAGGGGGAGATGACATCATCACTCACAGATGCTCTTATCAAATGTTAACTATGACAGTGACCTTGCTAGGTCTGCAGCATGTCAAACATCACAGATTTCCCCATTAGAATAAAATCAGTCCGAGGCTTTTCTTTCTCTCTTCCCTTCTTCCTTCCTTCCTCCCTCCCGCTCTCTTTCTTACTTTCTCTCTCTTTCTCTCTTTCTTTTGTCTTTTTAGGGCCACACCAGAGGCATATGGAAGTAGCCAGGCTAGGGGTCGAATCAGAGTTGCCGGCCTACACCACAGCCACAACAATGTGGGATCCGAGCCACGTCTGCAACTTACATTACAGCTCACGACAATGTCTGTTCCTTAACCCACTGAGCAAGGCCAGGGATCGAACCTGAGTCCTCATGGATACCAGTCAGGTTGGTTAACTACTGAGCTACGACGGGAGCTCCTGAGCCTTTTCTATAAGAACTAAATCAATTGAAAATTAGTTAGCAACCGACCTATGTGCAACTATATGCATCCTACAGAGATGATCCTGCAGAGATGTCCTCCTTCTACAAAAGCCATGAGTCAAGAAGGTAGAGCATCATATCGGAGGAGACACAGAATCAGTGTAACTTCTCCCTCCTGTTAAGCACATCTGGGTCACTTCTCAGGTACCTGGACAAGAGTCTCTCCAGCCCAGAGCTCATCACAGCTCTCACTCCTGTTTGTACCAGTGGCTCAGGGCCGCCAGGACTTTGTCCCCCGTGTGGTGTCCCAGCTCCTTCCCGGGAGCAGCAGAAGCACCGCTGAGCAGAGGTGGGAGTCTCCTGACTGCTTTCTCAGAAAGAGGAACCTTTTCAGCAATTCTTTGAGATGATTCGTTGCTATGGTGGATAAAAGACTGCAATTAAAAAAGCAAACCAGCACTAGAGGAAGCGACGACGTGAAGTGAGAGGGTAAGACACAGGGACAGGGAAACCTTTGCCAGCTTGCCACCTCACGTCTGGCTGCCTTCCTGGTGTGTTAGAAGGTTATTTCCTCTGTCTGGGAATCCACCCTTTGTCCCTGATTCCATTTATCAGGCCTGTCACCAGCCCAGGGGAGCCTTCTGTGCTCACGGTACAGGATGGACTAGATACTAGCTTTATCTCTCTTGGAGGAGGCACACATGAAGGCTGAGATACGCAGGCAGGCTACTCTGCCTGCCTGAGGAATGGGAGTCAGGAGGAGCCAGTATCATCGAACTTTCTAGACAGGGGAAGGAATGTCTCCTGAACCCACAGCAATGGCGGAAGCTAGTCAAGGAGAAAAAAAAGAGAGAGTTCAAGCAGGGAAGGGATGGGGGCCGGGGAGGGGGGGGTGGCAGAACACCTGCACAGGGAGGTCCCGCCGCCGAGGTTCTTCCAGGACCTTGTGAGGGTGGGGAGACCTCCCGCCAGCAGCCGCCTCCAGCCCAGGGTCCAGGAGGAGCAGCAGCCCGCTCTGGGAGGAGGTTGTCATGGCAACCCGTAGCTCCGGGGGAGGAGGGCGTGTGGTTACCTGCCTGGGTCTCAGGGGATAGGAGAGCCTGGGACAGAGCGAGGAGACCTGAAATTGGCATGCGAAGAGAAGCGACACGGCAGAAGGCCACACCTGAGTCAGGCTCCTCTGAGCCGCCTTCCCTTAGGCTGTCCTGGGAGGAATCCTGCTCTGTCAGGTCAGTGAGAATCCCCCACCCTTGGTATCTGATCAAATTCCTCATCCTCCGCCGCCCCCCAGGTGACAGGCCACCCCCCTGGGCTGCCTTCTTTGAGAATACTGTCCTGTCAGCTTAGCCAGAATCCCCACACTCTCCGTGTTTCATGCTGCGGTTCTCACCCTACTTCTTGGCTCTGCAGGTCCACTTTCCGTGTATTTGAGGTTGTTTCTGGTTCTATACTGAGATTTCTTCTCCCTCAGTGCAATAGTTCTTGAGTAAAATCTCTCTTTTTTTTTTTTAACTACTTGAATTCCTGCCCATCTCTGTTTTTTTTTTTTTTTTCCCTACAACCTACAGAGCTATAAAACTGGGTGGAAGACAATAGGGAAGAAAATGAACATTGAGGGAGAAACTTCGAAATGATTCTCAAGAGGCAGCAAGCCAGGCAGTAGGTATGGGTGACAACCAAAGTGAAGCTTCCATTTCAATTCGGCTCACCAGAGGGGGCGGGGTGCTGGGCTCAGGCACCTGGACTAGAGTTTCACAGTCCCGATTAAGGGGATTCAGAGATGAATAAGACTGTCTTTGCTCTCAGGGAAAGATAAAAAAAAAAAATTGCTCTCGGGGGTGAGAAAAGTACACACATAGCTTTGTTCTTTTTTAATGAATATATATTATTATTTTGTAAATGTCTGCACCCACAGCATATGGAAGTTCCCAGACCAGGGACTGAATCCAAGATGCAGTTGTGACCTACGCTGCAGCTGTGGCAACGCCAGATCCTTTAACCCACTGAGCTATGGCAGGAATTCAGAAGAGATATTATTATTTTAATCTTTTTTTAATCACTAACCATTATATATAATAATAAAAATACTGGATTGCACAGAAGAGAAAAATAAAGGGAGTAAAAAAAAGGGAGTAAAAATCACCCGTAATTCCATCATATAGATATATATGTATTTTGGATTTCTTTCTATTTCTGTATATGCACTTGATTTTTTTTGTTTTTGCTTTTTGCTTTTTTGGGTGCCCTGCCGTGTATGGAATTCCTGGGCCAGAGATCAGGTTTAAGCCGTAGTTGCGACCTAAGCCACACCTGTGGCAATGCTGGATCCTTAACCTACCTAACCTACCTTAGGGAATCGAACCTAAGTCCCAGTGCTCCCAAGATGCCACCAATCCTGTTGTGACACAGGAGGAACTCCTTTAATATACTTTTAAGAAATGAACTTTTTGGAGTTCCTGTTGTGGCTCAGTGGAAACAAATCTGATTAGCATCCATGAGGATGCAAATTCAATCTCTGGCCTTTCTCAATGGGTTAAGGGTCCGGTGTTGCCGTGAGCTGTGGTGTAGGTTGCAGATGCAGCTCGGATCCCGCATTGCTGTGGCTGTGGCGCAGGCTGGCAGGGACAGCTCCAATTTGATCTCTAGCCGGAAACCTCCATATGCTGTGGGTATGGCTTTAAAAAGCCAAAAAACAATAACAACAACAACAAAAAAATCAACTTTTTGTAAGTCACCTATACTCCAGTAAAATTTATTAAAAAAGAGGAAATCAACTTTACTGAGACAAACAATAAAATACACCCATTTTAAGTGTGCAGATATGACAAGTATATTCAACCATATAATTTCCACCATTATTAGATTTAGGGACATTGCTGTCACTCCCAAAAGTTCCATCTTGCCCCACTGGTACTGCAAACCTTAAGAATGCACTGAGCCTTTTCTAGAATTTCATAAAATGAGATTACACAGCATGCATCCTTTGTGTCTGATTACTCTTGTTCAACATAATTATTTTATTTTATTTTATTATTTTTTTGGCTCTGCCTGCAGCATGTAGAAGTTCCAGGGGTAGGGATCGAACTTGTGCCACAGCTGAGACCTGAGCCACAGCAGTGACAATGCCAGATCCTTAATCAGCTTGCCAACAGGGAACTCCTCAGCATAGTTATTTTAGCCCTATCTATGTTGTGGCATATGTATCCCTTGCTTTTTGTATTCATTGCCAAGTAGCATATTCTGTTACATAAATACACCATAATTTGTTTACCTATTTGGCTATTATAGAGTGTTTTTTTTTTTTTTTGCTTTATAGGGCCACAGCTGAGGCATATGGAGGTTCTAAGGCTAAAGGTCCAATGGGAGCTACAGCTGCAGCCTACGCACAGCCATAGCAACACAGGATCTGAGCCTCATCTGCTACCCACACCACAGCTCACAGCAACACTGGATCCTTAACTCACTGAGCAGGGCCAGGGATTGAACCAGCAACCTCATGGTTCCTAGATGGATTCGTTTCTACTGTGCCATGATGGGAACTCCTTATTGAACAATTTTGGCTATTATGAATAAGCTGCTGAAACTTCAAGTAAAAATCTTTGTGAGAACATACATTTTCATTTCTTTGAGTGGGTATCTAGGATTTGAACTGCTGAGTCATGGTGAGTATATGAGAAGCTTTATAAGGGACTGCTAAACTGTTTTCCAAAGTGTTTGTTCCATTTTGTAGTCCCAACAGAAATGTTAAAAAGTACTAATGACCCCAAATCTTTGTCAATCTTTATAATTTTAGCCATTTTAGTGTGTGTAGTGGTATATCTTTATGGCTTTAAGTTGGATTATTCTGAGGACTAATGATTCTAAGTATTTTTTTCATTAGCACACACACACACATATAGATGGAACTATTCGAATCTTTGCTCATTATTTATTGTGTTTTTTAATTATTATTGAATCATGATTTCCTTGTATATTCTGAGTACAGATTTTTGGTGAGATTTATGTATTATGACTATGTTTTTCTAGTCTATGGCCTTCTTTTCATTTTCTTAATGATATCTTTCACAAATCAGATGGTTTTTATTTTGATAAAGTTTGATTTATCAACTCTTTTTTTTTTTTTTTGGTCTTTTTGCTATTTCTTGGGCCGCTCCCTCGGCATATGGAGGTTCCCAGGCTAGGGGTCCAATCGGAGCTGTAGCCACCGGCCTACGCCAGAGCCACAGCAACGCGGGATCCGAGCCGCGTCTGCAACCTACACCACAGCTCACGGCAACGCCGGATCGTTAACCCACTGAGCAAGGGCAGGGACGGAACCACAACCTCATGGTTCCTAGTCGGATTCGTGAACCACTGCGCCACGACGGGAACTCCTCAACTCTTTATTTTGTAACTTAACTGTTTGTGTTCTGTCTAGGAATCTTTTCTTACCCCAACTTTGTGAATACATAATGTCTTTCTATTAGTTTTTCTCTAAGTTTCAGTCTACTCTTCATTTCAAATTAATATTTAAATTTGGTGTGAGGAAAGGGTCAAGCTTCATTTCTATTCTACTTTTATTTTTTCATATGGATGTACAATTATTTCATCTTATTTACTGAATAATAATATCCATTATTTACTGAAAATACTATCCTTTCCCCATTGGATTTTTTTTTTTTTTGGTCTTTTTGTCCTTTTAGGGCAACACCTGAGGCATATGGAGGTTCCCAGGCTAGGGGTCTAATCAGAACTATAGCTGCTGGCCTACACCATAGCCACAGCAACACCAGATCCGAGTCATGTCTGAGACCTACACCACAGCTCATGGCAATGCCAGATCCTCAACCCACTGAGCGAGGCCAGGGATCGAACCCACAACCTCATGGTTCCTAGTCAGGTTCATTTCCGCTGTGCCATGTCAGGAACTCCCCTTCCCGTTGAATTATACTGGTATATGCTGAAAATCTACTGCCCATGGAAGTGTAGATCCACTTTTGTTTTCTATTTTTTTCCCATTCATCTATGTCTATCTTTATGCTAATACCACACTGTTTTGATTATTACAGCTGTATGGTAACTTTCTTTTTTTTTGTCTTTTTAGGACCACACTTGTGGCATATGGAGGTTCCCAGGCTAGGGGTCTAATCAGAGCTGTAGCTGCTGGCCTACATTACAGCCACAGCAACATGGGATCCTAGCCATGTCTTTGACCTACACCATAGCTCATGGCAATGCCGGATTCTTAACCCACTGAATGAGGCCAGGAATGGGACTGATGTCCTCATGGATACTATTTGGTTTCGTTAACTACTGAGCCACGATGGAAACTCCTGCTTTTCTTTTTTAAACTGAACTACTAGACTGATAGAATTGGAGAATGAAAAAAAGTATTTGGACAGGCACTTGCTTTGTTAGAAAGCACATGGAATGGGTAGATAGAAGATCTAAGTTTGAATCCTGTCTCTGTTCTGAGAACTTTGGCAAGTTATTTGATCATTTTAAACTTTGGTTTACTTATCTGCAAAATGAGAATGACAGTATGGCTTGCTTCTTGAATGAGAGATGACATCATCAGGAAGTAAATCATTATAAGTTCATGTAAGTGGAGAAAATCCTGATTCCCTGTGGCCCTTTCCATTTTATGCTTTGTGTGAAAGAAATAACTCGTAAGGATGGCTCTTACTGAGCATGTACCTCGTGTGTAATGAGCAGAAGCATTAGGTTTAAAATATCTTTTTGTTACATATATAAGCTGAGGCCTAAGATAGGGTGCAAGTAAACTATTTTATCAATGACTACAATCACTTCTGACAGGTAGGAAAAGGGGTGATCACAATGCTTGCATGGTAGAGAGGATTTTACGGGAAAGAGCAACGACAGATCCATTATCCATCAATGGGCCTTGACCGAGGCGTACTCAGTGGAGCACAGAAGCAGTGGTCCGTGTGGTCCAAGGTCAGATGCTCAAGCTCTACCCTAAACCTGCTGAAGGACTGTCCTCATTGGTTGCTGCATACCGAGTGTTCCAGTGGTTCCCAGCAGCCTTACAGCTAAAGAGTCATTGCCTTTATGTTCCCTGCATTCCTTTCCACTGTCTCAGAATAAGGGAGAGGGAAGCAGTGAATGACAAACACTGCCTGCCTCTGTCTTGGTTAACCGTCACCTTCAGCTGCTTATTTTGGCCACACTCAGGCATGTGGAAGTTCCCAGGCCAGGAATTGAACCTAAACTGCAGCTGTGATACCAGGTCCTTAACCCACTGTGCTGCAAGGGAACTCAGCATCAGCTTCTTTTAGACAAGCATCCATGAAAAACTCCGCTAGAATATCCAGAGAACCGCAAAGTTAGAGTTTCTGAAAACCATAAAAAATATTGTTAATCATATTGGTTAGTATCCATGGTGACAGCAAAGTCTTTGACAGTGTTTCCAGTGATATCTATGCCGATAAGATGGAATCAGAGCCTCAGAATTGAAGCGCTAATTTCCGATGGGTACTGTTTACATAGGCAAAGGCATTTGGATTTTTCTATTGCAGAAATTTGCACAATCTTTCATGTGCTAATATATTGTTAATCTCCAAGAGGGAAAACTAGTAAGCAATATTTTATAAACTTGTAGTGTTAATCCTTTTCCTTCTGAGGGTCTAATATTCTGTATTTTGTGAGTTCTGAGAATCTCTTAGAATTCTGTGTTCCTTAGAATCTCATGCATAGGATTACAGAATCCTGTACCTGAATATCTTTCTACAGTATTTTTTGTGTGTTTGAATATTATCACTGCTTAAATATCAAGGTGATAGGGGATTTTTATCTTACAAGACTATATATTCGGTTTAAAGTCAGCATTAATTTTTATAAGTATTCACCCATATACTTGATATGCATAGTCCAAAAACCATGCAATTAGGATTTCCCTTGTGGCTCAGTGGGTTAAGGGTCCAGCGTTGTCACTCCATCAGCTGGGGTCTCTGTTGTGGCTCAAGTTCAGTCCCGGGTCAGGAAACTTCCACATGCCGTGGGTGTGGCCAACAAAAACAACAACACTAGCAGTTAAAGAGATCTATTGCTGATTGTCTAAATGTCCTGGTTAATGAGTTAATGTCAGCTGACAGGGAGGTTGATTCATCACTAATGAGGTTAGTTCTAGTCTTGTCACATTAAATGTGTTTTATCAATAACTTAAAGTGAGAGGGGTGGCAAACTTTATCTGTAAAGGGCCAAAGAGTAAGTATTTTAGGCTTGACAGAGCATATGACCTCTGTTGTAACTACTCACCTCTGGCATCACAGTGCAAAAGTAGCTGAAGCCAATATGCAGACAAATGAACTCCCATAAATCTACTTAGAAAAACAGGCAGCCGGCCAGGTTTGGACCATTGACCGTAGTTTCCCAACCCAAGGATTAAATGAAGACAAAGAACTTGGCTATCAGACATGCAGATAACACAGAGCCGTGAGGGGTACCTGTTCCTTTGACCTGGTTTTAGTGCCAGATACACATAAAATAGTGGCTCTCTTCATTATGATTATCATTCCTACCGCGTGATTGAGTTTCCAAATTACCTTAAAAGGATGAACCATGGGAAAAAAACACAAGACTGAAATTTAAAAGTATCCATGACCACTTTTTTTTTTTTCCTCAAGGAATGGATCGGAACATAAAAAATATGGAAACACTTGTCATGAGAGAATTCATATGACAAAGCACGTGAGGAGTTTCCGATTAAGATGGCAAATTAGATATTCATGTTTATCTGTGCACCTTGCCAAATCCCTAATAAATTAGATTACCTATATATAAATATATTTTATATATACAACTGTATATATACATTTGCATATGTATTTAGATATAAATGTTTGCATATATACAGTTGCATATATAAAAATGTATTTATATATGTATATAATCAGTATACATACTGATATGACAAAGAAAGTGGGAGAGAAGAAGAAAACTGGAAAACTAGAAAGCAGAACAAATGGTTACTGATGTAGCAGACTTAAGAATGTTGAGCCTCAGTTGGCTGTGGGAAAGCTGAGAAGCAGCTGATTTATGCTGGACAAGATGCCCAAATCTGGGGCTTTGGGGGGAAGTACCATGTACCCTGGAAGATGGCCGAAGGGGGAGCTAGAATCTCAAAGACTTCATAAAAACATTTTTAAGGAAATAGTAGTTCTCAGATCCCCTTCCTGTTGCGGGGGAAGACTGGTTGTTCATCTCTGGGTGGGTTAACCAGTGAGTCTCTGAACTGGAGGATGCCTGGTGGAGTTGAGAGCCGTGTTCTCAGTTGGAAACGGGGGATTATGTGACTGTGTGAGCATACTGACCACGGAGACTCCCTTTCCATCACCTCTAATCTTCTTCCCCCAGCTGGACCTGGGATGCTGACTCCCTCACTCCAAGCAGAGATTGGAAAATTCTTCTCTGTCAATCCAAAGGACCACAGGAGGTTCCTCAATGAATGGGCTCAGCCAGGTGGCTTGACAATGACACCTGTCATTGACAAGCCCTATTCTTTTTGTAGAGTTTCCCATCAGCTTTTTGGTGCCCAGCCAAGAATCACGGAAACTAAGAGCTCAAAACAAGAGGGGAAAAGAAAAGCAATTTGGGAAAGCAATTTGGAAGATAGCTTAAAAAAAATAAAAATGGGGGTTCCCATAGTGGTGCAATGGAAATGAATCCAACTAGGACCCATGAGGTTGTGGGTTCAATCCCTGGCCTCACTCAGTGGGTTAAGGATCCAGTGTTGCCGTGAGCTGTGGTGTAGGTCACACATGAGGCTCAGAGCCTATGTTGCTGTGGCTGTGGTATAGGCTGGCAGCTGTAGCTCTGATTGGACCCCTAGCCTGGGAACCTCCATATGCAGAGGTGTGGCCCTAAAAAGCAAAAAATAAAAATAAAAAAATAAATAAAATAAAGTAAAATAAAATAAAATAAAAATGAAACTACTATCAGAGAGATAAGGGAAACTATTTCATTGATGAGATAAGAATAGGGACCAGAAACTCACAGATCAAAGTCAGCTTTCTTGGAAATTCAGACTAGCAATGGAAACCTCAACAGAATGATTGGGAGATGAAATTGAACAAAGCGCTCAGAAAACAAGAGCAGAGGACAAAAATGGAGAGAGAAGATAAGAAAATTAGAAGACTTTTCCAGAAGTTTCAACATCCGAATAAGGTTTCAGAAAGAAAGAAATTTGGAAATGAAGGTAAAGAAATTATTTATAATTTTGTTTTGGCCACATTCAAGGTATACAAAAGTTCCTGGGCCAGGAATTGAACCTACTCCAGAGCAGTAGCCCCTGCCACACCAGTGACCTAAGCCACAGCAGTGACAACACTGGATCCTTAACCAGTAGGCCATCAGGGAACTCTAAGAAATTATTAAAGAAGGATTTCAAGACTGCTCCAGCTGAAGGATTCAAGACTACCTGTGGAAATTCAAGACTCTAACTCGTATCAGGCTTATTAATTGCAACACTGGAAACTAGAAGACAGCAGAGCAATGCTTTCCAAATTCTGAGGGAAAATGATTCCAGCTTAGAATTCTATACTCACAAAAACCATTAATTAAGTGAAAAAGTAGAATAATGACTTTTTTTTTAGACGTCTGAAATCTCAGAAGAAATGACTTTCCATGCAGCCCTGTTTAGGAAGCTACAGAGGAATGGATTCCACCAAAATATGGGAGGAAACGTTTCAAGGAGGACTTCATGGGATCCAGGGCACGGATCTACAACCAGAGACAAGTGAAAGGAACACCAGGCCTGATGCAGGAGGTCTGAGTGAGCAGCTGGTCCTGAGGGGAGATAGGAGCTCTGGGAAAGATTTCTTTAAAAAAAAAAATTGTGAACCTGATGGACAGAGAATGTATTCAATGAATTGAGAAGAGATTTAGACAACTGGGAAAGATAAGGACATTGAAAACTAAGCAAATAAACAAGTACAAACAACAATTAACTCCGAGGTCAACAGAAAAATTTGGGGTAACATGATAAATACTGCATGACTCAGCTGTTTTGCATTCCTGTCTTGAGGATGTAAACACTAAATGTTTATAACCAAAATTGTGGTCTTGAGAGGCTGGGAGGACAAGAATGTGCGCAGCCAAAGAGACGAACTTCACCTTCTTTAGTGGGAAGTCCATTAGGTAACTCGTAGCTTAAAGCTTAAAGCTACGGGACCAAGACAAGTCATATCCACCTCTTGTTCAGAATAGGGGGGCATGTGCTACAAGAATCAGCAAAGAGAGTTGAAATTGTCACATCCGGAAGGTGGGAAAGAGAGAAGAGGAGGAGCCTGGTACCTGCTTTTTTTCTAAAGAGGCTTTGACAAGACGACTTGACTCATTCTGTTATTGATTAACTTCTGTTTTTAAAAACCAAATTAAAAAAGATGTGGGTTGAATTCAGCTGACCTTGCCTTTCACTTGACTATTCCCATTTCTTTTTTCCCAGGGTGTTATAGTAACTTCTACAAAATCTGTGCAAAACTGATGGCGCTGAAGAATAGTTTCCATGTAGGATGTAAGCAGCCAGGCTCCACAAGACAGAGAGCTATGCCCACGAGGCCTACTATACTTGTATTTATGCATATATCATTATAGAATAATCTAAAAGCAGGGATGACAAAGACGAAGAAAATGAAAGTAAAGCATATTAAGCTTCTGAGAAATCATTTTAGTATTTCATTGAAATCCTTTTCAGATTTTTCCCACAGGTAATCATACAGATTTTCATCTTAATCTTTTGTATTTGGCAAAAAAAGGAATATTTTTCTATCAATAAATACGTATGTCATAAATAACTAACTATGGGTGTTTAATTTACTCTTGGCTTATTATTTTTTTTAGCTTATTAGAATCTTTTGATTAACCATACATTGAGCTAAATTTTGTATATATTCTTAATTACTTGCTTGGGACAATTTTCTAGAAAGTGAACTGTTTAAAAAGTATGCACCCATATTTGTAGGGGAAAATGTGAGCAACTGGGCACAAATGTGAAATACACCTTCAGAAAAGTGGATACAACATGTATGTATACTTAATGAAACTGTAAGGTGAACATTATGAAATCACCCCTAGAGTCAAGAAATAGAACATTGCTGATACTCAGAAACATCCCTGCAAACCCAGCCTTCCCTATTCACATCTCTATCCTTTCTCAAGAAATAAGATCTGTTGTGACTTTCATAAGCATCATTAACTGGCTTTTTATATTATCTATATATGCAACCCTAAACAACATAGACTTTGAATTTAGAAGAATGGAAATACATTATCCTCTTTTGAGCCTTGCTTATCATACTGAGTATTTTATTTGTAAGTTCCAGCCTTATTTTATATAGAATATACAAGTATTCTATGTGTAAGTGTCAGTCACTTCATGTTTGAACCATTGTTTAAAAGAGGGGCAATCTCAAAGTGAAGAGCCTTCAGAAAGGAATGGAATAGATAATACAATGAATGTATTCACTGTATGAAAGTAGTTTAGACTACACCATTTAAAGGGACAGAAGAGCTTGCTTCAAATAGGTCAATCACTATATAAAAGAAAATGCAGGTATGCATTCTCTCTAATTGTAGATAACAGTATAAGTTCCTGTAGAAACAACAGTCGGATTCCATTAAATATAAGAATGATGTTTCTAACAATTCAAGTACTCTCAAGAGGATTGTGCTGCGTGAGGGATCCTGGGCTGCCTGTTCTGGAAGTGTCTGTGCAGAGGCCAAAGCAGGGCTGGAGACGGAGGTTACAGATGGGACTCCTGCCTTGGGAGGAAATGGATGAGACGATTACTAAGGCCGCTTTCAGCTTCAAAACTCTTCTCCTCCATGGCCTCCTCAGGTATTGGAGGTGACCTTGAAGACCTGATAACCCGATGTACACAGAGAACCTATTATCCAAAGGATTGGAGAACAGCTGTTTTCAATTTCCACTGTTGACAGACCCAGAGGAAGTGGCCTCTGGTGGTGGCAGAGGAAGTGTCAGAGGAGAGGAAATGTGAGCACTGTGAGTCTGACGCAGTGGTGCAATGCGGGAGATCTGGAGAAAGATTGACACTTCTTTCTCGAATGCTCTAGGCCTACAATGCCTTTCAACACAGAGAGGCTAGCTAGGTACCATCAACATTTTTTCTTTTTTCTTTTCATTTTTTATTTTTGCCTAGGGTCACTCTGAACACCTTGGGGCCTGCCACTGCTTCACTTCCCTTGTCATTAGGCTGCATGCAAAATCTGAAGCAAAAGTTAATCATGATGTTGAATTTTTTTGGGGGGGTGGGGCTACACCGGTGGCATGCCGACGAAGTTCGCTGGGCCAGGGCTTGAAGCTTCACCAGAGCTGCAGCCTGAGCCACAGCTATAACAACACTGGAGCCTTAACCCGCTGCACCACCAGAGAATTCCTTGAAATTATTATTATTATTTTTTCTTTTTATGGCTGCACCTGCAGCACATGGAAATTCCCAGGCCGGGTAGAAGATGAATTGGAGCTTCAGATGCAGGCCGAAGTAGGTCACAGCCACAGCAACACTGAATCCTTAACCCACCAAGTGAGGCCAGGGATCGAAGCCTGCATACTCAAGGACACTATTTTAGGTTCTTAACCCACTGAGCCACAACAGGAACTCCTGAAATTATTTTATAGATAGTTTTATTGATAGTATTAAAATATATACTCATATATTTTATATCATTCAATTCAATCAGTATATTTACATATCATAAAGGGATATTATATAAAGCAATAACTCACTGGTAAAAGCATTTTATGATTATTATATTACTGTTATTTTTGGCCACACCCATGGCAGAAAAAAAGTTCCTGGGCCAGGGATCAAACCCATGCCATAGCAGTAACCAGAGCCACAGCACTGACAATGCTGGATCCTTAACCTGTGGAACTGCCAGGAAATTCTGAGCGTCTTTTTATAATTATAACTACCTAAATTTCTTGTTCCAATGTGTTTATTTTTAATAGGTACCATCACTATTAAGTTGGAAAATACAGAATGTGGAGTGAAACCAGGGACACACAGGAGCATTCTTAACTTCCGGTCAAGCCAACATTTCCTTTCTTCCCTTGGAGGGTTGACAAGGTGTGGTTGGCAGAATTCTAGAGATGCCTCCAGGATTCCTGTCCTCTAGTTGTTCAATCAGATGCTAATTTAGATACTTCTGTGAAGGCGCTTTTCAGATGGAGTTAAGGTTACTAATCAGCTAGCCTTAAAATAGGGAGATAATCTAGGATTAGTGGTGTGGGTCCTGTGTAATCCCATGAGGCCTTGAATGGCAAGAGGGGAGGCAGAGGGTCAGAGAGACGGGGCATGGGTGGAGGGTCAGAGAGAATCCAAGTGGGAGGGAGACGCCTTGCTGGCTTTCAGACACAGCCAGGGGCTGTGAGCTAAGGCCTGTGGAGGCTTCTAGAAGCCCATGGACCTCTGTGCTATAGCTGCAAGGAACTACCTTCAGCCCAATACCTGAATAAGCCTGGGAGCAGATTTCCTTCTTGAGCCTCCAAAAATTAACAGCCCTCTGACACCTCGATGTCTGCTTTGTGAAACCTGGAGTGAGAAGCCAGCTGAGCCCACGGGGACTTCCGATCTGCAAACTGCGAGACAGTATATTTGTGTTCGTTTGGGGTGGTTTATTTGGACAGCAATGGAAAACGAATACGAAATGCCAAGAATAGAATTATTTTGCTACCAAGTAAATAAGAACCAATATATGAAAAGGAAAAAAACAAAAAACAAGGTAAAAGAAAGGAACTAAGAAAGTTACTTTTTTCTGAGAGCACATATCCATAGCTGCTGGAGTGGCAACTTTCTCTCAGGATTGGAGTAAACCAGTGCTCTGCATTAGTCCCAGCTCTGCGTTGCTGGGAGAAAGGCAGGCTGCACCAGCTTCTGTCCCACCAGCTTCTGGGTAGACTGCCAGGAGGGAATTAGCATGGTATTCTTTTTTTTTTCTTTTGGTTTTTTTAGGGTCACACCCACCGCTAATGGAATTTCCCAGGTTAGGGGTCAAATCAGAGCTACAGCTGCCGGCCTACACCACAGCCATAGCCACAGCAACACAGGATCCCAGGCGCATCTGCGACCTACACCACAGCTCATGGCAACTCCAGACCCTTAACCTGCTGAGTGAGGCCAGGGATGGAACCTGAATCCTCATGGGATACTAGTCAGGTTCTTTACCACTGAGCTGCAGCTGGAACTCTGGTGTGGTACTAAGTCTTAACACTCAAAATAAATTTGCATTTTATGAGGCTACATAGGTTTAGCATTCTACACACACACACACACACACAAATCGTTAAGGGTGTGGTGACTTTAGGAAACTCTCCAAGGCTGATTTTGGGTATCGGTCAAATATAAACCCTCGGTGTGTTCATGGAATGTGACTGTCTAGCTTGTGACAGAGATGAGGTCGTTTGGTAGGAGACCGCTCCGTGATCTGAGGCCACCCACCTATCAATTCTGTGCTTCGGTTCCCTTATTTGAAAGAGAGGGAATCAAAGTACCCCTCCTGTGGGATGAGTTATGAGAAAAACGCGAGTTAACACCGGGTGCCTAGAACACTGCCTGGCACATGCCAGGTGCTGCTATGAGTTAGCTTCTGTCCTTGTTCATTTCTGAAAGCTTTAGGCTTTCACATACGAAGAGTCAGTCTTTGCTCCGCTTGCACAAGCCTGCTGGGACGTGTGTCCCAAGGTTGAGGAAAGAGAAAACAGCGAACTTTCAGAGGAGGGAAAATTCAGGGGCATTTTCCTGGAGGAAGTGACATGGAGCTAGACAGTCGCGGGATTCTCAAAGAAATGGAAGGCTTGGCTGAGCAGAACCGTCAGTTAGCATAACATACAGACCTCCCGGCTTCCTGAAACCTGGCAGGGAGCCTGCACATTCTGCTCTCAGTGGACTGAGCAAGCCACGAACAACAAAGCGCGCTTTCTCAGTCACCTCCATCAGGGCACCAGTCCTCGGACTTCGTACGGCAGTATTATTCTACCACGATACTATTAGGCCTTTAAGAGATCATTTAACACTTTTAGTAGTTTTTACAGCTGACTAATTTTATTAGTCTAGGGGATTGCCTGCACCTGTTTCCACAGTCAAATTTACGTTTTGCATTACTGAATTAACTCGATTCTGAGTAAAGTTTTAACATGGCTTATATTTTAAGAAGCAAACAGAAGTGTTTGCTGTGTGTCTTCCGTACAATAGACGCTGTGTGGGGATGGGGTCATGGATGCCCTAAATGTGTTATTTGCTGTCCCACTTCTTCCTGCTCAGGGTGATGGCTTTCTGAGGGGGCAGGTCACTGCTCTAATCCTCCTGTTCTCCTCCATGCTGTGTCACTGTCTGTCTCATTGTTTAATCGTTATTAATTATATTATATATTATTCATTACAATTATTTAATTATTTAAATGCTAATTTATCAGAGGTTTTTTCTTTTTCTTTTTTGAGGCATGGTCGAATTACAATGTTGTGTTAGTTTCAGGTGTACAGCAAAGTGATTCAGTTATATATATATATATAAGTATATATATATACTTTTTCAGATTCTTTTCTGTTATAGGTTTTTATAAGGAATTGAATATAGTTCCCTGTGCTATCCAGTAGGTCTTTGTTGTTTATGTATTTTATATTCAGTAGCGTATATCTGCTAATCCCAAACTCCTCTTTTATCCCCCCCCTTCCCCTCTGGTAACCATAAGTTTGTTTTCTATGCCTGTGAGTTATCAGAGTGTTTTTGGTTGGAGCATCTTCCCTCATCCACAACATCTTAGACGTCTTCATGACTAATTTATTTTTCCTAATCCATGGCCTCTTCAGAAACCTAAAATCATATTTAACTGGTTTTAGCCAAGAGTCTGTTGACACAGTTTGTCTCAAAGTTCAATTCCTTAATCCTCAGTATTCATATGATTAATGATAAGCATAAATGAAATTACAATGGTGAAATTTATGAGGCTAGTGGATTTAATATTTTAGACACAATATGTACTAGGAATATATATTAGAACATGAATGTCCCCAAGCTTCAACTTGGGTTGGAGATATTTGAATGCCCTTGTTTCTTTGTAATGCTAAGAGAATCCAAAAAAAAAAAAAAACCCAAAAAACGCAAAAAAAGAATCACATTTTATTAACAAGGGGAACCAATGGCATCAAATTATGTTATTGATGATCCTAATTCAAAGCATCGAAGTAGTTTCTAAATCAAATGTTAACAGCAAGACACTAAGCACACACTCAGGCCCTGGGTTAGAAAATCCTATAATGCAGTTCAAGGAGTAGTGTTTCCCTTCATTAAAACATGCCCAAGTAGACTGACGGTATGGGGCTGGGTAGAAAGCCACAGAATTTGAAAGCATTGGGGAAAAAAATAGCACTATCGTGTGCAAAAAGTTAAATTCATTGCTGTATCTTTAAAAGACATTTCCATCAATTACTGGTTTGGTTGATTTTGGATTTTTCCCTTTTAGTTTCTGAGGCTGATAAAAATGTAACTTACCACTGAAAGAAACTGGATTTCTAATTCTCATTCTATTTCTGTCATAATTAGTTTTTATTAATCTTTTCCTCTAAATTTGGGTTGTGGTGGACATAAAGAGCATGTCAATAACATGGGTTTTCATTCTATACTTTTAATAAGATGGCTATAGTGTTGGGAAGAAAAAAACTGTCCAGTAAACCTGAAAAAGTACAAAAGCTATTTCCTTCCTTCCAAACCTCTTTTTTCTCCATGCTTTATATTTCATGATTATCAGTATTTTGATATGGAAGTTAAAGAGATTAAGTATTTACTCTTGCCCCTGAAATCGTTGTTTATACTTAAAATATCTTTACCCTGATGATTTGTTCTTCCCTCTAAAACATCCCCCTTTGTTCCCCCTTGCTACTAATGCAACCAAGAATGAAGCACTTTAATTGGAAAGATGTCAGCTGACCCCTAAGTACAAGACCAGGCATTCAATATTATCAATATTATTCAATATTATCTCTAATATTTTTTTAAAAAGTGGTATTTGCTGTCCCAAACAGTCTTGTTCTCAGGGCATGACTTGAGTCTGGTCATTCATAATCAGTTGTTCAACATCGGCCTTAAACAGATGGGACCCCGCGTCCTACCCCAGAGGCAGGCTCATTCTGGTCTAGTTCACCATCAAAACCCAGCTCAAATGCAGCTGTCAAGGGCATTTAGTCCCCAAATGCTGGCCAATTGGACATGTCAGACGCCGTGAAATTTGAAGATCATAAGGTGCACCGTGTCAGTAACAACACAATCACACCCGAGGGGAGAGAGTTAGGGCTGGTTTCTTGGTTCCAGAGGTGATGTTAAGGGTTTGACTTTGCCAAGGAAAGGAAGTGACACAGGTGGGCAAAATGGCAGAGCTGGAATCCCGTCTCGTGAGAGAGCAGCTCCGTTTTCTCCAGGTGGGGAATCCAGCCCTGCCCTGGGGTGGTTCACAGTCTAGTGGGCGCCTAAAGAGATGGTTGCAATGGGATTGGAGTGAGAAAGTGTTTTTTCCTTTCCTAGAAAGAGTGGCCTGGGGGCCAGAAACAAAGCTTTTTTTTGTCTCCCCTTCAGTGCATATAACTGAGTTGATAGTTATAACTAGAAGTACCAGATGGAATTTCAGATTATAGCTGAACCATATACCTTCCCCACTCAACTGGGCTGAAATGCAAATACTGCTGCAAGCATTTAGATGTGTATTGAGCGTGTGTGTCGTCATGTTGCTTAGTTTACTCTTGCCTTTCTAATACTATGCATAGGGGAACTTCTTATTTTCATTTTCATGGCAGCAGAAGAAAGAAGGAAAGATCGTTTTGCAGGCACTTTCAGAATATGCCAAATTATTTCCTAAGGCATAGTATTCCAACTGGCAGCTGGGCTGATTCAGTGCTGAATTCTGAACTATTTCCCCTTTGAATACCCCATTTAGGGGCTGAAATAAGCTTATAGTTTGATCGTGCAGGAAGTACTGCTTGAAAGTTGAAGTCAAGTTAAGTAGAAGTGGTCAAATGAGTTACTGTGCCCACCAGGAGGTATAGAATATATTTTAAATCCCCTCCCATATATATTATTATCATAAATGTTTCTGCAGATTCAAGAGTTGGCTAAAGACTGGCCTTCTCCAGGAAGCCGGACTCATGAGGTTCCCCAGCCCAGGCCACAGGCACTTGATCCCATTCCAATACTTTGCATTTTCCTTTTTTCACTCTTCTCTGGGCTTGTGGTTTTGATGTATTTACTTAGGACTTGACTAGATCAGAACTTCTTGAAACTAGGTCAGTGTCCATTTCCTTTGGTTTACTCAGTAGCACAGAGCATTGTGTGCTAATTAAGTCTTATTTGTAAGAATCCTTTTTTTTTTTTTTTTTTTTTGAGGCAGCATTGGAGGCATATGGAGGTTCCCAGGCTAGGGGTTGAATCAGAGCTGCAGCCACCAGCCTACACCACAACCACAGCAACACCAGACCCAAGCCACATCTGCTACCTACACCACAGCTTGTGACAGTGCCAGATTCTTAACCCACCGAGCGAAGCCAGGGATTGAACCGTGTCCTCATGAATACTAGTGGAGTTCTTAACCCTAGGGAACTCCAAGAATCCTGATTCTTAAAAAAATATTTTTATTTTACCACTTTCCGGAGAAAATTGTTTATATTTTTTTGATGAGCATCGGCTGACTTTTCCTTATTTTCAGGTAACAGTGCCACTATTCTAAATAATGACATATTGTATTCTCTTGGACCCAGGATTAAATGGGTTTTAGTTGAATAAAACCTATTATAATTTCCAGTTCAGTGTATACAGCATAAAGAGAATCATAGTGCCTTTAATGTGCAGTCAGGAGGAGAAATTGGCTTGGAGATTCGGAACAAGTGAGCATCAAAAAAGTTAAGAGTTTCAGAGAATAAAGTCCTTAAATCACTGGATTTGACCCAACTAGTTGGCAAAAATTCAAATGAGCTAGTTATAGGGTTGCTATCAGGGAAAAATATTAAACATAATAGATTTTTTAATTTTTAGACTTAATTTTTTTAAGAACAGTTTCACGCTAATAGAAAAATTGTGAGCAAGGTCCACAGATTTCCCAAACATTTGCTGCCCCAACACATGTGTTTTCTTGTAGGGTTTTTGCCTTTTCTATCTTAGGTATTGTTTGAAACAAGCTGGACAGGGCCTTGTAAAAGTGGGGAAAAAATCCACACCTTTACAGATGTCAAAACCTTCAGAGATTTAAGATAGTACTGAGCATTGTTATGGCAGAGGGTAGAGGCAGCCTGGATTGAAAACAGGCCAAGTCCATTTTTCTAATCTATGGTTGCTGAAATTACATCCTTTTTTTTTAGGGCCACACCCTTGGCATGTGGAGGTTCCTAGGCTAGAGGTCAAATCAGAGCTATAGCTGTCTGCCTTCACCACAGTCACAGCAACACCAGATCTGAGCCACGTCTGCGACCTACAGCACAGCTCACAGCAACGCTGGATACTTAACCCACTGATTGAGGCCAGGGATCGAACCTGCATCCTTAGGGATACTAGTCGGATTTGTTTCTGCTGAGCCACAATGGGAACTCCGAAATTACATTCTTTATTAGCACTAGAATTTCACTGAGTGTTTTATTTAGGAAAAGTGACATTTGCAGTCATCTTTTGATTTAATTGCTTCTTCACACTTTTTTGGGGGAAAGCTTATTTTATGTTTTTAGAAACAAGGAGCCTCTACAGAAAGTTGCATTTCCTAAGAAAGCAATTTATTAACCCAATAAGTTTAAGTCTTTGGGAATAGATCAAGTTGGATTTCTACAATAAAAAATAGAAGCAACATTCCAAATACCTGCAGCATGTAAATTAGGATAAAACGTGGCTTAGGGTTAAGTATGAGAGTCAATGTACCAATGGACAATGGCCAGACATTGTAGGACAGTGGAACTCTGACCCACAACCTTGGCAGAATTTGGCTGATATGGGCAGTGGCCGCCAGCAACAGAAAGTTACGTACGGCCTGCAAACCAATCATGTAAAATGTCCTATCTGGTTAGCTGGGCTCCAGCTCCCCCAGAAAGTGTCTTCCAATCAGACATTCCAGAAGCCTTTCCTCTTCCCACCATCAAGTTTTCCACCACCCTCCTGCCCTTCTGCCAAAGGCAGGTGATGATGGCAGCCTCCCTTTCTGAACAATCGCCTCCACTGGTCCTCATTTGGGTAGGCTGGGTGTATTTCCCCAACTTCGAAAACTTAGAACTCTTAAGTTTTTGAAACAAAGCTGAGAAAATTCTCAGTGGTCTTGAAAAATGTAGTCCTGTGCTGTATTAATCACAGATGTACTCAAAACTTACCAGGCTTATTACATGACATTTGCCTATAGACAATCAACCAACAAGCATGTATTGAGATTTGAGATTGAGACTCCCTGCCCTGGTCACTGATGGGAAGGGCACTGAAGCTGTATTAGAGCAAGTGGGCATAAAAGGCCTATCGGCAACCAACTTTGTGTTGAATATCTGTTACAGTCAACCTCAGGGATCAGATATCCTTAGAATTTACTCATGGTTTTGCTATGTGCTAATTCTTTGACCTTGGGTAAATGACTGTTTTCAAATCTCAGAATACTTATAATGAGGAATAGTAAATATCTGTCAGGTAGGATTGCTGTTGAATTAAAGAATTCAGCTAAAGGAGTTCGCGTCGTGGTGCAGTGGTTAACGAATCCGACTAGGAACCATGAGGTTGCGGGTTCGATCCCTGGCCTTGCTCAGTGGGTTAGGGATCCAGCGTTGCCGTGAGCTGTGGTGTAGGTCACAGATGTGGCTCAGATCCTGCATTGCTGTGGCTCTGTGGCTCAGGCCAGTGGCCACAGCTCCGATTCGACCCCTAGCCTGGGAACCTCCATATGCCGTGGGAGCGGCCCAAGAAATGGCAAAAAGACCAAAAAAAAAAAAAAAGAATTCAGCTAAAGTGCCTCATACTTTGTCTAATAGTGATAACGGGACACAACTTAATACCTTATTATGTTACATGCCCACCACTTTAAAATGCAGGAGCTGAACAAGGCATACTTTTGACCCTTGTGGAAATTATCTATTGGAAAGGAAAGGATGCTTAACAAGAAGTTAAAGAACTTTGTGAGACAACACATCATTAGTTTATTATTTATGCATAGTTTTGAATTGGGTGACACAATATTGAAGAGCTGTGAGGTTTGGTTGGGGAGAAATTAAAGTGGATGTGAGGGGTTTGGAAAAAAATATTTGGAAGAGGAGGCAGTTAGCATGGTTCTTTGGTGAGAATGGGATAGATGGAGAGAAAAACCCCATCTACCTACAATGAAAGCTCCACCTCCTTCCTTCTCTCAAATTCCCCATAGAGTTTGTAAACCTGTGAAGAGCTTGGCTTTCTGGGAACAGATAATTTTAATCAGCAAACTGCAGGAATTAAGAATGGCTGGATAAGAAGGGCAGATTATGGAGGGTGGACTTAAGCATCAGACACATCCGTGGGTTTAGATTTAGGTAGCTTAAGAAAGTGGGAGGCCACTGAAGGCTCTTATAAGGTGGTATTTTAGGAAGTTTGTCTCAGCCATAGAGTAAATTAGCAGAAAGGTCAAGGAGGCTGAAGTCAGTAGGAACATACCCAAATTATTTGGCTCTAAGATGATGCCAGGCTGGGTTAAGGTGGTGGTGGGTAGAATTGAGGGGAGGGAGACTTTTTGGATGAAGAATATCCAGGACTTGGCAGGAGAATGGTTGTAGGGAATTAAATAACCATAATAATTACTACTTATTAGCACCTGCTATGTGGGAGGTGTTATGTAAAAGAAATATTCTTTACATAAGTGTCTGCCAAAAAAAATGGAGATAGTGATCCCGATTCAAAGTAAGTTCTGGAGAACTGTAGGCATTTTAACTCCATGAATGTTCACAACATGAAGTTTACACTTTGCCGAGTTGGAGTGGTATTTTTTCTTTTTTGTAGAATACTGATTAGAGTCCTTATTAAACAGATAGGTGCACTCCTTTATGGGTGTTTATGAATATGAATGATGAATACTGTTAACCATGAATAGTGAAATGTGAAGTTAAAAACACTGTGAGAGTGGACACTGCCTTCCCCTGAGAGCCTTCACCACCTACCCAGCCCCTCACAACTGGCCAGTTGCCACCACACACCTGACTTTTGAGTACTCAGCTCTGGGTGATGTTGTCATTTCTCCTCTCAGCCTGGTTGACCATCAATAGTGGTTTTCCTGTTATTGAGAGTTTCCACTGAGTCCTTTCTCTGATAGGTTCCTCTGTTGAGTGGCAACTTAACAGGTGCACTTTCCAATTGGCTCAACTAACTCCACGGCTTGAGTATGAAAACAGGCAACGTTTTCAAGAGCTCCTCGTGTCTATTTTTATCAATAAGAACCTAAGCACTTTGGCCTCCTAATGTGCATCCGACCCTGTGCTTGAGGTTCTGTGTCCTTTCTCTTATTTAATCCTCTCGATAACGCTGCAGGGCCAGCTTTTATGCTCCGGGTGTTACAGATCAGTAAGTGGTTAAATAACTTGGTCAGTAGCACATAACCAAAGAGAGGTAGACACGGATGTGAACTCAGGTTTATGGAAGGTCAAAGCAGGGTCCCTCAGTATTCAGCATCCTCTGAAAGAATATGTAAAATTCGAGATGATTCCAAGTTCAAAAAGGGAAGAGCGAGGCATTGCCAGGGCGAGGTCAGCCAAAAAGAGAAATGGCTTGAGGTGAAAGGAGAGGAAGGGAGCTGGTAAATTTAGTTTAGAATGCGATGAGTTTGGGCTGATGAGTAAACACCCAAACAAAAATTTACAATGGAGTATTACCTCCAGACACCAATTTTCAAATACTATGTTTCAAGACAATGGCGATATTCATCCGTGGTCACTCTAAAGAGATGTTGGGAATTTTGTGATAAGATCCTAAAGGGGAAATAAGTATATCAGGAAGGGTTTTCCTTCTTGTCAGACAGACTTCATTTGCAATTAACCGCAAAGCACGCCTGGCTGTTCCTTTAGTGCTGGCAGATCTTTCTACTCTGGCTTCTCTCACCCGCATTTGAGGTAATTATATCTATGCTAAGTCACACAGGCTTTGAAGGTTTTATTCAAATCCAGGAGTGATGTAGAACTGATTAGATGGGCTATTCTCAGCTGAAAAGTACAGAGGGAGTCAGAAGAGAAAGCCAGTTCAACGCTTGCTCTAAGGAACTAAGCCGGCTGGAGAGGTTCTCAGATTAAATCCAACTCAATATTATTTAGGAAAAAAAACCCTTTGAGGACATAATTCAGCATCGAGGCTCCGACAAGAATGCCTCGCGATGCCAAATGAATTCAAGGTACCTGGCCACTTTGAAATGAAAGAATTGCTGCCTAGCATAATTGCAATGAGCAGGGCTGGCGTCATAGAAATAAGTAAAGCCTCGATCTTCTACCCTTAGGATGAGCCCATTAAGATAAGCTTTATGAAAACTTTTGTGAGGAAAACTTTTTATGGGAGGGCAGGGCTCACTCTTTAGTTTTAAAGGGCAAAAGCTAGCTCATCATGGAGAAATAAAGTGCGTGAGGCCAGCTTTGGAGTTAGCAAAACAAAAATCGTTTTATCCACCTGAGGGTAAACTGTAAAATGAGGTGTTGTATTAGCTGTTATCTGGTTCCAGTAAAATTATCTTGGACTTGAGGGTTTGAAAAATCTGGTTTCAACCTTGTGTTTGCCTTAGTAGCTGTGCGCCCATGAGCAAGGTACCTAGACTTGCTAATGAAAACATTCTCACCGTAAAAGGGGGTAAACCTGCTGTAGAGTGTCTGGACCGGATTAGATCCACTTCATCCCAGGATCCCGAATCCATGCTTCAGCAAAGTCTGATTACAGTTTAAACATATTTTTTTCCTTTCTGATTTCATGCAACTGCCTTGTACCAAAACAGGATGATGCCAGGGACCTCTGGGCCAAACTTTGGGAATCGGAGATTTGTCAAACCCTTTTGGGTTGCCCGAAGGTCTTGATCTTTTCTTCTCACATGACCTCGTAGGGCTTGACTGTATTCGTGAGGGTTTTTTTCAGGCTCTTATTCCATTTCATTGATATCCATGTCTATTGTGTCATCATGACTGCACCATCTTGATGATTGTATCTTGAATACATACAGTGGGAGTCGTTCATCCTATTTCCCTTTTGTTCCCCAAATGTGTTGTATATTCTAGTTCATTTGTCTCATTGAGGTTGTACAGGTGGTATTTTTTTCCCTCTTTCAATGTTTGATAGAATTCAACAATGAAACCATCTGGGACTGCAGCTTCCTTCTTGGAAGTTTCTTACCTTTTCTTTCTTTCTTTCTTTCTTTCTTTCTTTCTTTCTTTCTTTCTTTCTTTCTTTCTTTCTTTCTTTCTTTCTTTCTTTCTTTCTTTCTTTCTTTCCTTCCTTCTTCTTTTTTTTTAAATCTCTTGTCTTTTCAGGGATGAATCTGCAGCATATGGAGGTTCCCAGGCTAGGGGTCAAATCAGATCTATAGCTGCTGGCCTACACCACAGCCACAGCAATGTGGGATCCGAGCCATGTCTGGTGACCTACACCACAGCTCACGACAATGCCGCATCCTTAACCCACTGAGCAAGGCCAGGGATCGAACTGCGTCCTCATGGATACTAGTCGGGTTTTGCTAACCACTGAGCCACAATGGGAACTCCCTTCTTTTCTTTTTTTATTTATTTATTTTTGTCTTTTCTTTTTTTTAAATGGTCACACTCTAGGCTGCAGTTACAGCAATACCAGACATACTGACTACATTGGGGGTCAAACCCATGCCTCTGCAGTGACCTGGGCTGCTGCTGTTGGATTGTTGACCCATTGCACCATAGCAGGATCTCCTCTTATTGGAAGTTCTTAAAGCAGGAATTTAATTACTTTAATAGCTATAGGGCTATTGGAGTTATCTATTTCTTCTGGTAATTTGTGTTTCTCAATGATTGATCTTTTTCATCTAAGATGTCAAACTTAAGTTCATGGAGTTTTGTAATAGTCTCATATTCTTCTTTTAATATCTCGGGTTTGTACTGATATCCACGTTTCATTTTATTGGTTATTTATATCACCTACCTTTCTTTTTTCTTGGCCAACATGGCTAGAGATTTATCAATTTTCTTGATGTTTCCAAAGTTTAACTTTGGTTTCATAGATTTTCTCTGCTGGTTTTTGGTTTTAATTTCATCAGCTTGTATACTTGTCTTTAATTCCTTTCTTCTACTTGCTTTGGGTTTAGTTTGCTCTTCTAATTTAAGGTAAAAGCTTAGATGACTGAGGTGATTTTTTTCCTAATATAAGCATTTGAATGCTCTACATTTCTGAGCACTGCTTTATTGGCGAGCCACAATTTTGACATGTTTTATCTTCACCTGAATTCAGTTCAAAGTATGTCTTAACTTTCCTAAAACTTCCTTTGGGACCGATGGACTATTTATTTATTTATTATATTTTATTTATTTTTTGTCTTTTCTAGGGCTGCACCCATGGCACATGGAGGTTCCCTGGCTAAGGGTCTAATCAGAGATGTAGCCGCCGGCCTATGCCAGAGCCACAGCAACACCAGATCTGAGCTGCGTCTGCGACCTACACCACAGCTCACGGCAACGCCTGATTCTTAACCCGCTGAGTGAGGCCAGGGCTCGAACCCGCAACCTCATCGTTCCTAGTCTGACTTGTTAACCACTGCACCATGACAGGAACTCCATGATGGACTATTTAGAAATCAGTTTTTAACATCCAACCGCTTTGAGATTTGCCATATATCTTGTTTACTGATTTTCAGTTTAATTCCATTCAAACTTGAGAATATATTTTGTGTGATTTCTGTTTTTTGAAATTCGTCAAGATTTGTTTCATGACCTGGTATGAGATCTCCTGGGTTTGAGTTTTGTTTTTCTATGATAACTACCAGTATAACACAGTACACCAATGCGCTAAGATACATGTTTTGTTAGGGCGGGGACCTGTCTGCTGAATTCTGAGTTTCAGGTCTTCCCTTTGCACTATGCCTCAAGGAAGATGGCTTAGAGGCTCTTTTCCCCCTCCCGTTCCTTCCCATCAGTGTTCTGCTGTTACTTTCTATTTCAAGCTTGTTGAGCTGGGGGTGTCGGTCACTGTTGTTTTGAAGAATCCTTGGATTTAGGCATGCATTGTTTAGCTGGGTCTTGAGTGTGGACCTCTCTCCCCCTCTGCTGCATTGTTGTGAGCTCAGGGTGATCCAGCCCTTCTCGGGGCATCAGGTTTCTCTCTGTTCCTTTTCCCAGCTTCTTGGATTTCCAAAGGTGCCCTGGAGGCAGCAGTACATCTATCCTCTCTGGGGCTTCTGCTCTGCCGAGGACGCTTCTTAGGGCTTTTTTCTGATCTTTTCTCTGAGCAGCCAATGGGGTGTGTCGAGAATTAGCCTGCAAGGGGGTGCAAACTCATTTTCTGTAGCCCCCAGGGGTCTCACACTCCCTGGCTAGTCCACGCTTGGCTTTCACCAATTTTTCTGCTGGTCTAGGCTGACTCTTCCCTTGTGTATGTTACACCTGCCACATCCAGCTGAGTGTTCCCATCTCCTCTCCCAGCATCTGTCGTCTCGCCCTAGATTTTGCACCAGTCGTTGCCCTGCAACAGCAGTTCTCCAGTGGGTTCAAAAACAGTCATGTGTTTGAAGTGACCTTGGCTGATTTTGTTGTAAGGGTGGGAATCAGACTCTGCAGCTCTCTGCATCCTGGGGCAGATGCAGGAAGCCTTTGCTTTTCAGTTCTTGACGTTTTGCACTTATCTCTATGCATTGCTCCTTTTAGTTTGGGGGTTTATTTTGCTAATTTTTTTCTCTCCCATATTTTATAAATTACATGCTTTAAGTCATTGTAACAAAATAAATTCAAAGATGGTTTGTGCCTCTCTAAATAATCAAACCAATGGTAGTGACACCAGCTTTACTTTGTGAAAACGAATCATTCTTCTGTGATAGTATTTTGTGATTATAAGGAGGGTGACTATAAGGAAAAAAATGCATGCTTTCCTGGAAGACGATGTATTGCCTACTTGTGACACACTTTTCTGATTTATCTGATTCCATAGCTGTCATTGTCTTTGAGCTATTTCATAACAAGCAAGTAACTGATAGGAACACAAGTAAGTCTTGTCAATAGACACGCAGATCCCATCTTGCCTGGCAGAAGTTCGGCTGACTTCCCTCCTTCTGGTGGAAAAACCAACGTTACTTCTGTATGTTCAATCTTTTCAATATTCCTGATCAATAAATATATCTATTCCTTGGATTCGTTTTTGAACACTTATAACATCTGTCATTACCTATTGACCAATGACTAAAATAAACTCTTTAACCTGTGTTCAGTTTTATATCCGTATGAAAAGCCATGATTTTTACCTTTCAGTGAAACTTATCTTTTCACGTGGCTATGCCTTTGTCACTAAGCAACGCTTTTCCTCCTTTTCACACATTTTGTGGCATCATATTTTAGTTACTAGTCATTTATACATACTTTACAATCTGCATTTTTCTTTCTTCTTTGATCTCTGTGTTGTTTGGAATTTTCTAAAATTTGAAGTATATGTTTCCCCTTGCCTTATTTTGTTATCAACCTCTAGCTTATTTACATTGTAGTGGTAGAATACATTCTGTATTGTACCATTCTTTGAAAGTGGTTAAAATTTTAAGCTTAATGACTTAGAATGTAGTCAGTTTTCAAAACCATTTTATTTGCGCCTGAAAAGAATGTAAGTTAGTTAGCTATTGGATGTGATACTCTCTATACGCACTAGAAAGAGCAAACTTTTCTTTCTAAATCTTTTATTCTCTGCTTTATCTATAGATTACTGAGATAGAGGTGTTAAATACTCCACTAGAAGGATAGAGCTGTTCATTTCTTGTACTTCTGTGGAGATGCACAGTGCAGAATTGAAGTCTATACAGGTTTAGAATTATTATATCTTCCTGTAAAATGAGCCTTTTTTTTCCCTATGGCCCTTTTGATACTTTTTGCTCTAAAGTCTATTTTGTCTGATCTTATAATAGGTACATGGCTTTCTTGTACCTTGGCATTTGCTTGATATATTTGTTGGGATACAGGCTAAGTTACAGTAACAAAGATCTCTGCCTAACAATAGCTTAAATCAAAAGATGTCTATTTTTTCCTAGTCTGTAATGAGCTGCAGGTGGGCAGTATAGCGATTATGGAATCCCTGCTTTCATAAATCATCTGGAGATGCAATTCCTAGCTCATTGCTTTGCTAGTCTCCCATGATAACCATGTCCATGTAGTGAAAGATGGCTCACTTCACCCCAAAGGCGGGAAAGTAGAGTGGGAGGCAGATGTATTCTTTGTAAAGACCTGACCTCAGAGCTGCATAAGACACTGCAGTTCACCATCTCTTGGCCAAACCTACCTGCAAGGGAGGCTAATGATTGTTCCAAGGTGTGCACATATGCAGCTAATATCTCAATAGTGGGGAAAGCCAGGCCCACCTGTTCCAACTAACCCTGTCTCCACTCTGGGTCTCATGATTTTATATCTTAAAGCAGGGGTGGGAAAACTTTTCCTGTAAAGAGCCATATACTAAATATTTTAGCCACGTGTTGTCTCTGTCACATATTCTTCCTTTTTCCTCTGTCATTTTAAAAATGTAAAAACCATTCTTAGCCTAAGGCCGTATTTAAATAAGGGGGTGGGGCATGGTCTGTAGGCTATAGTTTGCCAACTTTGTTTTGTTTGTTTTTTGGCTACTCCTTGGCATATGGAGTTCCCAGGCCAGGGATCAGCTCCAAGTCGCAGCTGTGATCTCAGCCATAGCTGCAGCAATGTTGGATCCTTAACGCATTATGCCAGGCTGGGGATCGAACTTGCATCTCAGCACTTCCGAGATGCCGCTGATCCCATTGCATCACAGTGGGAACGCCTGCCCACTCTGTTTTAGTCTTACTTCTAAACAACATGCGGTTATTTAAAAGATACTTTCTAGATTAATTTAATACTTTAACTCAATAGTTTAATCCATTTGCTTTTGTGAATTATGATTTCTCATACATTTACATTTATTCCTATTATTCCATATTTTTTTGTTTCTTTTCTTCTCTGCTATTCCCCCCCACCATCAATCCCCTGTATTTGCCTTCTTTTGGGTTGAGATTTTTCTTAACAGGTGTTGGGAAATTATATGTTTTCTGTCTGTTTAATTGTTATTTGAGCTATTTTTAACAAGCATTCAGTCAGTTACAATATCACACATTATGTACCCTCTGGAAAATTCCACTGCACGCTTAAGGGAAAACAGGAGGGAAAAGGCCAATAGCTTGTGGTATTATTAGGAATGTGGTTTTGACCGGGTAGCCCTCTGATTACATCTCAGGGGTCTCCAGGGGTCCTGAGGACACACTTTGGGAACCTGAAGTTTTGGGAACTCGTCTTAACTTTTTTTTAAGCTCTGTGGGTTATTCTGCTGGGCATATCTGGCTGAGATTTAGCTGTGGGATCCTGAGCCGATTTAAAGCAATGGAGGGGCCTGGACTGGAGGATAAAAATCTCACTCTTCTTCTTCATTATATCTCTTGGGATTGACCTTTCTGATTTGCTCCTCTCTTCAATTTCAGCCTCTTCTCCTTCCAGACTCTAAAAACTGCTTTGTTAGACCCTCTAGAAAATTTCACCTTAGACTCCCAAGTAATCTGTATTGAAAGGAAAAAGGAAGCAGGTAAAATTCTGATTATTGAAGAGAAATAACCTTCTCAGGTCAATCATGCTGCTAAAAATGAGCCTGCCTGTGTTCTAATTTCCAAATGCTGTTGATTTACATAGAAATTCAGCTCCGTACTACACATAGGTGATGCATGAATTTCTAACTTTTGTCAGAAGAAGTCAGTTTCTTTTATTTTAAAAAAGAATCCTGTAATTACTAAAGCCAAGTTTAAGTCATAAATGTCCTCTGAAGTTAGTTTATCTTTTAAAAATATGGGCAAATGATATCTGAAAACATCAGTCTATTGGATATTTATGTGCAAGGCAAGCTGTTGGCTGAGATTTTTACATTAAGTTGTCTTTAAACAAACATATACACTAGCCAGAGCACATGGTTTTCTCACAGCAAGTCTTGCTATTCAAAATTACTCTGTGTGATTATCTCTAAAAAATGATAAAGCCTTGATTTTTATGGTTGATTAACTGGGTTATTGCAAATCACGTCAGCTTCGGAGTTTGGCTTGCCTCCCAGAAAGCAAAACTTCCCAGGCTAAACTCAAAGTTCCCTTTTCCATAACAAAGATCTGAATCCATAAAAATCCCTGGAGAGTTCCTGTATCCAAAACAGACATTTCCCAGGGTTTCATATGGTTTTCTGGAAAGCTCTTGACCCAACAAGTAGTTCCATATGGAGGCATCTGAGCTAATGAAAGTTCATTTCCTGTGAATTCCTCTTACTTTGGATATTCTATTCAAGTTATTCTTTTAGCAATCATGGTCCCTTCTGCTTCTGTCCTAACCCATGTGTTGCTGAGGGAAGTCATAGTCGCACCAGTGACCCGACAAAATACGTTACTTATTTTTTTAGCAGTCAGGTTGGCAGGGCATGTTATTTTATCTTCAGGGATTTATTAGGTGACTTCAGTATCTTTGTAATAGAGTCTGCACAGAATGAGTAGCAATTAGGTCTTCGGTATAAGCCATAATAGCAATATCAGGAGTGTTCTGAAAAAGTGTGGTTTTTAGACAATGGAAGACTCAATGCAATGATATTCTAAATTTGAAGACCTGCATTTAATTTCAAATTTGCCTGGGAAAATTGTTTAGTCTGTTTGTAGCAGATACTTTCGATGTTACACCCCAATCCCTTGGAGTCTCTTTGACCATATCTTGCGCCCACCCCCCCTAGCTTCTATGTGCTTTTGTTTCTAATGGTTGGCATCTTAGGCTCTCTCTGTAGAACTAAAGTTGGGCTACTGGACCCAATTTGTTCCACGTCAGGGAGCCCACAGTACCTGGGAATCTACATTCCCATCCTCCCATTGCCCAGGGGCAGCTCACTGCCACTGACCAATGATGGAGACAAAGGGTGGGGGATGTGGGTGAGAGAGGAGTCCCAACGTCTGCTTCCTTGTGGAGTTTCCTGCTGAATCAGGCTGAGGCTGGGACTTCGCCTGAAATCACACCATGGCTGGAGTCTACCCTTTCTAAACTAGAAATTCTTACCCCATAGTCCTATTGTTAAAAATGACATAGTCGAGCATCTTTTCTGACCACAATGGCATGAAACTAGAAATCAATCATAGATTAAATAACAAGCTACTAAAAAACCAGTGAGTCAATTGAAGTCAAAGAGGAAATTGAAAAAATACCTTGAGACGGATGACAATGAAAACACAATCATACAAAAGCTATGGGATGTAGTAAATGCAGTTCTTAGAGGAAAGTTCATAGTGATACAGGAATTTGTTAAAAAACTAGAAAGGAGTTCACATTGTGGCTTAGCAGGTTAAGAAACCCACATAGTGTCCCTGAGGATGCAGGTTCGATCCCTGGCCTAGCTCAGTGTGTCAAAGATCTGGCATTGCTGCAAACTGTGGCATAGGTCGCAGAGGAAGCTCCCATTTGACCCCTAGCCTGGGAATTTCTGTATGCTGCAGGTAAAATAAAACATCCTAGCTTACCACCTAAAATAATTAGGAAAAAACCCCACAACCTAAAGTCAGTAGAAGGAAGAAAATAATGAAGATCATAAAGGAAATGCATAAAATAGAGATGAAAGAAACAACAGTAAAATCAATAAAATGAGGTGGCATAGCATTTGTAGAAGGATTGATAAATAATAAAATAACTTGTTCTCACTCCAAGGCAGAGATGTCACACAAGTAGGGTGACCTGAAGCACTGAACTGAGAATTTAAGCCCTAGTCTGGGCCTCGTGGGCTTAAAGAAAAGGCATGGTCACTTAAGGTATCGTTCACTTTATCAGTCACTCTTTCACTAAACCTAGAATAAATTAAAAGGAATTGTGCCTGTTTTTAGAAACTCAGTGTCAATCCAGAGAGAAGGGGATATATATATATATATATATATATATATATATTTTTATTCTCACTGTGAGAACTTGGTGGGGCTTCTGAAGAGGAAAAACCCACGAGCATGAGGAAGTCTTCCTAAAACCACTGCCTTGAGGCACTTCTCACTCTCTTGACAGTCCATGCTCAGACTGAGCAACTGGTCAACACTATCCAGCTATTCCCATCAGTTCATGGATCTAGTGGCTTTTGCTCTGGGTAAGGAGATGTTGATTTCTGTATCTGTCTAAATGCACCTGACCCCTGGGATTCCAAGGTAACAGATGGTCTAATGACTTTAGTTCTCCAACAAGTCTAAGAAAAGTCATTGATTTTTATTTATTTATTTATTTTTATTTATTTATTTTTTTAATGTTTTTTTTTTTTTTATTTTTCCCACTGTACAGCAAGGGGGTCAGGTTATCCTTACGTGTATACATTACAATTACATTTTTTCCCCCACCCTTTCTTCTGTTGCAACATGAGTATCTAGGGAAAAGTCATTGATTTTTAGTTGGTCCAGCTTTGTCGTGTTGTAAGGACAGTTGTTGACCATGTGCATGTTGAAGTTGATTAATTCTTTAGAGATGTGGGCTCAGGTCATCTCATCACGTGCCATTGTTCTTGATCACTCCCATCAACTTCAAACCCTGGGTAGCCCCTCTCTCCCTTCCCTTCCAAATGTTTTCATTGTGCCCCTTCAATTTCTGTTCCCACCTAGACAGACTCCATTTCACCCAAACCACTGGTCCAGCTTTCCTGAAGCACTCATATGGGATTGTTGCCTTTTTCCCTGAGATGAAGTGAAGGCATGATGCCTGTAGATTCTGATTGCTGTTTCCAGCCAGATACACAAAGTCTTCCATTTTATGGGAAAAAAAATTCTTTGTTCTTTGGTCCCTGGCTATCAATAGTTACAGATCAATTTTAGTCTCTACAGACGCTTTAGCCTCTAAAAAAGAGGCTACTTAGAACTGACCACATCCAATTGAATGTGCATACCATATCTTAAATAGCCATCCCCCACAATGGGGGGGGGGGGCTCCATTGTCAGCTCCAGGAAGGCAAGCAACTTGGTATGCTTGATCATTGTCATACCTCAAGCCTAAGGTCATGCTAAGGAAAATGATCTGAATATGGACATAAGTGCAAAAGACCCTGGCATATCCTTCCAATATCATCCTGGGACATCATTTGACAAGCTCACGCAGAAATTACTTAATTTCCTAGAAGGATATGTCATTGTCTGACTGCTATTTACTACTAATTAAGGACTTGGAGTCTATAAAAGCACACGTTAATTTACTGATTTGTATCCAGTCAAGAGGCAAATAATTTCTGTTCAACAGAAAAGATGATTTCTGGAATTCCCTTCGTGACTCAGCAGTTAATGAACCTGATTAGTATCCATGAGGATGCTGGTTTGATCCCTGGTCTTGCTCAATGGGTTAAGGATCTGGCGTTGCCTTGAACTGTGATGTAGGTTGCAGATGCAGTGCAGATCTGGCATTGCTGGGGCTGTGGCGTAGGCTGGCAGCTACAGATCTGATTCAACCCCTAGACTGGGAACCTCCATGTGCTGTGGGTGTGGCACTAAAATAGCAAAAAAAAAAGGAAAGATGATTTCTTTTTTATGGGCCACACCTGTGGCATATAGACGTTCCCAGAATAGGGGTCTAATCGGAGCCGGCATATGCCACAGCCACAGCAACACCAGATCTGAGCCACGACTGTGACTTACAGCACAATTCATGGCAATGCCGGATCCTTAACCCACTGAGCGAGTCTGGTGATCGAACCTGCATCCTCATGGATACTAGTCAGGTTCATTTCCGCTGAGCCATGACGGGAACTCTGGAAAGATGATTTCAATGGTTCCAGTTTATTCCTCTGTAGGATTTGAACAGTTTGCATTTACCCTAAAAATCTCGCTCTGAATTATCTTTTTAAGGACCATATAAATCCCCTTTCCTTGAAATTTCCTTTGAAGCACATTTATAACATTACTGCTCGCTTCAATAATTAATGTTGAATAAAACTGGTGACATGTTCATTCTATATTTGCTTGGGACTCATACTTTTCATTTTGAAAATTATATTTGGACAATAGATACCCTGAACATTGTAGATGTCCAGCAAATAATTGCTGAACAAGAAAATACACGATGCAGAGAATGTCTCTTAATGCACTTTGGAAAACTTTTCTGAATATGTCTTTAGCCTAAATTCCTAGCTATGGAATTGCCTGCTCCAGAAGTATGGCCACTTGTAACTTCAGTAGACATTGCCAATTTCCAGTCCTACTAAGAGTGCAGAAAGCTGTTCATCTTCCCACATCTTCACTACATCAAGTGCTTCATTATCAAACATTTCTCTTTTTTTTTTTTTTTGCCAATCTGAGAGGTGCAAATGTTTTGGTCTGCATTTCAAAACATGCAGAAGTGTCTCAAAATCTGCTGATCAAGGAGCATCTAAATTTGGATGCCTGTGTGCTAGGGGTAGACCTGACCTACCGCACAGAGCCTTCCAGCTAACCCACTGCAGAGACAAATGACCACCCCTCTCCCACTCCCATCCCTCCTCAATGCCACCAAGAAAACCACCACTCTCTGCTCCTTATTTTGGGAATGGAGCCGTGCTCAACATTCTTTCCTAAGCCAGAACTGATAGGGATGGAGTAGACACAGGTAGTTGTAGAAGTCCTACTAAGGGACCATATTTGAAGAGGGAAACTTAGGGGACACTGGGAGATCTCTGTAAGTAAATGAATTGCTCAAAAAAGCCGTCAGAACAAGGCAGGTTTAATTCATTAGTGGAGCCTTGAGAATTGCCTCAGGTCATTGGGTGGAGGATGGGATGAAGCCTGCATTCAGATTCAGACCAAGGGCAAGAGTTTGAGGACTAACCTTCTGGGGATTTGAATACACACCGTACCAGATACTAAGGAGGAGCTACTACTCCCAGAAAGGAAGAGGCGGGCTTTTTCAACCCCTGCTCGCCTTGGCTGATAAAACTGTGGCCCACTGGATCCTTGGGGCAGAGCTACCGTGTGTGCCCGCTTGCATCTCTCAAAAGTGTCCTATCTTAATAAATCTATTTCTTGCCTATCACTTTGTCTCTCACTGAATTCCTTCTGCTCAGAGGCATGAAGAACCTGAACCTCAGTGAGTCCAGACACAGGGTGAGTCATTCTAATTTAAAACCTTGGGTTTGAGTCCCAATCTGGGTTTTGGCCGGGTTCGAGGCCCGGCACATGGGTTCAAGTCCCTGTCTGAGTTCTGGCTAGGTTCAGGCCATTAGTGTGGTCAGTTTCAGAACCCTGAATGGCATCTTTGATTGCTTATAACTCTGTACGCCTATTCTTGGTCATGAAATATCAGCCCCAGGAAAGATTTTTAAAACCAGGGCACCCTTCTGTTTGCTGAAATAATCCTAGCTGCTCCACAGGAGGTGGAATGTGAGCAAAATCTCTTAATTCACCTCCCCAACCCCCAGCCCAGTCAATGATGGATCTCTCCAGGAGCCAGAGTTTGCCAGCCATACTTGGAAGCCTCCACTGCTGGCAAGTTTGTAGGTAATATTGAAAGACCAGGAATCTGAATTTCCTTGTGCTTTATTCCAAACATTATTTCTGGTACTAGCTTTTTAAAATTTTTCATTTACCAAGCTGTCTATTGTGTTTATCAGGTCACAGATTTACAAAATGCAAAATTTTATAAGGCTCAAAAGATGATCTAGAGTGAAGTAAAAGTCCCCCTTCCATCCAGGTCCTATAATTCAGTCCTTTCCCCTAGAAGAAAACCATTGTCTTTAGTTTCTTGTGAATCCTTCCAAGATGCAAGCACACAAACACATATGCACACACACATGCAGGGAGTATCTTCCTTCCTTCCTTTCTTTCCTCTCCTTCTTCCTTCCTTCCTCCATCCTTCCTTTTCTCTCTCGCTCTTTCTCTCTCATACACAAGCTTCAATGAACTTGCTTTTTTCTTAATACATCTTGGAGATATTCCATGTCAACATATAGAGCTGCTGCCTTATCCTTTTTAATAACTAAATTGTATTCTTAATTATCAGAATTGATTTGACCAGCCCCCACTGATAGACATTTAGATTGTTTCCAGCCTTTTGCTATTATAAAACAATTCTGCAATCAATATGATTGCCTTATTAAACGGTGATTCTTCTGTCTTTTTTTTTTAAAGTTCCCCTTATTTTAATGGTGGTGCTCATGATAATTTAGAACTCGGATTTCAAATATTTTACTGGTTCCATCATAAATGTCATTTTTAACATAATTGAGTCTCTGTTTATTGAACAGAATAAGTTTCTTGCTCACTGTAAACAATGACAATGTTAGTGTATTTTCATTTTTTACCATTTTATCTCTTCGACACCCCCAAGTTTTGGTTATTTCATTATCATTAGTTTTTCAACTGTCCACTTTCATGTTTCTAAAGTACTTCTACTAACTGATATATCAATTTTAAATACCTTTTTTTTTTTTTTTTTGCTTTTTAGCACTGCACCCATGGCATATGGAGTTTCCCAGGCTAGGAGTCCAATCAGAGCTACAGCTGCTGGCCTACACCACAGCCACAGCCACGTCCGATCCAAGACTCATCTGCGATCTATACCACAGCTCACGGCAACACCAGATCCTTAACTCACTAGATGAGACCAGGGATCAAACCCGCAACCTCATGGTTCCTAGTCGGATTTTTTTTCTGCTGCACCATGATGGGAACTCCAGTTTTAAATATCTTTGAAACCCCACTTTAATACATGCAAATACCATTGTGTTTCCACGGCTTTTCCTTTCTGTCCACACTCTCACGTTTTGATAGTTATATTCCTTTTTATACATTATCAAAGTGTATAATGTTAAAAAATATTTTGACGTTGCTTTCTGGCCAGAGGCTAGTTCAGTCCCCCCTGTGTTTCTGGGGTCGGGTGCTCAGGTGCCCGCTGTCCTTTTGTCCTGGTTTCTCCTCTTCTACTCATTGGTTCAAATTCATCTTCTAACATTTGTTCAAGAAGCACTCATGAGAATTGTATCCTTTATGTTCTTGCATGTTTAAATATAATTATTTGCTGCTTTGCTTTTTAAACCCTTAATTTTGAACTCATTTTAGCTTTACAGAAAAGTTATAAAAGTAACATTAGATTTCTCTAATATAAACATATTACATAAATATTTTACATAGCAAAATTACCTAAACCAAAGAATTAGCTTTGGTACAACACTATTAACCATAGATCTTATCTTAATTTCATCTTTTTTTTTTGGCTTTTAGGGCCGCCCCCTCAGCATATGGAGGTTCCAAGGCTAGGGGTCGAATCAGAACTGTAGCCGCTGGCCTACACCAGTAGTGCCAGATCTGAGTGGTGTCTGCGACCTACACCACAGCTCACTGCGATGCCGAATACTTAACCCACTGAGCGAGATCAGGGATCGAACCTGCATCCTTGTGGATGCTAGTCATATTTGTTTCCACTGAGCCACAACAGGAACTCCTAATTTCATCAATTTTTAAACTAATATCCTTTAAAAAAATCTATTCCGAGATCCTATCCAAAAAAACCCCACAACAAACTAGTGAATATAACAAAAAAGAAGCAGACTCACAGATATAGAGAACAATCTAGTGGTTACCAGTGGGAAGAGGGGTGGTGGGGGGGGCAAGACAGGGAGGAGTTTAAGAGGTACAAACTATTATATATAAAATAAATAAACTACAAGGATATATTGTGCAACACAGGGAATATAGCTACCACTCTACAATAACTGTAGAGTATAACCTTTAAAAATTGTGAACCACTGTATCGTACACCTGTAACTTATAACTTTTGTATAGCAACTATACTTTAAAAAATAAATGATCCTATCCAGGATCTCACATTGCTTTTACTCTTGTTTCTCCATAATCTCCTATCTGTGACAGTTTCTCATAATCTTGACACTGTTGAAGAACAATGATCAATTATTTTGTAGAATTCTTTCAGTGTAGCATTGATGCTTTCTTTGACTAAATCTGCATTTTCTGGGTCCCACCTTCTCTCCCTGGTCAAGCGTTGTGCCGCTGTCCTCCAGGACTTCTAGCTGCTATGGAAAAGTCTGAGGCCAACCTGCTATTTTGCAATTATTTCTGAAGAGGTGCATTTTTCCTAGACTAGCCAGTGGGAAAACTTCCTGGCCGTTGGTGAAGCCCAGCAGGACGTAGAATCTTAGGTGCAAGGGGCTTCAGCATTCCCTTCTGCCTGTGGGGCTAAGTGTGGTGGCGGATGGCTGTCCCTAGCATGGGTGCAGAGGTGGGAGGTGGGCTTCCCCCACCAGCCCTGTCTCCCTTGCTGTGCCATAGGGTACCCTCGAGCCTAAGAGAGGTTTCTACATTGATTTATTATTTCATCAATAGTGATTTTATTTGTTTTGTTTCTCTTCCTCCTATTGTTTTCTGGTGTTTTAAGAGAGAAGAGGGCAGAAAAATATTTTATTTCCAATGTGGAAACTGCCAGTGCATACCTGCTGATGTGTAGGTTGCCAACTCCGCCTGACTGTAAGGTGGGAGGGTTATGCCAGAGACGGCAGCAAGCTTGATGCCACAGTACTTTTGGGAAGCTGGCTTCCTCAGGGCCCCTCATAACCCACTGTCTTGGCCCTGACAACCACCTGCAGGGCTTGCCTCACTAACAGCAGGTCTCAACTTGTCTGTAATACACAATCACATGACCTACAAAGACCCTCAAACACAAAAGTCTGGCAGGTGACTCTCTGCCACCATTGGTTTCCCAACTAAACCATTTGGCTTTGGAGTCTGATTGACGTGGCTGCCTCTCTTTATGAAGTGGTAAAGAAAGTAGATTTTTACTTTTGCTTGAAATATGTGCCCTGCATCTCACATGGCGTTCCTGCTCCTCAGTATATTTTTGAGAGTCCCCTTTGGGCTTCAGGGTGACTTTTTCTATAGATACAAAGTTGAAAATGGGCTTCCGTGTGATGAAATTGTGCTTAATCTGTGCTTTAATCTCGGTACATTATGAATGAGACAGTCTTTGTGGTCTTGCCTGAAAACCTCCATACCATTTGTGGCACAATTTCCATGGGGAAATAGATTCCAGATCCAAATTACTGCCTTAACACATTAGTCTGTTAACTATATAACTGTTCTCAAATCTTACACGGGAGAGAGTCCTAATGCATTGGTAGAACATGCCAGCTCCCCTCAGCTGGCAAAGTCACAGGCACAGCGAATCTCTAGAGGGAAACGCCACACAGCCAAGGAGTATAGTGAAGATGACAGAATCTGAGGAGCTGGCCTAGAGTAGGTTTTCAATAGTTCCCTTATTAGTACTATTATTATTTTTTTTTTAGAGCTGTACCCATGGCATATAGAAGTTCCCAGGGTAGGGCTTGAATTGGAGCTGCAGCTGCTGGTCTACACCACAACCACAGCAACGCCAGATCCGAGACTTGACTTTGACCTACACCACAGCTCATGGCAATGCTGGATCCTTAACCCACTAAGTGGGGCCAGGGATGGAACCCGCATCCTCATAGATGTCAGGATAGTTTCTGCTGAGCCACAACGGGAACTCCTCAATAGCTCCCTTATTATTAGGTGATTGTCTATGTGGAAGAATTTAAAGCCACTTCCTGTGTTAGTAAAGGGCCGAGCTTGTAAGCCAGATGACTAAAACTCTTCATCATGAGTGGGTGATGAGAGTTGGTAAAATCACCAAGAACTCTGGGAAGATGGAGATCCGTGGACCAAGCACTAAAGTTCTCTCCCTTCATTATTTCCATCTGAACATGAGAGATGAAGATGAAGTGTTATCTTAAAATCACCTCGAAGTCCTGGATGGCTGGCGTATGAAATGACATCAAGCAACACAATCATAAGGTCGGGAAAGATGCTACTTCTCCCCAGCGTGGACTTCCTTCCTTCCATCCCCCACACTCGAGTTTTAAAATCTCATTTACACAGGTTTTAACTTCTGAAACCACCATTCTTTTAGTACAGTTAGACTGGACAGCTATTGTCACAGTGGTTTTCTTGAGCTCTCAATTCAAACATTCTGACTTGCAGACTCCCTGGATGAAGTAATTCAGAAGATGGAGGTGGTTTATTTTTGACAGAAGCAGCAGCAAATCGTATGATCATATTTTCATATTTCATAAATATTTAAAAATTAGCAGATGAAAGCTATTATACATAAAGGGGACTAACAACAAAGTCCTGCTGTATATCAGAGAACTACATTCAACTTCCTATGATCAACCATAATGGAAAAGAATAGATAAAAAAGGACTCTGTATATATGTGTATAACAGGATCGTTTTGCTGTAGAGCAGCAACTAACACAACTTTGTAAATCAACTATACTTCAATAAAAATGAAGTAAAAATAACTGAAATATTGCTGCTCTAGGTGCACTGTATCAGCTGCACCCTAAGATTTTATTATTAAATAGAAAGAATTCCTGTCTAGAGTGCAAATAAATTTAGAAATGTATAATTCTTAGTGAAAATACTTTCCTTTAAGAGGCACGCGTACTCTAGCATGCTCGCTGGAGAAAAGGGTGATAGTTCACATTCTGTCCCCAGAAGCTTGATGCAGTAAAGTGTTGTCTGCAATTTCCCAGTAAAGTCTAACAATATGTTTCAGGTCAGCTGCTCTGTGATTTGAAGCTTAGGAATAAGAGAGTGTAAACTGCCTGGATTGCTTCTGTGAGCGGCCGGTTGTGTGCAGAAGATGAGGTGCAAACTCAGCAGGGAACAGCTGAGAGTACCAAGGTCTTGGAGAAATGTCTTCATGGTCACTTTGAGGAGGAAGAGGAACGTTGCCGGCTGCTCTGCCCTTGACTGGGCCCGTGGGACTTCTTTTTAACCTGTTTAGAATTCTATATTCTGTGTGTAGGTGTGAAAGGAGGGTTTCAATGCAAAAGAAGTTGGAATGGAAACCACTCAACCCAGGCTTCTCTGGTGGGGCTTATGTCTTTTCCCAGCATCAAGGCATCTGGGGTCTAGGCATAGGTTGTGACTTGGGGTTGGGCTCTAGGAGAAGCTCTCTCTAATAGTGTTTTATTCATCAATTAATCCATGTATTAAGCATCTCCCATGCCACCCAGGGTTCTAGGTAGTGGACTCCAGCAGTGAACAAAAATGATACATTACTTACCCTGTAGAGTTTACCTTGCAGTGGTGGAAAGATACAATGAACATAAATATGTGATATGAGGCAGTGATGATACTGGGGAAAATAAAGGGGATGGAGGGGGGATGGGTCACTGTTTGAGCAGATGACCTCAGAGAAGACCTAAACATAGTGAGTGAGAATGTGAGCCCTGGGACAGGGTGGCCCTCACAAGAATGAGCAAGTTCAGACTCTTGGGTGAGATTGGTTTAACCTCTAAGGAGCTCTACCCTGAGATGGGAATGGTTGGATTGATGTGAGGTGGAAGGAGGTGGGAGAAGGTCAGAGAAGGGGTTGGGAGACAGACTACTTATGGACGGGAAGTCATGATTAGGACCTTGGTCCTCCTGATAAGTGGAGAGGGAGGCCAGGTTCATGCAGGAGTCATCACTATAAATTCTGAGCTATGGTATTGCAGGACGTTAAGAAATGAACAGGACTTTATTTCCACCCTCATGGAGTTTGTAATCTAGTAAAGTGGATTTTAGGAAGAATCACTTAGAAAAAATTATAGTTTGTGTGTAATATATTTCATAGTCTTTGGTTCTCAGGAGTGGGCCAAATTTATATGGACAGAGCACAAAGCTGGAATCAATTTTGTGTAAAATGAAGAAGTCATATATGCTTATTAAAGGGGGTTAATTCCACCATGGCCAGTATTATGGTCTAGACAAAGTAAATACAGAGTCTTTTTGCCACTTATTCCCTCGCTGGGGAGTGGTTTTGCTGGTCACTCACAACACCCTTCTCTGGTCACACTTGTGTTTTCAGAATACTTTTCAACCCAGAAATCTAAGTAGCAACTGACTATCAGCTAGAGTTTAGCCTCTGAGACATATTTACAGGCTGACTGTCTGATTACGCAATTGGAGACAAGATGAAATTTATCATGTTTCAAGCAGCAATGATACCACTGTGTAACAAAGACAGCCTTTGCTATTTCAGCAAAGGAATAGACCAATTCAGTGAAAAAGCTCAACCAATTGTTTGATGTTAAATGTAGAAAAGTGGTTAATTTTCTTTGCCCCTTCTGTACATAAAAAGGAAAATAGATAAAATTTGAAAACGAGAGAGTTTTTTTCAGAGTCAATTCCAACATCCCCAAACTTAGTTCCAAATAAAGAAATACCTTTAATTTCTCTCTGCAGTTCCAAATGTGATATTCAGAGATGGTTACAAAGATTTGCCTTGATCACATAATGTGAGGAAATCATGACCTCTTTTATTTTTTAAAAAGTATTATTTATTTATTTATTTGGCTGCACCCATAGCATGTGGAAGTTCCCAGGCCAGGGATTGAACTTGCACCACAAGAGCAACATGAGCCACTGCAGTGATAATGCCAGATTCTTAAACCACTGTATCACAAGTGAACCCTGATCTCTTTTAGAAATTAAACTTTTTTTGTGGTTATTGGTTAGTATTCTACCTTGAGCTAGGATAATATATACATTATACAAATTAATATATTTAATAGTCTTTTCTTCATAATCATGAATGTATTCAGCTACATAAGTGACTAATTTATTCATCTTTGTTCAAAAATAGGCTGTCAGGTCATTAGATGTCATACAACTAACAAGAAGGGAAAATTAATTTGAAGAAAGAACTGAAATACATGCTGCAGAGATGAAGGCAGGTGCCCAGTAATTAAAGAGATGTTAAGAATTAGCCCATGATTATCTGTCTTTATTTTTAGGTAATAAGAACTTTCATTTGCAATCAATACTGTGCTCAAACACTTAGGTTAGTTTGAGAGTTGAACCCTCAAAGAAAATATTTCCTTAAAGATTGATACCTTAAAGAGGTTTTTTTTTTTTTTTTGTCTTTTTGCCATTTCTTGGGCCGCTCCCACAGCATATGGAGGTTCCCAGGCTAGGGGTCGAATCGGAGCTGTAGCCGTTGGCCTACACCAGAGCCACAGCAACGCGTGGTCTGAGCTGCATCTGCAACCTACACCACAGCTCACGGCAACGCCAGATCCTTAACCCACTGAGCAAGGCGAGGGATCGAACCTGCAACCTCATGGTTCCTAGTCGGATTCGTTAACCACTGAGCCACAATGGAACTCCTCTTAAAGAGGTTTTAAGCTAGTGTTTCACCATCCTATTACTAGTAACCAAGAGCTTGTGAAAAAGAATATATTTATATATGAGACCGTATTGAATGTAAAGATAAATTGCACAGTTGCGCTTTCTATCCTGGAGAGTCCGAAGGAGTCTTGAAGGATTCTTTCATTATAAGGATCCTTTCTTATCTCTTTTTCTATGCTCTGCTTTTGTTTACATAGCTGGCTTGTTGACACAAGTCACAGCTGGGTAGTTAAGCTTAAATAAAATCAATATCCTGAACTGTTGTGTTATATATTTCTCTTTGTAAAAAAATATCTCCTTCCAAAGCCTGTCTAATTCTAGTCTAAAGGCTTTTTTCTTTTTGGCTGTGCCACAGTTTGTGGAAGTTCCTGGGTCAGGGATGGAACCCCCACCACAACAGTGACAATGCCAGATCCCTCACCTGCTGAGCCACCAGGGAAGTCCCCCCCTCTTTTTAAGCAGAAAGTATTAGAACTGTGGTCTGCATGGTGAGCTCTTCATCCCTGCTTCCATGTCCCCATTTGTAAGTGGAAACACCACAAAGTGTCAAAGTTTACCAGCTAATTCTTTTCTGCTTCCCTGCTCTTTCAAAATAAAGGCAAGTGGGGGTGGAGGGGAAGCCTGTGCTGATCTAAGTGGCTTCAGAAATGAGTGGAGTCTGGGAGGCTCAGGCAAAAGAAACTAGATTAGTCCTAGACTCTAGCAGATAAAGGTGATCCTCATGGGGTAGTGGTGACCAGTTCTGGCACTGCTGCACCTGTGTACTGGGATGGAGCCCTTCGGAAAACTGAAGGATGGCTGCTTCTCCCATTGTTGGAGTGGGAGGCTCTTGTATGTAAGACGGGGAGGGTAGAATGATCCATGGTAAAAAGAGGAAAAGGTGAAGACATCAGCAGGAACTCATGTTGAGCTTCATTTAGAAATAGATTGTTATGTATTGGAAATACTTATGGATACACAGTATATTCTTATGTATATACACAGATTATTGTAATATATATGTAGTGTACATATTGATATATTTCCTTCCTCTGTTAGCTGAGATGACCTAAAAAAATTGATACCCTAGTAGCAACAGTGCCCAGGTCTGAGTTTCTAATACCATTCTCTAATAAAAGAAATTAGGGCTCTATGGAGAATTAGCTGATTAGAGGACTGAGGCAGGAAATAAATAAGATGATCCTTGAGAAAGTAAGATGGGGTTACAAAATAAAACAAAAGCACACATCCCATAAACACATAATGTTAGGGTTAGATCAGAGGAACATGAGCCAACTGAAAGAACTTTGATTGACTAAAGCTGGAACAATTTGAACAACAAAATAAATAAAAGACTATTGGATTATAATCCTAAATAAAAAATAAGTATCCATGAGTCCACATTGATATAAATACAAGCATAATACATAAATGGATGGGGGAGAAGCAATAAATATCCTGTGCAGGAGAATTCAAAATAATTTATGTAGATGCTTTGCCTTCAAGGAGATGGAGCATTAACTCCCTAGTTTCCTAGTCCTGAAATGTGGGCTGCGCAGACTGGCTTCTTCCTAAGAGTGGGAAAGGGAAAAATTAGAGTAACTTGACAGTGATAAAGCTGGCAAACACTGTGTCAATCAAGTGCTCACGTTCAACATGCGGTAAGTCATGCTGATGGGGGTACCCTTGATAGGATGAGAGAGAAATGGAACTTCCCCTCTGGGGTCTTCCTCCCTAAAATGTGTGACCCCAGTCTAATCCTGAGAAAAATATCAGACAAATTTGAATCCAGGAGATGCTGCACAATACCTGGCCTGTACATCTCAAAACTGGCAAGGTCATCAAAAATAAGAAAAGTTTGAGGAATTGTCACGGCCAAGAGGCAGGACCACTATATGTAATGTGGTGCTCAGAATGGAACACTTGACTAGAAGAAGAACATTAGGCAAAAACTAAGGAAATCTGAAAAAAAAAGTGAATTTTATCAATATTGGTTTATTAATTGCAAAAATTGTATGTTAATATTAACATAAAGTGTTAATAAGAATGGAAACTGGGTGTGTATGAAGACTCTGTAACATCTTGGTAATGTTTCTGTATATCTAAATCTATCTAAAATAAAATTTTTATTTTAAAAATGAATCTAGGAGTTCCCACCGTAGCTCAGCGGAAACAAATCTGACTAGTATCCATAAGGAGGCAGGTTCGATCCCTGTCCTCAATCAGTGGGTTAAGGATCCAGCATTGCTGTGAGCTATGGTGCAGATGCAGCTCCAATCTGGAGTTGCTGTGGCTGTGGTATAGGCCGACTGGACCCCTAGCCTGGGAATCTCCATATGCCGTGGGTGCTAAAAAGACAAAATAAATGAATAAATAAATAAAAATCTAATTAAGGCTTGCAAAAGTAATTCCAAAGCATTATTAAACTTAGGTTAATATTATTCTTCCTAACTGTTTTCATGTGCTTTGTTTTAGTGTCATTGATAAAGTACAAGAAATTGAAAGAGAACAGACCCCTTAATTACCTACTGAAAGCTCTGTCTGGCTGCCTTTTCTGTGTTTCTGTAAGAAACATGAACTTTTAAACTAAAGGTTAACTCTAAGGAGATCATTGTGCACATAAGAAACGACAAAATGTTTTCTCAAAATATTTTTATCCTACTGCTGTGAAAAATGCTGTCCCTGTATATAAAAACATTTTGTCTGCCACAATCCCAAAAGAATATCTTTTATATGTTTGGTAAATAAATGCATGTTAGATTTGAGTTATTCTACTATCAGTTTGGGGTTTAAACTGGCAAAGTTCATGGTTACAAGTGCTTGAAATAAAATATTTAAAATACTTAATAATAGTTGGTAAAACTGTTGACATTTAGGATCTTTTTGAAATTAAGTGGAAAGAAAAATATATATTCCTTACGTATGTAAATATACTCAGAAAGCTCATTGACTTTTGCTAGATTTTGTAACATACATACATTTCTTCAAATACTGATGGTTTTAGTACAAAACATATAAACTAGACTTTAATTTTTTTCCACATCTCTTATTTTGGAACATTTTGAAAGATGATATACTTTGTGTCGGGAAACATAAAGGGTTATGATTGAGAGCACACTATGCAGTTTGCCAAATAGATTTTAACAGTGGTGCTCCATCAATATTTTACCGAGAAAGAAAAATGAACATCAGACCATTTTATTTATTCTCTCTAGAGCCTAGTAACCTATTGCTTTGCTCCAAGGGAAGTCCAAGGTTTTCTAAAGATTAAGGTCTTGAAACCTCTCAGGGAAACTTCAATGCCAACTGTCCACTTTTAATTTATGCTTTAATAAAAGCCTTTTAGTCAAGCCATGACTGGTGACAATTTGCTCGGGCAAAGCAGGGTAAGTAATGGTCCCTTTCAATATGCTCCATTCGGATTTCAACTGAATGGGTGATCATGGGTGACATCTGACCTTCTGGAGGAATGGAGGTTTCACTGCACCGAGCAGTCTATCTTAGCCTTCCCAGGAAAGCAAAGCTAAATTCTCCGTCCTGGCCTAGGCTTGACAGAGTTCTGGACTGGGAATCCGAGCTCTGACTCAAACTCTGAAACCGCGCCTATCCTCTCCCGCTGTGTCTGGGCAAATCCTTCCATTGCTTTGGAACCGAGTTTTCTCTCACGACAGTGTGTGCCTCGACTCCTTCTCTTCTTTTCTCGGTTTCTAATGACCTCGTAGTACAAATTCAGGTGAAGGTACACAAGTCGTTCTTCCTTGTGCTGCACCCGGGAAAGAACTGAGACACCTGCTGACCTGGGATGAGTGGGTGGTCCGCCCGCCGACGGGGACGTGCGAATCTCACTGCCATGATCTAGGCTGCGAAATCAAGAGAAAAACACGACAAATGGCTTTTTCCTGACTTTTCAAAACACCTAATACAAAATGTTAACTCTAAACCGTGAGGGGTATTTAATGTTGTTCTGGAAAAACCTGGCTTATAAGGGAAGGAGGGGCCTAGTCATGTGGTTGGCACATTTTTCCAAATTGAGCTACTACTGTTTGAGCCATGGCAATGGTTTTGGAGATGATGAGGTTGATGACGACTTTATAAAATCTTAGATTCTGTATCTTTGTGAAGGACATGAGATGAATCTATAAAGCCAAATCCCTCCAATTTTTATCTTAGAGATTGACTTTAGCTGTGCTTTATATAGGGAAATGCATAGAGGGCTAGACACATATCTACATAGCTCTCTTTATATCTCTCATATATAAAACAACATTATTTGGAATGATAGTGGGATATAATTGTGGATGCTATAGAGATTATTTAAAAATCTAATTTATAAATGTAACTTACTGTATTAAGTGATTAAGGAGAAAAATTATATGATCATTCAGCAGGTTAGGAAAAGGCAGTGATCACATTCAGCTGTCACTCGCTTTACCAACTTTTTTGCAAATTAGGTGAAGAAGAGCAGTTTTAAAACCTGGTGAAGAATGTCTACAGAAACCTGCACTCACATCGTACTCAGGAATGTGATTTCAAAATCAATAGCAAGCCAGGGACAGCACTATCTCTACATTTATGAAATACTGCTCTGAAACCTGTATTCACTGTAATAAGAAAAGATCAAAAGGAAAAGAAAAAAATCACCAGTTTGCAAATGACATAATTATCTTCATTAAAAAACTCAATCTACAGACAAATTAGTAGTGTAAGAAAGTTCAGAAATGTCCTTAGATGGAAAAACAATACACAAAAGTCAGATGCATTTTAGCAAGCCAGCAATAAACACCATTTTTTTTGTGTGTGTCTTTTTAGGGTCACACCCGGCATATGAAATCTCCCAGGCTAGGGGTCGAATTGTAGTTATAGCCACTGTCCTATGCCAGAGCCATAGCAATGCCAGATCCGAGCCACGTTTGTGACCTACACCACAGATCACAGCAACGCCGGATCCTTAACCCACTAAGCAAGACCAGGGATCGAACCTGCATCCTCATGGATGCTAGTCAGATTCATTTCTGCTGAACCACGATGAGAACTCCCCAAAAAACACAATATAAAAAGGTACAGTTTATAAGAGAATCTCCCTCCTGCCCTCACCCCCACCATAAAAAGGTACATAGGAACAAACCTAACAAAAGATATGTAAGAACTAATTTGAAAACATTATTAAAAAAATCTGAAAAATACCATAGTGTGTGTTATCCTTTCCCTTGTTTTCCTTTATCCTTTAATATATAGTTACGTATCCTTGATTATTTATTTGGCCACATTGGTTCTGAATTTTATCTAAATCAAATCTTTTTTTTTTTTTTTTAATGGTTGTACTCATGGCATATGGAGGTTCCCAGGCTGGATCCTTTAAACCACTGCACTGTGCAGGGGATCAAACCTTAACTTCTGCAGCAAACCAAGCTGCCGCAGTTGGGTTCTTAACCCACCGTGCCACAGTGGAAACTCCTCAGTTGATTTTTGTATGTGGTGTAAGATAGTGGTCAAATTTGATTCTTTTGCATGTAGCTGTCTAATTTTGCTGGAACCATTTATTGAAGAGACGTCCTTTTCTTTATGTATTCTTGGTTCTTTTCATCATAAATTTATTAAACACATATGCATGGGATTGTTTCTGGCTTGCTCTTCTGTTATATCAACTTAGGTGTAAACACAGTTTTAATATGCATTTCTCTGAAATGCTTTCTCATTACTTCTCCCTTTAAATTTCCACTTTACTCGCAAAACATATTTTTCCTGCTAAACAATGTCTTTTTTGCTATTTTGCTCTTCTTAAACACTTAAAAAAAAATCTTCACGTAAATAGGTAAAAAAGACTTAAACAGTCCTTGTTTTCCTAAGTTTCAATCCTGCTAAGCTACCAGCCATGAACTAAAACCACATCTGTACCTAGGTTTTCTCAGCTGTATGTGGGATTTTCTCTGTATTCACTTCATCTTTCCTTGGGCTTCTATGTTTGAATTGAAAAAGAATTAACCATCTTTCCCTTAAAAATCATAATTTCTTCCTTTGTTAAACTAAGTGTGGATTTTTTATTTTGGATGCCTCATCTAGAAGGCAAAAGGTATACCCTTCATTTCTCCCAAACCTACCCAATTTTTAAAATCTGTCCAATCATATCGTTTATAAAACATAGACTCTGAAAACTTGAAAAATTGGATTTATTAAAATGAAAAACATATTTACAAAAGACGCTATAGGAAGAGAGTGAAAGGCAAGTTAAAGGCTTGAAGATGTTTGCAATACATGTATCTCATATTCCAAATATGTAGAGAATGCTGATAAATTAACATAAAGAAAGCATTACAATGAAAGAATGGGTAAATGAACAAAAGCGGATATCATATGTGCCCTACAAGTATGAAAAGGTACTCAATGTCAATTATAATCAGGGAAGTGAAAATTAAAAACATACTCACCAGAAGGATTAAAGTCTTAAAAATGGACAATCCTGGAATTCCCATTGTGGTGCAGCAGAAACAATCCGACTAGGAACCATGAGATTGCAGGTTTGATCCCTGGCCTTGCTCAGTGGTTTAAGGATCCAGCGTTGCCATGAGCTGTGGTGTAGGTCACAGACACGGCTTGGATTCTGCATTGCTGTGGCTGTGGTTGTAGGTCAGCAGCTGTAGCTCCTATTAGACTCCTAGCCTGGGAACCTCCATATGCCATGGGTGTGGCCCTGAAAAGACAAAAGATACACACACACACACACACACACACACACACACACACACACACACACAAAGACAATACCAAGTGTTAACCAGGACATGTAACAAGTGAAATTTCATTTCACTGGTGGTGGGAGTGTAAATTGAGACAGCTCTTTTGAAAAACTCTCACAATACACCAAAGCTAAATAAACCTATCCCATGCCCTGGCAATTCTAATCTTAGTTAAATATCAAGTAGAAAGGAATGTATTTGTCCACTAAAGGGCATGCAAAAGAATACTTATCCAGCAGAATCTGTAACAGATGCAATGTGGAAATGACCCAAATGATCATCAAAAGTAGAATGGATAAACAAAAACATGGTATATTTTTATTTTTATTTATTTATTTATTTATTTAATTTTTATTTATTGATTTTGATTTTTAGGGCTGCACCTGCAGCAAGGGGTCGAATCAGAGCTACATCTGCTGGCCTGCACCACAGCCACAGCAATGCCAGATCCAAGCTGCACCTGTGACCTACACCACAGCTCAAGGCAATGCCGGATCCTTAACCCACTGAGTGATTCCAGGGATGGAACCCGAGACCTCATGGTTCCTAGTTGGATTTGTTTCTGTTGGGCCACAACATGAACTCCAAATCATGGTATATTTTAAAAATAGAATGCTATGCAACAATGAAGCCAAATAGACTACAACTATAGACATAACATGGATTAACCTCATAGACAATGTTAAGTGAAAGAAACCAGGCACAGAAAAGGTACTTACTGTCTGATTTCATTTATGTGAATTTTAAGATTCAGCAAAACTGTCATCTATGATGACAGAAATTAGATAATAGCAGGGATCGAACTGGTATCCTCATAGATACTAGTTGGATTCATTTCTGCTGTACCACGGCGGGAACTCTGGATTGCTCAACTTTAAATCTCTGTATAGTTTCTTAAAAAGTGCTATGACTTAATTGCCTCTTGATTTCAGATTCTGAAGTCATAACATGTATCTGGCACACAAACAACACAGTAATATAGCATTAAAATCTCAGGCAATAGTGATCTTGGAGGAGTGGGGTTGGGAGAGGGAGATAAGATATACTCTTCAGACGAGACCTCATCTGTAAAATACACACACATCCTTGCTTGAAGATAAAATCTTTATTGACGTAGTTAAAAGATTCAACACGGTTCTCCCAAAGGTTTAATTCCACCTGAAGCACATTCATAAAATTTTGGTGGCCTTTATATTACTTTCCCTAGAGCTAAATGCTTTACTTATATGGCACATAGTTAATAGGTAGGTATTTTCATAAGGATTTTAGTCCACAGTCCCAGTGACAGCAAAGTGAGACGCAGCTCTTTTACATTAGGTGAATTTGGATAAAATATTAAAGGTGAAGCAAGATACTGCTTGATGAAATTAGTGTAAGATGGTTCCTATTATCCTCTTAAATCGAATAAAGCCTCTTAAATACAGAATACAGAAATAATTCAGGGGAAAAAATCCATCATCTCTCCCAAATATGCTAATATGAATAATTTATTTAAACTATGCCTTAATTTTTTTAACCTGAATGTGTTTATTACATTTCTTATATTAAGTTCTACAGCGATTTCAAATGCTTCCATCCATTTAGAGAACAAAACATTTTAAAATGTTTGCATTGAAACTCTTTTTTCCATATACCTTTTGATACGAGTAAAACACGTAGATTCTACTTTTGGAGTAGACAATTGTTACTATTAGACAAATGAGAATTCCTCTTGCAACTGCAGATATGTATTCACATTCCATTTTGCCTCCTCTTTGTGCCGGAGCCCAGGTTTGAAATTCAAGCCACTAAAAAGGAGATCAGCAGAAATGAGACATGAGAACAGCTTTGATTATAGTTATTTCTGTGAAAGATAAAGATGATTTATCTTGTGCTGATTATAGGTTTACTTTCTTCTCCGGGCAAGCTTCAAAATCATTTACAACGTTATCAGTGGTGCTACATGAAATCGTACTTGCATTTATTCTCCCTGATAAAAAGTGACTAGAGATAGAATAGTTTTAAAAAGATATATGCTGAAATGGGAAGAGGTGGTTTGGAGTCAAGCCTTCAGTTAAAACCTGCGCTTGCTGTTTGCCCTGTTCCTTGGATCTGTTACTTGCTCTGTCAACGTCCAACTTCCATCTGGTAAGTGGGGCTAAAGAGAATCACCTTGTAGTGCAGTGTTTGACTCAATAGTCCATGCCCACTAACCAGTTTCTATAATTATGAATATTTCAAACCATTATTATTTCTGATGGCTGCTACTATTTCTTTTGCATGAGTTCCCCAACTGAAATACGATAGTGGTCATTTACTAACAGGAAATCATATTTATGTCGATTGGCTTTTCCCCAAGAAAGGCTTTTCATGGACATGTGTGGCTAAAGGAAAATGAGTGCACAGATTGCTCTGGGGGAGGTCTGCCCACCCCCAGGTTCACCCCAGTCTTAGCCCCCGTGTATTCTCCTATCACGCCCTTCTCGTTAGTTTGCTAGGCTAAGGTAACAAAAAACCCCTGACCAGGTGGCTTAAAGCAGGTGTGAGAGTTTGTTTCCTCATGGCTCTGGAGGCTACATGTCTGAGGTCAAGGTGTCAGCAGGGTTGGTTTCTTCCCGGGAGGGCTCACTCCTTGGCTTACAGGAGAGCTCCCTCTCAAGACACCCTCACATGCCTTCCCTCTGTGCGTCTGCCCTAGTCTCCTCTCCCATGAGGGCCCTGTCACAGTAAATTAGGGCCCACCTTCATGACCCCACTTTAACTTAATTGCCTCTTTAAAGACCCTATTTTCAAATATTGCTGTATTCGGACATAGTGGGGGTTAGGACATCAACACAGGAGTTTTGGGGGAACCCAGTTCAGCCATGACAATTTACAAGGATTGAATGCATATAAACATTAGGAAGTTTGTGCTAGTGGCCCAAAGTAAGGTTCATCCAGAAAGGAAGCTCATTTCTGGGTAGAATGAGGTTCTTGGGTGGGGCTAGGGATGGGGAACAGGAAGGCTAAGCATCCTGGAGAAGCCTGTACCAGGCTGGATTTGGCTGTAGAGGCTAATGGGCAAGGGCCGCTGGGCTGTCCCGGGCTCCTCATCCACGGAGCGTAGAGGCTTAGGTACAACTCAAGTCCTCAGAGACAGCAGGAGGCTTCCATTCTTATAAGTGAAATAGTAGGTAACCAAATGGTTTGAGGATTCAAGAGCAGAAATATTACCGGTATAGTCTCAACATTAATAGACTTAAAAAACTCAGTGTATGATTATTTTATTTATTTATTTATTTATTTATTTATTTATTTATTTATTTATTTGTCTTTTTGCCTTTTCTAGGGCTGCTCCCATGGAGGTTCCCAGGCTAGGGGTCCAATTGGAGCTGTAGCCTCTGGTCTATACCATAGCCACAGCAATGTGGGATCCTTAACCCACTGAGCAAGGCCAGGGATCGAACCTGCAACCTCATGGTTCCTAGTCAGATTTGTTCACCACTGTGCCATGACGGGAAGTCCAGCATATGATTATTTCAAATAGTGGAGAAGAAATATCCGACAAAATGCAATATTTGCTGCTTTTTTTAAAAAAATATTTTTTAATGGCTACACCAGGGGCATATGGAAGTTCCCAGGCTAAGGGTTGACTCCGAGCTACAGCCAGAAGCCTACACTGTGGCCACAGCAATGCGGGATCTAGCCACGCTGAGCCACGAAGGGAATTTCCTACAGGGAAATTTTAAAATATTGTTAAAGATGCAAAATTTGGTTAAATTAAAATGTATGCTTTGTTATGTGTGGAGCAACACAACAGAATTTGTATAAGTTTTCACAAAGTTAATAAATGAATTCAACACAATTTCAGTATGACTTCTGGCAGGATTTGTCATAGAACTTAGCAGACATTCTAAAATGCATACAAGGTATTAAATATGCATAAATGGCTAAGAGAGCTCTGAAAAAGGAGAGCAAGGAGGTGAAACTCCCAAGATCAACTATCATGATATAATATAAAACCTAAAGGGCAGGTACGAGAACATGCAGGTAGACCAATAGAACAAGACCAAACTTAGAAATGTGTCTATGGGAATTTGATATGTGATAAAGATGGTGCCTCAAACATCGAGGGAGAGGTGGATTTTTCAGTAGGTGGCAATGGGAACACTAACTCACGAGGACAAATAGTGCTTAATGTGTCTATTATCCTGTTTACAAGGGAGAAATCTAGATGGCTTAAAGATCTTAAGAAGGACAAGTTCACAAAGTCAGTAGTTTGTTCCTACCCATATTTTGTGCCATAGTTTAACTCTTCACCTTATGAAGGACATCTGAGTGGTTTCCAGCTTTGGACTATGGCAAATAAAGTGGCTGTGAACATTTGCGTACAAATTTTTGCATGAATATAAGTTTTCCTTTCTCTGGGCTAAGTGCCCACAAGTGAAATTAGTAGGTCACAGAACTGTTACGTGTTTAGTTTTATAAGAAACTGTCACATTGTTTCCCAGAGTAGTTGTACCATTTTGCATTCTTACCAAAAAACATGGGAGTCCTTCAGTTTTTCTGCCTCTTTGCCAACATTTGATGTTGTCACGATTCCTTATTTCCGCCATACCGATGAGTATGTAGTAATATCTCATTGTGGTTTTCATTTGCATTTCCCTGAATCCTAATGATGCTGAACATCTTTTTATGTGCTTATGTGCCATGAGATGTACTTCTGAGGTTGAGAAAATAGTTTATTGGAAGAATCTTGAAGCAATAAATCTTGGAACCGGGAAAGAATACAATAAACTTAGTTGACAGGGGAACTGGAAGGATTTAGGTAGGAGCCAGAGAGGAAAAACTTGCTTAAAAAAAGCTGGAGAAAGTGGATGGAGAAAAAAAGAGATTCTTGAAATCAAAGACATTCTAATTTTTTTTCTAAGTTTCTATATTAAAGGTCTGCCTTTAACTTCTAATGACCCCCAATCCCTGGCTGATAATGACTTTCGTTGTAAGAATGTGGGTTCCTGCCTATCTATCAACTTTCTTTTAAGCCCTGAACCTTGGCTCTCTGTGTCCTGAAGCAGCAGGAATTTTTCCTGACTGAAACCTCACTTGTCAGACTTTGCTCCTTTCCCACTCAGCTGAATCTTTTACAGATCACAACTGGGGATCTGAGGACCTACTTTGGCACACATGTGTATAATCTGTGCAGTTTCTTTTGGGGGGGCGGGAGGGAGCAACCAAACTTAAAAAGTCATAAATGTTTTAATAAAAATTGGAGGATTTTTTCTAGTTACCTCCTGACTTTTTGCAAAAACAACCTGCTTTTTTGCATAGTGTTAACTGGTTCCCACTCCTTTCTGCACAGTCTCCGGGCTCTACCCTCAGCTTCTGTTATTCTCTGTCCTCTCCATCCTCATCTCCAACCCCACCTTCACTTCATTCAAAGCCTTGGCTCTTTTCAGCTTTTAGATCTCGGCTTAAACATCTTCTCTTCTTCGATGACTCTCTATTTAAATAGCCCCCTGCCTAGAATTTTGTGATTCTATTTGATGTTGATTTCTGTATCAATAAGGTCATGCTGCAGAGCAAACATCCTCTGAATTAGCAGCTGAAAATAATCACCCCCTGACACCCCCCCTCCCCCACCCCGCCACCGGCTTTGTGGTTTGACTGGACAGTTTTCTGGTGTAGGCCACCTTGGTTACATTTTTTGGAGCTCTTTGATCAGCTGGAGTCTGGACGGTCTAAGATGGCCTCACACATGTCTGACTGCTGGCAGGCTGCTGGCTGTGGCATCCTGGATCTTTCCATGTGGTTTTTCATCCCCAGCAGGCTAGCTCAGCCTTCTTTACTTGGTGGTCACAAAACATCAACTATAGCGAGAGAGCAAGCCTCAGCACTCAAGTGCTTTGCAATGAGGTCATGTTCGCAGAACTCAATAGTCTGAAATGAATCTCAAGGTGAATGAAATAATTACACGATGAATAAATGAGATGGATAATTATTTTTAAAGAAAAACACAACTTGACAAAATTAACTTCAGTAGAGACAGAGCGTCTAAACAAACTAATTACAGTATAACAAAGAAATTAGAGTTCCCCCAACCAAAGTGGTCCATATGGCTTCACAGGTTATTACGTACCCAATTGTTAAGGATACAATAATCTCAAGCCTGCTCAAACCGGAGTATATACAAAATGGGGTGTTTCTAAGTTCCTTCTACACAGTGTGTATAACATTGCTTACTATACTTGATGAAGATTGAAACAAAAAAGGAAATGACAGACCAATGTCACCTATCAGTATTGTTGAAAAAAATATTAAATAAATTATCAGAAAAGACAATCTAATAGTACATTAAAATGAAGAAACTATGACCAAATATGTTTTATCACAAGGATAGATCAATACTAGGCAATCCATTTGTATAATCCATCATATTCATAGAGTTGGGGAGGAAAATAATATGTTTGTTTCTGCAGACACAGAAAACACATTTGACAAAATTCAACAACCATTCATGTGAAAAGAGAAAATGAAGTAGGAATCAATAAACACATCTTTGAAATTTATAATATCCCTGCTGTGTGTATGTGTGTGTGTGCACGCTTGTGCGTGTGTGTAAGTGTGTTTGTGATCTCCATAAGGCTTCATCTTAGTTAGTGGAGAAACACTTGAGGCTTTCTTGTTAAATTCAGGGAAAAAAAGTCTTCTTATACTCAAGACAGTGTTAGAAGAATTACTCAGTGCAATTAGATAAAAATAGAGCAATTAGAGGTATAAGGATTGGAAAGAAAAAGTAAAACTGTCTGTACATGCAGATGATATGATTATATATTTAGCAACCTCAAAGAGGAAAAGGAAAGTTACTTTATTAATAAAATAATTTTGTAAAAAAATTTGTAATGTAGCAGGTTGCTGAAACCTTCTTATCTTCATATACCCAAATTCAAACCAGTTAGAAAATGTAATGGAAAAGAAGACTGTGTTTATGATAATAAAACAGAAAAAAGCATTAACTTAATAAATAATAGTAAGTTAACAAGTAATTTCCAAATCGTCTATGAGGAAAACTGTGTAACACCCTGCAAGACACAATTTGAAGTGAATAAATGGCAGGGCATACCATGTTTATGAATAAGAAGGGTCAACACCAAGAAGATGTCAGCTCTTCATAAAAATGATTTATGTATTTAATATACTTTGTATAAAAATGCCGTCAGATTTTTTTGGGGGAGGGGCTTTATTTATAAGGAAATAAACAAGAATGGCTGGAAAACCCCAAAGAAAAAGAAGAACAATGATCTGGGCTGTTCCCTACTCAATTTTAAAAGATAAAATGGTGCCTCTGTAATGAAAGTTTGGTTTTGAGCAATGGAACAAAATGGAAAATCTAATAACAAATTCAAGTGCATAATGACATTTAGCAATACAACAAAGGCAGCATCTCAAATACCCGGGTAATAGATGGACTTTTAATAAGTAGTTCTGGGATTACTGAAAAACCCTACTGTAAAAAAGAACTATTCCTCACATTGAACTTCGGAAAATTGCAACTATATCAGAGATTTACATACAAAGTATGACATCAAGCAAGTAATAGGCAAAAATACAGGTGACTCTCTCTATAATTTGGTAGTAAGGAAAACTTCAAGTGTGACTCAAAATTCAGAAGCAATAAAGAAAAAGATTAGTGAATTTCGTTATGTTAAATAATACTATTATGTGGCAACTGCCCCCTTGTCAAGAAAAAAAAAACCGATAAAGCACAAGTTAAAAATAATGCACTTGGAAAAATATTAAAAAATACAAATATTCCTAATATACAAAAACTTCTAAAAATAGAGAAAAAGGCCAACGATGGTAAAAATTACTCTCTCCCTAAACCTTGGAGTTTTGGTGATCAGTGTTGATTTGTTATTTTGAGACTCTTTATGTTGAATGTGTGGTGGAGCAAATGAGCTAATTTGCTTTTTGACATTAAGAACCGGGATTTTCAGAGTGAGATGTGAGATGAATGAGATTATGTAAAAATCTTGTAGAGCTAATTTTGAATTTAAAATTTATGATGTATTCTATCTTAAAATATATATTTTCCAGCTTTTTTTTTTATTCAAAAAAAAAAAAGAAAAAATTGACCAACTCTGCTGCAGGGAGAGCTCTAAGATTCAGATTGATGCTAAAGAAACTAAGGCTTCTTAGAGAATGGCAGGGCCCAGGTCTGGAGCAGAAAATGAACAATAACCCTTGAACATGTTATACCCAAACCAAGGAAGGCATCCAAGATTACTAGGGTCAGAGCACAAAGATTCAGAACCCCAGTGGGTTAAGGACCCATCATCCTCTCTGTGAGAATGTGGGTTCAGTCCCTAGCCTCAGATCTGGCATTGCCAAAAGCTGGTTACAGATGCAGCCCAGATCTGATGCTGCCATGGCTGTGGCATAGGCTGTAGCTACGACTATGATTCTACTCCCAGCCCAGGATTCCACTCCATATCCCACGGCCGTGGCCATAAAAAGAAAGAAAAGAAAAAAAGATTCAGGACCCAACTTGAAAAGCTTGCCATGGACCAAAGATGGAACCTTTTGAGAATCAATAAGCAAATAAGCATTATTTTCTTTCAAATCTAATTTAGATTCACTTTTTTAATTTGTGTAGTACATTGAAAATTTTAACTCATATGACAGCTTAGATTTGTAAAGAAAATGTCCTTTATTTTGTTTAAAAAGATCTTGTTTCCTTTATGAATTTCTAGCAGTTGTCAATGGGAACACATAATTAATGTTTTGGTCCATAAGGATGAACAATGAGATGCTAATTTGAACAGTCCCCTCTATCAATGTGCCATGTCTTTGATTTTCTAGTTGTTCATCCTGCTTCTTCTTTTCAAGATGGCATTTAAGGCTTGATTGACCATAAGGCACAGAGGAGACACTGGGAACACTCAGGCCCAGGGCCCTCTGGCTTCTTGGTGTGAATCTGGGTGCTGGGTCCCTGCTGACTGTGGCTGGGGAATACGTCATTTCCCAGCCGCCTTCAGCTTTCCCGGGCTCTGCTCTCTTGGCCCACAGATTCCTCTCTAGCCTTGTTGGGACTCTCAGTTGGCCACATGTCAGGCATCTTTAACTGAATTCTTGCAGTTCTCGCCATGGGACATTGTCCTATACTGGCAACCCCCTCTGGCAAGCTCCCCAGGCAGACCCTCAGGGGGCACAGTTTTCTGTCTATCCTTTGATGAGACCAAAGACAGTTTGGAAGAGTAAGACCTCAGGTCCTGCTCCTGCTGGATGGGCTCCATAAGGACTGTAGACAGCGGCTGTCAGGAAGGGATCCTCCCAGACGCGCCAAGGAGAATGGAAGCCAGAGGATTCAGCCATGGCTGGTGTCTCATTCCTGGACTCTCACCTCACCCTCTCTCTGGGCCTGGAGGGATGTCAGGCAGGTACGTCCTGCTGGCTCAGGTCTGCCTTTCTTTGCGCTTCTTCTCACCTTCTCTGCAGACCTGAAAGGAGCAGACCTTTCTTTCCTTTCTCCTCATCTATCGTCTTGGTTTACTGCAGCGTATCAAGTGAGTGGCCTCTCCCACTTGGACAGAAGGGAAAACTCTGAACTACAGGAGGACACACAGCATGTGTGTCCCAGCTTTGTGATAGATAGGACAGGAGGAGAAAAAGGGATTGGAAAGCCTTTTTCTTCCCGCAATGCCCGCCTGCAAGTCACCGGTCCTGTTGTAAAGTCTTGTGAATGTCAGATGCTAAATGCTGCCTCGGTCTTTCTCTGTAACTTCTGTGATAAACCTCAGTCTTCTACACAAAGGGATGCTTTGGGCTGGCCAAGTACAAGGCCATGAAAGGCCAAAGGGAGAACTCAGAAACGATTTTCAAAATGGGTCCATGTATATTTATGTTCCTTGTTTTACATATTTTTTATAAAATACAAAGTAGTGCCAAAATGCAAAAAATAAATGTATATATTAGACGATAATTCAACCTGCACACATTTGTATTTTTTAATCCACTATTTAAAAGTAAAAAGGTATTCATTTTCCCAAACGCAAGTCTAAGCAGGGAGAATAAATGACAAACATGAGTTGATTATGTCAAGGCCCAATCATAGGATAAGTACAGGTCTGTTCAGAAGAGAGAATTTGAAAATGATTCAAGTAACATGTTAGTCGACAAGCAGGAAATGGATGGGGCAGAGCATGAGATGTTAATTGACGCAGTTGAAGCTTAGCGCCGCAGCCAAGGCAAATGTTAAAGGGAAAACCTGAGTAAGAGCCAGAAGTTCAACTCCAAACCAGAGATGAAAATTTAATGCATGTTAAAATAAAGAGCCTTGGCTTTCCCACATCCTTTCCAGAAATGTTTGTGCTCGATCTCTTGCGGTAATCCAATTTTTCTGAAAGCTCCATGTCATGAGGATGAAAAGCCAGAACTGGACCTTATGGATTAAAAGCGTTGCTTCCCTATCATGTGGGAAATTCCCCAACATGCTGGGTTCCACTTGCTTTGATAATCGTGTAGTTTCATTATTTTTCATGGATGCTTCTTTTTGGAGCATTTTCTCCTTTATTATCTGAATGTGATCATCATCACTTTGTTAGTTGACTCTCGCTGATAATGAACTTAATTTTAGATTCTGTTGCGTTAAACTTTCTGTGTGCTCAAGTTGCATAAATTGTAGGACTGTTCATTGTGTGGTTAAAACACACACACATTTGCAAATGTAGACACAAACAAAACTTGTTTCATAAGGTAGAACTGCTTCCATAAAAATAAAGGATTTAGGGAGTTTCTGCTGTTAAGAATCTGACTGCAACAGCCAGATCATTATGGAGGCTCAGGTTCAATCCCCAGCCTGGTGCAGAGGGTTAAAGTGTCCTGTGTTACCAGAGCTGTGGCATAGGTTCCAGCTGAGGCTTGGATTCAATGTCTGGCCCAGAAAGTTCCATATGCTGTGGGTGTGGCCATAAAACACAAAACAAACAAACAAAAAAAGGATTTCTAAGTAACTGGGACAGTACTTGAGATTTTGACTTTAATGTAATCCTCTGCTGTTAAATATGTTGTATTCCGAACAATTATCAGTCAGTTGTTTGGTTTTTGCTTTTGTTTTTGTTTTTTCACTTTTTTGCCTTTTTTTTTTTTTTTTTTTTTCCTTTTCTAGGGCTGCAACTGAGGCATGCAGAGGTTCTCAGGCCAGGGGTTTAATAAGAGCTGTAGCCGCCAGCCTACACCACAGCCACAGCAACGCCAGATCTGAGCCGTGTCTGCGACCTACACCACAGCTCACGCCAATGCTGGATCCTTAACCCACTGAGAGAGGCCAGGGATGGAACCCGCGACCTCATCGTTCCTAATTGGATTCGTTAACCACTGAGTCATGACGGGAACTCCTGTTTTTTCACTTTTTAAAGCAAGCATATTGCCATAGTGGGCAGGTTTCTAGAGAAAACCCAAAAGTTCATCTATAGGATGCTAGACCTGAAAACTGTTAAAGCCAAGCTAATCCTCTCTCCTCATTTATTTAAAAAAAAAAAAAAAAAAAAGAGAGAGTGAAGCCTTTGCCCTGTAATGAGATGTCAAGGCCACAGAGCTGTGAGAGGTCCAGCTGAGGCTGGAGTATGGGGTCCTGCCCTCCAGAGCGCATAAATTTTTCTTCAGTCACTGTTTCACGGCACGTTCTTAACTCAGGAAATAGTTAAAAAACTGTTTTCAAATCCCACCCAGAGTGGGTTTTTGTCATGAGCCTGCATCTGTCAGGTAGCCGAGGTTATGCTGAGACCACAGACTAGCCCTGAACCCCCCGGGGCTGAACACAATAGAGAGTGGCCCCTTGCTCTTGCTGCGTGTCCAATGAGGGTCAGGGACTCTGCTCTATGTCGTTGTTTGAGAACCCACGTGAGCAGAGGGCCCCTGGCCTTGTGGTTGTCTGCGACTGGTTTGGTTACCGAGGCACAAGCCATTTTCTAGTGAAAGACAGTAGAAAGTGCTTGGGATGAAGAGAGTAATAGACGCATTAAAAATTCTTCTCGAATGCTCGTGCTTGGACAAAAGCAGATTATTTTAAGGAGACAGTGCTCACGTATTGTGATTGTGGAGCAGACAGCTGAGTTCTTTCAAGGAGGGGTGCAGAAAGCTGGGCGCTGGTTCTTTTCCTGGGTGAGGCGGTCCAGCTGCCCCATCCTGGACCCATCAGCCTTCACTGGACTGTGTTTTGACTCCTAAGAAGGGAGACAGTTGGTGGAAATGTTCACATATAATTTGTCTTTAATTTTACAGCCCGCTTGGCGGATAAGAGAGGTGCCATCGTTTCCACTCTGTGGATAAGGATGCAAGGAGCCTAAAGGAATTTGAGCTAAAAGTATTAATCAGACCGTTGTCAGGCTGTGAGGATGGAGGTCCCCACAAGACAAAGTGCTTTCCCTCCTGTGTGCCACAGACACCAGGTGAGAAAGGGGCAGAATCAACATTTCCCAACTTCCTGTCACCAGTTCTGAACTCTGAGATATATTATTCCAGCTGGAGCCAAGTGCCAGGTGTGATAAATGCTGCTGACAATGGAATCTTTCATCTTCAAGTGCAGGTAAAAACCAATAGCCCTGAATCTTAAGCTTTGAGCCTGGCTGAGCTGAGACCAAGATGCTACCCAGAGAGACGTCTTCACCCTTCTCCTCTGCATCCCTCCTCCTCCCTCAACCCAGCAGCTACTGGAATCTACAGAGAACCACGGGGCAACTTGTGTAATTGATGGGGTTGGGGTAGGTTTAGTGGTGGAACATGGAAGGGATACTATGGCAATGCGTCTTAGAATTCTGCAGGCTTTGTTTGTGATACCAGGAGTATGGATCTTTGAAACTCATGTTCTTGAAAAACATGGTATTTTACTGGGGTAAGATGCAAAGCCCAAGAGTCCATAGAACTGTCCGGCTGATAACTTTGTGAGACTCAAAAGGACACACTTTGGATGGAAAAGAGAACTTCCCCTCATTTTACCATATGTTCTGTGCCTTTGGCATGTTGAGGGCTGAAGGTTTTAGGGATATTCAGAGATGCCTTTTTGGGTTGGATGGTGGTATTTTCATTATTTCATTAGGCAATGGTGACAAAGTTTTTCCAAAATGTGAGTGGCGTTAGAAGGAAGAGGACAGTAGAGAAGAAAACCCTGTCTGGTTGGTTTATGGCCCTGGCAGAAAACTGTCTGGGCCCCAAGAAATAAGTGGTGACTATTTCAGATGGGAGAGGGTAGACATGGGGTCTTGTTATTGTGGATAATGGAGCACAGAGCTGGTAGGTCTGTCTGCTCTAAACAGCACAAAGACTCTTTTGAAAAAAAAAAAATTCAGCCAAATCAAGCCTGTTTTCATCCTTAGATTACTACCCTCCTGTCTTTAAGACAAAAATATTTCCTGTGCTAGAGAATAACATGCTCAGGATATTTTCACACTGTGATGATCTTTCCAAAAAAAAAAAAAAATAGAGGAAACTACTTAAGAGCATTTTCTGAAATAATTCTGCAGAAGGTCATGCTTGTAACCTGGAGGGCACCCATGGACCAACTCTGACTTGTCTTGAGAACCTGGAAGTGTATGAGAAACACACACCCAGCTTCATTCTCCAGTGCTTAATGGTTTTTAAGAGGATGGCAGATTTCCTTTCATGCTTTGCTTGGGTCACTCAATGTGGTGGTAGCATTGCACCGCATTTTCCGAGTATGGAAATGAAACATTCAGGCAGATTGATGTGTCTTCTCTTCCTGGGCACGGATGAATGGCTGGCATATTCCCTCACCACCGCGGGCATTCGGAGGCACTCCTGGAAAAATGGATGGTGAGGAGGCTGTGCCTGTCTTTTACACAAACTGTTACTTCCTTAACTTACGTGGAGCAGTCGAAAATTTTACAGTAAACATCTACAGCAGAAGCCTCATCAATTATTGCACAAGTTATGTGTCGAGCTATCACATAACTCCTTAAGAGCTGTTCATTTTCTTGTTCAGGAAGTATGACTTAAAATAGTTTTGCTTCCAGAAATGACAGAATTTTTCCAAATGGATCTGCCGTTTTCCTCCCCAAATGACTTCACGATATTAGCTCCCTGCCTAACTTTGCCCTTGTGGACCATAATATCCTTACAATAGTTTTCTTTCTACTAATGGAGATCTTCAAACTTGCATACACCCCAGCCGAGAGATTGCAGCTTGTCAGCTGATGTGACTGAAATTGAAACATAAACCAAGGGACAATTGGGGAAAAGGTGATGAGAAACTGTCTTATTCCATGTGTGCTGTAGCAGCTCTTTTCAATTCAATTGTAGGAAATATCTTTATTTTTTAATTTTAATTTCTTTTTTTTTCAGATGATAAAAGAAATACCTTAAGAGGTACAGACTTTCTGTTACAAAATAAGTGAGTCACAGTTATGAAATATAGAGTGTCGGAAAATTTTAAAAGGGTCCAATAAACATGACTACATCAGCAGAAAAGGCCAAAATCCATTAAGGGGAAATGGTCTGACTTTGAAAAATCAATAAAGGGAAAATGGACCAATCTTTTAACCATAGAGGCACATATTTACTTACTTTTTATTTACTTACTTTTTATTTTCCCAGCACCTAGTCTAGAAGACTAAAACCATTGTCTAAATGTCCAACCTTTCCCCAAATTCATCCCAGCAAGATGCTTCCCTCATCCAGTGTTTGCCTCTCTCCCCCTCAGCTTGTGTTTCTGTGGAGGTTACTGGGTTATATTTGAGTCTTTGAACCTTTCTTTCAGAAATGCTCTTTCCCCACCTCCAAAGGCTTCCAGAAAAAGAAGTTCTCTTACTCAATCTAAATCTTTCTTTTGTCAGTCTGACTGCAGATGGCATCCAAAGAGAAGTAAGGTCTAGAATGAAGTTTCATTTACCCGTTGCCTTGTTTAAAAAGTAGCTATTTGAGTTTCAGCCACTGTTTCCTTGTTGTTTAAAAAGTAGCTGAGTATTAGCGGCTGACCCCTGAGCCAGAAGGCCTGCATCAGCTCTCCTCTGCAGCCTGCAGCATAGATGATCAATCACAGGGCTGCAACGTGACAGCCCCGAGACAGGGGCAAGAAAGCCCTGGAACCTACATGTTGCAGGCTCCTCCTGTGATGTCCCTGAACTAAAGATGAGGAAGCTCCAGGTCTGATGGTGGCTGCAGAGCAGAGAATGGCCACAAAAATCAGACTCGAGGCTCACCTGTCTGGATCCCCAGATGGAACAAACACCTACCAAAGGCTGATCGGGGTGAAGCCTAGCCACTCGTTCACTTTGTTCCAAATCTGTGTATTTCAGGGCTAGTCATCTTCCCACAACCCTTTCCTTCCTTTTCCTGTAAGAAGAAAGAATATAATATCTAGATAACGAAGTGCAGATTTTTCTTTTGCCATCCCCTTGGAGTGGAGATATAACTTCTATTAGAACCCTGTAAACTGGCTGAGTTTAACTTTAACTTGACTTTTAACCTCCAGGTGGCATGATCGGGCTCATTACATACTACAGTAACAATCTTTTATTGTTGATTAATAATATGTTTTATTTCACTAGTTTATAAAATGACTGCTAGCTTAACATTATATAGTTCTGCTTCCTGAATATATTAAATTAATATAAATCGTAAAAGACTTCATGTGTAAGTATTCTGTCCCTGCTAAAGGGGCAAAAACACCAGATTCATCTGTAGACAAACATATTTTTGGCTTTTTTTAGATGTACTTTTCTGATTTCTCATACGTGTGGATGTGCACAGATCTAGAAAATGATTTTTTTTCCTCATTCTTTATTCTATAAAATTAAAGTGCAGTTCTTTGGCATTGTTGCTGATTTTCCTGGTAGGTTTTTATAATCTTGGAGAAAATGTTTATAGTTTAGTGACTTCCCTTCAATGTATTTTTAATGCATTTGTTGACACATTGGTTAAGTTTCCAGAATTTTATCATATTATTAAATATCTGTTCAGATGGTCGCTATTACAGAGGGACTGTTCATCAGGAATGTTAACCGGTCTTGTATCTAATTTAGGATTGCTTGAAGGCAGCCCAGACAGAAATGGGTTGAACAGTCAGATGCAACTGTTGGTTTCATTGAAATCATGACCGAATATGGTCATTCACAGTATAGAAAGTATAGTTATGTTCCTCTCACAATTTAATAATTTTTATTGTTTTTTTTTTCATCTTTTTGCTATTTCTTTGGGCCGCTCCCTCGGCATATGGAGATTCCCAGGCTAGGGGTCGAATTGGAGCTGCAGCCACTGGGCTACGCCAGAGCCACAGCAACGCGGGATCCGAGCCGCGTCTGCAACCTACACCACAGCTCACGGCAACGCCGGATCGTTAACCCACTGAGCAGGGGCAGGGACCGAACCCACAACCTCATGGTTCCTAGTCGGATTTGTTAACCACTGCGCCACGACGGGAACTCCTTTTTTATTGTTTTAAGAAGATGATCCCATGCATTTTCTGGCCTTTTACAACCATTTTCAACTCACTATTTAAGAAAAAGCTCTAATCATTAGAGATATATTAAGAACTACAATGTTGCATGATATTTGATGGCAGTGGTAGTAGCATCTTGTCAGTTTCTCTTAATCTAGTGAGATTAAGCTAGTAATCTTGCTGAGAGGTCTTCAATGTCCTGAGAAGTGTTGTTTAGGGAAAGGGCGGCTTATATGAGTTTGAATTTTGATGCTACCCCCTAAGTCTGTGAATCTGACCAAATTATTTAATCTCTGTAAGTCTTTTTTTCTTTTCTGTAGAATGGGGATAACAATATTTGTTTTGGAGTTGCCGTGTGGCTCAGTGGGTTACGTATCCAGCATTGTCATTGCGGTGGCTCAGGTTCTATCCCTGGTCCAGGAACTTTTCAATGCCACAGGTATTTATGCCCACCCCCCCTCCCCCCCAAAATCTGTTTTTACAGATCATGTGATTGTAATGAACTGAACAGCACCTTCATGTAAACATTCAGCCTATGTTGATTCCCCTTTTTCTTCTGAAACATGCCCCTGGGGGTGGTTAGCAGCACCCCATCCCCCACTCAAGGGGTCCAGCATCCCTTCTAAGTGTTAATGGTAGGGTTGGGAGGCTCCTCTATGAGTCAAGCCCAAGGCCATGGGCACCACATAATCCTTAGTATGTACCCTCTGCAGCCATCTGCTTCCGTTGCCCTCTCTAGCTGTGTGATTTCTCAAGATGCTGAATCTTTCTGTAGCTTTGTTGCCTCATCTGGAAATGAGTTTCTTTCTTTCTTTCTTTCTTTCTTTCTTTCTTTCTTTCTTTCTTTCTTTCTTTCTTTCTTTCTTTCTTTCTTTCTTTCTTCCTTCCCTCCCTCCCTCCTTTCTTTCTTTCTTTCTTTCGGCCACAGGTGCAGCGTATGGAAGTTCCCAGGCTAGGGGTCCAATTGGAGCTATAGCTGCCAACCTACGCCACAGCCCCAGCAATGCTGGATCTAGCTGCATCTGCGACCTACACCACAGCTCACAGAAACACTGGATCCTTTAACCCACTGAGCAAGGCCAGGGATTGAACCCGCATCCTAGTCGGATTTGTTACCCCTGAGCCATGAAGGGAACTCCTGGAAATGAGTTCCTTAACAGATCCTACCTTATGGGTTGTTGAGGGCATTAAGTAGATTAAGACACGTAAAATGTTTTGTTAGTTCAAGAAATGTTAGTTGCTGTTATCTATCTACTTCAGGTATGTGTTTAAAATTGCTAATTATGGAGTTCCCGTCGTGGCGCAGTGGTTAACAAATCCGACTAGGAACCATGAGGTTGTGGGTTCGGTCCCTGCCCTTGCTCAGTGGGTTAATGATCTGGCATTGCCGTGAGCTGTGGTGTAGGTTGCAGACGCGGCTCAGATCCCGCTTTGTTGTGGCTCTGGCATAGGCCAGTGGCTACAGCTCCGATTGGACCCCTAGCCTGGGAACCTCCATATGCCACTGAAGCGGCCCAAGAAATAGCAAAAAGACAAAAAAAAAAGAAATAAAATTGCTAATTATTGCAGTTATTAAATGGACAGTTTTATTGTGTATGTATGTTTTAAAGAATGCTGGTATTTTTAGACACATCATCTCATGTAAGTCTCCTGGAGATTCTGTGAAATAATAATTATGTATTGATTGCAAATCATTACAATAATCATTTTAAAAGGATGGAAACTGAATTTCAGTTTTAGAAAGTTTAAGTAAGTTTAAGTAGGTCCAGAAAGTTCAAGTACTGGTCTTGGTTCCCCAAGACCAATAAAAAGGAAGTGATGGAATTGCAGCTTAGCAGAAATTTTTCTGACTCCAAATCCCATGCCCTCTTCCCTGTGCCATGAATGCAACTAAAATTGACTTCTAGTAAAGGAGATTGCGTATAAAAACCTCAGAACTCATCACTGGAGAAGAACATTTGACAAAAGCAGATTAAGGACTTTCCTGCTGGTCGTTTCTGTCTGTGTGGGGATGATTGCTTCTTTCCTAGAAAAAAGCAGCAACAGGCACCTGCACTAGACCAGTGGTCCAGGAGGTCTCTTTGTCTAGTGGTGATAAGACAACCAGTGTGAGAAATCATATGTGTAAGAGGCTCAAGAGAGAATTTTCAGTATTGCTGGCACAAAGCAGACTAGTCAAACTCATGGAAATGAATACCACTGTTCATGATGTTTATATATGTGTGTGTGTGTGTGTGTGTGTGTGTGTGTGTATGTGATATCTATCTATCTATCTATTCACACACACACACACATTATATATATATTGTTAGGGGAGAGGATAAATTAAATTCAATGGGATTACCACAGGGGGAACAGCTTTCAGATGAGATACTGGGCTAAAGTGACCAGTTTTGGAGGTTGAATTCTTAGAGAAGGCAACGACTTAATACACAGGACACAGAAAAGTCTAACTATAAAGAAAAACAACTAAATTGGTTTACATTGACATTAAGAACTTCAGTTTATTAAAACATGTAACCAAGAGTGGACAAAGACAAGCCCTGAAATGTGAAAAGATATTTGCAATGCGTCTATCTGACCAAGGAATCCACTCATGTCCTTGGTTTTTCACTATAAAAACAGATAAGAAAAAGGCAGAGAACCCAATAGAAAAATTGGCAAAAGATCTTAGTCATCAGGGAGATGCAAACTGTCATTCTGTGTCACTTGGCACCAACCACATGACTACAAAACTTATGGGTGTGTATTGACACAACTACTTTGGAAAACTGTTTGGCAGTATTTATAAAAGATGAATATACCACATCCTATGACCTAGCAGTTTCACTCCTAGGAGCATCTGCAATAACCCCAGACTGAAACATCCCAAATGCCCATAATAGTAGCCAGATAAATTACTTGTGCTATATTCTTGCAGTGGAGTTGAGGAAGGAGAATAAATGGATGCATACAATAAAACGATCTTCATATGCACAGTGCGAGGCTTCAAGAACCAGCTGCATTGGTGCATACACAACAAACTACCATACGTTTTTCATTGCAGGCAATATTTGTCTCTGATGGTGGCAGTGAGGATAGTGGTTATCCTTGCTGGGGGGTAGTGACTAGAAGGGGACTCGGGTCTCCTAGGATGCTAGAAATATTTTCTTTCTTGAGCTGGTGTGGGTTCCAGAGTGGGTTTACGTTTTGAAAATTCATCAGGCTCTAAGTTTGGAATTTGCACACTTTTTGGGTGTTTGTTATACTTCAGTATAAAATTAAGAAGTGGATGGGGTTCTGGAGAGTCTTCTATATCAGAAAGCTTCCAGTCTTTTCCTAGATAAGGCATGGATTTCCATTTACCCCACCTTAGAGGAGTTCTGAGAGGTGTCAAATGCCTAAAGCACATTTTATTTTGAAAGAGAAGGGAGATTGAGACCGTTGGCAGTAAGGGCTTCTGTGGAACAGAAAGGTTGGACAGGGGCCGATGGCAGCTCTGGACTTGGAAACACTGATTTTTCACTCCCCAAAGCCAACTGAAAGGATGAGGAAAGTTGACTCTGGCAGCCTGGTCTCAGCATTTAACCACGGCCACATGGCCTCCACCAGAGGGTTCTGGCCTGATGCCTGCGGTTTCCCAGACAGTTGGGTGGCTGTCCTGGCATCGCCCTCATCCTATCTGGATGCCCGGAGAGGTACTGTCCATGCCAGCTTCTGCTGATCTCTCCAGACTAAGTAGCCCAGAATTGAACACGCTTCAGGCAGCTTCATGCATGGTTCACCAGAAAAATTCTCCTTTGAGAAGGAAATTCGACATGAGCCCTTTAGGAAAGCCTTTGGGGCACAGGCAACATTCATGGTCCAGCTGCTTCCTGATCCTCTTTCTTCTGCCTCATCCTTTTGCTATATTTAAACAAATTTAAAACATTGTTCTGCTAAAATAATGGTTTTGGTCATGCCAAAATATTTAGTGGGACATAAGGAAAGCTTTTTTTTTTCTGTGACAAGGACAGCTTTGCACAAGCCACACCACAATCACCCACGGCCACCCTGATGCAGTAAAGGACAAGGTGATGGATGTGGCAGGTACTGGCACACCTAGTGTGGGGACCACTTTTAACACTTCTCTACATGAAAACTATTTTCAGTAATGATATTGAAAAAACACAAATAATAATCGTGGCCAGAAAGAGAAATGTCACCATAAGCATTTTCTTTGATTGAATTTCCTAATCATACCATAAAAACAGTAATACCAAGTAAAATGTAATAATACCAAGTAAAATAAAAATATAATAACTGGATGTCTACAAAACATCCAACTGGGTGGCCATCAAAAAGACTGCCCTTTATTTTCTAGTCTCATTCTTTAATGATGAAAAAATCTCCAATTTAAAGATATTAAACTAAAGTTTGCATTTATCAAGTAAAAGTGTTGTGCTTTTCATGGGTTTAAATTTTAGAAATAAATAAAAACTACAAGTGTTCATATAGGGTGGCAACATTGAATTAACTCAAGTTTTCTTTCCTCATAATCGCTCTGCTCTCATTGTTTATTTAGAATCTATTTGAGGTCATACTTTACGTCTTTATGTTTATCCCTTACTGATTACTGTAGTTACACTTGACAATTTTTTAATTTTTTAATCTTTGAGGCAGAATACGCCTCCCCAAACACATGCCACTTTGACGTAAGGACTATTTTGAGCTGAAAGCAATTGAGAAGAAGCAGATACAAGAAATTCTCTGTCCCCCCCCCATAGGCCTAAAAAGTAGGACATAAATTTGCAAGTGTCCCCTTTTCTCTCTCTACCGTGAAGAGCAGAAATTGATCTTCTGAGAAAATTCTAGACTCTTATCAGCTCAGAGATGTCATCAGAGGAATTTACATAACAATTTTTGCTTCAACCAGCCCTCATGTACCATGAATTTCCCCATATTTGCCTACCCACTATTTGCCACCCCTAGAAGCCCAAAATCTCCCCCCCCTTTTTTTTGGTCTTGTCACTGCTCTGAAAATGGAGTCGTTTGTTGATGTGCTACGTAAGCCCGAGTTCTAATCACCCTTTCAGTTACTCAGGGCTGAATGCGCCATGTGTATATGCATGATGGAAACAAACTTCTCTCTGTTCTCTTGTTAGTTTGCCTTTCCCCCCCTCCCCTTTCTTTCTTTTTACAGCCACACCCATGGCATATGGAAGTTCCCAGGTTAGGGGTGTAATTGGAGCTGCAGCTGTCGGCCCCTACCACAGCCACAGCAATGCCAGATCTGAGCTGTTTCTGTGACCTATGCCACAGCTTGCAGCAACGCCTGTTCCTTAACTGACTATGTGAGGTCAGGGATGGAACCCACATCCTTGTGGACACTATGTTGAGTTCTTAACCCACTGAGCCACAACGGGAACTCCAGCTCTGCCTTTTGATAGTCTAGTTTCCAGGACCCTAGATGGAGAGCCCAGAATACTTAGAGGATCAAGATATTTTTCCTCCCCTAAGGACATGACCACAAGGAAGTATAGCCGCGAATGAATATAGGTTGGGCTTTTGCCGTGAAACTAGAGATAAAGGAGGAAACTTCCCTTAAACTCTGCTGTTCAATCATAGTGGCTCCACAAACTGCCCTGCCCCCACCAGCCCACTGTAAGTCTCACGAAACTGGGGGACCCTGCATGCCTATCCCTTAGACAGTCTTACTACTGAACTATGCCTGTGGGCCTCTTGAGTATCAGTTGAGTTGGCCAATCAATATTGCCTTCCCAGAAATTTATTGGCAAGGATGGATGTTGGAATCTGAGCTTTGGCCATTGTTCACCATTAGGAACAAAAGGAAAACTTACATTCTTCATTGGTCTCGTTGATTATTGGATTTTCATTTGCCATGCACATAATGTCTTCAGTAATGCCATCAAATCTCTCAAAAAATCTAGTCTCAGAATTTAGGTAGACATATTTTGCTATTAGGGATGTTGTTGTTTACCTAGTTCACTATGTGTGTAGCTCACATCATCCCCAAGACAGAAAAACGAAGTACTGTAATGAAATCCCATAGAAGAACAAACGTTAGGAGGGCAAAAAGCTTTTATTTTCATTTGACTTGCTTCTATTAGTAAAAGCGTCATAATTCTTTCAAGAGGGCCCTTTTGTGTTACTCAAACAGAAACGACCTGTGTTGCCTCGTGTGCTACATGGAAGCAAGCACTCACCTTGCACAGCTGGAACACCTGCTTGCTTCTTGGGAGGCTGCGTCTCCATGTCTCTCCCATTAACACTGGGAACAGTGGAGAGGAGGGCGACCAACTCGTGAGAATGGAATATTTTAGAAAAGCCTCATGAAGAGAAGACATTTCTCTCACAAAAACCTAGTCTCTACAAATCCAGAATTACTATGGGTTCTGAAGATGCAGAGAGAACAGACATCTTCACCTGCTCCTTGCCCTGCCTCCCACCCAGGCTGTGCCTGGAGATTAAGACCGGAAGGGCCTTGACGGTGCTCAGGGGAAGAAGCCACTGTCTTCTGGGAGGAAGTCCATCCCTCAGGGAGTTTGCTGAGGCTGCTTCAACAAGGGCCGCAGCCTGGACTTGCTGAAGACCTCCTGAAGTTCTGAGATGTGGGTGCGGGCAGGGTTGGTTTCTCCTGTGCCCGCTGCCTTGGCCATTAGATGGCCACCTTCTTGGTGTCCTCACGTGGTCTCCCCTCTGTGCATGACTGTACCTTAATCTCTTCTCACAAGAACACAGTCAGATGGGATTAGGGCTCACGCTAGTGATCGTGTCTTATCTTAATTATCTCCTTAAAGGTTCCCTCTCCAAACACAGTCATAAAGCCCTGAGGGCTAGGGTTTCCACACAGGACACCAGCCAGTCCTTAACAGAGGCGTACCCGGGAGCGTCCTTTGAGGAGGCATGCATTTCTCTATGCAGTGAAATCTTGTATCCAGAGTTACTTCTCCTATTGCTTTTCCTTTCTCGTCTGTTGCTTTTCAGCATGTCCCTCCTTTGCTGATAGATCCCATCACAGAGAGCAGCGGTGGCATCTGCTAGACCAACATTTTACACACACACACACACACACACACACACACACACACACACACATTTGGCAGACATATGCACACGCACCCAATTTGTCCACCTCTACATCTCTGTTTTGACATCAGATACCCAAAGACCAAGGCCAGAAGCACCTCCTGTCTACTCAATTTAATGGAAAATAGGCTCTCATTCCTCAGTCAAGCTAAGGCTAGTTATCTGAATCCAGAGAAGAAGATCCACAGGAAACGTGTCATTCGGGGTTTGTTTATTTACTTCTTTTCCTCATTGCGTATTTAAAAGTAGTCAGATGGGAGTTCCTGTAGTGGTTCAGTGGGTCAAGAACCTGATAGAGTGTCTATGAGGATGCAGGTTGGATCCCTGGCCTTGCTCAGAGAGTTGAGGATCTGGAGGTGCCACAGTGGCGTTGCTGTGGAGATGCTAGGGTTGCTGTAGCTGCGGGGTGGGGTGGCAGCTGCAGCTCCAATTTGACTCTTGGCTTGAGCACTTCCATATGCTGCAAGGGTGACCCTAAACAGAAAATAAATAGTAAATAAATAAAAAATAAAAGTAGCCAGATTGCATCAAATTTATTTTTCTTAGTATCATCACTTTTTTGGAACTTGGATAGAAAATCCTTACTTTGTTATTGTACTTCTTCAACGAAGAAGGTTAGCAAGAAACCAACACTTGGAACTCTGTGATTTTTAAATATGACAATATTCATATCTATTTCACTAAGAAATAGGAAATACTTGTGTGTGAAGAAAGCACTGGAACATGGGTCCCCAGCAGCTCCCCTAATCTTTCTGTGCTTTGCACCACTACCCAGGTTGGGGTGCCTTTACTTCACCACCAGGATGGAATCAGGTTACCCGGAAGCTCTCAGGAGATTAAGTTCTGCCTTGTTTAACAAAGGCTCCCCTATGACTCACTAGGCTTGGTTTATTTATATAGAGAGATAGAAGGGGCTAGAAAGTAGCAGTCTCAAATCTGAAGGGACAAGGATTATTGTTTCACTCTGCTGACAATGAACCGACGCCTCCCCTGAGGGGTGGGATCACCCAGAGAACTGAGAAAATCGGCTTCAGGCAAGAAGCCCTCTGAGCAGCAGAAAAGCCAACCACCTCCCCATTCCAGCTCCAAACCAGCTTTCTCTTCTGTTTACCTGTTCCCTGCAGCAGCCCTACAAATGGCCTTGAGCCTGGTCCTGCTCACCCGACCACAGCATCACGTGGGAGATGCAGGTAGAGATACAGAAGTGAGAACAAATCAGAACAGAGCCAGGTGTTTGAGCTCCTTTGTGTACCCCTGTCTTTTATTTGCCTACTTTGGTCATCACTGCTGCTGTGACCTCAACAGGGCCTTACACTTAAGTGTGAACCGGAGCGGTGGCTGAAAAAGTTGACAGATTTATGTGAACTTGAAATGCTTCTTTTACAGTCAAATATATAGGCTCTGGAGCGCAGACATACCAAGCCATCCAGAGCTTAGCAACCCAGGGTCTTACTAACCTCGGAAGCAAAACCATCAGAGGGGTCCTTCGTTTCATCTATTTCTGGTGTCTTTCCTGTGTTTTGAGAGACAGGCGAGGTTTGGACACTATTTCATGCCCAGGCCTAAAGTATTTCATGGACTGGCCTCTGGGGTTGAGGAGAGAAGTTCTAGAATGGGTGCAGAGGCTGTGCCGCTGTGAGCAGGAGTGCTTGTCGTCGCCGTGGATGAAAGGGTTACACACTGGCCCTATCAAATAATGGGACAAAAATCTCACCTTTGCCTGAGGGGGCTGTTCACATACTTTTTTTATTTCAAAAGCAGAAAGATATTTAAGTTGAAGTATTCTGAGATTTGAAAGACAACTTTCTAAAAGATTTACACAATAAAGCACAGGTTTATACTTGAACTCTAAAATAAGTTCTACGACTTCAGGCAAATGAGGCAAAACAAACAAAACCCAAAACCCACCAAATGCATTAGGTAAATGCTTTTTATTTTTGACTTTAAGAAGCATACATGCATATTTGCTGATTAGTTTCAGAAACAAAGAATTTTTAAAATTTTGATCAAGTCTGTTTTAAAGGATCTTTAAACCAATTTTACCAGGAAAAAAACAGAAACATTTGGTTGGACGTTGGTACCTACTCTTTGATTAGGAAGAAAACCCAATATTGAACCATAATAAAGGAAATTCTGGAGAAGCAGCTTATATCCAATAAATATTTTGTTTTTCCATGACTTGGTTTAAATCTAGGACAAGAACCTGGAAAATTCTAATCATAATGTGATATCTGAATCTTTGAGTGGATTCTGAATTTTAATCATCTCACAATTAAGTCTTCTAATGATTACGGTGAGAAACTTCTATACAACATGACTGATCATAGCAAGTGAACTGTTTGGCTACTAGTCATAAGGAAAGAAGAGCTACTTTTGGCCCTGAATGTTTAAGGGTGGTCTTGGGCCTTGTCCAGCTGGTTTGTCCAGCCCTCAGCAGGGTAGGGGTAGCTGGGGGGCCTGCAGTTAGAGCAAATACGATTTGTTTTCAAGAAGAGTTTTGGAAGGTCCAGTTGTCATTCTGGTGATTGACTTACCTACCAAAGTCTAGTCTAGACCCTCTAACAGGAGAACATGAGATTCGTCTGAACATTTAACAAATAAGTTCAGTAACTTTAGAACCCTTCCTTCAAAATACATCCATAAGACTCTTATATTTCAGATTTATAAAATGCACTTTCAGGATATGCTAGCTGCCAATTTTGAGTAGACCTACAGAAAGCCAAATTTGTCTATCTAAATGTTTGTAAATGCCTGTTAAATAAAATAGCTTTTATTACAGTGGCATGGATGCTAATCTACTTCCTTTGGAAAAAAAAAAAAAAACTTTAAAAAGATTCAACTAATTATTGCCCCAACAGAGTAAATACGTAAAGCAAATACATAAATAAAAACTGTCACCAGCAAGGCAGCTAATAATACCCCTGCTTGCTAAAGCAAGACACTATCGATTTCAATTATTCTCATCTGTTCTAACTTTCAGGTTTTGAGCTTAAAGAGAAATCACGTTTTTGATCCTGTTTAATAAAGTAGGTTTGTATGACACAGGCAAAGTGGGGAATAAACATAAAAGGGAAGCTGGTTTCTTCTCCGAATTGGGTGGCTCATGGCTTGTTGCACGGTGCTTCTGCGGGAGCTGGGTGTCCTTTGAAAGACCAGGCGTGGTCCAGAGAATGGGGAGGTGGATGGGAGGTGCTCTCCCTTTCTGATGCCCGTGCTTGGACTTCCCTGGGTCTGCAGCCCTCTGGCCACCTCTCTCGTCTGTCCTCAAGGACAGTGTCTCTCTCTGGTGTTCCAATCCCACCCCTTCCACCCTGAGCATTCTTACCCCTTTCTTACTTACAGCACCTCCTGGCTCTTCTTTCATGGTCTCAATGTTATAGCTTTCTCACACCGTGAAAAACCCCTTCCTCAACTCTGTGCTGGCCCATGTCTCCCCTTCGTCTCATAGCAAAGGTCCAGGAAGCATCCTCTAGTCAAGAGCCTTTCTGTCCCCACATTCACCATCAGGAATGTGATCTTAAAGGCAGAGGAGAAAGTTCCCTCGAAATACTCTGTTTTCCAAAGCAAGGCTTTCCGGTTGAATTTGCCTTGCTAATAGAGTTAATAACATGGCAGCATTTAAAAAAAGAAATTGTTGAGAATGCGTAGTCTTTATAAAACAGCATTTTAGTCACTAGAATCAAACTTCCTGAGAACTTGGACCTGGTCCATTTTGTTTCGGCTGCATCTCTGTGCCTGGAACAGCTCCCGGGACACGGTGGGTGCTGCCCAAAAAGTTAGCTGTGGAGTGAGGTCTCCAATTATGTGTTCATATTCATATGATTCTCTGTTTAAGTGTTTGCATGTTTGATATATTTACTGTATCTGATATCATGCATAGGAAACAGTGAAGAATCTCACGAATAAGAAACTATAAAGTTTTTTTCTAAATTTGAGGTAGGGTTGCAGTTCAGTTATTTCCATGCCCTGATTTTATTGTAGTCATACAAACAGTGTATAAATAAGGTCTTGTAATATTACATGAATTTAGAAGTTTAAATCTCCATAAACATAAAAGTCTTCATTCCAATTTAATCAAATGTAAACGATATACCTTTTATGATATTGAAAACACACTTTTTTTTTTAATTCCAACCTTGCTGGTGATTCTTTACAATCAGGCATATAAGATGGATAAATACAAAATTGCTCTTTTCCACAATAGCATGGTGATCACTACAATTATTCATTAAGATTCACAAGAAGATAAATAACAATATGAAGAGCTATTTATTTAAGGCCATCTGGAATAATTTTCTGCTTTCCTCTAGGGAGTGAGACAGACATAAAATAGGAAGGGCACTAAAAATGATTAGAGTAAAACTATAAATGTAATCAAATTCATTGTGTAATTAAAAAAATAAAAAATAAAGATCAGATTGTTGGATAAGCATAAACAAATAAAATAAAAGTGATAGAGACTGGGGATAAAAATTATATGGATCACTATCAAGAACCAGTCATATCCAGGCATATTTGGCTGTGATAGAAAATGGTCCAATTAACTTGACTTACATTTGACTTTGGAAGAACGCATTTGGAGTGGCCAGGTTTGAACTTGCTAATACCAGCATGTATTAACTGCTGTCACTATTCCTAATCACTCTTTTATTGATAGCTCGCCAACATCTGTACAAGGGTATAATTAGAGGACCATCAGCTTCCTAATGGGGACAGACATCTGATTGCGCTTCATCATTGTTGCCTGGATACCAGGCCAAGGTTTGGGCCCACTATAGTCTCTCGAAACAGTAATTTCATCTTGGCACAAGAAAGGGCCAAATATAGAAAAGGAAGTGATGAGAAGGAGGCAGTATAAATCAAAGTTTTCTAGAAACCCCTCAAATTTTTTGGCTTGTATTTTTTTTTTTTTTTTTTTTTTGCTTTTTAGGTCTGCAACCATGGCATATGGAGATTCCCAGGCTAGGGGTTGAATAGGGGCTGTAGCCACTGGCCTATGCCACAGCCATAGCAATGCCAGCTTTGAGCCACATCTGCAACCTACACCACAGCTCGCAGCAACGCCAGATCCTTAACCCACTGAGCAAGGCCAGGGATGGAACCCAAAACCTCGTGGATACTAGTTGGATTCCTCTCCTCTGCACCGCAATGGGAACTCCCTGTATTCTTATATTGAAACATAATGCAGTCTACATGGATATTTTTTCTGTTCTAAACCCTCAGTGGGAAGAAACCTTCTACTTATAAAGTATTTCAATGAGATAAGGAAAAAATGATGAAGCAAATTATTGATTTCATAAAATAGATTAAATAGCTTATTTTTTTGAGTTTATATCCAGCTAGAAACAGGCTATCTGAGTAACCAATATTCATTAGACTCTCATTTAAGTAATAAACACCAGGCTAGATGCTGGGGTTAAAGAGATTAATTAGACAAGCTCTTCATCCTCAAGAGTCTCACAGGGTAAGGGAGCAGATAGACAAATACACTAGAAGATGCTGACTCAGCTCAGTGGGACAGCTTCCAGATAGGGCCCCCTCTCCTAGCTCTGCCCTAGAGCGCCTCGCCCCATATGTGCCCAGAGCACAGCATTGTCTTCCACTTATGTCATTGATCAAATCCACTCATTTCACTCAACGTATGTTCCTTGAATGCCTCCTACATGTCAGGCTCTCTTCCAAGTGCATAAATTAACATCTGCATTTTGATATATGTTATATGTGTATATGTTATATTGAGATATAGTGGGCATATATATATTATCTCTTCTAGTTGCCTTTATGGGTATGTAAATAAGAATGTATACTTTATAAATCTTTGCAAAATCAAGGTCATATTATATTCGCTGTTTTGGGGCTTTGAACATGGCTCGGTATTTCCCTTGACATTAAATATTCACTGACAATGTGCTTTTAGTGTAGATATATTAGCTACCATCATTTGGAGACCCAACCTCAATCTATTTAGTCAATTCCTAATTATTAGTCCTTTGGGTTTTAGGTTTTTTTTTCCTATTACAAATAAGGAAAAGACTATCACTTTTCTATGCAAACCTTTGATTGCCTTTCTATCACAGGATTACAATTAGTCATCAGCCTTCAATGCTCATCATCAGCCTTTGGAAAGCAGATATGTTCGCTTCTGCCTTTTGGTCAGAAATTTTCCTAACTGCGTTGTGTGATGTGATTTCACCCTCATGTTAGATTTCTAGTTATCAGTGCAGTGGAATAAGTCAGTCAAGAAGAACCACGGCTGTGCTTTAGTGCCTCTTGCATATCAATACTCGCTTATCTGAACACACATATAAGAAAGCTCCTTCAGGGACTGGCTTGGCACGTGAGAAGGTCCCGCAGAGGAGCGTGGGGTTGGGGGAAGTCTGAAATGGACACTTTGGTCCTAGAGATGGCGTGCTTCGGCCCCTCTTTGTTTTGCTCTAACGCCATCTAAATTTCAGATTGATTTAAATTTTCCTCACATTCTCCTGTCAGGATACACACATCACCATCCGTGCAACATAGCCTCTTTGATAACGACCCTAAGAGAAGCACTTGCACGTCTTTACCCCTCCCCAGGGGGCTAGCTGGAGACTCCCAGAGGCAAACTTCACAGAATAGAAGAAAAGCAGTCCCAGGGCAGAAAAGCTTTATGCAACCTCAGTAAACACCCAAATAGCACAGGAGTTACTGAACAGAAAGGCACTGTGATGTAGGGTTGTTTATTATGTCAGACAGCGTCAGATTCCCATGGCTTTATAGGAAAGGAAATTAGACCAATGAGTTTCAATTAAGTTATGAACATGAAATCTACCTCAATTGTGCTAATAGAAAACCTTAATGTTGATCCTGGCATAACTTCTAAATTTTAAACATGAATGCTTTTCGTGACTCATAATCACCATTAAAACTTGAGCACCATCCATAAAACGAGCCTTTAGTTTTAGATGCCAAAAGGTAAGGCAGGAGCAGTTGGACTTTCTAAGTGTAATAAAATGCCAGGCAGAAATATGAGGCTATAGGACCATTTGTTTCCAGAGACCTTCAGCTCTCTGGGGGCCATTGAGCATTTACCCTAAGTATTCACATAGCTTCACTTTTTAGTATAATCTTAGATGATTTAGGGCTTTTCAGGAAATAGTTTCATTTATTACTATGCCTCATAATGTTAAAGCATATCTGTGGATACTGCAGGACCTGCCGATGGTTTTAAACCTGCTATTAGGTTTTGAAGACTTCTGACATCCCTTTGGCTCAAAAATCTTTTTAAAACTTTCAAGATAAGAGGCTCTGGAGCTTGGGATGTGGGATATGTAATAACATCAGTCATACTCAAAATAAAAAACCTTGAAATCATCACATGTGCTTGGTACTTTGTGGTACAACAGCTAAATGACAGGGCATCTGCCTCTCCCATCGTCCTGCCAGTTCTCACTGATGTATTGGGTCTGGGGTTGTGTGGACTCTCTCTACATTGACACTATTCTAACCAGAGGACACAGAGGTTAATACAAGTTCCAGCCAGAAAGTGGCCATCCCTCTAACACTGGGTAGAGCAAATGGAAAGAGTGGAGGTCCTTTTCCAGAGAAGCACTGGAGGGATGCCACTGGACCCTAGGAATTCAGTTGAAAATTATACTAATGAACCTCTGCAGTGGAATCAAGGGAAGTCCCCAGATTAACCAAATGTCTCAAGAATGAAAGAAAAAAAATCCTTCACCTTTTCTGGCCCCTTAGAACAGAAAACATTATCCTAAAGGCTTAGTGAAATGGCAACATTCCTAAAATGCCTTATTGTGGAAACCGTAAGACTATCAACTAAATAAATATCCATTAATAGGATAAAAGAAAAAGTAAGGCTTCTGTGAAACAGATTCAAAAATCAATAAGAGGATGGGTTGTATTAATTGTGATTCTGTTGCAATAGACAGAAAGCCCAGCACAGATTGATTTTTGTAAAAAGAAAGTTCTGCAAAATGTCCAGGAGTACACTAGCTTTAGGTGTTGCTGCCTAGAAGGGCCTAAATAGTGTTCGCACAGAAGGATTTCTCCTGGCCCATATCTTTAAGAGAAGAACCATTGTCTTTTCCGTGAGGGTTCTATCCTCCGAAAATCTTTTTCTTTGGGGTGGAAGGATGACTACAAGAGTTCTGGTCACACCGTTCAGGTTCTGTATCCATGGAAACAGAGCGGCTCCTCTCACCCAGCACACGTTCTTGCAGCATCTTTGGCTGGTCAGGTCATGTGCTGCTCCAGAAATGATTTGCTGGGGCTGAAGAAGATTTCACTTCAGTGCCAGACTCCTGCTTTTCTCTGAGACCTGGCAGGTCCCAAAGACCAGAGTGCATCTTCAAGGTAAACCAGGAGCCTTGGCTTGGAACTGTGGAAAGGAAAACTGGGAAGGCAAACAGCAAAGACCCATTACTCAGAGTAAGACTAAAATGAAGCAGAGCATGAAGAGATTCATAATCTACTCAAAATTAAAACAGAGTGGAGGGAGTGCAATACACAAGGACTGCAAAAAATATAATGACAGAATCTAAATTTGCATCAGGACTCATAGAGAAGGAAAAAAATGGTACCAATATTAAATTGAAATATGGAGGAAAAATTAAGAAAATTTTCCAGAGGACAGAGGAAAAAAGGAAACTAAGTCATGAAAGGCACAGAAAAGAAATCCAACTTACAAATTATATCTTAGAATAGAGAGTCCATCAATAGACCCACATAAATATAGACAACTGACCTTTAACAAAGGAGCAAAGGAAATTCAATGGAATAAAGATAGTCTTTCAATGAGTGGTTGAACAATTAGCCACATGCAAAAATCATGAATCTAGACACAGTCCTTACACTCTTCACAAAAATTATCTTGAAATGGATTATAAATCTAAAACAAAAACTATAAAACTCCTAGATAATGACGTAGGTGAAAACTTAGCTAACCTTTGGTATTGTGATGACTTTTTATTTTATTTTTAATTTTTTTTTTGGCTTTTTAAGTCTGCACCTGTGGCATTGGGAAGTTCCCAGGCTAGGGGTCGAATCAGAGCTGTAGCTGCCGGCCTATGCCACAGCCACAGCAACTCGGGACCCGAGCCACCTCTGTGACGTATACCACAGCTCATAGCAAAGCTGGATCCTTAGCCCACCGAGCAAGGCCAGGGATGGAACCTGCATCCTCATGGATACTAGTCAGTTCCTTTCTGCTATGGGAACTCCCCTTATGATAACTTTTTAGATACAATACCAAAGGAATGATCCATGAAAGAAAGAATTAATAAGCTGCACTCCATTAAAACTAAAAACTTCTGTTTTGTGAAAGACAATGCCGAGAGAATGAGAAGTCTCAGACTGGGAGAAAACATTTACAAAAGAAATATCTGATAAAGGACCATTATCCAAAATATACAGAGAAATCTTAAAACTCAACAACAAGAAAAGAGACAACTAAGATAAAGACCAAAGACCTTAACAGACATCTAACCAAAGAAGGTATTTAGATAGAAAATAAACATGTGAAAAGATGCCCCCACATCATATGCCCTAAGAGAAATACAAATTAAAGCAATAAGGAGATTATACAACACAGCTTTTAGAATAGCCAAAATCCAGAACACAAAGAACTGCAAATTGTGATGAAGATGTGGCGTGATAGAAGCTCATTTATTGCTAATGAGAATCCAAAATGGTGTAACTGGAGTTCCTGTTGTGGCTCAATGGGATTGGCGGTATCTCTGGAGCATTGGGACACAGGTTCAATCCCTGGCTGGCACAGTAGGTTAAGAATCCAGTGTAGGTTGCAACCACAGTGACCCCTGGGCCAGGAACTCCATATGTGTGGGGCAGCCTAAAAAGAAAAGATTTTTTTAAAAAATTTTAAAACCTCCAAAACAAAACAAAACTCACAAAATGGTACAGCCACTTTGGGAGAGTCTGGTGGTTTCCTGGTTGTACTCTTACCATATGACCCAGGAATTGTACTCTTGATCTTTACTGAAGGAGTTGACAATTATGTCAAGAAAACCCTGCCTATGGATGTTTATGGCAACTTGTTCATAACTACCAAATCTTGGAAGCAACCAAGATATTTTTTCAATAGGTGAATGGATAAATATACTCTGATACATCCAGACAATAGAATATTATTAAGCACGAAAAAGAAAGGAGCTATCAAGCTATGAAAAGGCATAGAGAAAACTTAAATGGATATTAGTAGGTGAAAGAAACCAATCTGAAAAGGCTACACGCTATATGATTCCAGCTCATGACATTTTGGAAAGGGCAATATTATGGAGACAGTAAATTATCAGTGATTTCAGGCATTGTGGTTGGGGGCATGGATAAATAGGCAGAGCCCAGTGGACTTTTAGGATGGTGAAAATACTCTACATGACAATAGAATGATTGAAGTATCATTATATGTGTGTCTAATACCATAGAATGTACAACACCAAGAGTAAACCCTAAGCCAAGCTATGTACTCTGGGTGATTATGATGTGTTAATGAAGGTTCATCAGTTGGAAGAAATATATCATTTTGATGGTAGAGGTTAATAATGGGGAAAGCCATGCATGTGTGGGGGCAGAAAATACAGGACATTTCTGTACCTTCCTCTCCATTTTTCTGTGAACTTAAAACTCCTCTAAAAATTGTCTTTCAAAAAATTAGTTATTCCTGAGAAAGAATTCAGAACCATGGGGATGGAAGCTATAATTGTGCATAATTGAAAAAGACCTCCCAGACATTAAGATAAAAAAGGGGTCTTTAGGTCAAAATGTTTTTTGGTCCAAGAACTATTAATGAAAAAACAACCTACGACTACATATTATTCAGCTAAAATTGTCAATTAATATTGTAAGAAAAATTATAAAATTATTCAGAGAGAAAAAAATAGGCTACAAGAAAGAAATAGAAATAATTCTGGCCAGATGACTAACTTCTAGAAAATAATGGATTCTTTAATACCTCCATAATTCTGCAGGAGCAACGTTGTTATCCACAAATTTTGTAGTCAGCTCAATTAATATTTACATATGGAAAGAAGAGAAGTTAAAAACTGCAGTAAGAAGGTATGATATTTACCCGCATGTATTAAAACAAAATTACTTACAGTCATAATTCAGCCAACTGAAAGCTGTATCAAAATAAAACTTGCAAAATGGAAATGTTATGGTATAAGCTCTGGACGGAAGGTTTGTGTCCCTTCCAAATCCATAGATTGCTTTAATATCCAATGTGATAGAATTTGGAGGTGAGAGGCCATTGGGAGGTTATTGGGTCTGGATGAGCTGGTGCTGGTGGAGCCCCCTTGATGGTATCCAGGCCATTATTTTGGAATGAAGAGATCAGAGCCCTCTTTTGGGTATGGATACAGCAAGGAGACAGCTGTCTGTGAGCCAGGAAGATGGCTCTCGTCAAGACTCTGGCCATGTGAGCACCCTGATCTCAGGCTTCCAGCCTTCAGAATTGGGAAATGTCTGCTTTAAGCCACACTTAATGCTATTCTGCTATAGCAGCACAAAATGACTAAGATCCTATAAAGACCAGTGGTGACAATTAGGAACTTTGTTGTCCAGAGTCAACTCTAAATAGCTATAAATACGGTTACTTTTTTTTTTTTTTTTTATCTTTTTAGGGCCACACCCACAGCATATGGAAGTTCCCAGATGAGGGGTTGAATTGGAACTGCAGCTGCTGGCCTACACCACAGCCGCAGCAACCCAGATCTGAGCCACATCTGCAACCTACATCACAGCTTGCAGCAGTGCTGGATCCTTAACACACTAAGCGAGTCCAGGGATTGAACTTGTGTCTTCATGAATCCTAATCAGGTTTTTTTACCGCTGAGCCACGATGAGAACTCTGTGGTTACACATATTAATGTAACTGTAAAAAAACAACTGAAAAATAATGTCTACATACTTTAAAATAATAACTGAATAACATTGACCTGGGTTTTGTACTTCATGTTATACTAACAAAAACCAGGTTTTATAGAAACAGTAAAAATATACTTGTCTTATATTTGGTAAATCTAAAAGATATCAATCCATTTGTACCTTCACAAGCAGGGAAAAATAAATAAAGGAATATTTTTGAAAATTCAAAAGTAATAAATGGTAATATTAAAAAAAGAATGCATAGTTTTTAAAGTTAAGGAAAGAAAGACAAGAAATGACAGCCTAAGCTCATTCAGCAAAAGGCTAAAAACAAAAATGAAGCAACAAAGCATTAAAGCAAGAGAACTGAGAAGACTTAAGACATCACATTATTTCTCCCAATATATTTAATGTGATAATTTCTTCTCATAAAAATAGGGCTCCTCATATCGTATTATAAACAAAGCTGAAATTAATGCTGGTTACAAACAGGGATGATGTCAACAAAACTGCAAAATGGGCAGTTCGAAGCTCTTACCCCTCCATTGAAACATTAAAAAACAAGCAGAAATTGTCAGAACCAAGTTTGTCAGAACTCTAGAAAACAGTCAAAAGTTTAGAGCAGCGAAATAAACATTAAGTCAAGAAAAAGGCAACTTCGAGATGGTAAAAAAGTTGTGTGTTATCCCAACACCTCCTTGGCTCAGTGGTCGTCTTGAAGACAAAAGCCCATGTTCTCAGAGTGGGATCTAGGTCTCTGGTTCTGGAGCAAACAGAGCTGACCTTACTTGCAAATTATTGTGCCTGTCTGTTCTAACCTGTCTGGGTGCTTCCTGGAGGGCTGGGGGTCTCTGTTCCATCTAACTAGAAATTCAGGCTAGAAATGTGGCAGGCATTGCTCAAAAACACTGCAAACCAAACTAAAAACACATCAACTCCTAGTACAAACAATCATAGCTGAAACATACAACAGACTTCTTAAGGATGCTTAAGGGGCAAAACTTGGGATAGTTTATTTGGGAACTTAAGACACACAGAAGCACCCACATATATCAGGAAATTTAGAAGGCTATGTACATGCATGCGCAGGGATTGCTTAAAAAGGACCTAAGAAGATTTTAAGCTTTCTTCCTAGGCTCAGCAAAATCCTTAGTGCCAAAGGAGTGCTCTGGCACAGAGCCTATCTGCAAACTTAGGGAGAAGGTTTCCTCTTGTTGTTTGTTTTATGTTTTAGCTTCTGGAGTTTGAAGAAATCTCTTAAAATAGTGGCTGAACACAAACTAAAGAACAGAGATTTCAGTGACCACACACAATAAGAAATAGAGTCTTCACAAGAATAATTTGGGAAAATCACTAAATAAAAGGAGAGTTACAGCCTTCAATAATCAAAAAAACAAAAAAAAACCACCGGAAATTTCAGGGAGGGAGATAATCTAATATTCAAATATCCAATATTCAACCAAAAAAAAAAATCACAAAGTATTACAAAGAAAGAGAACTGTAAGGTCCATTTAAAGAAACAAATATAAATTGACAGGAACCATCCCCAAAGAAGTCCAGACATCACATTTCCTAGACAAAGACTTTAAAACATCTGTGTTACATATGCTCAAAGATCTAAAGAAAAACATGGAAAAACAACTAAAGGGAATTAGAATAACAATGTATGGGAACGAATATCAATAAGGAGATAGATATTTTAAAAAGGAACCAAACAGATTCTGGAGCTGATTGAATCAACATCAAAATCCTCCTAATAAAGAGCAGTCTAGGACAAGATGGCTTTTTCAATGACTAAAAATTAATGAATTAGATCAGAGTAAGAATATCTAAAAAAATTTGAAAAAATATATGAGATTCAAAATGAATTGTGACATGGTTTGTTATGAAGTGACATGGTTTTCTTCCTCTCTGTTTTAAAGAATAAAAATGATTGGCTCATCTTCCCGGAAATAGAAGAGCAAACAAGGCAGTCCATCTTTTCCCCCAACTATTTCCCGACCCTATGATTTCATGATACTATTACAAAAATTGTGCATATTTTTTCCTTTGACAATGAATACATTCTAAGTAAAACGTCATTCTTCTTTTAGACTTGCATATCCATTTAAATGTGATGGTTGATTTTTTTAAGAGACTTGATTTTGTCCTTCAGAGACTTGGTTACCAAATTATAGAAAATTTATATTCTTTGTTGTTTTTCCCAAATGAAATGAATTAAAACTCTTCACAATCAGAGGATTACAACTTCCTGCTTTAAACTGTGGATGAGCTGCGGACCTATCCAAACCCCTTCCTGCTAACCATTAAATCCCGCAGTTACCAGCAAAAAGGTATTCAAGGTGAATTGCACCTGCCAACAAACTTATTCTAGAGAAGTTAGTCCAGAATCCTTCCAGAGAACTTAGAAGGTGCATTTGAACAATGAGGATGTCAAGAATCTCAAGTTATCAATTTTTGGGGGGGCGGGGATGGTGCATGGGGAGACCAAAAGCGTGCCGTGGTCCCAGACCCAGGACTCCTGGAATTGAAATGTGAAATGTATTATCCATTTAAAAAATTGAAAAGAACATCAGACTTGTCCATTTCATTTTCTTAAGCTCAAAGAATAATAAAGTCAATTAGAAAAATGTGAGTGAAAGTGAAGCTCCTTATAATGTAAATTGTTCAGTACCTGATTAAAGGGAAAATCATCCCCAATGAGTATGCAAAGATTCTTAAGTTTGTCTTCCTTTGGTCTTAATAGATCAGCTCATAGGATCTTCCTTCTCAGCCCACATTAAACAGTAGGTAATTAAAGAGCTTTCGCTGTGCTCTGAAGGTACCGATAACAAGTCATGGAAAGATATGAGGGTGTAAAAATGAAACTTTCCATCACAAAGAACAAACTCAGGGAGAATCCGAGCCTGTGCTCATTGCAGTCTTTGCTCCCGGCTGAGTTTGGGAGGATACATTTACACCAGCGATGTCAATTTATACCGAAACATGTTCTGTAGAGAAACTAATTGAATGGGACTCTCCGGGGCTCCCTTCACTCTTTCATAACCCATATAATTTTTATTGCATTGTGCCCTGGCCGACAAAAGCAGAACACCCATTAGCCCGGCGAGGGAGCATTGTGCACCTGTCAATAAGCTCTTCAGCCGTTTGCAAGTTATATTACCATCGTGTCATTGAGCACTGAGATGGGAGGGGATTGCAAGGATGAAGAGACATCTTCTCAATACACCTACTCATCTCAGCCTCTTTTGTTTCTACCTCACTTTTCCTCCCCTCCTCGCCTGTGTGAAGCCTTTGAAAGGGCTGTTATCAGCTATCATTAAACCAGCCACCTGTCTCCTTGGCAACTCTTCTCAGGCTGTAGCAGGCTGCTCAGGCTGCTGGTGAGCACTTTCAACCCATCCCTGAATAAGAGGCTTTGAACTGTTACTGTCTGGCACACTGAGCTCTTATAAAATGTCAGAAGAACTGTAGCTGAGAGTGTCTATGATCTTCACTGTATGAGAAGGTGTATTGGAATTCACAAAAAGGTGGGGGGAAGAGAGAAGACTCATTTTCCAGGTGTAGGAAAAAAAAAAATCTCGATCCGCTTTTTGAAAGGATGACATTTTATGGAGAATGTCTGTCTCCGACTCTGATCGATAGTATGTTAATATTCTTCTTGTCTTTTCCACATCCACATCTCAGATTACAGGGCCCCGTGTCCAGACACTGAGGGAAAAAGGGAAGTCTCATTGCTTAGGTTCTCTGATGGATCAGTGTTTAAGACTAAAGGATCCACCATAGGCTGCTGTTCCTAGACCATTCCTTCCTTCTTCCCTGCCGCAGGCTTCCGTATTTGTCAGCATTTTCAACCCTCAACCCAATGACACATGGCTCAAGAGTAAAGCTGGCTAATGTAAGCCAATCATAGGGATTTTATTCCTTTTGCAGGTGGTGGCTTAGGAGAGGGTTCTGTGACTCAATGCTGGTTAATGAGAAAAGAGAGGAAGCCAACTGGGATGCTTGGGGGGGCTTCTTAATCAAAAAGAGACACGGAGAAAGAAACAGCATGACACCTCTGTCACTGGAACTGGGGAGAGCCACCTTGTGATCATGACCAGGCTGGCCTGAGGCTGATGGAGAGGAGAGATGTAAGTGGCCCGCTCCTCAGTGACATCACTGAGCTGTTGAATCAATTAACTTTGAAGGACCCCAGCATTGGGACTTCTTTTTTTTTTTTTTTAAAGAGAGTAGAATTTTCTTATCATTCCTGCTGCTTAATGAATTTATTTTTCCTTCCAGCATCCTATACACATTCTTCTTATTTTTTTGCTTCCTCAGTTGTTCTGAGCACTTCTCTTAGAAAACTTGCTTGGAATCTGAAATCATCAAATCCATCTTCAGCCATATAAGTGCACCTTGTGTCGAACCATTGATGTGAGTTAGTTAAAATGCAAATAGCCCCAGGGAAGCTGGCTCAAGGATCTTTTAGTATCCAGTGGTTGTCACCCTGGCTTAACTATAACTAGTTCCCTAAGACAGTTACATTTAAGAGAGGGAAGATTTTATATAAAGGAAGAGGGTAGTGAACAGTAAGCAAACTTGAACTCCATCAGGAGTTCTGAGTGATGATGGAACAGCATGAGGATTATTGAGCTATGGAAAAGGAGAAAAACAAGGGAGGTAGGAAATAGGAAGTCTGTTAGGAATTGTACAAACAAAAGTGTAGAGTAAATGAGAGCCAAATTCTCACCTTTCTTTCTGGGAAGGTGAAGAGCTGTTATCTAAAGCTGATGTCAGGAAATAAATATGTAAGCTTACTATTTCCAGAGCAAAACTTTTTGTTCAGACACTTGCAGAACTACAGGGTTCATCATAGGCCACTCCCATCCCTGACTCATATGCCCCCAAGATACCTAGTGATACCCATCAATTCATATTGAAGAGGTGGACACGGACCTACCTAGAACATAGCAAAGAAATCCTATACCAGCCAGCCTGTATTTTATTCTTAAGTGTGGACACACTCCCAGGATGACCACATCATGAGGCAATAAAGAAACATGGGCATTGAACATAGAAGAATGTAAAAAAAATTACTAAAACAAAAAAGCTAATTGGGAAGATGTTATTTAAGGGTAAAAACTTGCAACTAGTAGATAAAAAAGTTCTGGAGATTAATGCACAGGCTAGTAGTTATAGCCAATAATACTTAATTATAAACTTCAATGTTGCTAAGAGACTAGATAATTTGTGGTGAAACTAGATGGTTTTCACCACAAAAAAAAAGACATAATAATTATGTAACATGATAGAAGTGACAGCTAATGTTACAGTGGTAATGAGATCTCAATATATAAATGTATCAAAACAGCATGTCTTACACCTTAAACCTATGCAATGTTATATGTCGATTATATCTTATTTTTTAAAGAAAGTTAATATTGGAGGAAACAGGGTTTTTTTTTAAATGTTTTACTATAGTTGATTTACAATGGTCTGTCAATTTTTGCTGTATAGCAAAGTGACCCAGTTTTATACATACACATTATTTTTCTCATATTATATTCATAGTCTATCATAAGTGATAGAATATAGTTCCCTGTGCTATACAGTAGGACCTTATTGCTTATCCATCCTGGATATAATAACTAGCATCTACTAACCCTAAACTCCCCGTCCATCCCACTCCTTCCCTCTCCCCCTTGACAACCCACAAGTCTGGAGGAAACAGATGTTCTGAGAGCATCTGTTCTCAAAGGTAACTTGGAAAAATCTCTAACTGTAACACTAGGAAAAACTTAAAAAGATGTTATTTCTTATAAAATGAGAACAGAATGAAAGGAATACTCAAATAATTTGAAAGATCTTTTAAAAATTAAAAATATTATTGCAAAAAGAAAAATATCTAATTAGAAGATGTGAAAAACAAAGTGGCAACATTTCTCAGGATGTAGAGAAAAAAATTTAAAAGGACAAGGAAGATCATTAGAAAGGAGGAAAAAGCCCTATAAGGTCAAACCAGGAGGTGTAATACCAGATAGCTGACTGTTTTAGAAAAAGGGAACATAAAGAATGAGGAGAGAAAATTATCAAGAAAATAATAGAAAGTTATTTCACAAAAACTTGAAAAGGACAATGACTTTCAGATTCAAAGGGACAAAACATTTACAAAAGCCCAGTGCTTAGGAAGTAGCTGCTAGAGATTGGATTTAAGATGTAGGACTCTGCAAGATGGACATCCAAGGAAAAAGAAGATTCCAGAAAGAATCAGGATAACGGGTATGATGGAAAACCTTGAGGCTAGGATAACAGACATTCTTCTTTTGTCAAAAAGGAAAATAAGTCAATGAGAAATGAATAAGAAGCTATGTAAGGACATCCTAGGGAAGGTAGATGGAATTAATATAGCTTGCAGAGTGATCAACAAGACAACTGAAACAGGAAGATACAGCTACTGTTTAAATTTAGAAAAGTAACAAATAGCATAGCTGAAAACAATGTCATTATCGAACATTGTTAGCAAGAAGACTGTGAAATAGAGCAACTCCTCATCTTTGATTGTGGAAAGGCATGAGATGATTATATAAAGTTCAGACATCAGTCTATGATATCCTTCCAGTTAAACATGGTGCATTAACATGTAATTATTTTCTTTTTCTCAGAGATGCCATTCAAATTATAACAACAGAATAAAAAAAAAAATCTAAGATGATGGAGAGTTTGAGAGAGGCATTTCTTCGGCAGAAAAACAAACAAACAAAAAACCACAGGAGTAACTGGATTCTACGTTTGAAGGCTGAACCCACCCTCGTTCCCTCTAACAGACCATGAGTAGGTAAGGGTCTACCTCCCATTGCCTGCCAGGAACTCAGAGGAATTCTTCTCTAGAAAACTCTAATAGCATCAAAGAAAAGACTCCAAATTCTGGTGTTTCTGGGTCACCCAGCATGAGGGGCTGGATTACTCCCAGGCTCCTGAACCTGGAGCTGTCCAGCCTGCACAAGGACTTCCTAACCAGCTTCTTAGGGCCCAAGTCTTTCCCGTTCATGTATTTCTTCCTTATGCAACATTTGAAAAACAAAAGAACATGTGATGTATGTTCACATTATGAAGCATAGTAAAAAACCAACACTGGCGACACCACAAGCCCATGTAAAAGCTAAAATAAGAGCTGTGGATAAGATGTAATACACACCGGGAGTTTCTCTTATGTATTAAACTTACCCTCTTTAGCCATAGTTTATCACAATCTTGAATTTTATATTCATCATTCTCATATATATATATATATATTTTAAAAATATAGCTTTACCACATCCCCTATTTTTTGCTGGACAATATGTTTAGTTTTACTTGGTTTGGGCTTTATAAAAATGATATTCTGAATTCTATTTTTAATCATTCAACCTTACATTTATAAGGTTTTCCTGGAAAAGACCAGATAGTAAATATTTTAGACTTTGTTAGGCATATGATATGATCTCTGTAGCTCTGTTCAACGCTGCTGTTTTAGCTGGAAAACAGCCATATGCAATATGTAAACACATGGGCATCGCTGGTTGTTACTTACAAAAACAGGCAGCAGGCAAGATTTGACCCCTGAGTCTAAGACACATGGGGGCAGGATTTGTTTTGTTGAAAATTGTGCTACCAGCTACTATGCAGTAGGAGCTCAGGACATTTTTTTTCCCTGCCTTTAAGAGGGGAATTAGTTTTAAATTAGTAAGACTAAGGAATCACGTAATGTTTATGTTACCCAAATGCAGTGAATTATCTGGATTTGGAATGAGATATAGAATGTCATTGGCTCTATCATAGCAAGTTGTGTTACCCCTGTGACTCATGGCTTAGTTGGTTTACAAAAACCTGTTCACTGAAACAATTGTCTTTGATGTGCTGAGTGGACAAAAACTGGTTCTTCTGGCTACTGGGTACTGTGGTGAAAGAACAATCAGGTCCCCCCCCCCACCATGTTTGTGGGACCTTTTCAATTTTCATGTGTCATATAAATATTGAAATATTTTCCTTGTTTTTATGTACCATTTTAAGTTTAATCATGGTTCTTCTCTCATAAGAAAGCATCATTTTATGTAGACAAATTTAATTATTGACTTGCTGTCATAACTTCCTCCAACTTCATCGTTATTGAAAAAAATCCATTTTCTTCTCAAGTGTTTACAGTGTTTTAAAGTTCAGTTCATTAAAACATTTAAGTAATTAGTCCATCTGGAATTAAATTTTAGTATAGGTATCAATCAGTGGTTTAACTTATTTCAATTTTCCAATTGTCTTTTACTGGATAATATAATTTCTTTATTTACACAATTATTGGATTATAAAATATATGTATATATACATATGCATGTATGTTCGTTTATGTGTGTATCTCATGTGTGTATGTGTGTATTTGATTTTATTTTTAGGATATTTATTTTACTATAAAAATGCCACAGATTGTCTGTTACAGTAGCTTTAAATATGTTTGAATAACTAAAAGGGCAATCGCCAATCTTATTTTTCAAGATTGTCTAAACTACTGCTGCTCATTTATTTCTTTCTGTGAAATTCTGAGTCTTCTTGGCAACTTATTACTTCCCTCCTAAAACATGTGATCTGTGTTTTTATTGCAAATGCATTTATGTTTCTTTGGGGAAGAGGGGTCCTGCAATCTTTACTATATTGTCTGCCTATTGGGAAAGATGTAAGTTTCTTGAATTACTTAAATCTTTCATTTTTATAACCAAAGTTAGGCTTTGGGAACTATAAGCTTTCCTGGCAATTTTTTTAGAAGCCTAAAATGCTCACTGCTCAGAAAAATTGCATATGTACAGGCATAATATTTTGTGTAATATTTCTGGAAAATACATTTTGAGAGTCCATCCATTAAAAAAAAAAAATCCATCAGAACTGTCTTATACTTTTAAGAACAGTTTTCTAAGGTCTTCTTGTGGGACCTGCCTATTTCATATGCATTTTTTATATGTTATTGAGTTCAAACATGTTCATAGGCCATGGTGGTTAAGAACATGATCTCTGGAGCCAGTCCACCTGTGTATTCAATTCCTGACACCTCCACTTAAAAAAGGAGGTGTTCCCATCGTGGCTCAGCAGAAACAATGGGACTAGGAACCTTGAGGTTGCGGGTTCGATCTCTGGGCTCTTGCAGTGGTTTAAGGATCCCGCGTTGCCGAGAGTTGTGGTATAGGTAGCAGACAAGGCTTGGATCCAATGTGGCTGTGGCGTAGGCTGGATTGGACCCCTAGCCTGGGAACTTCCATATGCCATTTCCTTATCCTTAATACAGTGATGTTAAAGCTAGTATACCTTAGAACAGGACTTGCGAATACTTCAGTGTAACATAAGTGTTAATTATCATTATTAAAAATACAATATATTTTTAAAATTAGTTAACTGTATCTGGCTACTTTCCTCTTTAATTTTTAACAGTTTTCAAATTTAAACTCTTAAATTTTCTGAATAGTATATATATCACCTGCAAATAATAACAATTTTGGTTCCCCCTTTTCAATATTTACACCCTTTGTTTGTTGTTCTTGTTGCTTTGCATTGGCTAAAATTTGCAGAAAAAAAGTTTGGTGATGTTTTCTTGCCATAATGAGCATGGCCCTAGTGTTATACTATTAAATACGGCTGTAGCTGATGGGTTTTGATCATAATAAAAGGATATCCTGCCATTCCTGGAAAAAACAAAAATTTTATTTGTAGCAATAAATGAAAAAGTGACTTTAACAATGAGTCTGGCATTTCTTTGATTTATTATCCTCCTTAAAGTACTAATATGAAGAGTACCATTGGTTGATTTCTAAGTGCTGGTCTTAGAATAAAAACTAGGCTATTATGCTATAGTAGAGTCTAATACTAGTTGGCTTGTTTGATGAATCAAGTAGGTATAACTGGAGTCTTTAAACGCCAACGTCATTTTCTACAAATCGGTTTTAATTCTGACTCTGAGCCCTCCTCCTACCAGTCTTGTGGCCATTTGAGGGCACACGGTACCTCTCTAGGTGTGTGTCAAAGTTCCACTGTCTAAGGAAGCATCACAGCTACAGACCGTCCATTCCCATTCCAGCCTGGCACCCATTGTCCCCGACTGTTTCTGATCCAGTAGCTCTCCCCTACTTCCATGTCTCTCTTGGGACTTCAGAACATTTGCAGACTGAGAACATTGAGTCAACGGCCTTGTCTCTGTAGACACACCTTGAATTTATTTCTCTGGGGCATTGCCAGGCAGGAGGAATTCATGATCCATTAATCCCACTGCCTGGGTGTGAGCAACCTGGATGTGACTTTCCCTTTCTGCAATGCGGCAAGAGATTTGCTTCGGTTCCCTCCAAGCCGCGCAGATATATGTTCATGATCCATCATTTTAGAAGGGCAAAGAAAGGGTAAAAATGAAAAGCCTGCTCTGTTTCCATCTTTAATCTGTCTAAATGTTTATATCTTAACCCACCAATATTTTATTTAGAATTTTTCCATCCCTACTCATAAGCAAAATTGGCTATAATTTTTTTCTTGGTCGATCTTTGTCAGATTTTAATATCAAGGTCCTAAACAAATTTGGAAACTCTAAATCATTTTCTATCATTTGGAATACATCAATTAAAATTAGAATTTCTGTTTCTTGAGGTTTGCTGGAATTTACCATCTGTACATGGGGAATATTTTAGATAGTTCTTGGACAGATTTTGATTTATTTTATGATTGTTAGTCTCCAGAATTCAGTTTTGTTAATACTATTTCATGCTACATCTTAATAAAATATGTAACACCTTTAATAAAATATGTGGAAGCTAGTGGTCACTTGTGACCTCCAGATCTTTTCCTGATAGTTCATTGTGGCTTCTCTAGCAAATTGTTTCTTATCTTCTGCAGTCTACTGGCTTGTCTGAATACCTACAGATAATTAAATTGTGCTATGAGTTCCATATATTCAGCCAAACATTTCTTATTATTTCTTTTAATTATCCCTACCGCCATTGGAAAGGCAATGAACATTTTTCCTTAAAAGAGAAAATGCTGAACATTTTTCCTTAAAAGAGAAAATGGTAGGGCCTATTTAGAGTTGAAGAAATGTATTTACAGCCCAATCAGAAAGCTGGAATGGGCAGCCCTACAGGAATTCCCTGTAAAACAATGCTATGATTTAAATGACCGTGGTGACATTAGTCAGCTATAAATTGCTGCTAGATTTTAAAATAACGAGATATAGAATAAGAGAAAACAGTCGAGAAGCAGTTTGGAGCCCAGAAATTTGTTTTGTGACTCTGAGGTCTAAAAATCCTATTAACTATTCAATTCTTTCACTTTATGAAATCCCCGTACAGTGGAGGTAAAGCCTAGGAAGGTCTCAAGCAACAAGAAAATTAGTGGAGTTTTGCATTTCCCAGGGAACAAATTGCAAAGCTAAATGATGTGGGCATTCCTAGTATTCCTTATTGTCATTAAGGTGCTAAATTTCTGCTTATTTCAAGTTTAGAAATATAGTCCTATGTTGCTCAAATTCCTGGGGTAGAATACAATTGCATTTATTTGTGGGGAAAGTATTAGTTAAATGTAAAAAATTACCTAAAATATTATTGTGATATACATACATATATACAATTATATCTTCAAATCAGACCATTTTTGCACTGCCCCCCAAAATGATGACAATTTCTTTAAGATTTCCCTCCATGTGAATAATAAACATGTGCATCGGGGAACGTGATTTTTTTCTGGACAAAAGAGAATTGTCCAGAAAACCATGACTATTTCATTCCACCAGTTGGGATTATGTTGCAATTAGTAAAATGTCTTTTTCCCAAAGGTTAGCAATGCATACCGGCCACAGAAAGGATCAGACTGGACTAGAACAAATCTCGACTCCACAATTCTGAGTTCTCAGCTAACATACACAGAACATTCACACGTTAATCCTTGAAAGAAATCCTTGAAGAGACACTGCATCTAAAAATGGAGATTTAAAATTGTCTTTATTGATACAGACTCATAATGATGGATTTTTTTTTTTGGTCTTTTTTGTCTTTTCTAGGGCTGCTCCCGCAGCATACGGAGGTTCCCAGGCTAGGAGTCCAATCGGAGCTATAGCTGCCGGACTATACCACAGCTCACAGCAACACCAGATCCTTAACCCACTGAGCAAGGCTGGGGATCAAACCCGAAACCTCATGGTTCCTAGTCGGATTCATTAACCACTGAGCCACGACAGGAACTCCCTGATGGATATTTCTATTACCGCCTTTCCCCTTATTTCAAAAGTAATACGTGCTCTCTTCTGCTTTTAAGTTGTACCAATAAAATCAGCATCCCTCAGCCCTCCTTCCCATTTGACACTCCTTAGCTTAGATTGATGCAGGTGTTTTAGTTGTTCATGTAATGTCACTTTTAAGTTACAGTGTTGCTACACTTGTTTGTCACTAGCTGGGGATGCGCCAGTGATATTCTGTGCATTCTTTAACTGCCATCTATGTTTTGCCTGACTTTTTCTCTTCAAGTGAATAATGTCTTTTTGCATGGGGAAAAAAAAAAAAAGAGCTTTTACTCTTAGACATGTAAAGGGAAAAGAGAGTGACTGTATTGGACTTTGTAAGCCTAAGAGGAATATTTCCATCCCTCTGATAGATGAAGGGTAGGTACTATATACAGTAACCCTGGGGTGGGAGACCCTTGCACGTCACAGATTTGCTAAGCGAGATTTTAGTAAACTCAGGCCATCCCAACAACAAATAGAGCTCAAAGTTAATAAAACTTATCTGGTTTCTTTTTCAGGATGACACACCGAGGAGCAAACTTCTCAAAGTATGGTCCGTGGGCCCCTGGCACAGCAATTGCTTGGAGCTGCTTACTGATGGTGCTCCTGCAGGGCTGAATCTGAAGAGCGAGATTCTGCGGATGGACTGATGAAGGCAGCTCTCTTGTTAGTCTAAACTTTACTTCTGTGAATAATACCATGAACAACCCTTTGGGGAAGTTTTATCATAACATTTTATTTTTTTTTACTTTAAATAAAAGCTATTGAATCCATTGAATCAATGTGTGTAAACTCTTTTCTGGGTTTAGGTTGTTAGGATTTTTCCTATCGTCTGTGTTATTACCTATTGTTCTTATTTTTTCCCTTACGCTTCTGAGATAAAACTATTAAAACTTAACCCTGCATTAGTGACTTTACTCAGTTCTGATATTTCTAAGTATTTTTACATATATTTCACGACTATGTCTTTTGCTGCATAAAGGCTCATGAATTTAATTCCTTGGTAATTTGAATCTTTTCTTACTTCAAAAACCTCCCTTTTGGTTTTAGTGACTCTTGAGTTTCTGCTTTTTGTGGCTTGCCACTGTCAAACATTTATTTGCTCTTTTATTTTCTTTAGGGCGGCTTTTTTTTTTTTATAATAGTAAAAAGTATGCTAATTACATTTTGTTTTTTTAAATTTATTTTTATTTTTTATTTTTTGCTTTTCTAGAGTTACACCAGTGGCATATGGAAGTTCCCAGGCTAGGGGTCAAATCAGAGCTACAGCTGCCGGCCTACACCACAGCCACAGCAATGCCGGATCCGAGCCATGTCTGTGACCTAGACCACAGCTCACAGCAACGCCGGATCCTTAACCCACTGAGCGAGGCCAGGGATTGAATCTGCATCTTCATGGATACTAGTCAGATTTGTTTCTGCTGTGCCACAATGGGAACTCTAGATTTTTGTTTTTAAATCAAGTTTGAATGCATTTATCTTTAAAAATAGGTTTTTTCCTATCAACAGTAATTAATGTTGTGTTTAGTTTTACTTCTTCCATCTTCATTTATGTTTATTAGTAATAATTTCTTACTGTTTCCTTTTTTTTTTTTTGGTCTTTTTGTCTTTTTTAGGGCCATGCCCAAGGCATATGGAGGTTCCCAGGCTAGGGGTCCAATCAGAGCTATAGCTGCTGGCCTACACCACAGCTACAGCAATGCAGGATCCAAGCCATGTCTGTGACCCACACCACAGCCCAGGGCAACACCGGATGCTTAACCCACTGAGCAAGGCCAGGGATCGAACCCGCAACCTCATGGTTCCTAGTTGGATTCATTTCCACTGCACCATGACGTGAACTCTGGTAATGCTTTTGATTTATTTATTGTTTTCAAATGTAATTTGGAGTTTTCATTACGTATGTGTTTTTGCCAATGCTTGCCCTTGTATTCATCGTCATATTTAAACCTGCATTTCTTTATTGATTTACCTGCTTCTTCCCCAACCAAGAAGAAAGATGAAATTTTTTCCCTTACCTGGTATGAACTAAATGGGCTCCGCTCCTCCTGCAAAATTCTTATGTTGAAACCCTACCCTTCAATGTGATGGTATTAGAAGGTGAGGCCCTGGGAGTAATTAGGATTAGATGAGGTCACTGCTTTTCTAAGAGTCACAGGAAGAGGGCTTCCTCTCTCTGCTCTCCACCATGGGATGGTACAAGGAGGAGAGGGCCGTTTCTCTGGATTAGGGTTCTAAGCTTCCGAGGATTAGAGTGAGGGCTCCATTGAGCTGAAGCTACGATTGCAGTCTGGGTCACTCTGGCATCCTCATGCGGGTAGATCCACAAAGAAGGGAGTCTCTGGCCAGGACAATTACCCCTGATTAGATGGTGTTTCTGTTACACCGTGGGCAAGGCAGTGTATATCTAGAACTCAGTGGTTCCGTGGATCTGTCATAGTCTGTGCATGTGAGACAGAAAAAAATTTCTGGATTCAAAACAAGGTGAAGAGAAGACAAGTTTATTGAGGCAAGAGACACCCTGTTAACACAGCAGGATGACTTTTAATGATCAGGGAGAGCCCACAAGGTCACATCAGTTTTAATAACCCAGTAAGAAAGCAGAGGTCTCCCAATACACCTGCTGGCTACTGATTTGTTGGGGAAAGAGGGGTCTTAATGATACCCTTGCTGGTTGGTTGGGGGTGTAGATTGCCCCTAACTGGGCCTAGTGAGAGTGGGCCACATATCTTTCCTGTAGGGGTAGGAAGGAGTAGGCCAGGTTGCTCGAAGAGGGGGTGGGGGCATTACAGTGAGGTGGGTGGGGCAATGATGAGGGCCTGGTAATTCTCGTCTTGGCCAGAGGCTTTGAGTTCTATCTCCTTGAAGGGGCCTTGAAGTGCAACAGGATCCCTTCTTGGGGCTCCCATGCTCAGTGACAGTAGTCAACAGCAACCAAGCAAAGCAGCCAAGTGCCCTCAGCCCTCAGAGCAAGAGTTGGGGGCTCCTGATCAAGCCACCAAGAGGAGCTGAAGGCTGGCTGGGGAGGAGCAGAATCTACACAGGGCTTGGAACATGGGAGGGAGATGATGCACCTTTGGTGCTAGCTGCATCAGGAGGGACAAGGGCTTGTTCTTCTGTTTTTTGTGTATTTGTTAGAGGTGGATCATGCTGGCTGTCACTTTGAAGGGTCAGTGACAAGTTGACAGGAGCCTGAGCAGATCTAAGCTATGAGAGTGCAGACTATGGCATTTCTGATTTTGCCTGCTGCTGCTCTGAACAGTCTGCAAGCTTACCCCTCTGCCTCCACCTCAGTCACCCTCTGTCCTCTGGTTGTCCGCCTCAGGCCTTTTTGTTTGTTTGTCTAAGAAATAGAAGCTGGGAAATGCAGGAGCGCTAACACTCCCAGGGTCAGCCATGTGGGATACAGCTGGCTGGTGGGGAAGCACCCGGCCCCTCAGCCTTACTGGAAATTCTGGGAGGCCTTGCACAGCTGCACCCTCACCACAGCACAGGTTGGTTCTCTTCCCATAGCTGGCTCTTCTTCTTCCTCCCTTCTCTTTCTTATCCACTTCCTGCACCCATACTCTTTTCTGTTTTAGGAACCCAAACTAAGAGATTGGGCTTAGACACTTTGGAGTTCCCTTCATGGCTCAGTGGGTTAAGGACCCGAAGTTGTCTCTGTGAGAATGTGGATTTGGTCTCTGGGCTTGCTCAGCGGCTTGAGGATCTGGTGTAGATGTGGCTGTGGCTGTGGCGTGGGCCACAGCTGCAGCTCTGATTCGACCCCAGGCCCAAGAACTTCCCTAGGCCACAGGTGCAACCGTAAAAACCAAAAACCAAAACCGAAAAAATTTTCTGTACTAAATTATCAACATTTGCCCCTTTGGGGTTAAATTAGTTATCCCTTGGACATTCATTCTTTAAAGAAAAAAAAAATGAGGCTTAGAAAATGTGGCTCTAAGTAAATCAATAGATGTTAAGTATTTCTTCAAAAAGATCTTTTTCTTTTTCTTTTTTTTTTTACTTGGCAAACCTTTAAGAAAAAGCTTTTTGTGGGATGAAGAAACCCAGAACCTTGGAATGGCACACCTGAACCAGCTGACCCTGGTGGAAGGAAGACTATACCCATGAGTCATACTCCTTCCCATGAAACCTTTGTGCTGTAGCAACTGCAAGGCACTAAGAGATGCTCCAGCCCCTTTCTCAGGGCTGCTCTCCTTTGTTTGGGCTCCTCCTGGTCCTTCCAGATTTTCATGTTGCCTCTCCACCTCTTCTTCCCAATTCAGCCTCTGTGCATTTCCATATATCCTCTTCTCTCTCGCTCTCTCTCTTGCTCTCTTTTATTTCTCTTAAAAAAAAAAAAAAACATTTCCCCCACATTTTGCCCCTTCTCCTCATTCATCCTGTAAATAACTGTCATTTGAGGCTTATTGTAATTCAGATCCCCTTTCTCTTGTATTTTCTCTCGAAAGTATTGAGACTTTTTTTTTCCAGGTTAGTACAAAGACTTTTGAGAAATTTTCTCCAATCTCCCATTTCAGACTCTCCATGGAGTCCACAAGTCTATTGTCCATTTCTCAGCGTCTTGGTAGTGGAGGCAGCCTAGATTTTTGACAAACTGGAATGGCAAATAGAGTGAATGCTTTTTAGAACCCTATTAACCCACGGTATTGAAAGCCAAGTTCGGACACAGAACTCTGTCCCACAAGAATTGTAAAGCTTTTGTGTTAATTATATCTCAGTAAAGCTGGAGGGCGGGGGGTCTGAAAGCAAAAACATTCACATGAAAAGATGACACATTATTTTTGTACGATATGGAGAACACAGTGTGCTGGCAAATTCGCTGATAGCTTCTTGCCTTAACAAATAATCAAGGTAGCCTGTGGACAGCCTGACCCAGAATCCCAGAAATGAAAATGCGGGCTGCTTTTTTAAAAATTAACATTTTATCATGTAAACCTCTGAAAGGGGCACGTGTAAAAAGATTTTGTGGTGAAAGAAGGATTTCAAAGAAGGATTTGGCAGAGGAGAGGATGCTAAATATGCGTCAGAAGCTAAATGCTCTTTCTAGAAAGAAAATAAGAAGAAACATCTAGAAATGGAAATGTGACGAAACACCATCCACACGTACTTTCTCTTTTCACACTCCTCTTTCCTTCTTTTTCCTTTAGCCTTTCATGTTTCCACACCCTTCGTGTTGAAGTAATATTTAACACAAATTGAATTGATTTTCTCTATGCTAATCATTCATATGAAGCGGGGCAGCATGAAAAATGAACCGTTGACTTAAAAGCCACACAATATATAAGCCCTCCCTGCACACCATGGACTGGGCTTTAGCCTCCTCCCCGCCACCTTCCCAGTCCAATAACCAGTACAGCCCATGACGCACATGTCTAAGACCTGACCCCTTTTTTGGTTTCCTAAGAAATAAAGCAAAACAAAAAAACTTATCTCCTTGCCTCTTCCTTGAGTCTATTTCTTTTCCCCACCTTTTTTTTTTTTTTCTTTTTTCTCACTTTAAACTATCTGAGATACAGCACACGCCCATCAGGGAAAGTGTTTCATTAGGGCATTGATGGGGCTGAGTGACTGAGCCAAATGAAATTTCTAGACTGTGATGGAAGATAATACGAGAGAAAGAATGTATACATATATATACATGTATGACTGGTTCCCTATGCTGTACAGCAGCAATTGACACAACACTGAAAGCCACTTATATGCTGGGGTCCAATCGGAGCTGCAGCTGCCGGCTTACAACACAGCCACAGCCACAGCCACACCAGATCCGAGCCACGTCTGCGACCTACACACAGCTCTTGGCCACACTGGATCCTTAACCCACTGAGCGAGGCCAGGGATCGAACCCGAAACCTCATGGTTCCTAGTCGGATTCATTTCCATTGAGACACAACGGGAACTCTAAAACCCAGAATTTCTAGAGAGCAAAGCTGTTGGGTCGTGTGGTTTCGCCAGCCCCAGCTAGTGATGGGGATTTGCCACTAGAGCAGCCAGAGTCATCATCTTCCTCTACTGCACAGGCTGGCGGCCGTGGTGAGAAGGTGCTTGAATTAAAAGACAACATGAACTGTATTGTGGGAAGGGTGGGTGCTGACACCTCTTTTCAGGGACCCTCCAGCATGGGCCTTATATGCGGAGTCTCTTTCTAAAGGTTTGGCCTCAGCCAACACTCCCCGATGCGGTGACCTGTGGAAACACACTGATGTGAGGGTTAAAGGGCGGAGTGGACCAGTGTAGCTGAAAACCATTGTGCTCAAAGGATGGCAGTATCCCACAAAGACAGAAAATACATCAGAGCTGATGTGGTAGGAAACGCCTCATTTTCTAAAACTTGTTATACTTAATGAGAATGCCAGAGTTCCTTAGCATCTGTGGGGGCGGGGGGGGGGAGGGGTTGTTGCTAGTTCCTCCGAATCAGGAAACACTGGCCTTAGAAGATGCAGGAGTCTGGGAAGGGAGGGACATTGGTGGGCCAGGTGGCCTTTTCCTGGACATGGCTGAGCTCACACTTGAATGGTAAAACAGGACTTTTCCAATTTTCCGGCTTACTTAATATCTTTAACATCAAGTGAGGAAAATATTTATAAGGCAAAAGTAAGCTTTAAAGAACCAAATATATAAAATCCCACACGTCCATTCCCAATTAGTTATTACCTAATCCATGTTGAATGCTAAGCCAAATCTGTATTCTGCCGTATTTACAATTTAATTAAATGCTCCCTTCTGTTAACTGCAGGACTACTAAGCCATTTTTATTACCAGTTTTTTTCTTTTTTTGCCATGATGGCTGAATTCTGGGCTCCAAATCAGAGCTGAGTGACCAACGAGACTCTGTTTGCAGGCATCCTTCCTGTCCCAGGGAGTAGCCGTCCTGCATCCTCTGTCCTGTACCCTCTGTGGGGCCATGTGTCAGTCCGATCATTTTGTTTAACCACTTATGTTTATTTAAACGCAAACTTTGGACTCAAATATTGTCCCTGTTGTCAGTGTGTGGGCCGTTGGTTCCTCTGATCTTGCAGGTTGACAAAAGCCAGACTCCCCCTACGACAACACAGGCTCTGGCATTTTCTAGAGAGCCCTGCCAAGTTGGGATTAGATTCTTTTGCACACATCTTTGGCTAAACTCTTTTGACCTGACCTACGTGGCCAAATTCTCACCCCAAATCTCTCAAGGGTACTTTTCCTCAGATCACAGAGCTCTCCTTGATGCCAGGGGGTCTATGCCTACTCCTGGGATTTTTTTTTTTTTCTCCTTAAAAGATTTCCACTTTTGGAGCAAGCTTGTGCTAAGGCGATATGAACAAACCTAAAAGCTAACTAAATAAATCTGGTTGATGTTAACCCCAAACACTCATTTTTAATACATTTTTATTCTTGCTTTTGTTTTAGGGCCACACCCACAGCATATAAAGGTTCCTGGGCTAGGGGTCGAATCGGAGCTGTAGCTTCCAGCCTACACCACAGCTCACAGCAACGCCAGATCCTTAACCCACCGAGCAAGGCCTGGAATCGAACCCACAACCTCATGGTTCCTAGTCGGATTCGTTTCCACTGCGCCACGATGGGAACTCCTTTAATACATTTTTGAACATTCTGTTTATGATACTTATTCTGTATTGATCTAAATCAGGACTTCTACATTTATGTTAGAAGGATGAAAATATTTGAAAAGGTGCTATTCTGTCTATTTTCCAGTGCCTTAGATGGACATAAAGGCAGGTACAAGGAGTTATTACTAGGAACATTTTCTCCCAAGAAATTTAACATAATTCTAAAATGTTTTGACTAGAAAATAACACTATTGAATAATGTTCTGTGTCCTTTTTGTTGATCATAGTAGTAATAAAAAATTATAGCATGCTCTTTGCTTTCGTCTATTCAATTATTTAATAGTAGATGGGATTTTGTTTTTTAGCAAGAGATTTATTGAAGGTTAAATAGCTATATCGAAAATTTAGTAGTGGTTTAAAAATAAATGACTTTTCCGATTTTTTTAAAGGATGAAAAGCATAAGAAGGGAATAAATCTCTTACGTAGCCCCAGGCTTTGGTATTTATGAATGCTAACATATGTTTAGGCAAAGTTAACTCTGAACGCACCAACAAATGTGAAAAATTACAAATAAAGAAGCATTTTTGCTTAGACATATGTAATATTTATTTAATTTTAGGGCTTTGTTAAAAAATTCTACAAAATGTGTTCTCTGAACTGATGTAAATTCTTCACATTTATGGTTGGATTTTGGCTGGTGGCCCTGGTTTCGATGACTTTACCAAGATGTTTGTGAGATGGTGCTTTCAGAGACAAGGAGCAGGGTCTCGTCAGTGAGAGGGCCGTGCTGTGGGGCTGTGCTCATTTACATCCGAGGAAACTTTCCTCCAAAGAAATTTGTGAGAGAAATAACTTCTGATGTGGGAGATATTGAATGATTTTTCTCCCTCAACAGGTGATTTTAGTGCTGCTCCAGAAACATGTACGAATATATTGTGGCCATATGAAAAACAATGAATAACTTGACAGTTAATCTCCCTGTTTTAACCAACAGATATGGAGCTTATTGGGTGTAGAGCTATAGGATGCACTGTTTATTGGGTCTGGATTTGTCCACACCATGTATTTCATGGGAGGGAATGAAAAGAACCCAGTTTTCTTCCTAGGATCCCGCCTCATGAGGAAAATCCTTGTCAATCTTGTGTGACTGTGATTGGGCTCCCAACTCCCCTCACCTTCTGGAAGGTAAGATCCTGGCAAGAGTTATTGAAAATGCTGTTCAAGTGTTTGGTAGACGCAGCCTGCGTTTTCCGTTGATTATTGTCAGGAAGCTGAAGAAAGCTGGGCTTGTCTCGGGAACATCATTATAAACCCAGATTGCAAAGTACGGAGCACCGAGGACTACAGATCCTGCTTCTCATCGTGGGCAGAGGGAGGGAAATCAACTTTAAACACAAACGGATTGGTTTAGTGAGGGCAGGGGGTTGATGATCTGGCCAGAAACGCTGCCTGTAAATTTTCTGCAGCGTGCCTCATTCTTTCTAAGGGCCCTGGGAGTTAGTGGTCAAAGGCTTTGCTCATGACTGTTGACTACCAGACACATTTAAAGACCCGCTGGTGTCATTAGTAAAGGAAAAAGATCATTTTAGGGTGAAATTCAATTTCGATTGTAAATTGACCCTGAATTCCCTGGGCAATGATGCATGGCATTTCTTAAATACTCAAACATGTCTATAGGGAGAGCATCATTTTGTCTCAGTACACACATCTCACCTCTGGCTGGCTAGGAAGCTCCAAGATTAAGGTGGATTTAATTGTAACTCTTTCAAAGGAAATGCGGTAAGATCACAGGACTTGACTCTGTGCCATTTAGACTCTAGTTTTCATTAATAACACTTTTCACACAGTTATTGTCAACCGCCACTTTGAAGTAGACTAGACCCCATGCGAAATACCTTAGTACACAAAGGACTCCGTAATGTATTTCTTACTTTGCTGGGACTTCCAGTGGTCTCTGCCAGTCTTTGAGCCAAAGGATTCTTTCAGAAAGAAGCTGTTTGTCAGCCTACAACAGTTCTTACATCTTTGATATTGGGACACTTTCTAATTGAAATGTCTGGGGAAACCCTGGTTAGAATCACTTTTTAATATATAGTGCATGGAGTTCCCGTCATGGCTCAGTGCTTAATGAAGCAGACTGGCATCCATGAGGATGCAGGTTCGATCCCTGGCCTTGCTCAGTGGGTTAAGGATCTGTTGTTCTGTGAGCTGTGGTGTAAGTCACAGACGCGGCTTGGATCCAGCGTTCCTAGGGCTCTGACATAGACTGGTGGCTATAGCTCCGATTGGACCCCTAGCCTGGGAACTTTCATATGCCCATATGAGTGGCCCTAAAAAGGCAAAAAAATATATATAGTGCACCCAAATTGATTTTCAAATCATGTTTCTCACATCAAGAAACCATCTTGGTCAACCTTTGTGTGGGATCTAGCAACCTTGAGGAGTATTTCTGCCTCATTTACAACGGTTTGTCAACTTGGAGCCCACTGGCGAGTTCTCTGATCTTTGGCAGTTGTAAGTGGAATTGCTTCTAGTTACCATTTCTAATCATGTCATTGAGAGACGAGAGCTATGAGGCTTCCAGGACTAAGCCTGGGAGTGGAAGTGCTGGCATTTTGTGATCCAATCCAATCAGTTTCAATGGATGAAAATGCCATCAGAATAAATGCAGAGGAACCCACGAAATAGCGTAGCAATGAAATTATTGTTTTGCTTAAGATTAGCAAAAGGTAAAAATTAAAAAATGACAACTCTCTAAAGTATCTATTATATGCTCTAGCATAAAAGTAAGTTTTTTTTCCCGAAGTACTTTTTATTAATTTTTAGAACAATTTCCATTGCTTTATAACAGAATGTTCTTCTGAATGAAAACATAGTGTTAAACACTTAAGGACTACAGTAGGTAATGTTGATCAGTGTTAGCGCCATGCTGATTAGGCATTAAAGCAGCTGGAAAAGTAGTTTTGCTAAGTTTTATTGATGTTTTTCCTAATGTCAGATGATGAGAATATTTGCTTAAATTCTCAAAATTTCTTTTTATTAGGATACTTCTTTGCTGATTGTAGTTTTTGCTCTTGATTATAAGCTTCAGAAATGCATTTGTTGAGTATTTTTGTTTATATTGCAAAGAAAAGTTGTTACTTTTTCAGGAACCGCCTGCACTTTGGGACTGGTTCTCGGGTTGGCTGGCTGCATCACCTGGGACAAGGTACACAAACTTTCACTCTCCGTATGTCTTCAGTTGACTCATCTCTAAAATGATCATAATAGTTCCTACCTGCTGCAGTTCTTAGGCGCATTCTAAGGGCAGTATTTTCAAAGCACACAGAGTAAGTCTCTGTGTGTTTGTTAAATGCCATAGAATACATGCTTGTCTGACAAAATCCTATCCTCCTTTTTTTCCTTTGTCATTCTTTCCTTCCTACCTGTCCCTTCCTTTCCTCCCTCCCTGTGGCTTCCTACCTGTCGTCTTTCTCTTTTATCCTCTCCTTCTTTCAGTGCATCAGAAGGCCTCTATAGAATCTCATTTTTATACTAGTTTATTGGCTAAGAGAGATTTTTTTTTTCTTTTTGTCTGCCCCTCAGTAGATGGAGTTCCCTGGCCAGCGATCAGGTCTGAGCTGCAATTGCAACCTATGTTGCAGGTTTGGCAAATGCCAGATCCTTTAACCTACTGTGCCGGGTGAGGATCAAACCTGAGTCCTGGTGCTGCAGAGATGCTGCAGATCCCATTGTGCCATAGCAGGAACTCCTCGTGGATATTTTTAATAGTTTTACTTTCTGTATATATTTTTGTTTTATATACCTTTTTTTGTATCATAAAGAAACTGTTATCCACGGAAAATAAATATACAAAAATATGGGCTGAAAATCTCAAGGTGTGTTTCATAATGAAATCATCCTCATGCAGGTAAATCCAGGAGAAATGAAAGACCGTGACATTTACTGACATTAGGAGTCAGAGCCTAGTTCTCAGAGCTTGTTTGAAGGTAATGGTACCCAGAATGTCTTAATGAATATAAGGGGCTGGTATGATTCAGGAACTTACTTTTAGGGACTGGATAATAATGATCAAAGCACTGAGGCCTCATTGAAAGCGCTCCAGGTATCAGCTCATTTTCACGTTGAGTGTGTGCAGCTTAGGATGACATTAACATTGGTGTGAATTACATAACCAGGCTCAAGGATCAAGATGAATGGGAAGAAAAAAGAATGAAAAAGGAAAATGCATTAGTCTGAAAATCAGCACTCTGTACATAATGTGCATTTTAAAGACTGTTATAAATGAAGTACATCAGGTTCTGTTATTTCCAACCTAAATCACTAAAGGAAACACTCAGAAGAGGGCGGTGAGTTTCAAAAGTATCAAGAGATCATGAAAAATCACATTATCATTTCCAAAAAACACTCAAGGAAAGAGGCCAGAGAGTATGGCTTTGGAAACACCTGATACTTATTCTGATTTAGTTTGTCTAGGTTTACTATCCTTCTTTCCCATGACAAGGATGCTTATAGGCAAAATATGGAATATCCTACCACTTAGAAGGAAGTACAACTTAGATGTACTTGCAAATGAGTGATTTATTAAATATTGTCACTGACATGAAATGCCTGAGACAAATGTTTCCTTTTTTCTTTTTTTTTTAAATGAAATATTCTTGGCTAAAAAAAGCTTCAGTGAAAAAACAAATCTTAATTTGGGGTTAGAGACAGTGAACACCTCCCCTCAAGATGCAGTGAGCAAGTGTTTCAGGCACAGGGCACAGAGCCAGTGGCTGGAGTGGGTGCGCTAATCCTCAGGAAAATAGGCTGACTTTCTCTGGAGCCATGATCAGAGACACCCAGCCGAGGATCAGAGACAGCACATTAAATGCAATCTCCATCCCACCACATGTCTACATTTCCACAAAGTGTAAGCAATACCACTGACCCTTCTCTCTCATATCTCGGTGGGAACAGTCAAAGTCCAACCTTGAATCTTTCCCTTGGGTGGATATTGAGTCTTCCTGAAGAGTAAGAAGCAGAGGATCTAGGCTGCCAGACCCATCCTTCCTCTTCTGTCCTGCTGTCACCCCTCCGTGTTCTCTGCTCATTCTCTTTCCTAAGTAAAGGATTGGAAGAGGTTTTTTCATCTCATCACACACAAGTTAATTATGGTCACTAACTCCAAGGATTTCATTTAAAACTAAATAATTTAATTAGCATAGCTGGGCAAGTGCTATGATGAAGACCTGAAGACCTGGTTGTTTCTATTGTCATCAGCCATATTTTAGCTTCTTTTTTGGAGGGGGGTGCTGAGATCATGGCATGTGGAAGTTCCTGGGCCAGGGATCAAATCCCATCACAGCAATGACCTGACAACACCAGGTCTTTAACCTGCTGAGCCACCATATCCTAAGGTTGGGCTGCTCTGAGCTTACTTTGGGCTCTGGGATAGAAGGCACAGGAGAGGGCCTCACCGTCTCTCTAAAAGAACACACTTCCTGTCCCCAGTACCTGGTTGATGTCCAGGATGGTCCACCCTGAGGGAACCCATCAGTACCCAGGCACCAGCACTTTCGAAGGGAACCACAAGCTTACCTGTCCGCATCATCCCTCACCCTGTACTTGCTTTGTTTGGAAACAGCCCTCTTTTCTCAGTCCCTGTTTCTTTGACTTTTTATCCTTCAATTTCGAATCACTCTGTTATCATCTCTGTTCCGACATTTAGTCCTGTAGATCACCCTTCTATACCTCCATTAGAGCAACATGGCCAAGACCCTTCAGCCCTGACCATGACACTTTTCATTAAATTATTATTTTTTTGGTTTCTAATATTCTCACTTAATCGTACTTCTCACTTCAATACAAATTCTCTATCGAATCAAAGAAGAATTAAAAAAATAAGAAATACTGATCTATTTTGAAGGAGAAAAACAAGAATTTTTTCTTCGTAAGATAAAGCAAGTGCTTTCTTGCGGAAAGCATGACAAAAATTAGACTCAGCAAGTGAGAAATTATGCATCTGAAGAAATCTTTTTAGTGTAGAGTAGATGAGCCACAAAAAAGTTGTCTTTGGTTCTTGGCCAGCCCTTCTAGAAGGAAAAATAAGATGCCCTCATGGTCTAGTTGAAAGGATGCTGAAAGTTTTCCTGCTAGGAAACCCTTCCCTGTTGATTAAATATGATGAATGCATTTAACTGCAGGTCTTAGAGCTTCAAGGGTACGCAGTGGTCTCTCAGGTGTTGCCTGGGGAAGGTAAGAAGAAGACAAGTAGTAGGATCTGAAGACCCCATCCCTCTTTAACCACAGATGTTCTGCTTCTATCATTTCGTATATTGAAAGTTCCTCTGGGTTTTTATTTGGAAAAGTGCTCTGATGATGAAATGTTTTAAAAGTTACAGTTCAAAGCATTATTTATGGAGATTTTGCCAAAGCGCAAATCTATTTCCATGAAAGTATTTTCCCTCTTTCCTTTCTACCTCTTTCCTTCCTTCCTTCCCCTCCCCTCCCTCCATCCCTCCTCTTCTTCCTTCCTCTTTCTATTTCTCCTCTTCTTCCCCCTCCCCCCCGTCTCTTTCTCTGTCTTTATCTTTTCTCCATTTTCTCTATCCAAGCAGAGTGTAAACCCATAGGGAGTGGGATTTAATCTAGTTAGCTCTGGACAGGGATGGGGACAAGGATGGGGATAGGGATGGAGGGTATATCCAGGAGAGGCAAAGTGAATCTGGGGGGACGGTAGCAGGGTACTTTTGCAGTGGGAAGTGGAGGATCCAAAGGCAGAAGACTGTTTCCCCAGACTGCTCTGGCTCTGAGATTACTTTCCGGGCAGCTCACATCTTGAAAAGTGCTTGACAAGTAGCTATATAAATGAAGATGTATGCTACGGGATTCTAAACTATGCTTCAGGGTCTTGGCTAACTGGTGTTCAAATTGAAGAGAGAATAGACTGAATTACATGGCCTCAGGGACAGTATGTACCTCCCATTCACTGGGCAGAACTAAACCACCTCTGACAGAGGCTCAGCTTTAATCTCTGGTTCAACTAAAGAGCAATTTTACTTTGCCTTGCCTTGAGAATTCACTAGTTCTGCAAAATTGGAATTTCAGAAAGACTTTACCTTTAAGTCATCCTCAGTATTGCTTTACTTGCTGTGTTTATGTTATCATTTAAACAGGGAGGCATTTCCAATTATAATTATGCAGGGTCATAAAGTACATAGCTCTCATTAATAGCTCATCTGGTTTTTATTCCCATTACCTAGTGTTCTTCTGTCATTACACAAATATTACTATGTGTGTGTGTGAATGTTCTGTCATTTTATATATATATATATTTATATATGTATGTGTGTGTGTGATACTAGACTCAAAGGATAAACATATATTTAGTATCTTAAAAGAGGAAGAAGATAAATTTAGGATAGGCTCTAGATTTCAAGATTTTATTTTTTTAATTCAAAGAATAATTTTGGTTAATTTGCATTCTTAAAAGGGAGATAAATGCTTCTTAGAAATCTTTTTCTTTATTCTTTTCTACACGCTTTATCATTTCTATATTGTTTTTACTATGAAGGATTTGTACATATACAAAAGAGAGTTAATAATATAAACAATTCAGCACCCAGCTCCAACAATGATCAATGTTTGGCTATTCTTTCATCTATATTTTTTCTTCCAACACTTTCCCCTGTATTATTATCTTAATGCAAATTCTAGAATTATATCTTTTCAATTGTAAATACTTAGGCAAGTATCTCAAGAGAAAATTATTTTTTAACATTATGAAAATGCCATTATCATATCTAAAAATTTAATTTATTTAAAGCAAATTAAAGAAATCGTATAATTTTATCTGTAAATACTTCTGAATATATTGCTAAAGGATGGAACTATAAAAAATATTAACCAAACAATACCATTATCACACCTAAAAATTACAGTGATTTAAAAACTAACTTTAAGGAGTTCCCCGTCGTGGTGCAGTGGAAACGAATCCGACTAAGAGCCATGAGGTTGTGGGTTCGATCCCTGGCCTCGCTCAATGGGTTAAGGATCTGATGTTGCCATGAACTGTCGTGTAGGTCACAGACATGGCTTGGATCTGGCATTGCTGTGGCTCTGGCGTAGGCCAGTGGCTACAGCTCCAACTAGACCCCTAGCCTAGAACATCCATATGCTGTGAGTGTGCCCTAAAAAAACAAATAAAATAAAATAAAAACTAACTTTAAGGTCAGTTCAACATTAAAATTCTTTAAATTGTCTCATAAAATCCTTTTAATAGTTACTTTGTTCAATGAAGTTCTGAACACGCATGAAGCATTTGGTTGTAGGTCTATCCCAGTTCTTGAACCCCACCCCCGGTTTCTTTGTTCAAGAATACAGGTCACTTGCCCCACACAATTTCTCACTGCCTCTGGTTATGGCACACTTGTGTTGTCTTTAAATGTGTTCCTTTTCCCTCTGAATTTCATGTCATTGTGTTCAGAGGCTTGATCGCAAGCATACTTTTAGGAGATGCTGGGTCCTGAAATGCATTACACCAGGAGGCAAGCACTGCTGGGTTCTTCGGAAGAAGAATGATGACCAAGTCTAGGTGTTGTCGGCTTCACACACCCTCTCTTTTTTTTTTTTCATACACCCACTTTTGAAATTTCCCATTTCCTTCCACGCAATGGTATTAGCAGCCCACGATGAATACTGTCTAGATCCATTATCTCATTAATACTGGAAGCCATAGAATCTGCCATTCCTACTGCTTTTATTAGCCATAATACTTCAACAAAGAAAAAATTTTCCTCATCTTCTGTTTGGTTTTCCTGAAATACAGTTTGTACATGAAAGATAGGTAGGATATATTACTGATTCTTTTCCTTTATCCGTTTTAGAATGAAGACTTGGTCTAGCAGCCTCCAAAGCTACACAGTCATTTTCCTGCATCATGACAAATATATATATTTTCCTGCATCACTACAAATATATATACTTTATTATTTTTTTCTTTTTCTGCTTTTCCCACAGCATATGGGCATATGGAAGTTCCTGAGCCACAGATGGAATCCAAGCTGCAGCTTCGACCTATACCACAGCTGTGGCAACGCTGGATCCTTAACACGCTCTGCCACAGTGGGAGCTTCACATTTTTAAAGACGTGTTTGAAGTTTCAATTAATTTACTATTTTTGATGTTTATATTGTTCCATCTTTGGACAGTAAGAGTCTGTTCAAATTGGTGTCTGCTGTTATTTTGACTGAATCCAGTAGCCATTGAAAGCTTCCTGGCATCCTGATATTATAAAATATAGCAACCTCATTTAATGCACTTCTTGCTCAATGTGTGGAATCAACCATTTCCCTAATTAGAACTGGCTTCTCTTCATGGAAAATGATTCTTAGACACCAAAATTTGGGCTGTAGCTGTTGTCATTATTAGTGGGTTTATTACTATTTCTGGAATATTGCATATGTGAAGCAAAGAAAAACATTTTTTAAAATGAAAATACTTCACATACACATAATGGTATTTCTATTTCAAATGTAAGGTTATAGATTTCTTATTTGGCATCTTTGATTCTATATCTTTTTTTTTTCTCTTTTCAAATGACAATATTCTAATTACTTGTTTGCTTTATATTATAAACTATATTGGGTACTATATGTGTTATACATAGATGGTACTATCATCAATGCGATATTGAATATTTTTTGAAATGTCTTTTCAGGTCTTTTTATCTTTAGGCTACAGTCTATTAGGGCTATAAATACAGATACTATATTTTAAACTCACTAGAAAGTAATTAAGCAAATTAACTATTTGATGTATAGTTGTTTGTTTCCTTTTGCTTTTACTTTTTAGGAATTAATTTTTAAATTCAATGTGATTTTGATTATAGTTATGTAAAATGTTCATGTGGCCCCAAAGCAAAACATAAAAAAGAAGTTATGTAGCAGGAAATCTAACATCCATTAGTGACCTTCTCTGCCCTTCATTCTGTATCAGAAACTGTTTTCTATTTGATTTTGATTTATTCATCATTTTTCAAAATATAAACCGATTTGTACACAATTGGTACACAATTGGTGTATTTCCCTCTTTCTTTAGTAAAAGGCGGCATATTATACACATGGCTGTGCACTCCTGTCATTTGTTCTAGGATTTTCTAGGCTTGCCATCCGTTAGAAACATACAGTAATCCCCTCTTACTCCTGGTTTCTCTTTCTGAGGTTTCAGTAATCCAAGGTCCAGCAATATTGAGTGGAAAATTCCAGAACCAAAGTATTCAATACTTTTATGTTGCATGCCATTCTGAATAGTGTGATGCAATCTTGCCATGTCCTGCTCTGTCCCACTGGGGACGTGAACCATTCTTTTGTCTACATTACCCACCGTTAGTAGAGAAAAAAAATAGTATCTATAGGGTTTGGTACTATCCATGGTTTCAAGCAATCACTGGGGGTCTTGGAATCTTTCCCCCTTGGATAAGGGGGAACAATTGTAACGCCATTTTTAAATCTTATAACATACACTTATATGCTTAAAATGCTGTTATTATCTACATTTGGTATTAAGAAATCATGTTTTCCTAATGACTTGAAGTTTCTTCATTTCCTAGTCCTTTTCTGTGCATCAGAACATCTAATGTATTCACACGCTATCCAAACATTTTTTTTTTCCCACAAAGAGCTACTCACTGAAGGGCAAATGTGAAGAGGAGGCCTAAGATATGATCACTTTTAATTGAAATTTTTTAAAATTCAGGAGTTCCCTTTATGGTGGAGTGGAAAGGAATTTGACTAGGAACCATAGGGTTGCAGGTTCGATCCCTGGCCTCACTCAGCAGGTTGATGATCTGGTGTTGCCGTGAGCTGTAGTGTAGGTTGCAGATGTGGGCTGGATCTGGCATAGCTATGGTTGTGGTATAGGCCGGTGGCTGCAGCTCCATTTAGACCCTAGCCTGGGAAGCTCCACATACCGCAGGTGCAGCCCTCAAAAAGACAAAAGACAAAATAAATAAATTAAAATTCAAAACATCATTTTGCCTTTGTATAAACTGCCAAATAATGCACCCTAAGAAATGGCTTATTTCATCAATTGAAATATTTCTATGCCGTAAAACTAAAGACTTAGGAAGAGAGACTTGATTATAGCTCAACATTGGGCAAAATGTTAAAAATACAGTTCTGTGAGTAGTGCGGTGATAAAACATTTCTATCCAGGACTGCAAACCTTTTAATTGATCAGGAGCTGGGCACTAGAACTTCGTTAGCAATTTATGAAAATCCTTCTAATGTATTCCCTTGAAATTTGATAAAAGTAGACGTGCAGTTCTTAACTGTTATTTGATGTTGCATGCAAATCACACTTCTCACATACGGTTTACTTTGGCTTTACCTGATTAGGTGCTAAGTTAACTTGCTAAGTTTACTCTTTCCCTCATTGTAACAGAGACATCATAGAACACATAAGGAATAAAGTGACCTTGATCCACTAGATGTACTGTGTGCCCTTCTTTCTTGTGGCTCTTCACCGAACATACAAAAGAAGATCAGATCTCAGACAAACAGGATGCTCATCACATTTCAAGCCATGAACATTGGGTCATACTTGTAAAGCAGCGGTGTTTTTTTTCTCTGTTTATAAAAGACATTTACTAAAAGTAGAAGTGAGGAGGCACAGAAAAACCAAACAGTGAGTGAGATGAGCATGTAAAACAGTGAGCTTTTAGTCCTAACCATTATGGTTTTAAACTGGACTAGACCCATGTCCCCAAGTGATGTGTTCTATATTGTTATAGTTTATAGTAACATAATTAATTTGTATTTAGTTGATGTGGATTGTAGAAGTACCTCGCCCAAATGACTGCTCAGAGAACGAAAGAAAGAAGAAAACAGCAAGAAAACTAAAAGGAGGCAAAATGTGTTTTCAACACTTTGAAGACTAAGATAATTGAAGATAGGTCATGCTTTAGTGGAGCATCAAAAACATAAGTGGAGTCAAACTGACTTAATACAGGGAAAAAAATGCTATTTCCTTTTTTTGTGATTTTTTTTTCTCACACATATTTGGAGGAACTGATGACTTTATTACAAAATACACAAACTTTCAGGTTGCTGTAGTGATTCTAGATAGGAAGTCTTCAGTTAGAAGCTCATGGGTCTTGCACAGCCCAGGTCATGCAGGATTCTGTTAAAATGCTACAGTTTGTATTTCCTTTGCAAAAGAGAGGGTGTGTGTGTGTGTATGCGCTCAGGAGCTCTCGGTGCCCTGCCCTACAGCCTTATCCCTTATCATTGCAGGGCAAGGATTGGTTAGACAATTAGGATCCATCTGTAGAGCAAGGGTTGGGTGGGATTCACTTGGGAAGGAGGATGTGGGCATAACAACCAACAATGCCCACGATGTACATACTGCTGTTCCCAATGACTTGATAAATTTAGCAAGAATGAATCATTTCCAGTCCCCATTTTCTCCTCTCCACAAGTATTTTATTTTTTTATTTTTTTTGTCTTTTTTTTTGTTGTTGTTGTTGCTATTTCTTGGGCTGCTCCCGCGGCATATGGAGGTTCCCAGGCTAGGGGTCCAATCGGAGCTATAGCCACCGGCCTACGCCAGAGCCACAGCAACGCGGGATCCAAGCCGCGTCTGCAACCTACACCACAGCTCACGGCAACGCCGGATCGCTAACCCACTGAGCAAGGGCAGGGACCGAACCCGCAACCTCATGGTTCCTAGTCGGATTCGTTAACCACTGCGCCACAACGGGAACTCCTCCTCTCCACAAGTATTTATTCCACTGTCATAAATGTAGGGTCCTTTTAAATTTGCTTGATGGAGTTCCCTGGTGGTGCAGTGGGTTAAGGATCCAACATTGTGACTATAGCAACTCTGGTTACTGCTGTGGCTCAGGTTCTATCCCTGGCCCAGAAAGTTTCACATGCCATGGGCACAGCTGCAAAGAAAAATGAAAAGAATAAATTTGGTTGAGAAGACAAATTGGTATTTCAGAAGGCTTCAGCTGGTATGGATGTGCAAAGTCAATTCCTTTTTCCTTTTTTAAGTCTGGTCCTTCAACTGCAATGAAATCCTTGAAGTTTTTGTCACATGGAAAGTGCTCATGATTACTTTTTTGAGTTGATGCTTTCTTTCTCTATGTGGGATGGGTTATCAGTTATGGACATTTGGGAAGAAAAGGAAGAAGAACTAAGTCTCTTGGCTATTGCCTAACTCTTAGAACTGTCTTAAAAAGAGAATGGAAAGGTTAGTGAAGAGTATATTCTCCCCAAGTATGATGGATAGCTTAGAGAAGATTTGGAAAAACAGGCTTAGAAAATTGGTTTTGCTCAGGTTGGAAGATGCCCAGATAAGCTGTGATTTTCATTATCGACATCTATCACCCTCACCCTCGCTGCTCTCATCCTGGACAAAAATCAACAATTGGACTCCTCTTTGATTGGTGTTCTGCACTGTTTGCTGGAGATTTATGCTACAATGAGTCATCGTTCAAAAGGTCAATTTCAGTAGCTGTTATTGCAGGTGTAATGATAATCTTTATAATGGCTGTAGTTACACTACACTCACTATGAGTCGATGGAAATAGATTCGTCCCTGAAGGAAACTGATAGAATGCAGGTTGGTAAAGAAAGTGAGTTTGAAAAATTAAGACAAAAGGTTTGTGTTTCCGTGAACATTTTTAAAAAATTCGGTAGAAACATACGCTCCGGTATAGCTAGAAATAGTTATTTGTTAATTATTCTGAAAGAGATGGTTAGGATCAAAGCATCATTACATAACCAATCATGCTTTAACAAGAGACATCCAAATTACTACTGATAAGAGACTGAGTTTCCTCTTGTTTAACTCACATAAATCACCTTTGTAACATGGTAGATAGTTCCAAAGGCAATATATGGAGTGCACTGGGCAAGAAACTGGGGACAAATTAAAGAGCTGTGTGACAAGATCCCTTGCCATTTAGAACTCCTGTCTAGTGTATGTTAAGTGGGACTCTTTCTCTACAGGAAAATCAAGACCAAAGGATATTAAGTGACCACACATTATAAAGGGAAGGGCCAGACCCTGCTTTACAGAACTTGCTAAGCATGACCCCTGCCCGCTCCCACAAGCCCATCCAATCTGGGGCCCTTCACTGTTATCATCTTGAGTTTAGAAGGGGTGTCAAAGTGATTAATTGGAAGATGATGGGCCGAGAGAAGATTTCCTTGGGAAGAGTTGCTGAATGGGTCTTTGTTCTGGATCCTTGTCCAAGACAGAAGAAACCACTCTCACACAGCAAGAGCACTCTAGAGGACAAATTGGACCTCTGACTCCAAAAAAAGAAAGGGTTCTGAGTGGCCGCAATGAGCTAAGCTGTTGCCAAGGGCCAGAGAGAGAGAGAGGTGGAAAGTGGAAAAGCACCCATGCATCCCAAGGGTTTGAGAGAAACAAGAAGTGGGACATGCCCTGTGCCTAAAGAAGCCTGAGGGTGACACATTTTGGTATCATCTTGATGGAAGAGCTGGAGAAGAGAATCATGGGAGAACAAGGGAGGCGGAGGGCTTCTGTGGGTAAGGGCACCTGGGCTTGAATCACCCCTGCGGTTTCCTGCACAGGCAAGGGGACCTGGGCAGAAAAAGGATGGAGGCGGGCCTATGAAAGAGACGCTCAGAAAAGGTGAAGTCATCCAGCAGAGGGTGTTCAGACCAGGGATGTTCCATTTGCAGGAAAGAGATCTCTGAGGAACGCACAGCAGGGCCCTACGGTGAAAACCATGAACATGCATCTCCACACCTGCTGTCCTTGAGAGTGTGACAGCCCCACCAAGTAAGTCCTCCGTGTCCCTCACCTCGACTTTCTCCTGCCACTGCGGTCCCCTAGGAGCCAGAGGCAGAGTAAAGAAGGAACGACAGAAGATGAAGGTGAAATCAGTGCAATCAGTTCTCCTCGCTCTGCTCCAGGACTGAGCTAGGCAAAGGGAAAAGCCTTAAATCGCAAGAGTGTGAATTTATGATTTTTTTTATTTAGCTGGAACTGAATTACCTTGTCTGGCTAGTACCTGACCAGAACAGCGCTAGCATCTCCCTGAGGTGTTGCCAGACAGGACGGCAGATCCAACTCAGCACAGCCGGAAACAGCCAGGAAGAAAGACAGTTGCTCACCCTCGAAAGAGCCATGCGTTGTGATGGCCTAGCAAGTACCCAGAAAAGATGGAAATGGTGTGCAAGAGGCACGGAAATAACTTGTAGTTTCTAACGGTTGGATACCCACTTGAAGCTGGACCATCAAAATCCCTGAAATGACACATTTAATATTTTCTCATTAGTTTGGCACCTGGTTGAACTTGGTCCAGCGCTGATAAGTGGGATTAGTTTGAATAGCATCTAAGTTCTCCACTTGTCATATTTATTGAATTTGACTGTTTTTTTTATTGCAATGTGACTTGAATTTTCTAAAAAGTTTAATACTATTTTTCTTAGTGTTGCTACAAGCAAAGTTTTGAAATGTACTTAGCACCATAGGAAGCGCATATCTGGGAACAAATCTATTGCTGAAGAAGAGAGCATTCATACCTGCTGTAAGCTCCTACTTCGCCTTTGCAGCCCCCACATCTCGTGCTTGTATTCAGTTCTTATGCCTTTGGACGACTTGGTTCTGGATAAGCACGAGGTAATAGGAGGTCATTAATGGGTGTCTTGATTAAAGTACACTGAGATTCCTGCTTTTAAAGTTAAGAAAATGGTCACTAGTCACACTGGATTCACATCAGATTAACAGAAGGCTAAGCATCTATAACAGGGAGAACGTGCTGGAGAGACCCTGTAGTCATAGAGCAAGAGGTCTTCTAATGTGTCTCTAAATTCTCTGAAACTTTATGTCTTATCACTGCCGCAGAGAGCATTTATCTAGAAAGCGCTCATTCAAGACTCTCCTACTTAGAATTTATACTTCTTAGAATTTACAGCGTGAACTTGAATTTTTGAGTGTCGTGGAACATTAACTATGACACCTCCTGTGCTCTGCGCTTACATTTGTGGGCCTCTGGCAACTGTCCCCCAACCCCGCCATGGAGGAAAGGCCCCCGTGTTCCTCCAGATCCTGGTCCTGCACCTCCCACACTGTGCACGGGTCTTGAACTCTTTTCCAGGCTTCTCGCTGTTCCTGTTCTTTGCCAGTTGACCCATCCATCATGTCTCTGCTCGTCCTTCTGGCACAGGGAGGACTGTCCCTCAGGGCTGATGATGTTTTGTTGGTACAGAGGGAGGGAGTGGAGGAGGAGGAGAAAGAAGTCTGCAAGGCAAAGGACTTAGAGCAGTAAAAGAAAGGCCTTCTGACAATATCATCAAATGTGCTGCATCTGGGGCCCTGGGACCTGCACCCGAGGAGGCCTTGCAGTTGGGAGCTCCTGACCTGCGGTTTCATAGGCGGGAGGCACCACAGGGGGGATGGCGCTAGGCCTTCCCTGGTCAGCAGACCCTTTGAGGCCACAGCTCCCTCAGCTGCCTGGCCTGTCACCCCGCTTGCTTTTCCCACCAAGCATTTGAATTGAGCAGTAAGGACTAAGAAGAAGGCCAAGGAAATAGTTCTTTGGTTGTAAAGAATAAACCAAAATGGGAAAAAAAAAAAGCCCTCCCACACATACTCAAGCCAGTGTGTCCATTAACAAAGGAGGCTGTGTGACAGAAATTATGCATTTGGGTTCTAGAAAGCGCTTTGGCTTTTCCCAGTTGAGTTGCTGTGGAGTTAATCCCATGATAAGGAAAAGAGATGCTGACCCATTTTGTAAGGATTAACTCCTCAGACGACTATTATAGGTGAACAAATGTCTGGTCCATTTCAATGCATGGAGGCTGGTCCAAGCGCTGATGCTGCCAGAAGACCTCTGCTGTGTTCCAGCCAGAGCACAATGATGGAGGCAGTCTTGCAGTGACTAATGGCACCACCACCAGAATGCACTCACTGGGCCGGGGGCCCAAGGAATTGGTTACAGGACCCTATGGGGAATTTGTCTGAAGCTCAATTCCACCCTCAGAGCTTGATGGAGCCTCATTAACTACCATTGTCAGATCCATAACTTGAAGCAAGCATTCTGGTGAGGGTTGCAATTTTCCTTCCTGGGCTGGTACCACGTCTATACTTCTTGGAAAGCAAACTCAGTCCAGCACTTCTGCCTGCTTTCTCTCTGAGGTCTGGAAGACCGGCACCTTGAATTTGCCTACAGTGCAATGCACCTTCACAGATCCGGGCGTCTACAGCCCAGGAATCAATAACTCATGGACTCCAAGATGTGTGGGGTCTATGGTGGGCTGATGACCTGCACCTGATCCCCAATTTTCCCATTTTAGTTGCTATGTGACCTTCGGGAAGATATTTCCTCTCTGTCAGAAGAGCAAGGCGAAGGATGGTGCCTAACTCACAAGGCTGACAGAAGAGTAAATGAACTAGCATATAGAAAGCACTTAGCATAATGCCTGATTACTAATGAACAGTAGTATCTGATGATACAAGGAGTAATAATCAAAGAGATAAGGATCTCAGGATACAATCTACTAAAACTATCTGATCCCAATCAGGTCTTGTCACATAGGAATCCTCTCAAATTGTCCAAATTGTCCAAATAGTGTGAGTCATGAGATCAGAAATACCCTGGGCTGCTCAACACGTGTGACTTCTCCAAGGACGGGGTGTGAATCGGCATCCTTCTGGGACATTCACCTTTCCCTCTCTTCCCACCACACTATCCGAGCTGCTAACTCAGCTTCTCCATGAGAGACACAGCTTTTAACCCCTTGCATAATCCCCACAGGGGGAGATCCTTGCTGGTTTCTATGGGACAAGGAGGGAGCATCTGAGGGCAGGGGCCGCAGAGGACCGCACGATGTCCTAGCTTCTCAAGAAGTTTGAATTACACAAGTGAACTCCTCCACCAGCAGAGCCATGGTCCTTTATCACACACGACGAATTGCTCAGCCTGTGACACAGTGACTCAGCCCCTCTGAGGACCTCATGGAAGCATTTCACCTTATGGATGATTGGTTACTGTCTTCATCACAGAACTTAGAAGTAGGAAAGGAAATTTTTTTTCAAGTTGTGTAACTGTATGTTCTCTAATCAAGATAATTTTTCACTAATTTCTTTGTTCTGTGTTTATGCATATTCTTATGCACAACATGCCAATTTAATGGTTAAGTGCAGATGAGATAGTGAGAGAAGGGAGTCTTAGATACTTGTGGCCTCCAGCCCAGCGTGTATGTGGGTATCTCCAGGGGTATAGCTTAGCACAATCCTAGGCACATAGAATGCCAGAGATACCTGCCAAATCAATATTGTCTGATGGTCCTTACTTTCTTGTTGAAAAAAACTCACATATTTATGAAAAACCAAGGTAGCATGTAAATTTCCCCTGGGACTTAGCATCTTGAAATATTCCCAGGTGGCATATTCTATATTCTTGCCTCCATTTCTCCAGGATACAGAGCCCAGGCCTGGGGTGGGTGAGCAACTTGGACAGAGGACTCAGGCAGGCTTTGGCATAAGTGGGCCTGACCAGCCCTTTCCTGAGGGTCGCCCTCTCTTCCTCTTCTTTCCTCCACCAAGTCCTTCCTGATGGCACATCTCACAGTGTGTAACTATGATGTTGCTTGTGGTTCGCCGTATCTATCAAAATCACGAAGAGCCGGACACTGAAGGTGATGTGTAAAGAGCTCTGAGAAGATGTTGCTGATTCTCTTGCCTCTTTACCTCTCCAGCTGCAAAAGACGACATTTCAAATCTCTCCTCTATAGAAATGCAAAGAGAAAGACAAAGGTTCTATGTTGACCCGCGTATTGAAATGTTATTTACTTACCGAACTATTGTTCTGCATCTGGAAATACAGTATCAAGGTAGGACCTTAATTCTTGCTTCCAGCAATTCCTCAAGCTTGTTTCTATCCCAGGCTGCACACCAGGGTAGTTTCGAAATATTTTAGTCAGATAACGCTTCCTGGGGTTTTACTCTTTAGCAATGCTCTTGAAAAATACAGGCAATGTATTCAAAGTACTTTGCTACCTATGAAGCTATTCTATCTATTCTGTGATATCCTATGGTGTTTCTATCCAAAGAATGGAAACATTGCATTTATGTAAAAGTAACGACAGAAGAGGGGGGCCAAGTTTAAGTTTGCCCTGGAAACGTGTCCTGCCACGTATTCATTACTCCGTGGAAAACCATGCAATTTGCGCCAAGTTTTGCATTGAAAGTCCTCCGTGACCTGGCTTCATTCACCCTTTCAGGCCTATTATAGGCACTCTTGGTGTGTCCTAGAAATACCCAGATATTCAATGTTCTCTTTGTTCCGTGTTTCTGCGCCTTTGCCTCTGCCAACTCCCAGCATTTTACATGTGACAATAATTAGTTTGCGCTTTGTGCTGTTGGAGAATGTTTCTTGTCGCCTGTATTAGCCAGTACAGACATCTACGATGCTAATGAGATAAAATAACCATTTGTTGTCATTTTCAGGCAGTCCTACTGGGAGAGTGCATCCTAGTAACCAGAGTCTTTTATTTTCTGAATACAAACATATTCACTGTCATTCATATAATGCCCTTTAAGGTGATTTACATTTTATGTAGATAAAGAAATCACAGCTGAAATATGAAAAAGGAGAGAACGGAGCACAGTGAAATAATAATAATAATTCCTTCCCACCTCGGTTTCTCATCCATCCATCCTGCTTTTCTCCTCCATCTCATTAATTTTTCTTCATCTTTACTGAGATATTTAATGCATATAAAAGTCAGTATCAATATTCCTTTTACCTCCTCAATTTTTCCCCAAAAGGCAGCACACACTGTATGTTATTCAGTAATTTTTAAAAACTTAACCATAGCATATTATCTTTCCCGAACAATATGATAAGTAGTGAGTTTTCTCTTTTGTAAAAAATTTGTGTAGTATTACATCTTATGACTGCACAGTCATGTATTTAATTATTTCTTGTAGACACTGTCCTGTCACTATTTTCATGTCTTTTTTTAAAGTAACATATAGTTGATTTACAATATTAGTGTCAAGTGTACAGTCAAGTGATTCTGAAAAAGAATGTATATATAAGAATATATATTATATATATATTCTTTTTCAGATTCTTTCTCATTATAGGTTATTACAAGCTATTGAATATAGTTCCTTGTGCCATATAGTAAGTCTGTGTTGTTTATCTATTTTATATACAGTAGTATTAATCTGTTAATCCCAAACTCCTTATTATCTCTCCCTCTACCCTACTGTCATGTCTTAACATAATCTAGAATGATTTTGAGGAGAGGAATTGAAAAATCAAAAGTATATGCTTTTGCAACTTGGTTGATAATGTCAATGAACCCTCCACAAAACTCGTATCATAAAAACCTCCACTCGAGTCAGTGGGAATACCTATCTCCAAATCTACTGCTTTTACCTGTGATATTTTGCCAGTCTTAGCGATGAAAATTGACTTCTTCATGTAGTTTCAGTGTTCTTTTTTCGTTTGTTTTTGAGGTTGAGCTTCTTTCCATTATTAAGGATCACCTTCTATGAATTATCTATTCATGGCTGTTGCCCACTATTCTTCCTGCTTGTGAAGGATTCTTTATACATTAGGGGTTTTGCTCCATGGATGAGTTGTGCACTTCAAGTTCATTTTCCTAATTTAGATTTGCTTAAAATATTTTTGCTTAAAATATTTTGCTTAAAATATTTTTGCTCCAAAAAGCTTCTCGTGGTTTATGTCTCTAACGCATACATTTGGTTTTAACTGTCAAGACATCTTCCCAAGTCACTCTACCAACTTACAGCCCCCTGGTGATGAGAGTTCTAGCTTCTCCATACTCTTGCCAACACCGTTTATGTTGGTCTCTAATTTCAATCATTTGGGTGGGAATAGTTTTAAATTTGTACTTCCCTGGTGACTAATGGCATTTAAGAGAGAAAAAGATTGACAGTTCTTTGGTTTTAGTTCCAAACTCTAAACACATAATCATGGAGTTCCCGTCCTGGCGCAGTGGTTAACGAATCCGACTAGAAACCATGAGGTTGCGGGTTCGGTCCCTGCCCTTGCTCAGTGGGTTAACGATCCAGCGTTGCCATGAGCTGTGGTGTAGGTTGCAGACACGGCTCGGATCCTGCATTGCTGTGGCTCTGGTGTAGGCTGGCGGCTACAGCTCCAATTGGACCCCTAGCCTGGGAACCTCCATATGCCGTGGGAGCGGCCCAAGAAATAGCAACAACAACAACAACAACAACAAAGACAAAAGACAAAAAATAAATAAATAAATTAATTAATTAATTAAATTAAATTAAAATAAACACATAATCACAGAACTGGTTTTAAACCAGTACCAATCAATCAGTCCCTAAATGCGAGGGGATGGAGTGGAAGCACTTTCTTTACTGGTCTTATGGGGAGAGTCAGTGGTCAGCCCTCACCCTCTCTGTGGCATAGAGTTGTATTTTCTTGATGCCTTTTGATAAACAGAAGTTTCTAGTTTTAATTTACTCCCATTTGTAACTTTTTTCAATTACATGGATTGCTTTAGTGTACCAGGCAAGAATTCTTTGCCTATGACAGTTTATGAAACGTTTTCCCATGCTAATGGTTTTTCCATTCCTGATTGATCTAGAAAGTAGGAACTGAGTTTTTTGTTTGGAGTTAGGTACAGGCTAAAATAGTTTCTTATGCCAAATGTACCCAATTTACATAGAACAATTTATTGAGAAAATTATTTTTTTCTTTTTCAACTACTCCACACTTTTGGAAGAAATCAAATGGTGATGTCAGCATGTGTCTGTCTCTGGACTCTCAATCAACTTGGAATTTTCTTTATAGGAAAATTTTTAAATATTAATTCATTGTGTTTGGATAGAAGGCTGCACAGAGTTTTCCATTTCTTAATGGGAATGTTTGTTGTGTTTTACCAGGAATTTATCCTTTTAATCTAGATTTCCAATTATTAGAATACAGTTGTTCATTATATTCTTTTTTTCTTGCATTTATTATGAAAATTTCAAACATACAAAGTTGAAAGAATATATATACCACCTAGATTCTACAATATGTATTTACTATAGCTCATCATTTATCTCTCCATCTATTTGTTTCCATTCTTCATTTACCTTTTGTGTTTTTAACTATTTCATTTACTTAAAATTTTAATGATTGTTTTTGACATTTTAAGTACTCATAGGAATCAGGGTGGAGACAAACTCCGTGAAATTCTAAAAGCCGAAAGAATTGTGTTTTAGAATGCACAAATTGAGCTGCAGCAGTAAAGATCCTTTTAGCAGTTGTTTCACAGAAAACAGAGAGCGGGACATCCTGAGCCCTCAGGCCAGACTCACGGGTGATGATGAAAAGGCACAACTGTCCATTGTGTCTCTCTGGGGCCAGGAGTAGCTTTCCATATGTTATGTAATCCACTAAGGCTACATAAGAAACCCACTACAACAAGGGTGCCACATAACCCATTCTCACAGCAAAACAGCAAAATGACAACTGTGTGTATGTGTTTTTAGGGCCACATCCTGTGAGCATGTGGGAAATACAGCCCTTAGACGTGACAGATCAATTTCCTTATCACCTGGCAATTAATCCTCTTGAAGTTTAAGATGAAAGAGGGAACATGGTGCCAAGGGCAGGATCAGACTGAAGAATTCCAATGCAAGACAGTCCTGTGAACATTGAAAACAAAACTGTTAAGCCACATGGCTTTAAGAAGAAAACACCTGCCGTCACCCCTAGCAACCACATGCCAGTCTGATTACCTGTGATGTGAGGGCCAGCAAGGGGAAGGCTGGTTTTCTTTAATTATAAAGACAGGCTATACGGAAACCGGGCACCAATCAGAGTAATTGAATCTAACTTTTTAACAGGTGAGCTAAAAGTCTCAGACATAATTCTGTATATGGCCCTCTCGCTATGTTACAACTTAGTATCTTAGTATTTTTGTTTATCTGTAATGGGAAGATAACAATTCTTACTTATCTTTTACCTGAAAAACCTTTTCTGATTGTTGTATTGAAAATAGTCTAATGCAGTGGGCATACTCACTCAAGAACCTGAGAGGGTTTCACTTTAGGATTTAGGCGTATTAAGAATTCCTGTCGTGGCTCAGCAGTCAATGAACCTGACTAGTATCCATGAGGACAAGGTTTTGATCCCTGGCCTGGCTCGTGGATTAAGGATCCAGCATTGCTGTGAGCTGTGGTGTAGGTCATAGATGTGGCTTGGAGGCTGAGTTGCTGTGGCTGTGGTGTAGGCTGGCAGCTGCAGCTCTTATTCAACCCCTAACCTGGAAACTTCCATACGCTGCAGGTGTGGCCCTAAAAGGACCAAAAAAAAAAAATTAGTCATATTATAGGTCACATATTATAGGATAGATGGGTCTGCAATTTTTTAAGTTCTGGGAACTCTTGAGGAATAAAAAATAGTAAAAAGAGAAGGTATATATATTTATATACATATATGCATATACATTCACATTCACATATATGCACACCCACTTATATACAGGGATATATATGTATGTCATATGTCTATATTATAGGTAGGGTTTGTATGTTACATATAGATATTATAGATAATGTATGTGTATGAAAAAATATATATATAGTAATTCTCTTGTGGCACAGCTTGGGTCACTGCTGTGGTGTGAGTTCAGTCCCTGGCCCAGGAACTTCTGCGTGCTGGGGGTACAGCCCCCTCCCCCACAGTTCTACAGGTATTATAAGAATTACTAAATTTTGGTCAACTTCACTGTTGAGTATCGAACCATTTTAAGCATTGTTTGTTTGTACTCATGGTTCCATTACTCCTAACCTAGGCTAAAAGTAGCATTAAAAGTGACAGAATCACACCACAGTTTGTTTGACTGTCTTCCAACCCACAAGGATTATTTGCGTCCACAGAGCTGGCTCGGCACAGCCCACCCCCAGTGCAGCTCTGGTCCCTCTCAGCCTCCTGCCTCCTACATACGCACCCCTTCCTCCTCCTCTGCCCTTTCTCTCCGAAAGGGCACTGCCACTCCCCTCTCTGGCCCCACGCCCCCGAGAGGTTGGGTTGACCTCTGCAGCTCTTGTCTGGTCCAGGTGTAGCTGAGGACTTGTTCTCGTCACCCTCCTCTCTCCTCAAACCCCTCTCCCCAGCCCCAGGCTCTTCTGCTCTTTTCTTTTCCTTCTTCGTTGTTTTTATTTCTACCTGCCAAAGCCAATTCTTCCAATTCTGCCTCTCAAAGTCAATGAACCAGACAGGCAATTCCCTTAGAAGGCGAGGGAGCAGGAAAGCGAGGCTAAAATTCTCTTGGAGGGAGGTGGGCGGGCTGCTGAGGCAGAGGACTCTCCAGCAAAGGCATTTTGTCTCCAACATGCAAGCGTTATTTATAAGCATGAAATCCTTTCTGTCATCATATAAAGTACTCTAGATCCAGAGTTCCCACTGTGGCGCAGTGGAAACGAATCTGACTAGGAACCATGACACTGGAGGTTCGATCCCTGGCCTCGCTCAGTGGGTTAAGGATCTGGCCTTGCCATGAGCTGTGGTGTAGGTCACAGACGCGGCTTGGATCTGGTGTTGCTGTGGCTGTGCTATAGGTCAGCAGCTGCAGCTCAGATTCAACTTCTAGCCTGGGAACCTCCATATGCTGAGGGTGCGGCTCTAAGAAGCAAAAAAAAAAAAAAAAAAGTACTTTAGATCCCTATATGCCTATACTTTATGTTAATGTGGAAATCAAAACTTCTCTTGAGAAGGAGTAAAGGAAAATAAGAGCACTTTACAAAGTTTGATATACGCACTAATACCCAGGGGATCTGGCTGAAAAAATACAGATTCTGATTCTTGAGGGAAGGAGGGCAGGGAGCCTGAAACCTGCTTTTCCACAGGCTCCCTGGTGTTCCTCATGCCACTGGGCTCGAGTCCATACTTGGGGTAGCAAGTCGACAAAGTTCAGGGATCCAGAGTATTTCATCACTTCTTTTTTTAAAAAAACAATTGTTATAGCCACACCCGCCACATATGGAAGTTCCCCAACCTTCACTGCAGCTGCCACAAGGCTGGATCCCTCAACCCACGGGCTGGGGATCTAACCCGAGCCTCTGCAGCAACCCAAACTGCTGTAGTCAGATTCTTAACCCCCTGAGCCACAGCACAGACTCCCTTCCTCACTTTTAATGTATGAAGTATTTTAAAATGAGTTTCAAAACTGGTATTTATGAACTGGTACAATGACACAATGCTTTCTCAAGACTTGGGAAAAATAAGCTGAGCTTCTTCCCTCAGACAGTCTATAGCATCCTGTGATCAGACATCCTCACCCCCCAGGATGGAGAGGGGAGGCTTACTCTCTGCTCTCATTGTCCCTGTCCTCAGGCCGCCCCAATGCTGCCCAGAGCTGCCACCTGCCAGCCCTGTCTCGGGAAAATACCGGTGGGGGTACTGAGAAGAGGGTTCTTGGTTAGAATAAGTAGGCGGCTGTAATTTTTGAACTACAGTTTTATGGAGGAACATGCTCACCTTTCTAGTTCTCTTGTCAACAGATCTTCTGTGAGTAGCACAAGCAAACCAAACCAAAGGCAGGAGGACTAAGGCACCTTACAGCCCCGGGCAAGGTTTTGGCCCCAAAGCCACACGATAGCGTGTTGGGGTCACTGGATGGAGGTATCCTTGGGAACTTAGCAGGACCCCAGGAGAAGCTGAGCTTACAGCCAGGTTCAACATGAGGCAGGAAAGGAAGGAACAAAACCTGGAGCAAGTGTCAGGAAGTCCATGTAAGGCAAAGGACATGGGCGGAGACGGGGGACAAGGTGTGTGGGGCAGGCTGGTCTCCCGAGGTTCAGATAAGCATATGGAGTGCAAAGTCCTGTCTCCAGATTCAGAAGTCTTCCCAGGCAGGATTGCAACTCCGCTATGTGAGCTGAAATTAGTCAAAAAAAAAAAAAAAACACCAAAAACATACAACGATTGCACCAATTCAGAGACTGGCCATGGTATACTGAGGTCTTGAACAGGTAGGACCACCCAAGGAGAGAAAATGAGAAAACAGGATGCCACGATGGCATCCCACTGTCTTCTGCCCTGAGAGCCAAAATACTTATCTGCAGATACCTAGTTCACAAAGCGCTGGTCACTGCACGAGGCTGAACTGTGAGGCCCTCTCATGGTCCTGTCCGAGTGGCCGAGGAGCCAGGGTGCTGGATAAACAATCTGCTTGGTGGAGTCCCAGACCCTTTCCAGCCACGTGGCCTTGGGTCAATGGCTTAACCTTTCTGACACTGCTTTTTTACCTCCATGTAGGATAACGCTAATACCTCCCTTACTCTTACACGAATCAACAGTAACACCTTTCCTCGTTTGCTCTGCACTGAGTTCATAGATTAAAACTAAGTGGTTATTGTCTCTGCTAAGAGGGTACGTGATGTAGGATCGCAGCATAAAAAAGATGAACAGTATCTTAAATCCATGTTCTAAATGGTGCAAGTAATAATGAAAATGGAAGATAAAAACACATTATTTTGTGGTCCAGAAGGTTTTCCTGAGTCTATCAAACCACGATACAGCTTTATTATGCTGCCAGCATTGCATGAGCTGTTTTGCATTGTGAAACCAATCAGCCATTCCAAGTCTGCTGAGTACTTTCCAGAATCAGAAATTCAATTTATCCCAGTTGCCATTTGTTTTTGTTTTTGTTTTTGTCTTTTTACCTCTTCTAGGGCCACTCCCGTGGCATATGGAGGTTCCCAGGCTAGGGGTATAATTGGAGCTGTTGCTCCCAGCCTACACCACAGCCACAGCAACTCGGGATCCGAGCTGAGTCTGCAACCTCCACCACAGCTCACGGCAATGCTGGATCCTTAACCCACTGAGCAAGGGCAGGGATTGAACCCACAAGCTCATGGTTCCTAGTTGGATTCGTCAACCACTGAGCTATGATGGGAACTCCCCCAGTTGCCATTTTGGAGGGAAATATTTAAATCTCTTCTGAGCTCCTATCAGCTGGGGACCAAGACACTACAAATACAAGATTTTCAGAAAAAATAAATGTGTAACCAGCTAGGCAAACTCATAAAGAAAGACCTGAAGCCAGAGGTCTTTAAGTAAAAAATTAAACAATGGAGGTTGAGGCCGTTATTAGTAAACCTCGAATTTAATAAGAAATTGTTAGACCAGACTTGCTCTTCCAGAAGTAGAGATAATAGACTATAAACACCTCAGGTAGTGATTCATTAGGTAATAGTTTTTGACATATTTTCCTAAGAGACTCTCAAAAACAAACAAACAAAAGAACAAAAGCATTTAGCATGATTATTCCCAGAAACACACTGTCAATTCCCTTCTCAAGTTGAGTTCCCTTTATCCAGAAGGTTCAGAAAGGCATCATGGAAACCACTTTTTCAACATGTGTGATTTTTATTGCTCTGCAATGTCATCAGTTTGCAGTAAGCTCTTAGTATATCTGCTTTAAAACACAAAACAGCACTAAGAAAAGCTGTCGAAGTCAGGATGCATTTTTTAATCATTTACTCTGCTCTGGCAACAGCCTTACAAATAGGAGCTCATTTTGTCCTCACGTCAACCCTGTGGGGTCAGTACTACTACCTGCCTTTCGCAGATAAGGAAACTAGGGCATGAAGCCGGAAGTACTCTCCCAGATTCCGCTTGCAGAGCTGGGCTTTAACCCTGGATGTCTGGGTCCAGACTCCCAGCCTGGGTGCTGGTTGATGCTGTCTTGGTTCTACCTTAATGATAAATGCCTTTCCCTGTTTGGGAACTCTGCTCCTGACCTAATTTTATTCATTTATTTTTTGGACCTCAAGGGCACAGAAGTAACTTAACAAGATGGCAGATTTTTGTCATAAGTTTCTGCATGCACTTCTTTTGTTTGATCATATGTTGTTTTCCTCCTTCCCATCTCCAACCTAATGTATTTAACACGGCTCTCTCTGATTCATCCTCTGTGTGTTTGTCAATGCTTGTAACTGTATATCCTCGAAAACTATTGATACTGTGCATGTTTTTTAAAAAAACACACGAATTAAACTGTGCATGGATCTCCTGCTTTGCCTCCTTTTCTTTTCAAATCCTTCTGATCTAGCCATGTTGCTATAAAGTAAAACAAGTTCATTATTTCTGAGAGTTGCCGCCTATGCTGTGAACATCACACTGATTATCTTTTCTTCCCCTGATGAAAACCTACATTGTTGCCAACTCCTTGCTACCATAGGCAATGCTGTGATGAATATTCGTCTATGCGTCATGTGATCGATTTAAGCAGGGATTTCTCTAAATCAGACCCAGGAGTGGAATTGCTAAATTCCATTCATACTTTTAAATATTTTTAGATTTCTCGTTAGCTGAGCCATGCACTTTACACTTCTACCCACAATTTGTAGTATTTTCTCTCTCCATGTCCCTACCAGCATTTGCTATTATACAAACATCTAAATTTTGCCAATGTGATAGATACTAAAGCTGATTATGTTTATGATAGGATGCCCGACTCTTTGAGAGTCAGACCAAGAACACACTTCACACATTTCCCACATTATTTTCTGAGAGAGAGCTAGGAGTGTGGTAACTGTGGGAGCATCTGGGCTTCAGGAAGGCAGGCAAGAGGGGCAGAGCCCACCCACCCTCTTTCTCCCCGAGCCTCCTATTACCTAGCACGGGGAGATGGTGGCTGGCGGTGCCATGCGGTGGATGCTCAGAGGGAAGAAACTCAGTATTTTTCAAAAGTCTTAAACTAAGAAACTGCTGAATCATTGCACTGATTCATAAATACATCATTGTAATAACATAGATATATGAATATAGTGATCAATATATTTTTAAAATCTCGATTTAAATATCTCTCAAATTAGAAGTTATAAAATATTTCTTATATTCTAAAGTAATTTAAGTATTTCTCTTTCCTATGGTTTAGCTTCAGAAATTTTACCTTTCTCCTTCAGATATTTTGAATTTAAAGTTTGTGGATGATTTTTTGAGGTAGGAATCCAGCTTTATATTGCTATTACCTATCAACCATTGTTAATCACATCATCTAATTAAAAATCCATATTTGCCCTATTGATTTGCAGCATCATATCTCTCATGGACCACATTTCCAAGACTGTTTTGGGGATCATTTTCTTGTTCCATTGTTCTACATGTTACCTGTGTAGGATTTACCATATTACTCTTATTTCTGAAAAGGTTTCTTAATCATTTGAGGAAATATATTACTTTACACAATTTTTATATAAAATTTATAAAAATTTTAGAGTCTACATAAAATTTCCCTCCAAACTTCTGCTGGGATATTTATTCTAATTTACTTAACCTAACTGAATAATTTTGGAGACTAACAACTTTATAATATTAGTTCTCACATTGACGAACCTAGCATGTATTCTAGTATTTAGATTTTCTTTTATATTCTTTAATAGGATTTGAATGCTTTCCTCCATAAAGGTTATGTGTATTCTCTGTTAGGGTGTTTCCCATTTTTCATAGTTTTTATTACAACTGTGAATGGTATCTTGTTTTCTTTCATATTTTCTAGTTGACAATTACCAGTTATAGAGAATTACTACTGATCCTGTATATAGCACCCATAATGGCCTTTAATTATTCAACTATTTTATTATTCTCTTTCAATCCTTACTCTACCTACTACTTCTCCATAGCTTTTCTCTTTGGCCATTCGTAACTTATTGACACTTACAGGAAATTCTCTCGTTTCTTTGCTAGAAATTAGGCTTGATATGCTTTTTAGTTGTTAGATTCTTAGTTTAAGAGATTTTAATAACCCAAAGATGGCTGAATTTTTAAAGCAATTTTTCTACATCTGTTGGGATCACAAAGTGGTTTTCCTCCTTCAGAGACTTTTTTGATATTAAACCATCCTTCAATTCCTCTAAGACGTAACTTTGTATTATGCATTTTTCCCCTATAAATGGACAGATTGTATGATTAAATACATTATTTCAATGTTTGCAATTATGTGAAACTGTCTTACAGCATTTTTCCTTGGACTGTTATTATTGTAGCATCATAAAATAGGTCTGGCAGCTTTATCTTTTCTCTATTTTATGGCTCTAGTATAAGACAATCTGTTCCTTGAAAGTTTGGTGCAATTCAGCTCTAAAACCACTTAGTATTGGCAGTTATTTTGAGGTAGGGGGAGAAAGTGAGACTGTGCTTTTTTTACCAACATTTTAGTTTATTTAATGCCTATTGTTCCATTTGTTTCCTTATAATTTTAACAAATCTAGTTAAAAACCTTCTTTCTTGATGATTTTGCTCATATATTTTTTCTATATTTTTTCTTGATAATATTTGGACAAAAATTTGTTTAAATTATTAGTCTTTTTAAAAAATCCAATTTGTGTTTTGTTAATTATTTCCATTATATTTTTGTTCTCTATCTCAATTTTTGTCCTTATTTTTATTCGTGTTCTTCTTATTTATTCAGCTGGGATTTCTGCCTCCCCCCCTACTATCCTTTTTTATTTTCCAGTTTAAGCTATAAATTTCCCTCTAAGTATTTTTAAATTATTTCTCACAAATAATATAATATTTTCATTATCATTTAGTGATTAATATTTAAAATTTTTTCGTCATGATGTCTCACTAACTCAATGGATATTTTAATGTTTTGTAGGAGTTTATTTTAAAATTTCAGGTACCTATGAAGTTATTTAACTAAACACTACTGATGATTTTTATTACCTTATTTGTTGATTGTCGAAAACATAATCTATGTGCTACTGAATCTCTTCATTTATTGAGATTTTCCCTCTACCTTAGTGTATAGTCAATTTTTGTGACTGTTTTCTGTGTGCCCAAGAAGAATACATACCCTGCTCTTACAGGATATGAAATACTATTTTCATCTATTAGTTCAAGCACCTCAACTTGTTCCCTTCTGTGTTTTTTTCAAACATTTTAATTGTTGGTCAATTACATTTTAGGAGGAATTTATTTAAAATTTCACCAGTTGTAAATTCAAAATTTTTTCCCCTTGTAATTCTACAGTTGTTAAGAGTATATTTCTAGGTGCATATAGGTTCATGGTTTTGCAATTTTCCAGATTAATGGTTCTTTTATTAATATTTAACAGTCTTGGATTACCCATCATGGCACAGTGGAAACAAATCAGACTAGGAACCATGAGATTGTGGGTTCAATCCCTGGCCTTGCTCAGTGGGTTAAGGATCCAGCATTACCATGAGCTGTGGTGTAAGTCACAGATGCAGCTCGGATCCCATGTTACCATGGCTGAGGCAGTAGGCCAGCAGCTGTGGCTCCGATTCAACCCCTAGCCTGGGAACCTCCGTATGTCACAGGTGTGGCCCTAAAAAGCAAAACAAACACACAAACACACACACACACACACCCCAAAACAAAACAACGACAAAAAGTCTTCTTTCCTTTTGATTTTTTTTTAAACTTCAAATTTTATTTTGTCTTATGTTAAAGTTCTTTCCCTGGACATGTTTTGGTTCCTATTTGATGGGGATATCTTTTCCTCTACTTTTATTTTTAAACTTTCTCTGGCTTTTTGTTTAAGGTGTTTCTTTTAAATAATACATTGATATTTTTCATTTTTATTCAATACGAGTTTTTCTCTTGGTTGACTAAAGCTTTCTTTGGTAATCCTGTCATATAAAATGATTTTTACTATTTTATTTTGTATCTTGGCTCCATATCTTTCTGTTTTTCTCATAATTTCCAACCTTCAGTTGGATCTATGAAGTTTCCTTCTTATTTTTTTTTAAGTTCAACATTTTATCATTATTATCATGGCAATTTCCCAATTACCCAAACTTTTTCATCTTTCTTGACTTTTTTCTAAAGCTTATCAATAACTAGGTTTTCCCCTCAATGGAGACAAGTTCTTGTTAATATCTTTCTCCTAGTGTTTCCCCCGTGATTGCTTTTATACAGACATATATGTTTGTCCTTGCTAATTTAGATAATTATGAAATTATTAAGTTTCTAGTAACTCACATTTTACTGACCATTGCTCACTCTTCTTTCGGATGAGCTCTGCCAAGCGACCTCTCAGAGTCTTTGTCTCATCATCTGTGAGGCTTGGTGTGCCGATAATATCTTCATTTTGTCCTCACTTTAGATAAGAGTTTAGTTCTTTGTCCTTTGTGCTTTGAAGCTATTACTCCATTGCTTTCTTCTCTCCAGTGTTACTGTTTTGAAATCTGATGTTCCTTTGAAGTGCTCTCCTATTTCTTTCCAGAATATTTTGGAATGGTCTCTGATTTCGTTGAACATTATCCTCATGGGTCTGGCAGTTGAGATTTTCTTAACTCTCCTGTTTAGCATTCTTTGTTTGAATCTGGGAAATTTTAAGGAAATGTTTCCTTACATGTCCCCCCCCCCCACCTGAGTTGTGAATTCTTTTCTTCTGGGACTCTTGCTAGATGCATAGTGACCACTTGCACTTCTGTCCTTATCATCTGAGGTTTTCCTCACTTTTTCTATCACTCAATCCTTTTCTAATGCCTGAGACCTCCTCAGCTGTACCTCCCAGTATGGCAAAATTCTGCTTTCGCAGTATAGTCTTTATTCGATCCTTAAATGTGTTCTCTATGTCAACAGTTACATTTTTTCCCATTATTAGCCCCAATAGAATATTCTGTTACTTCATGCACTTGCCTTGTGTTCCCTGGGTCCTTCTTAGATCCCAGGAGATACTTACTTGTGCTACTTGAAATTCTTGTTCTGGCTGGTTGATTCATTCCGTGACCCTTGTCAGGTTTAGTTTCTTGCCCTTTAAAGTGCTGATGCTTCTCCAATATTTTCTTTTTCCCCTTTGAGTTCGTAGTCCCCTGGGGATTCTCTGTTACAGGGGACTGGTGATATGGGTCTGGGAGCAGGAAAACAATCTGAAATCCCAGCTTGTTCCTTCTTCTAGGAGGTCTGGATTTGGGGTGTGGGGTCTTGGGACAGAGAAGCCCCTGGACCTTCCATTTAAACTTCTTCTCAAATCCCTATTTCCTTTCCTCCTCCGATGAACGTTTCTCCTGGAGAAACCGCAGGAGCTCTACCCTGCACCGATGAACCTTTCTCCTGGAGAAACCCTAGGAGCTCTACCCTGCACTGCTCTCCAGGATGCATCCTCAGAGAATCCACTGGCTGTGGGTAGGGGGCTGGAGAGACGAGAGGATTCCCACAGGTGACCATCCCTGGTGCAGCTCTTGCCCTGGGCAGCCTCAGAGCCCTCACATAAGACCCTGTCTCCTGCTTCCATGGCTCAGTGTATGGCGCTCCTTTTGCACAGACGACATGGGGCAGCCCATGCATGGAAAAAGGGTGAGAAAGAGGAAAGGGCACAGCTGGAGTTGGCTCTTCCCAGCCTCTCCCGTATCTCTAGCAACAGAGTCTCTAAGTTACTATTTCTCTTTCAAACAGGAATAAAACTCTCTCTCTCAAAGCATTCTTCATGGCCTTCTGTTATGTTCAGAGATCAATTAACGTCCTCACTTTTGTGTTCCCTCCAGAATGGGCTCAGGAGAGGAAATCAGCCGCCTGGGCAAGCTTACCACCTTCGCTAGAACTAGAAGTCCTTGCTGATGTTAGGAGAAAATTCCCGAGGCAGCACCTCTTATTTTGCATATGCATTTGTTTATTTTTGAGGATCATGATACCAGTGTTAGCACGTGAGGTTCAGAGATGGATTGAAGTTCAATGGCAATGCTACCGATTAAATCTATGCATCGCTGGGCCTTTAACATTTCTGAGTTTCAGTTTATTTTATCTGCGAGCTGGAAAAAAATAACATGAATACACTTTTATTCAGCAGACACCATGCGTCAGGCATTAATACGCAGCCCAGACTACTTCATGAGACTGCTGGAAGAATCAAAGGAGACAGAATGTAAATGGCTAGATAAGCCAAAGGAAAGCAGGAAAATTGCATTGTTCTTAAAGACTTGGGCTCTGGAGTGACAAAGATGCATGTCCACATTTTTTCTTGCCCCTTAATTCTATTATTTTGAGCATGTTACCTAATGTCTCTGTGTATTAGTTTCTTAAACCATCAAGTGCAAATAATACCTACATCCAAAGGTTGCTGTGGATTTAAATGAGATGATCTAATGACACACTCAGGGGTTACCCAAACCGTGACTTCTTAATCGCTTCTCAGAGGAACTTAAAGGGACCTTGAGCTTAAATATTTTGACGTTGCGGCATCTAAACACAGGAGATCCTTTTTTTACATACTGAATGACTGTGATCACGCTTTGTGGCACAAAATCACCTCTTGAATTTTGAGTTATCTGGCTCAATAAGACAGTCTTTGAAGCAATCGCTAAAGCTTTCTGAACCATTGCTCAAGATCTTGGTCTTGAGGGTCACAGCAGTACGTTGAAGAAGGAAACAGAATAGTGGCAACTCAAAACTTGAAGAAAATGTATATGGAGTCGACTAGTCAATGGAGGGTGTGTGTGAAAACGAAGAAAGGCAGAGGCTGTGAATTGAAGAGCAAAATGCCATTTCAGATGCTGGGTCTGATGATTTCAATGATTCCAGTGTGGATTATGATGGAAGTTGTGGGAGTAGAGCATCCTATTTCAGAATAGCATGAATTTCTCCTGTTCTACACAGCAATTACTAGCCACTTGTGGCTGATAAACCCTTGAAATATGGTTAGCATGATTGAGCCGAACTTACATTTTATTTGACCTTATTTGCTTTTAGTTGAAATTAAAATAGCCACATGGAGCTAGTGGCAACTGGATTGAACAGGGCAGCGCTGGAAAGGGGAACTGGCAAAAAAAAAAAAAAGATGTCAAATTAAAAGTGGGTAACGAAGGCGGGGAAGAGAAGAATTCTCAAAGACCCTCGGGGGACAATTTCAGGGAGCTGAATATATGGCTATCTTTTGTTTCCTTCAATGTCCCTTTGGAGAACCATCTGTCAGCACCACATTCAAGACCCTGTGCCTCTGTAACCGTGTCACTGGCCTGCAAGGCCTGTTAGCCTGTTCCCTTGTCATAACTGTCCCTGTGCTCAGAGCCCAGGGCGCAGCTTGCCATATGGCACTGAGTTCTACCAGGGCCAGAAGAGCAGCACTCATGCCAGGACGCGGGGATTAGTAGTCCCAGCATCATAGGACTTCCTTCTGGACACACAGGATATACCACCCCCTGTGCTGGCATGCGAAGGGCAGAGGCTGCCTTCTGAGATGGCAGTGCAACCTCCCCAGACTTGGAGAAAGCTGGAAAGAAATTTTAGTCATATCTTGTGTTCGGGTAGGATGTATTTTTAGATATGGAAAATATGATGTGTGTGTGTGTGTGTGTGTGTGTTTAACAACACAAAGTATTAGCTTTCTAGGTACTAGTCCTTTTTGCACACAAGTCTAAAGAAAGGAAAAGAGGTGCTTCCTTTTGTGGAAGAAAAGACTCAAGGATGACCTCATGCTTGCTTTGCGTGGTGACTTCTCACTCTATTCCTGCATCTCTGGTGCCATGCTGAGGGCCTCCCTGGTTGAAATAGCAAGGGGAGGATGTTCCCAGGAGCACTTGAAAATTCAATGAGTGTAGGACCGGGTACCTGGGGCCCTCTGGGGCCCCCTTTCAGCACCTCTGCAGTGGGGAGATCTTCTCTAAGCAGCAGAGGTGTGGTTAGCCTTATGACCGGGCAATGCTGGCTGCAGAGAGAAACCAGGAAATGTGGCCGAGAGAGAGCAACACGTGGAAGAAGAATCTTCCTTCTGGGTCCCAAGCAGGCCTCCCCACGCAATAGCAGAGAGTGGGTCGATCCATCAAGAGGGTGCAGTGGGGACTCTTTTTTTTTGGCTGCCCTGAGGCCTATGGAGTTCCCTGCTGGGGATAAGATCCGAGCTGCCGTTGTGACCTAAGCCACACTTGAACCACCGCTGGATCCTTAACCCACTGTCCTGGGCTGGGGATTGAACCTGCATCCCAGCACTCCCAAAACACCACTGATCCCACTGTGCCACAGCAGGAACTCTGCAGTGGGGATTCTTTGATTGCTGCGTGGTAACAGCTTCCAATAGCCAGAAAATATCCATGGTTCCAGGGAGACAGAACTGTCTTCTGTGGTTATGGTAGAAAGCATTTTCCTCTCATCCCCTGACAGAGGCTCAGGTATTTACAGTATATTATGGGGCCGAATTTCACTCTTTAGAGGAACGTGAAATGCTATTGGATGTATTTTTGGCCTCAGCCCTAAATTAATATAATGTTCACAAAGAAAATAAATCTTAAGATGAAAAACTTCTCTATTTTTTTATTATTAAATGAAGTTACTAAAGTTAGACTGGTGACTTTGTCATTATTTAGTTTGCACTCTAGGGCAGGATCCAGACTTCTATGCAGTAAAAATGTTTGGCAGCAATGGAGAATGGGTAACAGTTTCAAATAAAGTCTATTTCCTTCACTTATTGTTTTTAGAGTTGACTGTAGTTACACCCTTAATTATCCAAGATGCTCAAACACATACAATAAGTGTGATGGGGGCAGAAGAAAAGCATTCAATTTCTCTCTCAGCCGTGTGATACCTTGGCTTTTTTACAGATAAAAACTTGGTTGACCCTTATTTTATGAGTGTTCGCTTTTTTTCCCCCTCTGTTGCTGCAGTAAAACTTCTCTGCTAAGCACCTGCTGTCTTTCCCCTTCCCTTGCATCCTAAAAATAAATCTATTATGTTCTCATCAGCGAGAACTCACATCTTCAGTTTCCTTCATTTCCCTTCATTACCAGGTGATAATTGTTTTTATTTTTTTTCTCCTATCCATTATTCCACCAATAAACCACTCTGCTGTAAAGGTGATTTTTCTCCACTGAATCTCAATGTGGGAAAAATAATCTCATTGGGAACTTTCCCTGTAGGTTAGATTGATTTTATTGTCAGCATCAGTCCTTTCTACACTCTTTAACTGGAGGAACAGCAAAATAACACAACTTGCGATTATGAGTTTAAAAAAATTTTGGAGCTATATCTGACAACAAGTTCAAGATAAAAGATATTTTCTTACTCAAAAAATAAGTCTGATTGTTATGAAAAGGTAATTCCTTAGATCTTAACTGCATTTGGAATTAATAGGATTGAAGTTCCTGTCGTGGCTCAGTGGAAATGAATCTGACTGTGTTCATAAGGACGCAGGTTTGATCCCTGGCCTCAATCAGTGGGCTAAGGATCCGGTGTTGTCATGAGCTGTGGTGTAGGTCATAGACATGGCTCAAATCTGTCATTGCTGTGTTTCTGTGGTATAGGCTGGCATCTGTAGCTCTGATTCAACCCCTAGCCTGGGAATTTCTGTATGCCCATGGGTGTGGCCCCAAAAAGAGCAAATAAAAAGAAAATAAATTAATAGGTTTGAAATGAATATACAGTTAGATGACTAACCCAAGAAAGCCATATTTTGGCAAAACACATTGTTAAGTAGATGATTCTTCACCTTTCACAGATTTTGGTGAATTAGTCTTGAAATTGATTTTAGAATTCCAAGGAGAGTAGAAAATTTCAACAACTTAGTTCTTTGTTTCTTTTCCTTTATCCTTTTTTCCCTAGGAATTTAAATTAACACTGTCTCTCAATGTTTTCTTTAAAAAGTTTTCTTCAAAAATCTTTTGTTTATTTATTTACTTATTTAATCAGTTACCTTCTAAAACTGACTAAATAAAAGGAAACTGTGATAATAATAGTAATTAAAATTAATAAAAAAGAATTTAGAGCCATCTTGAATATGCCAAGGGAATCTTTATTTGTTTACCTCAAACTGTGATATAGTAAAGTTGCATGTTTTAAAAAATCTTTACATATATTTGTAGGATATTGAAATATCATATATAATGTGAGTAAAGAAATAGTTACAGAATTCCCTGGTGGCCTAGCGGTTAAAGATCTGGCATTGTCACTACTGTGGCAGGGTTCCATCCCTGGCCCAGGAAGTACCATGTGTCATGGACACAACCAAAAAAATTAAAAATAATAAATAATAAAATATAAATGTTTATTTAAAAAAAGGAATAGTTACACCTATTTTGTAGACCCTGGAGAATTCTAGTAATATATGAATTGATTCTAGATGTTTAGTGTCATAAATATATTTTTAGAAAGGACAATTTATCATATGGGATTTATTTCATATTAGATTCTTGATTAATAGCACAATATCTACTATCAACATTGTTCCTACAGAAAAATAAAAACCATTTTTTTTTGTTCCACTATTGTCTAATGCTACCACTATACCACCATGAAAAGCAAGGGGTGCTCATTTTAATTTTCCAGGTATGACAAAAGCTTTGTAATTCTTTATGTTACTTCTCTTTGGACTTTTATTTTAGTAATTATGCTGACATGGACTCTCAAATTTTCAGTAATTGTTCTGCCAACAGTTCTAAACCTTATTTGGATGAATATTCAACAAACTAGAAATTGTTACTTATTTTTGAATATATAACTTACTGCAAATATGAAAAGAGTGACTCCAGCAATTACAAAACAAAGAGGAATTAGGGGCTCATTTCCCTTTTTGTGAGGATGACATGCTGCCTACTGCGCTAAGGAGGCAGGTAATTTCCCTTTTTAAAAAAAACTCTACATCTCTACATATATTTGGCTAGGTCAGATGAACTCTCATTTATATTGCAATCAATAATTTATGATCACTAACTTCATAGAAAGAAATTAAAGCAAAGGGATAGCGATTCAAAGAGCAGCCATCTCTGGGTGATAATATATTTCAATTATATTCTGAAATGTATTAGTTCCATCACTAAACTACAGAACAACCATTGAGCGGGATGAATTGAACACGGCCATCACGTCCTCCATTATTCCCCAGAAAGGGAATAGCCTCTGACTAGTCACATGATTCACCTAAACTCACTCTTTTTGACAGTAAGTCTCCACTTCTGGACTTGCCTACACTCTCCTGAGCAGAGCTGAGATTGGCGAGTTTATCAGTTGTAGTGGATTTCCATAATGGACCAACCAGGAAATAGACAAGTATGGGAGCTATAATCGAAGCTCTTCCATCCATCAGGCAGGATGAATTTAACAAGTCCATCAAGCCTCAAATTTCATGAGGTGCCTGAAAAGAGGTGGTAGTTGAAAATATAATCACTGAGGCTAGAGAGAAGAAGTGACATTTTCAGTCATGATCTTCACTGAATTATGTAGAAGAAGCCAATATACAAGTTTGCACACAAATCAGTTTATTTAGTGTGATTTGGTGATGCAGTCATGTCAATCCTAGGAGGATATGGAATGGCAGAAGCTTCTATCATAGAATTTTTTTTTTTTAGGGTATGCTTGATTTACACTGTTGTGTCAATTTCTGCTGTACAGAACACAGTGAACCAGTCATACATGCAGATAGATAGATGATAGATAGATAGATAGATAGATAGATAGATAGATAGATAGATAGACAGACAGATAGATGTAGGAGTTTGTAGCACACAATAATCAACAAATTTGCTGTTGGCTCATAAGCCACCTGGCAAATTCACTATCTCAAAAGTTCTGCCTTGAATTAGAATTCTTATTCACTGTGTACACTGAATAATTGAGGCATCAAATTAAGATTAATCTTGTAAATTCAGACCCAAGAAACAAAAATGAGTTAATCACATTAAAATCCAATGGGCTTTTACCCATTCAACTCATTACTGCTTCTCTATACTCTCCCCTTCAATGTTACACATATTGCCAAAGAACATTCAGCACAAAGTGGTCTAATATTTATTAAAAATTTTTAAAAATTGTAATCCATTTATAAAATGGATTACTACATGTCAGAGGTGCTACATAAGGCAATTTATCTTTAAGTTCCTATTTGTGCTCCCTGCAAACCTAGATGGTGAATGCTATTATGATGCCCATTTCACGGATGATGAAACCAAGGCTTAAGGTGGTTAAGTGATGTGCCCAAGATCCCACAGCCAAGGGTAGGCAGGTGAATGTGAACCCAGGGTTATCAGTCCTGGAGCAATAGATCTGAACTATTATGCAACAGCAGCAGTTGTAGTATTAGAGGAAGTAGTAAATAATTAACATTTACAGGGTACTTTCTACATCCTAATGTTTGACCTGGAGACTGGCAGGACTGAGCTGCTCAGAAAGTGGTGCCAGACTCCTACAGCATCGCCTGGTGACCAGCAGCTTCCCTGGCACCTGGTGAGTCTCTTGGCTCTGTATCTTCCTGTGAAAAGCCTCTTCCCATCCCTCCCAAAAGGAGAAATACAGCAAGTCCCAGTTGTGAGACACTGGAGAGCCTTCTCTGCCATCAGTGAGTCACACGGTGTCCCCTACACCAGGTTGGGGTTCTGGGGAGTCTGGGGGAGATCATGCTTGAGCCGTCAGATTCAGGTTGTCCTCACCCTCTGTTCCTCAGCTCTCATCATTCTCCTCAACATGCAACAGCCATCTCCCCTTGGCTTGAAGCCTCTGTTGATCATTCTTGAGGTTCCACCTCGTGTTTGCAAACATTGTGTGGTTTCTGTCTCCTGGATGGACCCTGACTAATAAAACATGCTATTTTCATAAACAAAGACAATCAATGAAATTTTTTTCTTTTTTTTTCAGGTGAAGCAACAGGCACAGAGCAGTAAGTGTGCTTGCTCAAAGGGCCAGCTCTGCGTTAGTCCCTCCTCATTCTAAGGTTGGAATGAGGTTCCCAGGTTCCCTTCTCTGTCAATAGTCTGGGCAACTTCACAATTTTGTAAGCTCCAATTAGCACCTTTTTATGGACTGGGTTATATTCCCCCAAATTCATACATTGAAGCCCTAAGCCCCCAAGTGCCTCTAATTGGAGAAAGGGCCTTTAAAAAGGTAATTAAGGTTAAACATGGTGATAAAGGTAGAGATCAATTGAATATGACTGGTGTCCTTATAGGAAGAAGAGGCACAGGAACGGCTGAGTGGGGACACAGAGAAGGTGGGCGCCTACAAGCTGAGAAGAGAAGCCTCATGAGAAACGAGCCCTTCCAATATGTTGACCTTGGACCACCAGCCTCCAGACCTGTGAGAAGATGCATTTCAGGTTTAAGCTGCCCAGACTGTGGTATTTAACACCCCTATCCACACCTCCAACTTCATTGTTTTACTCCATATCGGCACATCATTTTCAAACTTTAACCTTACCTCCCAAGGCAGTCATCACAAATACTCTATCAAAATTAATGGCTTCATTGAGTCCCAAATCCCAGAATGCCTGACTTCCTTACTTAGTGTCTCATGGGTCTTATTGGTCTTGATAGTTCTGACTACCAGATATTTGAATTCATTTCCTCCCATGTTTCCTATACCCCTTGCTTATTTCATGACTTCATTGAATTTTCCGTATACCTTCGCAGTAGGCAAGGTGATTTCAATGTCCCTCCTCTCTCGTTTTCTAGGGCATCCCTTTTCATGCCAGACCTTCAGTCTTGGTCTGATTATGTCACTTTAAAAGCCAATAACAGCCTCTCACAGTAGTGTTTCCCAAACTATATCTCACAGAATGTATCCCAAGAAATACTCCTGTAAAAAGGGCTTTATGCTTTAACTCACTATGCCCATGTGTGTAATAATGGCTTGTAAAAGACCTGTGAAAATTCTTCTATTTAATTTTATCTGTTTTTCAGATTCAAGAACTACCTCCCTCACTTCCCCCATCCCATCGTCCCCTCTTTTTGTGCATGTTTGGAAATGGTGACCTATAAGATAAAATGAAATTTTTTTTACCCTGATGGAAGACGCTGTAGTTGTCACATTGTTATGGTCACTGCAGGAGCCCTGCCAACATCTCCTTGAGTCCATTATTGTTTCTGAGGGGCTGCACTCAGGCTACTGGAGCCCCTTGCCCACCTCCATTCCATAGATGACCTGAGCCTGGGGCCAAAGGATCCCAGAGAAGCAGGAAAACCCAGCTCTCTCGCTGCAAGTGTAGACACTTCTAAGGTTATGCTTACATCACAGAAATTCCTGGTGGTCTCCTGACTGGGCCATCATGGGAGCTCTGCCTGAAATCATACTGTCTTCCCCTCCCCTACGCTGCTTCCCTCACTCCTGCATGGGTTCTTAGGAGAGATTCATAAACCACTTGCAGACAAATCCTTGTCTCAAGGTTAATATGAGGACCCTGACAAAAGACATGCTCCCCCAAGGTCCTTTTGAAGTCTCGTTGTGTGGTGGTTATGTGGCCAGAAAAGAGCCATACTTTCATCTCTCTGCCACAGTGATTGACCAGGAGAAAGAAAGCCCAAGTCAGTCACTTTATAAAAACATCTTTCATGCTTTTGTTCTGCCCCTACTTGGTTCAAAGTAATTCTACAATCCAGGGTGGATATTAAGTTTTCTAATAGCTTTCCATTCCCCATCCATTCCCAACAATGTTTAATAGTGCTTTCCAAAAGATATCTATTTCTGCTTGTATGTTTTGCAAATGGGTTTTGCTTTGCTTTGCTACACTTTTAGAAGATAATTCTCTCTAGATAATCAAATTAAGTAAGTGAATTTCAGTATAAAGCATGACCAGAAATCTTAAATAAAACTAGGTAAGTACAATGAATGATTTTTTTATAGAGCTATACAACTAAGCAAATGTTTATCACAATGTGAGTCTAGAGAATACTGATTGGGGACAGATAATCTTTAGGTTAATTTTCTGCATTATTGTAACACTTCATCCTTAAATGATAATTCTTGATAAACATGAGCATTGCTCTTTAAAATCTTTCTCGTCACTGTAGACCTCCTTCTGCTTGGATCTCTGATTCTCAATCTGAGGAAATAAGAGCTTACAAAGCATTACAAAGTAATGGAAAGTGTGTTTGCTTGTTTGCTCTTTGGAGGAGGAAAGACATGAATATACATGTCTACATAATCCCATGCATTTATTATGGAGGGAACTGTGAAATTTACATTCTGAAATTTACATTGAAATTTCTGTGAAATTTACATTGCTTCCAATTCTGAACTAAAAAATAAAAGAAACCAAAACTCTCAGGGCCAAAGAGGGGAAGACTTCTCTCTTTGATAAACTGGGGTTTGGAGAACTGTCTGAATGCGCTGCTCCAGGTTGTTCCTGTTTCTCTAGCTGCTTTCTTTTCTTTTCTTTTCTTTTTTTTTTTTTTTGCTTCTTAGGGCCGCACTTGTGGCATATGGAAGTTCCCAGGCCTAGGGGTCGAATCCAAGCTGTAGCTGCTGGCGTACACCACAACCATGGCAACGCCAGTTCCTTAACCTACTGAATGCGTCCAGGAATTGAACCTGCATCCTCATGGATTCTAGTTGGGTTTGTAACCCACTGAGCCACAACGGGAGCTCCCTCTAGCCGCTTTCTTGCCTTGCCTCTCCCATAGCTCCAATGTCTTTAGTGGAGGTTCCTAAGTCCACAGCAGTTTTGTTTTGTTTTTGTTTGTGTCTTTTTTGGAGGGATGATGAGCAGGTGAGCACTGCAGGAGGGAGGGCACAGAACACAGGCAGCATTTATTTGACTGTGTGATTCACTTGTAAAGAGTGTCTAAAATGGGAAGGAATGTGTTATAAATGAGAATTTTTTTTCTGAGACTATTTCTAACCAGTAAAACGGGATAACAAAAATTTCCCCTGTTTTCTTAGAAGATATAAATAGATCAAATTTGTAAATAATCCTTACTTGCTGGAACTCAGTTAATGCCCATTCTGTGACCTGTTCCACTTGCCTGCACCCTTAAACAGCATCATGGGACATGAGTAAGAAGACTTGGAATTTGAGGGGCATTATCAGCTTGCCACATGTGCTGCAAGACCTCACTTCTATAAAACAGGAGTGTGTGTGTGTGTGTGTGTGTGTGTACATTATTTATGCCCAGGCACCCAAGTATGCAATTGTGGGGTGAATTAACTTGAAGGTAATTGTGAAGATTTTGCTCAGGGCTAATTCCAATTCAGCACCCCAGGGCTAGCAGCTGCCAGAAGAGCTGCTCTTTGAATATTTCATTATCAAACTCTATTTATAAGAAAATTTAAGTTTTATGACCCCCCCAACTCCTCTCCATTTTTTGTAGGCATCCAGGCATGATTACCAGCAATATTTTCCACCTGTGGACACTTCCTTTACCAATTTGTGTGTTATAATTACTCTCTCTTCACTGGAGATGATTTTTCATAGCTACTTCACCAAGGTGTGGACTCTTATCTATTCTTGGAATGGTGATTCCTTCAGAAAAGCTTATTTAAAAATATTAACAAATTACTCTGGCTTGAAAGTAGATTTTGAGCTTGAAGTGTATTCCATCAAGGCACCTAAGAACACAACTCAGAAGAAGCCACTGGAAGATTTTGTTAAAATATTTCAGCTTTTCTCCAAACCCCTGAATTTATGGAATTCCCTACCACACACTTGAAAACTCTACCAACTTTTTTCTCTGTGGGTAGTGCATCGCTAAATCTAATCCATCGTGAACAAAATCAAGCAAAAGACAAAACAGGTATGTGGTAAGTTAGAGCAGGGTATCTATTTTCTCTCTCTCTCTTTTTTAGGGCTACATGCGCGGCATTTGGAGGTTCCCTGGCTAGAGGTCAAATAGGAGCTATACCTGCCAGCCTATGCCACAGCCACAGTAATGCCCGATCCTTAACCCACAGAATGAGGTCAGGGACTGAACCTACATCCTCATGGATACTAGTTGGGTTTGTTACCACTGAACCACAACGGGAACTCCTATTTTCTCTTTTTTGATGCTCAATGTGCATCATGGCCTTGGTTGATGGGAAGAACTGAGCCCTTCCTGGAGAAAGGACATCAGATTGGAAATCCCAGCTTTACAGCCTTGGGCAAAAGTGACTTCACACTGTGCCTTGATTCCCAACCTATGATGCTGCATCCCAACTTTATAGATTGGGAATCAAGGCACAATGTGAAGTCACAATAGTACTAACATCCAAGGTTATTGAAAAGCGTGTAAAAAATATTAAGACGTACACTGCATTCTCAATAAGCATTTCCTCTTAGTGGTAGGAAAAGAAGAAGAAGAAAGAGAAGAAGAACTTGAGTGTAAATTGGCCAGTGGTGTAACATCGACATGTGGAAATTACTGTGGGAACTAGGTGAAGATGGGACAGCAGTGAGAAAAAGATTTTTCTTAAAGAAATGAATTCTTTAAGGTTTTTAAGGTTAAACAGCCGAGAGGACTGCCTTCTTCCTTAGGGAAATACAACTTACAATAAGAGGATATCATTTCATGCACATCAGATTGACACAAATTAAAATGATGACAACTATCAAGTGAACAGGAAGGTGTGAAATAGAATTCTCACGTGATGCTGGAGAGCATGGGGATTGGTACAAACACAGAACGATTTGCCAATACTGAATAATACTGAAAATGCACATCCTTATGCTGTTCTTTTTTATTTTATTTATTTATTTATTTATTTATTTATTTATTTTTGTCTTTTTGCCTTTTCTTGGGCCGCTCCCTCGGCATATGGAGGTTCCCAGGCTAGAGGTCTAATCAGAGCTTTAGTTGCTGGCCTACACCAGGGCCACAGCAACGCGGGATCGAGCCGCATCTACAACCTACACCACAGTTCACGGCAATGCCTGCTACTTAACCCACTGAGCAAGGCTGGGGATCGAACCCGAAACCTCATGGTTCCTAGTCGGATTCGTTAACCACCGCGCCATGACGGGAACTCCAAAGAAACTTTTTTTAACCTGTAGAAACTGGTGATTCCAAACTCAGCGCTGCATTACTATGCTTGTCTTTTTTCCTGCCTTTAAATCACGCCACTCTTCCCTCCCCACCATAGTTTTTTAAATGCTCTAGTTCTGAAACGCTGTGGGTGAATCTGTTGTGGAGATTGGTCAAGCAGCCATAAGCATTTCTCTTTATAAAAACTGAATCTAAATTTAAAAAAAAGAGGGAGTTCCCATCGTGGTGAAGTGGTTAACAAATCTGGCCAGGAACCATAAGGTTGCGGGTTCGATCCCTGCCCTTGCTCAGTGGGTTAAGAACCTGGCGTTGCCGTGAGCTGTGGTGTAGGTTGCAGATCCGGCTCGGATCCCACGTTGCTGTGGCTGTGGCATAGGCCGGCGGCTACAGCTCCGATTATACCCCTAGCCTGGGAACCTCCATGTGCCACGGGAGCGGCCCTAGAAAAGGCAAAAGGACAAAAAAAAAAAAAAAGAGAGAGAGAGAGACATACATGTGTTTACAGTAAATTTTTTTTTTTTTTTCTTTTTAGGGCTGCACCCTCAGCATATGGAAGTTCCCAGGCTAGGGGTTGAATCAGAGCTGTAGCCTCCTGCCTATGGTACAGCCACAGGAACATGGGATCCGAGTTCTGTCTGTGACCTACAGCGCAGCTCATGGCAATGGTGGATTCCTGACCCACTGAGCGAGGCCAGGGATGGAACCCACATACTCATGGATACTAGTCAGATTCGTTTCTGCTGAGCCATGAAGGGAACGCCCAGTAAATTTTTTTTTGGATTTCACATTTTTTAAAGACTTGTCGGAGAAGGGAGGAAGATGGTTTAAGGGAAGAAGCAAGATAGCTCTTTTCTGACAGTCCTGGGATAGATGGGTAGTTTCCTTTATCATCTTTGAAAATGACTCATAAGCCAGACATCTCTTCAGAGTTCTCAGGACAAACGGTGTCATAACCACGTGGGCTCCCTCTGCCGTCTGCTGCGAGGGCCCCCACTAAGCTCAGGTGCCCTGTCAAACCGCATTTGCCCACGTTCTGTCTGCTGTCAGGTGATGCCAAACAGATAACCACAATGAATGCTTCCCCTTGTCACAGCGAAACAGCCCCTATTATCTCCTGAGATAAATCAGAGAACATCAGGAAAGCAGGCTGAAAGCCATTTCAGCCAGGACAAAGGAAAGCTATTAAGGATTTTCCCTTTGCCTTCAGGGCACTGACAAGTATTTTTCTGGGATAGAAAATATAGAACATGAGAATATGTTTATTATGAGAACGCACTGATGTCTTTAACTGAGTATTACGGTCGTATATTTGATTGCCTTTGAACACTTTATTTTTTTCTTCCTGGAGATCATTTGAAACAGCTTTCCAACTTAGCCATGATAATTGTGTTTCTAGAGCGGTCAAACTCTCTAGTCACATCCTTCGAGAAGACTGAAGCTTGGCTTTGCCCTGTCTATCCTCCTCGCCCTGGAATCCGCTTCCTGGACCTTGCTTCCTGGACCCTGAGCATCACTGCCCGGAAGTACTTACTGCGCTTCATACTCCTTTCTCTGCACTGTAGTCTCTTCCTGCATCCGTTTCCAGTGTCTGTTTGCTTTGCCTCCTGATGTCTCCTGAGTTTGAACACCATCCAGGTTTTCCTGCCTGAAAGGAGGAAAAACACCTCCACCCTCCGTTCCAATTATACCCCCACCAGCAGCAGCCCGTCTGGTTTCCCCCCTTCTCTCCAAGCCCGTTAACTGCACCCTCCAGCCTCTTTATTCAAGTAAACTGCCCTTGAATAAAGAGGGAGTGGATAAAGAAGATGTGGTACATATACACAATGGAATATTACTCAACCATGAAAAAGAATGAAATAATGCCATTTGCAGCAACATGGATGGACCTAGAGATTATCATACTGAGTGAAGTTAGACAGTGAAAGACAAACATCATATGGTATCACTTTTATGTGGAATCTAAAAAAAGGATACAAATGAACTTATTGGTGGAACAGAAACAGATTCACAGACTTTGAAATACATGTGGTTACCAAAGGGGAGAAGCAGGGGGATGAACTGGGGGTTGGGATTGGCACATGCACCCTGAGGTCTATGAAATGACTGGCCAGCAGGGACCTGCTGCACAGCACAGAGAGCTCTACCCGATATTCTGTGAGCATCTATGTGGGAAAAGAATCTGAAGGAGAGTGGATGTGTGTACATGTATAACCGAATCACTGTGTTGTACAGCAGAACAGATCGCAACATTGTAGATCAACCGTACTTCAGTACTTCAATAAAAGATTTTAAAAATGAAAATAAATAAATAAATTAATAAACAAGACCAAGTAGATTGCCCTCAGGCCTTGAACACACCGAAGCCCAGGCAGAAACAAACCCTCACGTCCTTGTCTGCCCTCGCCTGGCTGTCCTGGGGTCTGTGGACCGTGGTCACCTGGGCCGTCCTGTCATCCTGTGGGGTTTAGCTTTCATGGAAAGTGCCTGCTCGGTGCCTGCTGAGCTCTGGTGTTAGCAGGGCTCTGGGAACCCCTAAGATCCAGCCCCGGAATCACGAGGATCCCCTCCCTGTGAAACCTGCAGGACATTTGACAAGAAAGATGAGAGCACTGAGTGGGCCTGGGGAGGGGTCAGAGAAGCAGTCCTATCAGAGTCCACAGATCTGGGCTACAGGAGACATTTATCGTGACTCTTGCTTCTCCTAGAAGCTGGCTAGGTGTATAAGCTGAGGACTTGCATTTATTCTATGTATGTATGTATGTATGTATTTGGTTGTTTGTTTTTGGTTTTGTTTTTAGAGCCGCCACCATGGCATATGGAGGTTCCCAGGCTAGGGGTTGAATTCAGCTGTAACTGCAGGCCTACACCACAGCCACAGCCATGTGGGATCTGAGCCGCATCTGCCACCTACATCAGAACTCATGGCAACACTGGATCCTTAACCCACTGAGTGAGGCCAGGGATCGAACTCAAATCCTCACGGATGCTAGTCGGGTTCGTTTCTGCCGTGCCACAATGGGAACTCCCGGACTTACATTTTTATTTAAAACAAAAAAACAACAACAACAGGGCATCAATAGCTCATGGCTAAAAACTCAACAATTTGGTGATGTATTGAATACATACATATGTATCTGTACAATTTTTTTTTCACTTCCCACACTGCTCCTCCTTTTCTAAAATATTGACACTTTAGCGAAGCAGGTAGGCATCTACTTTCAGGCTTTCTATTGATCTTCTATATAGTGAGAAATAATGTTATATAAAGACAGAATCATTCCTCACATACTACTCTTCAACTTGCTTTTGTCATGAGGATCACAGATATTTTACCCATGTAAATATTTATATTACATTTCTTAGGTAAACACCTATATGGGATTCCAGTGCATACAGTGTTTCCAGAGCCTAAATGTCATTTTCTCTATTGAGGAAGGAGTAATAACATAAAAAACATGTCTTGCTTTGGACTAAATTGCTGCTCTTCTCCATCAAACACTTCATATGCCTCATCTCATTTTCCTAATTAGTTGGATGGTTTATTGAACTGTTCAAAGTGGTTCAGTATTAGGTTTTAATTTAAACATGAGGCAGTTATAACATTCAAAACCGATTTTTTTTAATTAAATTTTTTTTATGGCCACATCCAGGGCATATGGAAGTTCCTGGGCCAGGGATTGAATCTGAGCCACTGCTATGGCAACACCAGATCCTTTAACTATATTGTACCACGCCAGGGATTGAACCTGTGCCTCTGCAGTGACCTGAGCCACTGCAGTTGGATTCTTACTCCACTTTGCCACAGTGGAAACTCCTGAAACCACTTCTAAAATAAGGAAGCCAACATTTTCAGAAGATTCTAGAGTCTAAGGGTTGGATCTCTCTTGAAAGTTCACCCGAAGACTAACTATAATGGAAGAAATAAAAATCATTAAAAAAATTGTGATGGAACCTGATGGAGGATAATGTGAGAAAAAGAATGTATGTATGTATGTGTGACTGGGTTACTTTGCTGTATAGTAGAAAAGTGACAGAACACTGTAAACCAACTATAATGGAAAAAATAAAAATCATTAAAAAAAAAAAAGAAAAAAGAAAAAAGAAAGTTCACCTGAAGAGCCATCTGTTTATGTGGGAATCTGCTTTACATTATTGAAGCCAGGAGGTCATTAAACCTCAGCTTGTATATGGCCAATTACAGGGAAATTGCTGCTTGCAAAAAGCAGTAAATTAATTTGACACAACCTGTTGTCCTGGGAGAAAGCCTGGGTTTGGGCGTCCCTCCCTCCTGGTTGAACTTCCCTTCTTATAAATCGCTGGATTTAGACGTTAGGCAAGTTACTCAGATGTCTCTATTGGTTACACTGTGGCTTATGTTAAAACTCTATGCTCAGACTTAAAGCATTGCTCTTGATATGAAAAGCCTTTGGAATTTAAAAAAATCCCCTTTTCTCTCTGCAGAGTTTGGATTTCCAGTCTCTTGCTTCACTGGGGATCAAAAAAAAAAAAAAAAAATCTAATAAGAAACTCAGAGCTGAGTCAGGGCACTCTGTTCTAGGCTGAATTTCCCCTCTCCTGAAGCAATGAATGCCTTTTATTTAATGGGAAAGGAACCTCAGGGCAACAGAATTTGCAGGGACAGAAAATAGTTTGGAAAATATTTTTCCTTTTTTTAATAAGTATTTATTTAATTATTTATTTAGGGCTGCACCCGTGGCATATGGAAGTTCCCAGGCTAGGGGTCAAATCAGAGCTGCAGGTGCCAGCCTGCTCCCACAGCCACAGCAGATCTGTGCCGCATCTTTGACGTACATCACTGCTCATGGCAACGCCAGATCCTTAACCCACTGAGCGAGGCCAGGGATCAAACCCACATCCTCATAGGTACTAGTTGGGATCATTACCACTGAGCCATGACAGGAACTCTGGAAAACATTTTTCAATGTGTTTTTGAAGCTGTTCTCCCACCCTCTGTGCCTGGGTGAGCTGTGCTACTCACATGCACTCCAGGGGACCCCAGAGCTTGGTTTCTAGCCTTCAACTCATTCGAGGTTCAGTTCTGTAGTGGAAACTGTTGACTATCTTTGTCTGGATTCATCCATCTATACATTTCTCATCACCTTCGATACATGAAACCGATACTGGAGGTGAAGAGAGGAATAATGGAGGCATAGCCAACATTTTAAGAGTTTATTTGAGAAAAAATCGACTTGCATCAGGCAGTGACAAAGCAAAAGTGGCTAAAAGTCCTCCGCCTACAGGAGCTGGGGACAGATTTTATAGAGAAAAGGCAGAAGCACAGAAAGGACATTATTGATTGGCTTTAGCTAAAATCATAGTTGGCTGCTTGTGATTGGCTGTCCTTCAGTTTTGATTTTGTAACTTTTAGGTTTTTTGGTCCCACAGCATGCAGAAGCTCCTGGGCCAGGGATTGAACCTGCGCCACAGCAGTGACCCTGGCCATAGCAGTGACAATGCCAGGTTCTTAACCCCCTGAGCCACCAAGGAACTCTAGATTTTATAACCTGGAGGCATGTACAAGATTAGGTTTTGATTTGCTTATATGGGCTGCCACAGCATTGGAGTCACCTCTGTCGAATAGCCTCCTTGTTTAATTCATTTAACCCCTTGTTCTCAAGGCCTCTGGGAGAGTTGAGTGGGTAAATGGGGGTCCATAAGCTCCCATGTGAAGGCCAGGCCATGCTGCAGCAGATGATGCTTAGACAGAGCCCTGATGGAGGCTGCAGGCAGGACTGGCTGAGTGTGGGGGGTGAGAGGTGAGTATTAGAGACTGCATCTTGGCAAGAATAGAAATAAAGAGAAGAGCATTCCAGGCATAGCAATCAAACCCAAGACACTTGAGAGAACATCTGTTTCTAGGGAGTCACGGGCAGGGCAACGCGAATGGTGTGCAGGCAAAGGCAGGCAGTGATGAGCGATGAAGGGAAAGTAATTTTTTGTTGCTGCCATAACAAATTACCACAAACATAGTATTTTCAAACATCCCGTCTCTTATCTCCCAGTTCTGTCGAAGTCCGACAGAGAGCATCCAGCTGCATCCTCTGCTTAGAGTTTCACGAAGTGTTGGCAGGGCTGAGCTCCTCTCTGAAGGCCCTGGGGAGGAATCAGCTTGCAAGCTTATTTGGGCTGTTGGCGGCATCTGACTTCTTCCGTGCAGAACCAATCCCCCATTTCCTTGCTGGCTGTCAGCTGCAGCCACCTTGAGCTCTAAAGGCCTCTCCGGTGCTTCCAAACGTCCTCCTACATCGCAGTACCAGCTATGGGGCATCAAATCCTCCTGGCAGGAATCTAACATCCCCTCCTGTCTTCCTTTTCTGCTCCCAGGCCAGGGCAGCTTTCTGCTTCAAATGCTCGCCTGAGTTGATTCAACCGGCCCAGAAAGCCCCAGGCAATCTCCCCATCCTCAAAGTCCTTAACTTAATCTCACCTGCCCAGTCCCTTTGGCCATGGGGATAAGTTTTTTTGGGGGGGCTTATTTTGCCACCACAAAGGGGACACCAGTTCTGAGAGATGCTCCCCAGGGATGTGTGTGTGTGTGTGTGTACACACACACACACACACACATACACACACACACGCGTGCGCGCGCATGTCTATCAGGATGCTTTATTCATGTTTGGGAGACACTGAATAATGTATTTCTTTCTAGGAGATTCAAAAAAACACCTATTTATGTTCAAGACCATGATGAGGAAGCCTGGGTAAATTTTCCCTAGGGTTCGCCAAATTTGTTTTACCTTAAAATCTTTCCCACCAGTTTCTTTTTTTCTTTCTTTCTTTCTTTCTTTTTTTTTTTTCTGTGTCTTTTTAGGGCTGCACCCATGGCATATGGAGGTTCCCAGGCTGGGGGTCCATTCGGAGCTGTTGCTGCCGGCCTACACCTGAGCCACAGCAATGCCAGATCCAAGCTGCATCTGCAACCTACACCACAGCTTACAGCAATGCCAGATCCTTAACCCACTGAGCAAGGCCAGGGATTGAACCTGCAACCTCATGGTTCCTAGTTGGATTTGTTTCCGCTGCGCCAGGACGGGAATTCCTTCCACCAGGTTCTGTGCAAGATGGTGATGCAGGGAGTTCCCATCGTGGCTCAGTGGTTAACGAATCTGACTAGGAACCACGACGTTTCGGGTTCGATCCCTGGCCTCACCCAGTGGGTTAAGGATCCGGCATTGCCATGAGCTGTGGTGTAGGTTGCAGACTCGGCTCGGATCCCGAGTTGCTATGGCTCTGGCATAGGCTGGCGGCTATAGCTCCGATTAGACCGCTAGCCTGGGAACCTCCATATGCCATTGGGAGTGGCCCAAGAAAATGGCAAAAAGCCAAAAAATAAATAAATAATTAAAAAAGATGGTGATGCAGGGAGATCCTGAATCCGTGCCTCCTGCAGACACACCGAATCTATAGCTATGGATGGAAAAAAGCCTAAAAACTGGTGAAGCGGACCCTTTACATTGAGCAGGAACCACATCGAAGTGGGTATGAACGGCTGGCACACATTCTCGGTGTACACCCTGCTCCAGCACAGGGAGCCACCATTGGGAGGAACTGCAGAACCCAGAGGTTCTTCCTAGAAACAGGAGCGTTTGTGCCCCACATCAGGCTCTTAGGCTTTTAAGAACCACACCTGAGGGAGTTCTCATCGTGGCTCAGCAGAAAGGAAACCAACTAGGATCCATGAGGATGCGGGTTCGATCCATGGCCTTGCTCAGTGGGTTAAAGGATCCAGCATTGCTGTGAGCTGTGGCATAGGTTGCAGATGTGGCTCGGATCCCATGTTGCTGTGCCTGTGGCATAGGCTGGCAACTCTAGCTCTGATTTGACCCCTAGCCTGGGAACCTCCATACGCTGGTGTCCCTAAAAAATAATAAATTATAAAATAATAATTAAAGAAAAAGGGAAAGACTCATACCTGAGAAACCAGCTTCCCCAAGGTCTGCTTTGAAGACCAAAAGTGTTTCTTTCTACCCATGAGACCTGCGGGCTATAGGGAGTTTGACTACAGACCCACCCAGCCACAACCCAGCACAGGAACAGCTTTTTGAAAAGCACCCAGACTTTAGGTGAAAGAGATGCGTTGGTCTGAAGGGAAGGGGCTTCTGGGATAATCTCTGGGGATGGAGGCTGGTGGGCACTCTGTCTGCTCTCCCTTGACAAAGCTGGTGGTCACCATCCTTTTTTTGGCTTATTTCTTCTTTTTTTTGGTTTCTTTTTTTTAGCAGGTGCTCTCTTTGCATTCTCCCCTCTGCCTCACTCCAGCCAGTGGGCACCACCTTCACTCTCCCTCCTCTGGTGCCCAAAGCACCAATACCCCCTGGATGGGAGACTCTCTGCATGCCTGGTCCCCAGTTCAGGCCTTTGGGACTCTGGTTTTTGAGGCTGTCACCTAGGAAGTGTCCCTTGATCACCTGACTCTGGAGGTCAGAGGGACTTGCTTTTCCAGGTACCTTGAAATGGTTACAGTTGGACAGGCAGTGCTTGGCAGGCTGCCGTCCCCAGGGAGCTGCACAGACCACAAATTCAAACACTCTCCAGGCTATGAAAAGGCCTAACTTCTAGTCCTGGAGCTGGTCAGGGGGCAACAGGGGTGCTTTATGGGGGATACCATCTTTGCACCCTCCCTCTGCCCCACTACAGCTCTGTGATAATTCCAAGAAAGGAGCTTACACCCTTCTCTAGAGCCCCAATTTTAGCTGACACTGGCCAGGGCACACCACCAGTCACCTGACCCTGGTGGCCATGAAGGCTTATCCTTACCATCCCATGGGACTGTATGTATTTACACTCTCCAAAGATGCTGCCACAGGGTCTAGCTTCCAGTCAGCCAGAAACTAGGGGCCACCTGAGATCCTCCCTGTTGTGACCCAGACAGATCTTGGCATACTCTCAACTACTGGGGGCTACTAAAAATAAAATGGGCTGCTGAGTCAATGGCAGAGATCTGAGAGACAACAAAGGGCTGAGGCAGAGTTGAAGGACAAGCCTCATCTCCTCCATGGGGCCACTTCTTCAAGACTCAAAAAGGGGATGTTTCATTCAATGCATAGGAACCCACACAGAGAGTCAAGCAAAATGAATGGAAGAATGTGTTTCAATGAAAGAACAAGATAAAACCTACAGAAACAAAACAAAATCTTAATGAAATGAAGATAAGTAATTTCCTTGATAGAGTATCAAAAATCATGGTCATAAATATGCTCACCAAGCTTGGGAGAAGAGTCAGTGAACAATGAGAGCTTCAACAACGTGGTAGAAAATGTCAGAAAGTTCCAAACCCAGGTAACAGGGCTGAAGAGGACTAAAAATACCCTAGAACTGAAAAATACACTAGAGGGGTTCAGGACACCAGATGAAGCTGTAAGAAGGATCAGTGAACTTGAAGACAAGCCAGAGAAACTCACCAAATCAGAGCAGGAAAAGAAGGGAAAAGAAGAGAAAAGGAAAGGAAAGGAAAAAAGTGAAGACAGCTGATGGAATTTATGGGTTATCAAGCAAACTAACATTTGTACTGCAGGGAAATATCACATGATCTCACTTATATGTGGAATGTAAAACCCAAAACAAACCCTGCAAACTCACAGATACAGAGGATAAGTTGGCGGTTGCCAGAGGTAGGGGTGGGAGGTTGGCCAAAGGGGAGAAAGGAGTCAAAAAGTAGAAATCGCAGTTATAAAATGTCAGTCCTGGGGACATGACGTACACCATGGTGACTATAGTTAATTACACCATATCGCACATTTGAAACTTTCCATCACAAGAAAAAAATTCTGTCACTATGTATGGTGAGACATGTTTCCTAGATTTATTACGGTGATCATTTCTCATTTATATAAATGTCGAATCATTATGGGTAAGTTGTTTACTATCCATGAATTTCCTCTTTTTAAGATGAGGTTGATGGTACTCATGGCACCGGTAACTGAGTATGTTACCCAGCACGTACTGAGCCCTCCACAGCCATTGTGACTATCGCTATTATTATGTTCATCTGGTGGCCCTTGTCTCTCTGGCCATTCAACTGAGCGGCTTGGCATTTTGGAATCCTGCTTGAGCTACTTGGGCTGCAGGAACCGAACTATAATTATCATAGAAGTAGGATCCATCTCTGGCTCTCTTCTGTCATACACCAGGAGCCTTCTTTAAAAATGCAGATCAATGAAGAGGGCTGGAGAAAGGCTTAAAGGCGACCATTTGTCATACTAAAAGAGAGATAGTCAGCTTTGGATTAGTCATTTTCCACTTTTAATAACAATGAGCATTGTGCTGGGGGCTGGGGAAACATTAAGAATGGAGCAGACGGATATTATGCACTGTGATAAAAGAAATAAGACATATACGTAAATAGACACTAAATAAAGTAGAAGCGGAAAATGCCATGGAAAGGGGGAAGGGGATGCAAGTGGTAGTTCAGGGGAGGCTGGATTTCCTCCCACGGGCCGGGATCCAGGGAGGGCATGACCTGAGACGGGGCCTTAATTCTAAACAGATGTGGATGGAGCTTTGGGAAGAAGGGGTGGCCCTGGTCAGTTTGCAGAGAGACTTTGTTGCAGGCTGGGCTTCTCTGGACACAGACCCTGAGATGGAGACATGTGTGTTTATTTCACACTCGTTGGGGTGTGTGTACAGGAGTGGTGTTTCTAGGGGGAAGCGGGTGAGGGAAGCAGAACTGGGTAGAAGCAACCATTGAAATGCGATGCAGTTGTGACCGAGGCCAAGCTGATGCCATGAGGAACCTGAAACTGAGAGGAGGCTGGGGGCTGGGCCTCTGCACCTCGCAGCTCGCCCTGGGGTGTGAGTTGCCCCTGGAGAACTCCGGGCAGCAGAGGACAGGTCCTGGGAAGGGCTCAGCAGTGATGCATCCACAGGAAGCCAGCCTGGCAGCTGGAAGAGTGATTAAGGGGGTCTGGCGGCAGCTTGTGGCCGGCTCTGCTGTCTTGGATGTTCATGTGGGGATTTGGGGCCCCAGTGTTTGGGGGATTTGGTGGGGCAGCTGTAACAGAGAACCACAGACTGGGAGGGCTTAAACAACACAGATTCATTTTCTCATGGTTCTGGAGGCTGGAAGTCCAAGATCACAGTGTCAAAATGTTGTTTCCAGCCCATTACCTTAGGCTGGTTGCCCTCTCCCTATGTCTTCACAGGGTCCTTCTTCCCTGTGTTTCTGTGTCCTAAACCCCTTTTCTTATAGGACACCAGCTAGGTTGCATTAGGCTCCACCCTCATGACCTGGTTTTCATGGTTTAACCTTAATTACCTCTTCAAAATTCCTATATCCAGAACCATCACAATCTGAGGGACAGTGGTGGTTATTTTGACAATGCGTTTTTGGTGGGCACGATATAGCTCATAGAAGATATCATTTGCTCGGAAGAGAAAGAGTAGCTTTTCCTAGCACCCCAAGGGAAAGAGTAGCTTTTCCTAGCACCCCAAGGGAGGTGCTTCAGAAAGATTAATCTAGGGAATCAGCAGGAAAAGGGATGAGCAGAGGAAAAAAGGATGGAGGCCCGTTGGGAGGCCCCTGCTTCCATCCTGAAAAGAAAGAAAACCTGCATGGGATCAGCAGTGATGGAAAAGAGAGCACTGAGACACACCGGCTTTCTCAGAGTAAGAACCGCCGGGATCCTGCGGTGGGTTGGATGTGGGGAGCAAGGAAGCTGCAGAAGATCCACAGCTCAGACAAATGTCTTCAACAGAAATGGGGCACATGTGGGGAGGAATTATTTGCAAGTGAAAAAAAAATGTGATTATTTGCCACACATGAGGACTGAGCCACCGACAAGACCTCCAGGTAGAAATGACCCAGGTGGGTTGGGAATGAGCGGCCTGGATGTTGGGGAGACGTGGGAGTCACTGTGGCCCAGCACAGTCTTTAGTTTGGATGAGGTCCCCTGTGGATCTTGTCAAGAGAGATAAGAGAGTGAGGGATGGGTCAGGAGGGCAGGTCACTATTTAAGGGACACACAAGGGAAAGCAAACCGAGAGGAAATACAAGAAGGGACAGAGGGAGGCTAGGGAGGCAGAGGACATCCATTCGGCCAGCAGAGAAGGAGTCCAGAGGCACCGGCAGCCACTCCACAAACACCTGTTAGAGAAACGGACCGGTGAAGAAATGACTAGAGGAACAAATACCATATTTTCAGTCACATGTCTTTTGTCCCCAGAAGCCTAGCCAATCTGAGATGGTTTTCTTCCTCGGTGAGCTCACTGAGAAGGAAGCCGTGGTGACTTCCTAGGTGTCGAATTCTAAAGAAGGGACTATGCTCTCAATCATCCATCCTCAGGCAAATGTTAAAAGGGGACCTTTATCCAGCACGCTGTTGGAGGTCACGAAATGTCAGGACCTCACAGAAGCTGGAAAGACCTGGTTCTGTCTTCTGCGTGTGAGGGATGGGATTGCAAGAGTTTCCACTGGAGGGTCTCTGACTTACCTGGAACAAGCCCGACTGATGTTCGGGATGTTTCCTGGGAAGTGAGTGTCTAAGGGCCCCTCGGTCTCTGTCTTTCCAGGATGTGTCTCTGTCTCTCTCTCCATCCTGTACTTTTCACAAGGGCTCTGGGCTTCCTGAGGCCAGGGACCACGCTTCACTCATCTCAGGCCTGAGGACCCGGCACGGAGGCTGGCACGTAAACACGCACCTGTGTCCACCTGAACCTGGTCCTCTGTGGGGCCAAGAGTCTCAGCATCAATGTACACATCGTCCCAGGGCACCTGCTTCCTTACCAGCCCCAAAAGTTTTAGCCCATTTCCATCCAGAAGTGGATCTCAGCGAAGCTATGACATTTTACTGTGTAAAAAAGTCTTTTATGATTTCAAACAATTGGGTAAAAAGAGTTACTTAAGACTGAGTTGGTCCACTTGATAGACCAGCCAAGGAAGGCAGGTGACTTTCCACCCTCTTAGAATTTCTTAGTTGTTTCTCTTGATAAATCTGGAATGCTGGACAATAGAGCCATTACTCCTTCTCAAATCCTTGTTGAACTAGTGAATTAACACGGCTTCTGGGAGGTTTGCTAGGAGGCCAGAGTTTGACTTTCTTTTGCCTCCATCCCTCTCAAGAAATCACTACATTCTCCCTGAAGACATCTGAAAACCATCCCAAATGTGCAATTTGTTCACTGTTGATTTCATCCTGTCTGAGGCCCAAGAAGGAAAAGACTGTGAAGCAACTGGGAAGGACAGATTTCCACATGCCTAGCTTTAGATAAAATCAAAAGTATCCGAGGATGTCTGTCTAAAGGAGGTGGAGTTTAATAGAGGATGATGATTTTCAAATAATATTATGAGCATCTGCTGTTTGTAATTTCTGTAGAATAGGTTTAACCAGGTGAGATAGTGGTCCTCTCACTCTAAGGTAGATATTGAATGAAACCTGCTAACCTTTTACATACCCAGCCTGCTCCCCTTTTGGCCAAAGGAGCCACGAGTCAATATCTCTGCTATTTCTTGCAGAGATTGTCAATAGCCGTATGTAGAACCTGAGTCCGTAGCCATCAGTACAAAAAGTATGAGAATCTACATAAAACTTTCATTGCTAGTATCTCTTAAAAGATCAGATCTGGAAACTGGGCTGCATTTCTAAGTGGTGGTTATCTCTTTCTCCTTGAGCTGGGTGGGTGTTTAGTCTCCCAGCCAACGTTTCTCTCCTTCCTGGTTCCCGAGCCTGGGTAATGCCTGCCTGACCCTTGTTGGATTGAGTTTTATAACTCTGCCCCGTTGGGGATTCAGGAGGGTCTTTGTGTCATGTCTTTTGTGTTGTTTCACTTTCTCTGTATGACTCTTTTGCTCTGAATCTTGTCTATACCAAGATTATGTATGTGATAGGAGGTTCCCTTGTGGCACAGCGGGTTAAGGATCTCGCATCGCTGCAGCTGTGGCGCAGGCTGTAACTGTGGCATAGGTTCAGTCCCTGGCTGGGGAACTTCCATAAGCCCTGGGTGTGGCGAAGGAAAAAAAAAAAAAGGTCACGTAAATTATAGCACAACTTTTCATTAGAATAGTTCTCTTAGTAATAATTAGTTTTCTGTTTTCCACTTTGGGGGAACTCAGAGCCTTTTTCAACAGCAGGCCTCCCCCTTAGGTCTGAGTAAGTTTATAGATGTTCCAAAGACAGCATCCTAAAAACAAAACAAAACAAAACAAAACAAAACAAAAAACCCAAAAAAACGAAAACAAACAAACAAACAAAAACCTCAGCAGTTTTCATTGTGAGCTTATGTGAACCCTTGACTGCAAAACGGGAGCGTTAAGTCATGGAGAGTGTTGAGATATCAGTGTGGGAGAGAAAGAGTTGATTTTTCCGTGCATGACTGCAGAAGAAATGCTCCACACCATGACTGGTTTCTCAATCTGGAACGAGATGTAGGTTTAGGAACTTACATGAGGAAACAATATTTTTCTGCTAGATTCAAGTCGATTCAAGTCTTACTTTTACCTCCAGGAGTAGGGATTTGCTAGTCTTGGGCCAGGTCTTAGGCTAAACCTCAATCCTCCTCTAGAGGAGAATGGATGCTTGGACACTTTCAGGGAAGTGAAAATTTCCCACATCTGCTTGCTTGTCCATCAAAGGGGAATACATATCATTCTTTTTTCTTTTTTCCTTTCTTTCTTTTTAGGGCTGCACCTGCGGCATATGGAAGTTCCCAGGCTAGGGGTTGAATCAGAGCTACAGCTGCCAGTCTACACCATAGCCACAGCAATGCCAGGTCCCAGCCGCATCTGTGATCTACGCCACAGCTTGTAGCAATGCCGGCTCCTTAACCCACTGAGCCAGGCCTGGGATCGGACCCACATCCTCATGGATACTAGTTGGTTCTTAACTCACCGAGCCACAGCAGGAACTCCAGAACACATGCTATTCTAATGGAACAATTTCTGCACATTTCTCTTCTCTCTGTTTTTATTTTTCCTTCTTGCATCCCTCCAGGCTCGCTGCAAGGACATTCTGTTCTCCGGGAAGCCTCTCTGGACACACCAAGGCTAGACTAAGGCCTCCTGAATGCATTCTTAGATCTCTGCACACGTTTTCACAGGGACATGGTCCCACTGTGTATTAAGCGCTTGCTTTCTCATCAGTCTCCATCCTACACCTGAGAATCTCGAGGGCAGGGACCTTGCCCTTTACCACTGTGTCCTCTTATCACTTGCAATGAAACTTGGCTTCATAACTAAGACTCAAATTATTTTCTAATTTTTTTATTAGGGCCGCACCCGTGGCATATGGAGGTTCCCAGGCTAGGGGTCTAATGGGAGCTACAGCTGAAGGCCTACGCCGAAGCCACAGCAAGCCAGATCCAAGCCGCGTCTGTGACCTACACAACAGCTCACAGCAATGCCAGATCCTTAACCTGCTAAGTGACCCCAGGAACCAAACCTGCAACTGCATGGTTCCTAGTTAGATTCTTTTTCTCTGCGCCATGACGGGAACTCCAAGACTCAAATTATTGATTCAATAATCTTTATCAAACTCTTGCATCAGAACATAGTTCTCTGAACTTTACCATTTTAAAATCAGGTCACATTTATCCAATAATTTGTTAAATAAATTCACCATATGGGAATAGATAAGTAATTTCATGAAATAGAAAGCAATTTCATTTATGCTTTTACTCATCATAGTAAGGCTCCTAATGCATCCTCCTATTATAGATCCTTAGGGAAACTATTGTAAAAATTTTAGCATGTGTCCTTTTGTGTCATTTAAAATTGGGTTTGGCTCTGTGTGACAATATTGTAAATAACTACAGCGGACCCTTGAACAACTTTGGGTTTAGGAACGCTGACCCCCCAAGTGGCTGAAAATCCACATATAAATTTGCAGTTAACTCTGCATCCTAGGTTTTGAATCCATGGATCCAATTGTTCCCGAATCGTGTGGTATTGCCATACATATTTAGTAAAAAAAAAATCCATGTGTAAGTAGACCTGTGTGGTTTCAAACCTGTGTTGTGCAAGGGTCAACTGTATAACATCTACGAATTTGCAAAGTTACACTGTCTTAAAAGAAATAGAATACATTTTTCTATTTCATATAAAATGAATCTGAAGGTAGTCACAGGGCTGGAAAGGTAATTGTTGAGGGCTCCACAATTCTCAGGGGCTCAGGACCCTTCTGTCCATATCATTGCTAATTCCAACCACATCCTCTTCATTTCAGCCAATAGGATGAAGAAAGCAGAGAGGAAGAGCCCATCCTTCTCAACACCTGACTACTTTGTTGCTTATACCTCATTGGCCAGAGCTGGACCAATGGTTGTACATGGGAACCAGAGAGACAGAATGATATGCATTTAGGTGCATTTTCTATGCACCTAGAAAAACAAATACTGTGCTCTTCCTGCTTGTCTCAGTTTTGCTTTGTTCTGTTTTCCCAAGAAAAGCCAAAAGCAGCATGGATACTGCAAGTTAAGACTCTCAGTCATATTGTCCCCAATTACATTATACTGATTGCTTATATTAAGAGTTTATATTAATACATCAAATGATATTTGGTTTTAAATGTTAATGTGGAAATATACTTATTTTTAAAGCCAGGTTATATGTTACATATGGTTCTTCTTCTTCTTCTTCTTTTTTTTTTCCTTGTATTTTCTAGGGCCGTACCTGCGGCATGTGGAAGTTCCCAGGCTAGGGGTCTAATCGGAACTGTAGCCGCTGGCCTATGCCAGAGCCACAGCAACTCAGGATCCGAGCCTGGTCTGTGACCTACACCACAACTTGGCAATGCCAGATCCTTAACCCACTGAGCAAGGCCAGGGATCGAACCTGCAACCTCATGGTTCCTAGTCGGATTCATTAACCACTGAGCCACGATGGGAACTCCACAAATCGCTCTTTTTTAACAAAAATTGCCTCAGTTTTATCGAGAATAAGTGGCATACATCATTGTGTAAGTTTAAGGCACAGTGTGATGGTTTTATTTATGTACTTTGTGAAATAAGGACCACAATAGGTTCAGTGAACATTCATGTTCTCATATAGATGAAATGAAAGGAAGAAATGAAAAATGGAAAAAATTCTCCTTGTGATGAGAACTCTTAGGGTTTACTCTCTTAACAGCTTTTCTATATATCATAGCAGTGTTAGCTACAGTCATCATATTGCATATTACATCCCTCGTACATACATGTCTTATGACTGGAAGTTTCTACCCTTTGACCATCTTCCTTCAGTCCCTCCTCTCTCCACCCTGAGCCTCTGGCACCCACATGTCTGATCTCTTTTTTCTATGCGTTTGGGTTTTTTGTTTTTGTTTTGTTTAGATTCCACATAGAAGTGGAATCATACAGTATTTGTCTTCTCTGACTTATTTCATTGAGTAAATGCCTTTAAGTTCCATCTATGTTGTCACAAATAGTAGGATTCTCTCCTTTTTATGGCTAAATAATATTCCATTGTGTATATATATATATACCACAACTTTATCCACTCATCTATTGATGGACCTTAGGTTGTTTCCATGGTTTGGCTAGTGCAAAAAATGCTGCTATGAATGTGGGGGTGCAGATATCTTTTTGAGTTAGTGTTTTCATTTCCTTTGGCTATAGTGCCAGGAACAGAATTGTTTGGTCATATGGTAGTTCCATCTTTAATTTTTTGAGGATCCTCCATGCTCTTTTCCGTAGTGGCCCTGCCAATTTATAATTCCACCAACAGAGTACTAGTGTTCCCTTTTCTCCACATCCATGCTGGCATTTTTTAATCTCTCTCTCTTTATCTTTTTTTTTTTTTTTAATGCTGGCCATTCTAACAGATGTGAGGTGATATCTCATTGTGTTTTTAATTTGCATTTCCCTAATAATTAGCGATGTTGAACATCTTTTCATGTACCTGTTGTCCTTTTATATATATTCTGTGAAAAGACATCTATCTAGTTTCTTTGCCCATTTTTTTACTTGTTTTTATTTTTGCCATTGTTCCATGAGTACTTTGTATATTTTGGATATTAACCCCTTGTCAGATATATGGTTTGCAACTATTTTTCCCATTCCATAGGTTGTCTTTGCACTTTGTTGATGGTTTCTTTTGCTGTGGATACATATTGCTCTGATTTTAATGTTACCACTTTAAAAAAACCTATGAATGATTTTCCATGGTATACAGGCACCTTTACACAGTTAACCATTTATATCCTTTCTGTTATCTGTGTGATTTTCTTGGGTTAATGGCTCCAGATTTTCTTCTGGGATCTATTAGTGATTCTAGTTGATAGACTCACCCCTCCACCCCCTTCAGCTGGCGCTCTGGAAGCTGTGAGTGATTCCAGCCGAGTCGGTCAGAGTTTTGGCTTCCTTTGGCCTCAGTGGTTGTTTGGAGAATGAGTGTATCATTGTCAAACTTAATGAATGAGATCCAGCTCTTTGCTGAGGCTTCTTGAACTAAAAGAGGTAATCCTTTCTCTCTGCAGGGTACCTGGAAACTGTCGCTGAAACTCCCACCTTCATCTGGTTAATGTATGAGGCACAAGCGAGTAAGATCCATCCAGAGGGCAGCAAGGGTGAAAGAAGAAACCACAGCATTAATTTCACTTAAGTCCTGATCAAGCCTTTCCTGAACTCAGTCCCATCTCTAGACTTTTTAGGTATGTGGAACAATTCATTTCAAGTTGATGAATTCAATTTGCTTGGGGTATTCTGTCATTAAGGACATATAATTGGAGGGAATTGATTCAAAATTATTCTTGGAAAAAAATCATAAAGAATGACTAATATCTTCCTTGGTGTTTCTGGGTTGATAAGAGAATCCTATCTCTTTCATAAGAAAATCTATGTGTTTCGTGAACTTGTTCTCTGAATTAGAGAAGCAAACCTTTTAGCCTCTGTGAAGGACTCTGCAATTCTTTAAATCCTATGAGAAGTGGTAATAGTGTCAGAAATGTTTGCCTGACCAGAATGGTTCCCATCTGACCCTCCTAATGTTTCTTGCGATCCAAAGGGCATGTCCAAGGTCAGACACAGAGCACTGCACAATCCTACATTGAAAATGACCGTCTGTCATGGGAGAGTAAAAAGTGGATTTTCTCTCCTCCACCCTCCGCTCTCCTTTCCTGACAAATACCCTCCTTCTCAGTCCACGCAGATTCGGGCCTTGGCTTCCGTCACACACTGACAGGTTTTTGTTTATCTTGAATGAGAAATGGACAAAAGGAAACACAAAACAGATGAATGGGCAAAAGTATGAATAAACAAATCTTGCAGCTGACTAACAGATGGCCGCAGAGCCTTGGTGACTAAACGGATCTGCAAAGTGTCTGGAAGGAGATACTTGTTAGTGTTTTTTCTCGAGCGAAAGTTATAGTGACAGAATAAAAATGAACTCATCTGTAAAAAAAAAGGGGGGGGGGGAATTTATGTTATAATATCCCCAACAGACTGTGCTGGGTGCTCTTGGTTTGTTACAAACAGTGGGGGGCTGGGGATACCGAGGAGAATAAAATGAACCCTCCGCTCCCACCCCCACACCCTCCACCCCTCCCCAAAAATGTGCTTGCTGGGGAGAATGTCTGGCAAACACGTGCACAGTAATGCATGCTGGGAAAATCCGTAGCACATGTAGGGAGCCCACATTGCTGACGGTCGTACCCAGTGAAAGATGGGCAAACGTGAGGGCTTTAGAAGGAGATAGAGTAACTACATCTTGAGTGGTAGCTTTTCAGAGCTTCCACTTTTCCTGTCAACTTAAAATAATAATACTTATTCCTTTATCTGCTCAGCCAACATTTACTAAAAGCAGTATCTGGTCTTCAGACATCCTGGAGCCAGATTCCTGTAAACATCTCGGCTTTGAGCTTACTGTGTGACTTTGGCCAAGTTACTTAACTTCTCTGTGCCCCGAAAGCCCACTTTGAAAAATTGGGCTGCTAATAATAACAGTCTTACTGAGCGATTATGGTAATTAAATGAATTAACAATACAGATGGAGACTTTAGTACAGCGCCTGGAACCTAGTAAACCCTAAAGAAGAGTGAGTACTCTGATAATAAAATGATACAACGTGTAAAGTACAGAGGGAGGGTTTCAATTTATAAAATAAATGTCTAGCAAATACTTTGTTCCCTGCAGAAACCACTAAGCACAGCACATCATCTCATAACAGCTTATTACTAAGATTTTTTTTCTATCGGCCAAAAAACTAAGTATCACACGTTAAAAATGGGAAGATTGTCTCACCTTGAATGTGATCACTTTAACATAGAATGCAAGAACTAGACTGGAAAATCTAACAGACTTCTAATTTGGTTTCTATGTAATTACGGTATCACTTTAATTAATTATTAATTTTCTTACTGGGCTAAGCTTCTGAATTTTGTCAGCCTCAGCGTCTAGTATTTTCTTTCTGGATTTTCCAACAGGACAATTCAAGTCCTTGGGCTGCAGGTTGGGGAAAAGAGCTGACTGCCCTGTTGAATGGGGCCCATGCATGGCGAGTCTCAGAACAAGAGGTCAACCAGTGCTCGTCTCCATGTGGCTTTTGAGATGTGGACACACGTGCACACTGTCTCCAGGACGCTGGTTTTGCTGGAGTGCCCTGTCTACGCTGCTCTCTCTCAGGAGGGCTGTGGAGATCTGCCCACAGGGGCCCTGGCACGGACTTTTTGGAAGATCTCTGACACGTGGCTGCAGGCACCCTTCCTGCAGTTGCTCTGGAGCAGCGTTGCCAACATGGCCAGGAGCCAGGGCCATCTCCAGATTTGCAGACACGCCCATGTGAGGGTGTCTAGGGAAGAGAGACTTGCAGGCCAGCACCAGGGCCTGGGCACCTGGAGCCCAGCAGTGTGGAGAAGGGAGTGTAGGCACCCTGGGCACTACTTCTGCTTTTACAGCCTGAGAAAGACCAGCACACAGCACAGGGCTAACGGGTCATTATTCTAATGAGATTTTTTTAGCTTGTTTAAGCAGAAGGCACTATGGTCACCTGCTGCCTCTGCACCTTTTGCAAGGACTTGGCATCATGGAGCTGTGTGAGAGATGGGCTGGTCTTCAAGGTGTTAGTGCAGTGAAATAGTACCTTCATGATTGACCCTTGAGCTCAAGGAATCCAACATACAACCAGGATGGAGTTTGGGTGTATGCATACTTTTGCTAAGACTGCATGGAAATAGCAGGGCACCTTGAGGTGCGAGCCCCGACCCTGACCTGGCTTGGCTGCTCTGGATAAAGTTCCCTCTGGACACAGGGGGACCTCTGTATCTCAGAGGTGGCAATGAGATGTAAGTAGATATCTACTGAGGGCTTCTGAGAAAGCAGCTTCTGTATTATAAAAGGGCAGGCCTGGGAAGCAAGCTTGCTATTATGTCCTCTTCCCCTTCCCCTTGCTTCTTGCATGTGAGGATATTGATAGGACCAATGTTTGGAAATGTGGCAGCCACTTTGCGACAATGAGGCAAGAGGCATGAGACAAAAAATTATGTAGCCATATGTACTGGTTTGTCCAAGACAGTCCCAGGTGAATCCTGCTGTCAGAGTGTAATTATTGATAATGCACCCTTTCGTACACAAAAGTGTCCTGACTTAGACCACAAATTTATGGTCACTCTCAGAAAAACCTTCGGAGGCTTAAGCTGCTAGAGAGGAAAGATGATAACATCAACATTGTGGTGTGGCTGGGCCAACTCTAAACGATTTATCTCCTAATTTGGATTTTAAATAAACAGCAAGTGTCTCATGTTTAAGCCTGTGTTAGTCCAGTTTCTGTTGCTTTCAGCTAAAAGCATTCTTTCCTGATATATTTATCTTCAGCTCAAGGATTTGGGAGTACAATTAGAGCCTGATTATTACTTTCAAACTAAAGCCTTTTGAAAGTCCTGAAATTTTCGGCTAAGTTTTTCTTTTCTGTAATTCCTGAATTGGCATGACAATTGCTGAAATGTTGCACAGAAGGCTTATTTTGTGGTATTTCCAATAGGAACCAGAAGTGGAAGTGTCAAAACTCTCACCACAAAGCCTGTTAGGAGACATTCCACCCAAACTGGCAACCCCAGGGGGTTTGAAAAGTACAAATGAGAGGTATAAAAACACCCTCCTCAGTTCATCTGATTTACCAACTTGTTGGCTTTCAATTTTTCCAAGCAGACTGTATGCTTCTCAGAAGACTTTAAAGGTTTTAAATTATAACCTTTTCCTTTATTTTGTTTTAAATACCGACCAAATTGTCAATTAGCTGAAGACTAGACTCCTGGAGAAAAATATACTTTACTATTAAATCTGAAAAGAATTTCAGATCTGGGTCTGATAAAAAAAGAAGTGCCAAATATCAGAGAGAAATCAAATTTCAAGAGAGATAAAAATAAGTCATGAAAAGTATTTAAAACTTGAGTGACATATTTGTAGTATTATTTCCACTATGAATTTTATACATGCAAGCTGGTATAATGTCTTATATAACAGAGGGGTCCACCGGCCTCCACCTCACACAGGACAGCGGGGGGAACAGGGTGATCCAGCCACAGCCTTAGGTCATTAGCACTATTTGCTGTCAGACAACATTCATGCATTTGTAATCATTTGGTTAATTTTTTTTTTAGGAGCCCAGCTGGAGCATATTGAGGTTCCCAGGCTAGGGGTCGAATCAGAGCTGTAGCTGCCAGCCTACACCAGAGCCATAGCAGTGTGGGATCCAAGCCATATCTGCGACCAACACCACAGCTCACAGCAATGTCAGATCCTTAACCCTCTGAGAGAAGCCAGGGATCGAACCTGCATCTTCATGGATACCAGTCAGATTCATTTCTGCTGTGCCACGGTGGGAACTCCTAATTTGGTTAAATTTGAGATAAGTTTCTAATATGACCAATAGGTTCTTTTGAAACATGTTTTCCCCATAATGTTTCCTTTTTTTTTTTTTTTTCCGTTTTCATGCCTGCACCCTTAGCATAGCGAAGTTCATGGGCCAGGGATTGAATCTAAGCCTCAGCTGAGACCTACGCTGCTGCTATGGCAACCTGGATCCTTTAACCCACCGTGTGGCACAAGGGAAGGGACCCACAGCTCTGCAGTGACCTGGGCCACTGCACTCAGATTCTTAACCCACTGAGCCACAGCAGGAACTCCAAGTTCTATTTTT